>NC_090699.1:14853387-15525173 GCF_040954835.1 Lepisosteus oculatus
ACAACAACTCCTGAAACTACTACAACAGCTGCCCCTACTACCACAACAACTGCCCCCACCACCACAACAACTCCTGAAACTACTACACCTGCCCCAACTACCACAACTACTCCACCAAGCACAACTACATCCCCAACAACTACAACAACTGCCCCCACCACAACAACAACTCCAGAAACTACTACACCTGCCCCAACTACCACAACTACTCCAACAAGCACAACTACAGCCCCAACAACTACAACACCTGCCCCTACTACCACAACAACTGCCCCCACCACCACAACAACTCCTGAAACTACTACACCTGCCCCAACTACCACAACTACTCCACCAAGTACAACTACAGCCCCAACAACTACAACACCTGCCCCTACTACCACAACAACTGCCCCCACCACCACAACAACTCCTGAAACTACTACACCTGCCTCAACTACCACAACTACTCCACCAAGCACAACAACAGCCCCAACAACTACAACAACTGCCCCCACCACCACAACTCCTGAAACAACTACAACAACTGCCCCTAGTACCACAACAACTGCCCCCACCACCACAACAACTTCTGAAACTACTACACCTGCCCCAACTACCACAACTACTCCACCAAGCACAACTACAGCCCCAACAACTACATCAGCTGCCCCTACTACCACAACATCTGCCCCCACCACCACAACAACTCCTGAAACTCCTACAATGCCTGCCCCAACTACCACAACAACTGCCCCCACCACCACAACAACTCCTGAAACTACAACAACACCTGCCCAAACTACCACCACTACTCCACTAAGCACAACAACAGCACCAACAATCACAACACCTGCCCCTACTACCACAACAACTGCCCCCACCACCACAACAAGTCCTGAAACTACTACACCTGCCCCAACTACCACAACTACTCCACCAAGCACAACAACAGCCCCAACAACTACAACACCTGCCCCTACTACCACAACAACTGCCCCCACCACCACAACAACTCCTGAAACTACTACACCTGCCCCAACTACCACAACTACTCCACCAAGCACAACTACAGCCCCAACAACTACAACACCTGCCCCTACTACCACAACAACTGCCCCCACCACCACAACAACTCCTGAAACTACTACACCTGCCCCAACTACCACAACTACTCCACCAAGCACAACTACAGCCCCAACAACTACATCAGCTGCCCCTACTACCACAACAACTGCCCCCACCACCACAACAACTCCTGAAACTACTACAACGCCTGCCCCAACTACCACAACAACTGCCCCCACCACCACAACAACTCCTGAAACTACTACACCTGCCCCAACTACCACAACTACTCCACCAAGCACAACTACAGCCCCAACAACTACAACACCTGCCCCTACTACCACAACAACTGCCCCCACCACCACAACAACTCCTGAAACTACTACACCTGCCCCAACTACCACAACTACTCCACCAAGCACAACAACAGCCCCAACAACTACAACACCTGCCCCTACTACCACAACATCTGCCCCCACCACCACAACAACTCCTGAAACTACTACACCTGCCCCAACTACCACAACTACTCCACCAAGCACAACTACAGCCCCAACAACTACAACACCTGCCCCTACTACCACAACAACTGCCCCCACCACCACAACAACTCCTGAAACTACTACACCTGCCCCAACTACCACAACTACTCCACCAAGCACAACTACAGCCCCAACAACTACAACATCTGCCCCTACTACCACAACAACTGCCCCCACCACCACAACAACTCCTGAAACTACTACACCTGCCCCAACTACCACAACTACTCCACCAAGCACAACTACAGCCCCAACAACTACAACACCTGCCCCTACTACCACAACAACTGCCCCCACCACCACAACAACTCCTGAAACTACTACACCTGCCCCAACTACCACAACTACTCCACCAAGCACAACAACAGCCCCAACAACTACAACACCTGCCCCTACTACCACAACATCTGCCCCCACCACCACAACAACTCCTGAAACTACTACACCTGCCCCAACTACCACAACTACTCCACCAAGCACAACTACAGCCCCAACAACTACAACACCTGCCCCTACTACCACAACAACTGCCCCCACCACCACAACAACTCCTGAAACTACTACACCTGCCCCAACTACCACAACTACTCCACCAAGCACAACTACAGCCCCAACAACTACAACATCTGCCCCTACTACCACAACAACTGCCCCCACCACCACAACAACTCCTGAAACTACTACACCTGCCCCAACTACCACAACTACTCCAACAAGCACAACTACAGCCCCAACAACTACAACACCTGCCCCTACTACCACAACAACTGCCCCCACCACCACAACAACTCCTGAAACTACTACACCTGCCCCAACTACCACAACTACTCCACCAAGCACAACTACAGCCCCAACAACTACAACACCTGCCCCTACTACCACAACAACTGCCCCCACCACCACAACAACTCCTGAAACTACTACACCTGCCCCAACTACCACAACTACTCCACCAAGCACAACAACAGCCCCAACAACTACAACACCTGCCCCTACTACCACAACATCTGCCCCCACCACCACAACAACTCCTGAAACTACTACACCTGCCCCAACTACCACAACTACTCCACCAAGCACAACTACAGCCCCAACAACAACAACACCTGCCCAAACTACCACCACTACTCCACCAAGCACAACAACAGCACCAACAATCACTACACCTGCCCCTACTACCACAACAACTGCCCCCACCACCACAACAAGTCCTGAAACTACTACACCTGCCCCAACTACCACAACTACTCCAACAAGCACAACTACAGTCCCAACAACTACAACACCTGCCCCAACAACTACAACAACTACCCCCACCACAACAACAACTCCTGAAACTACTACACCTGCCCCGACTACCACAACTACTCCACCAAGCACAACAACAGTCCCAACAACTACAACACCTGCCCCTACTACCACAAGAAATGCCCCAACCACCACAACAACTCCTGAAACTACTACACCTGCCCCAAGTACCACAACAACTGCCCCCACCACCACAACAACTCCTGAAACTACTACACCTGCCCCAACTACCACAACTACTCCACCAAGCACAACTACAGCCCCAACAACTACAACACCTGCCCCTACTACCACAACAACTGCCCCCACCACCACAACAACTCCTGAAACTACTACACCTGCCCCAACTACCACAACTACTCCAACAAGCACAACTACAGCCCCAACAACTACAACACCTGCCCCTACTACCACAACAACTGCCCCCACCACCACAACAACTCCTGAAACTACTACACCTGCCCCAACTACCACAACTACTCCACCAAGCACAACTACAGCCCCAACAACTACAACACCTGCCCCTACTACCACAACAACTGCCCCCACCACCACAACAACTCCTGAAACTACTACACCTGCCCCAACTACCACAACTACTCCACGAAGCACAACAACAGCCCCAACAACTACAACACCTGCCCCTACTACCACAACATCTGCCCCCACCACCACAACAACTCCTGAAACTACTACACCTGCCCCAACTACCACAACTACTCCACCAAGCACAACTACAGCTCCAACAACAACAACACCTGCCCAAACTACCACCACTACTCCACCAAGCACAACAACAGCACCAACAATCACTACACCTGCCCCTACTACCACAACAACTGCCCCCACCACCACAACAAGTCCTGAAACTACTACACCTGCCCCAACTACCACAACTACTCCAACAAGCACAACTACAGTCCCAACAACTACAACACCTGCCCCAACAACTACAACAACTACCCCCACCACAACAACAACTCCTGAAACTACTACACCTGCCCCGACTACCACAACTACTCCACCAAGCACAACAACAGTCCCAACAACTACAACACCTGCCCCTACTACCACAAGAAATGCCCCAACCACCACAACAACTCCTGAAACTACTACACCTGCCCCAAGTACCACAACAACTGCCCCCACCACCACAACAACTCCTGAAACTACTACACCTGCCCCAACTACCACAACTACTCCACCAAGCACAACTACAGCCCCAACAACTACAACACCTGCCCCTACTACCACAACAACTGCCCCCACCACCACAACAACTCCTGAAACTACTACACCTGCCCCAACTACCACAACTACTCCAACAAGCACAACTACAGCCCCAACAACTACAACACCTGCCCCTACTACCACAACAACTGCCCCCACCACCACAACAACTCCTGAAACTACTACACCTGCCCCAACTACCACAACTACTCCACCAAGCACAACTACAGCCCCAACAACTACAACACCTGCCCCTACTACCACAACAACTGCCCCCACCACCACAACAACTCCTGAAACTACTACACCTGCCCCAACTACCACAACTACTCCACCAAGCACAACTACAGCCCCAACAACTACAACACCTGCCCCTACTACCACAACAACTGCCCCCACCACCACAACAACTCCTGAAACTACTACACCTGCCCCAACTACCACAACTACTCCACCGAGCACAACAACAGCCCCAACAACTACAACACCTGCCCCTACTACCACAACAACTGCCCCCACCACCACAACAACTCCTGAAACTACTACACCTGCCCCAACTACCACAACTACTCCACCAAGCACAACTACAGCCCCAACAACTACAACACCTGCCCCTACTACCACAACAACTGCCCCCACCACCACAACAACTCCTGAAACTACTACACCTGCCCCAACTACCACAACTACTCCACCAAGCACAACTACAGCCCCAACAACTACAACACCTGCCCCTTCTACCACAATAACTGCCCCCACCACCACAACAACTCCTGAAACTACTACACCTGCCCCAACTACCACAACTACTCCACCAAGTACAACTACAGCCCCAACAACTACAACACCTGCCCCTACTACCACAACAACTGCCCCCACCACCACAACAACTCCTGAAACTACTACACCTGCCTCAACTACCACAACTACTCCACCAAGCACAACTACAGCCCCAACAACTACAACAGCTGCCCCTACTACCACAACAACTGCCCCCACCACCACAACAACTTCTGAAACTACTACACCTGCCCCAACTACATCAACTACTCCACCAAGCACAACTCCAGCCCCAACAACTACAACAGCTGCCCCTACTACCACAACAACTGCCCCCACCACCACAACAACTTCTGAAACTACTACACCTGCCCCAACTACCTCAACTACTCCACCAAGCACAACTCCAGCCCCAACAACTACAACACCTGCCCCTACTACCACAACAACTGCCCCCACCACCACAACAACTCCTGAACCTACTACACCTGCCCCAACTACCACAACTACTCCATCAAGCACAACAACAGCCCCAACAACTACAACAACTGCCCCCACCACCACAACTCCTGAAACAACTACAACACCTGCCCCTAGTACCACAACAACTGCCCCCACCACCACAACAACTTCTGAAACTACTACACCTGCCCCAACTACCTCAACTACTCCACCAAGCACAACAACTGCCCCCACCACAACAACAACTCCAGAAACTACTACACCTGCCCCAACTACCACAACTACTCCACCAAGCACAACTACAGCCCCAACAACTACAACACCTGCCCCTACTACCACAACAACTGCCCCAACCACCACAACAACTCCTGAAACTACTACACCTGCCCCAACTACCACAACTACTCCACCAAGCACAACTACAGCCCCAACAACTACAACAACTGCCCCCACCACAACAACAACTCCTGAAACTACTACACCTGCCCCAACTACCACCACTACTCCACCAAGCACAACAGCCCCAACACCTACAACACCTGCCCCTACTACCACAACAACAGCCCCCACCACCACAACAACTCCTGAAACTACTACACCTGCCCCAACTACCACAACTACTCCACCAAGCACAACAACAGCCCCAACAACTACAACAGCTGCCGCTACTACCACAACAACTGCCCCCACCACCACAACAACTTCTGAAACTACTACACCTGCCCCAACTACATCAACTACTCCACCAAGCACAACTCCAGCCCCAACAACTACAACAGCTGCCCCTACTACCACAACAACTGCCCCCACCACCACAACAACTTCTGAAACTACTACACCTGCCCCAACTACCTCAACTACTCCACCAAGCACAACTCCAGCCCCAACAACTACAACACCTGCCCCTACTACCACAACAACTGCCCCCACCACCACAACAACTCCTGAACCTACTACACCTGCCCCAACTACCACAACTACTCCATCAAGCACAACAACAGCCCCAACAACTACAACAACTGCCCCCACCACCACAACTCCTGAAACAACTACAACACCTGCCCCTAGTACCACAACAACTGCCCCCACCACCACAACAACTTCTGAAACTACTACACCTGCCCCAACTACCTCAACTACTCCACCAAGCACAACAACTGCCCCCACCACAACAACAACTCCAGAAACTACTACACCTGCCCCAACTACCACAACTACTCCACCAAGCACAACTACAGCCCCAACAACTACAACACCTGCCCCTACTACCACAACAACTGCCCCAACCACCACAACAACTCCTGAAACTACTACACCTGCCCCAACTACCACAACTACTCCACCAAGCACAACTACAGCCCCAACAACTACAACAACTGCCCCCACCACAACAACAACTCCTGAAACTACTACACCTGCCCCAACTACCACCACTACTCCACCAAGCACAACAGCCCCAACACCTACAACACCTGCCCCTACTACCACAACAACAGCCCCCACCACCACAACAACTCCTGAAACTACTACACCTGCCCCAACTACCACAACTACTCCACCAAGCACAACAACAGCCCCAACAACTACCACACCTGCCCCTACTACCACAACAACTGTCCCCACCACAACAACTCCTGAAACTACTACAACGCCTGCCCCAACTACCACCACTACTCCAGCAAGCACAACAACAGCCCCAACAACTACAACACCTGGCCCTACTACCACAACAACTGCCCCCACCACAACAACTCCTGAAACTACTACAACGCCTGCCCCAGCTACCACCACTACTCCAGCAAGCACAACAACACCCCCACCAACTACAACACCTGGCCCTACTACCACAACAACTGGCCCCACCACCACAACAACTCCTGAAACTACTACAACAGCTGCCCCTACTACCACAACAACTGCCCCCACCACCACAACAACTCCTGAAACTACTACACCTGCCCCAACTACCACAACTACTCCACCAAGCACAACTACAGCCCCAACAACTACAACACCTGCCCCTACTACCACAACAACTGCCCCCACCACCACAACAACTCCTGAAACTACTACACTTGCCCCAACTACCACAACTACTCCACCAAGCACAACTACAGCCCCAACAACTACAACATCTGCCCCTACTACCACAACAACTGCCCCCACCACCACAACAACTCCTGAAACTACTACACCTGCCCCAACTACCACAACTACTCCAACAAGCACAACTACAGCCCCAACAACTACAACACCTGCCCCTACTACCACAACAACTGCCCCCACCACCACAACAACTCCTGAAACTACTACACCTGCCCCAACTACCACAACTACTCCACCAAGCACAACTACAGCCCCAACAACTACAACACCTGCCCCTACTACCACAACAACTGCCCCCACCACCACAACAACTCCTGAAACTACTACACCTGCCCCAATTACCACAACTACTCCACCAAGCACAACTACAGCCCCAACAACTACAACAACTGCCCCCACCACAACAACAACTCCAGAAACTACTACACCTGCCCCAACTACCACAACTACTCCAACAAGCACAACTACAGCCCCAACAACTACAACACCTGCCCCTACTACCACAACAACTGCCCCCACCACCACAACAACTCCTGAAACTACTACACCTGCCCCAACTACCACAACTACTCCACCAAGCACAACTACAGCCCCAACAACTACAACACCTGCCCCTACTACCACAACAACTGCCCCCACCACCACAACAACTCCTGAAACTACTACACCTGCCCCAACTACCACAACTACTTCACCAAGTACAACTACAGCCCCAACAATTACAACACCTGCCCCTACTACCACAACAACTGCCCCCACCACCACAACAACTCCTGAAACTACTACACCTGCCCCAACTACCACCACTACTCCACCAAGCACAACAACAGCCCCAACAACTACAACAGCTGCCCCTACTACCACAACAACTGCCCCCACCACCACAACAACTTCTGAAACTACTACACCTGCCCCAACTACCTCAACTACTCCACCAAGCACAACTCCAGCCCCAACAACTACAACACCTGCCCCTACTACCACAACAACTGCCCCCACCACCACAACAACTCCTGAACCTACTACACCTGCCCCAACTACCACAACTACTCCACCAAGCACAACAACAGCCCCAACAACTACAACAACTGCCCCCACCACCACAACTCCTGAAACAACTACAACACCTGCCCCTAGTACCACAACAACTGCCCCCACCACAACAACAACTCCAGAAACTACTACACCTGCCCCAACTACCACAACTACTCCACCAAGCACAACTACAGCCCCAACAACTACAACACCTGCCCCTACTACCACAACAACTGCCCCAACCACCACAACAACTCCTGAAACTACTACACCTGCCCCAACTACCACAACTACTCCACCAAGCACAACTACAGCCCCAACAACTACAACAACTGCCCCCACCACAACAACAACTCCTGAAACTACTACACCTGCCCCAACTACCACCACTACTCCACCAAGCACAACAGCCCCAACACCTACAACACCTGCCCCTACTACCACAACAACTGCCCCCACCACCACAACAACTCCTGAAACTACTACACCTGCCCCAACTACCACAACTACTCCACCAAGCACAACAACAGCCCCAACAACTACCACACCTGCCCCTACTACCACAACAACTGTCCCCACCACAACAACTCCTGAAACTACTACAACGCCTGCCCCAACTACCACCACTACTCCAGCAAGCACAACAACAGCCCCAACAACTACAACACCTGGCCCTACTACCACAACAACTGCCCCCACCACAACAACTCCTGAAACTACTACAACGCCTGCCCCAGCTACCACCACTACTCCAGCAAGCACAACAACACCCCCACCAACTACAACACCTGCCCCTACTACCACAACAACTGCCCCCACCACCACAACAACTCCTGAAACTACTACACCTGCCCCAACTACCACAACTACTCCACCAAGCACAACTACAGCCCCAACAACTACATCAGCTGCCCCTACTACCACAACAACTGCCCCCACCACCACAACAACTCCTGAAACTACTACAACGCCTGCCCCAACTACCACAACAACTGCCCCCACCACCACAACAACTCCTGAAACTACTACACCTGCCCCAACTACCACAACTACTCCACCAAGCACAACTACAGCCCCAACAACTACAACACCTGCCCCTACTACCACAACAACTGCCCCCACCACCACAACAACTCCTGAAACTACTACACCTGCCCCAACTACCACAACTACTCCACCAAGCACAACAACAGCCCCAACAACTACAACACCTGCCCCTACTACCACAACATCTGCCCCCACCACCACAACAACTCCTGAAACTACTACACCTGCCCCAACTACCACAACTACTCCACCAAGCACAACTACAGCCCCAACAACTACAACACCTGCCCCTACTACCACAACAACTGCCCCCACCACCACAAATACTCCTGAAACTACTACACCTGCCCCAACTACCACAACTACTCCACCAAGCACAACTACAGCCCCAACAACTACAACATCTGCCCCTACTACCACAACAACTGCCCCCACCACCACAACAACTCCTGAAACTACTACACCTGCCCCAACTACCACAACTACTCCACCAAGCACAACTACAGCCCCAACAACTACAACACCTGCCCCTACTACCACAACAACTGCCCCCACCACCACAACAACTCCTGAAACTACTACACCTGCCCCAACTACCACAACTACTCCACCAAGCACAACAACAGCCCCAACAACTACAACACCTGCCCCTACTACCACAACATCTGCCCCCACCACCACAACAACTCCTGAAACTACTACACCTGCCCCAACTACCACAACTACTCCACCAAGCACAACTACAGCCCCAACAACTACAACACCTGCCCCTACTACCACAACAACTGCCCCCACCACCACAACAACTCCTGAAACTACTACACCTGCCCCAACTACCACAACTACTCCACCAAGCACAACTACAGCCCCAACAACTACAACATCTGCCCCTACTACCACAACAACTGCCCCCACCACCACAACAACTCCTGAAACTACTACACCTGCCCCAACTACCACAACTACTCCAACAAGCACAACTACAGCCCCAACAACTACAACACCTGCCCCTACTACCACAACAACTGCCCCCACCACCACAACAACTCCTGAAACTACTACACCTGCCCCAACTACCACAACTACTCCACCAAGCACAACTACAGCCCCAACAACTACAACACCTGCCCCTACTACCACAACAACTGCCCCCACCACCACAACAACTCCTGAAACTACTACACCTGCCCCAACTACCACAACTACTCCACCAAGCACAACAACAGCCCCAACAACTACAACACCTGCCCCTACTACCACAACATCTGCCCCCACCACCACAACAACTCCTGAAACTACTACACCTGCCCCAACTACCACAACTACTCCACCAAGCACAACTACAGCCCCAACAACAACAACACCTGCCCAAACTACCACCACTACTCCACCAAGCACAACAACAGCACCAACAATCACTACACCTGCCCCTACTACCACAACAACTGCCCCCACCACCACAACAAGTCCTGAAACTACTACACCTGCCCCAACTACCACAACTACTCCAACAAGCACAACTACAGTCCCAACAACTACAACACCTGCCCCAACAACTACAACAACTACCCCCACCACAACAACAACTCCTGAAACTACTACACCTGCCCCGACTACCACAACTACTCCACCAAGCACAACAACAGTCCCAACAACTACAACACCTGCCCCTACTACCACAAGAAATGCCCCAACCACCACAACAACTCCTGAAACTACTACACCTGCCCCAAGTACCACAACAACTGCCCCCACCACCACAACAACTCCTGAAACTACTACACCTGCCCCAACTACCACAACTACTCCACCAAGCACAACTACAGCCCCAACAACTACAACACCTGCCCCTACTACCACAACAACTGCCCCCACCACCACAACAACTCCTGAAACTACTACACCTGCCCCAACTACCACAACTACTCCAACAAGCACAACTACAGCCCCAACAACTACAACACCTGCCCCTACTACCACAACAACTGCCCCCACCACCACAACAACTCCTGAAACTACTACACCTGCCCCAACTACCACAACTACTCCACCAAGCACAACTACAGCCCCAACAACTACAACACCTGCCCCTACTACCACAACAACTGCCCCCACCACCACAACAACTCCTGAAACTACTACACCTGCCCCAACTACCACAACTACTCCACCAAGCACAACAACAGCCCCAACAACTACAACACCTGCCCCTACTACCACAACATCTGCCCCCACCACCACAACAACTCCTGAAACTACTACACCTGCCCCAACTACCACAACTACTCCACCAAGCACAACTACAGCTCCAACAACAACAACACCTGCCCAAACTACCACCACTACTCCACCAAGCACAACAACAGCACCAACAATCACTACACCTGCCCCTACTACCACAACAACTGCCCCCACCACCACAACAAGTCCTGAAACTACTACACCTGCCCCAACTACCACAACTACTCCAACAAGCACAACTACAGTCCCAACAACTACAACACCTGCCCCAACAACTACAACAACTACCCCCACCACAACAACAACTCCTGAAACTACTACACCTGCCCCGACTACCACAACTACTCCACCAAGCACAACAACAGTCCCAACAACTACAACACCTGCCCCTACTACCACAAGAAATGCCCCAACCACCACAACAACTCCTGAAACTACTACACCTGCCCCAAGTACCACAACAACTGCCCCCACCACCACAACAACTCCTGAAACTACTACACCTGCCCCAACTACCACAACTACTCCACCAAGCACAACTACAGCCCCAACAACTACAACACCTGCCCCTACTACCACAACAACTGCCCCCACCACCACAACAACTCCTGAAACTACTACACCTGCCCCAACTACCACAACTACTCCAACAAGCACAACTACAGCCCCAACAACTACAACACCTGCCCCTACTACCACAACAACTGCCCCCACCACCACAACAACTCCTGAAACTACTACACCTGCCCCAACTACCACAACTACTCCACCAAGCACAACTACAGCCCCAACAACTACAACACCTGCCCCTACTACCACAACAACTGCCCCCACCACCACAACAACTCCTGAAACTACTACACCTGCCCCAACTACCACAACTACTCCACCAAGCACAACTACAGCCCCAACAACTACAACACCTGCCCCTACTACCACAACAACTGCCCCCACCACCACAACAACTCCTGAAACTACTACACCTGCCCCAACTACCACAACTACTCCACCGAGCACAACAACAGCCCCAACAACTACAACACCTGCCCCTACTACCACAACAACTGCCCCCACCACCACAACAACTCCTGAAACTACTACACCTGCCCCAACTACCACAACTACTCCACCAAGCACAACTACAGCCCCAACAACTACAACACCTGCCCCTACTACCACAACAACTGCCCCCACCACCACAACAACTCCTGAAACTACTACACCTGCCCCAACTACCACAACTACTCCACCAAGCACAACTACAGCCCCAACAACTACAACACCTGCCCCTTCTACCACAATAACTGCCCCCACCACCACAACAACTCCTGAAACTACTACACCTGCCCCAACTACCACAACTACTCCACCAAGTACAACTACAGCCCCAACAACTACAACACCTGCCCCTACTACCACAACAACTGCCCCCACCACCACAACAACTCCTGAAACTACTACACCTGCCTCAACTACCACAACTACTCCACCAAGCACAACTACAGCCCCAACAACTACAACAGCTGCCCCTACTACCACAACAACTGCCCCCACCACCACAACAACTTCTGAAACTACTACACCTGCCCCAACTACATCAACTACTCCACCAAGCACAACTCCAGCCCCAACAACTACAACAGCTGCCCCTACTACCACAACAACTGCCCCCACCACCACAACAACTTCTGAAACTACTACACCTGCCCCAACTACCTCAACTACTCCACCAAGCACAACTCCAGCCCCAACAACTACAACACCTGCCCCTACTACCACAACAACTGCCCCCACCACCACAACAACTCCTGAACCTACTACACCTGCCCCAACTACCACAACTACTCCATCAAGCACAACAACAGCCCCAACAACTACAACAACTGCCCCCACCACCACAACTCCTGAAACAACTACAACACCTGCCCCTAGTACCACAACAACTGCCCCCACCACCACAACAACTTCTGAAACTACTACACCTGCCCCAACTACCTCAACTACTCCACCAAGCACAACAACTGCCCCCACCACAACAACAACTCCAGAAACTACTACACCTGCCCCAACTACCACAACTACTCCACCAAGCACAACTACAGCCCCAACAACTACAACACCTGCCCCTACTACCACAACAACTGCCCCAACCACCACAACAACTCCTGAAACTACTACACCTGCCCCAACTACCACAACTACTCCACCAAGCACAACTACAGCCCCAACAACTACAACAACTGCCCCCACCACAACAACAACTCCTGAAACTACTACACCTGCCCCAACTACCACCACTACTCCACCAAGCACAACAGCCCCAACACCTACAACACCTGCCCCTACTACCACAACAACAGCCCCCACCACCACAACAACTCCTGAAACTACTACACCTGCCCCAACTACCACAACTACTCCACCAAGCACAACAACAGCCCCAACAACTACCACACCTGCCCCTACTACCACAACAACTGTCCCCACCACAACAACTCCTGAAACTACTACAACGCCTGCCCCAACTACCACCACTACTCCAGCAAGCACAACAACAGCCCCAACAACTACAACACCTGGCCCTACTACCACAACAACTGCCCCCACCACAACAACTCCTGAAACTACTACAACGCCTGCCCCAGCTACCACCACTACTCCAGCAAGCACAACAACACCCCCACCAACTACAACACCTGGCCCTACTACCACAACAACTGGCCCCACCACCACAACAACTCCTGAAACTACTACAACAGCTGCCCCTACTACCACAACAACTGCCCCCACCACCACAACAACTCCTGAAACTACTACACCTGCCCCAACTACCACAACTACTCCACCAAGCACAACTACAGCCCCAACAACTACAACACCTGCCCCTACTACCACAACAACTGCCCCCACCACCACAACAACTCCTGAAACTACTACACCTGCCCCAACTACCACAACTACTCCACCAAGCACAACTACAGCCCCAACAACTACAACATCTGCCCCTACTACCACAACAACTGCCCCCACCACCACAACAACTCCTGAAACTACTACACCTGCCCCAACTACCACAACTACTCCAACAAGCACAACTACAGCCCCAACAACTACAACACCTGCCCCTACTACCACAACAACTGCCCCCACCACCACAACAACTCCTGAAACTACTACACCTGCCCCAACTACCACAACTACTCCACCAAGCACAACTACAGCCCCAACAACTACAACACCTGCCCCTACTACCACAACAACTGCCCCCACCACCACAACAACTCCTGAAACTACTACACCTGCCCCAATTACCAGAACTACTCCACCAAGCACAACTACAGCCCCAACAACTACAACAACTGCCCCCACCACAACAACAACTCCAGAAACTACTACACCTGCCCCAACTACCACAACTACTCCAACAAGCACAACTACAGCCCCAACAACTACAACACCTGCCCCTACTACCACAACAACTGCCCCCACCACCACAACAACTCCTGAAACTACTACACCTGCCCCAACTACCACAACTACTCCACCAAGCACAACTACAGCCCCAACAACTACAACACCTGCCCCTACTACCACAACAACTGCCCCCACCACCACAACAACTCCTGAAACTACTACACCTGCCCCAACTACCACAACTACTTCACCAAGTACAACTACAGCCCCAACAATTACAACACCTGCCCCTACTACCACAACAACTGCCCCCACCACCACAACAACTCCTGAAACTACTACACCTGCCCCAACTACCACCACTACTCCACCAAGCACAACAACAGCCCCAACAACTACAACAGCTGCCCCTACTACCACAACAACTGCCCCCACCACCACAACAACTTCTGAAACTACTACACCTGCCCCAACTACCTCAACTACTCCACCAAGCACAACTCCAGCCCCAACAACTACAACACCTGCCCCTACTACCACAACAACTGCCCCCACCACCACAACAACTCCTGAACCTACTACACCTGCCCCAACTACCACAACTACTCCACCAAGCACAACAACAGCCCCAACAACTACAACAACTGCCCCCACCACCACAACTCCTGAAACAACTACAACACCTGCCCCTAGTACCACAACAACTGCCCCCACCACAACAACAACTCCAGAAACTACTACACCTGCCCCAACTACCACAACTACTCCACCAAGCACAACTACAGCCCCAACAACTACAACACCTGCCCCTACTACCACAACAACTGCCCCAACCACCACAACAACTCCTGAAACTACTACACCTGCCCCAACTACCACAACTACTCCACCAAGCACAACTACAGCCCCAACAACTACAACAACTGCCCCCACCACAACAACAACTCCTGAAACTACTACACCTGCCCCAACTACCACCACTACTCCACCAAGCACAACAGCCCCAACACCTACAACACCTGCCCCTACTACCACAACAACTGCCCCCACCACCACAACAACTCCTGAAACTACTACACCTGCCCCAACTACCACAACTACTCCACCAAGCACAACAACAGCCCCAACAACTACCACACCTGCCCCTACTACCACAACAACTGTCCCCACCACAACAACTCCTGAAACTACTACAACGCCTGCCCCAACTACCACCACTACTCCAGCAAGCACAACAACAGCCCCAACAACTACAACACCTGGCCCTACTACCACAACAACTGCCCCCACCACAACAACTCCTGAAACTACTACAACGCCTGCCCCAGCTACCACCACTACTCCAGCAAGCACAACAACACCCCCACCAACTACAACACCTGGCCCTACTACCACAACAACTGGCCCCACCACCACAACAACTCCTGAAACTACTACAACAGCTGCCCCAACTACCACAACAACTGCCCCCACCACCACAACAACTCCTGAAACTACTACACCTGCCCCAACTACCACAACTACTCCACCAAGCACAACTACAGCCCCAACAACTACCACACCTGCCCCTACTACCACAACAACTGTCCCCACCACAACAACTCCTGAAACTACTACAACGCCTGCCCCAACTACCACCACTACTCCAGCAAGCACAACAACAGCCCCAACAACTACAACACCTGGCCCTACTACCACAACAACTGCCCCCACCACAACAACTCCTGAAACTACTACAACGCCTGCCCCAGCTACCACCACTACTCCAGCAAGCACAACAACACCCCCACCAACTACAACACCTGGCCCTACTACCACAACAACTGGCCCCACCACCACAACAACTCCTGAAACTACTACAACAGCTGCCCCAACTACCACAACAACTGCCCCCACCACCACAACAACTCCTGAAACTACTACACCTGCCCCAACTACCACAACTACTCCACCAAGCACAACTACAGCCCCAACAACTACAACACCTGCCCCTACTACCACAACAACTGCCCCCACCACCACAACAACTCCTGAAACTACTACACCTGCCCCAACTACCACAACTACTCCACCAAGCACAACTACAGCCCCAACAACTACAACACCTGCCCCTACTACCACAACAACTGCCCCCACCACCACAACAACTCCTGAAACTACTACACCTGCCCCAACTACCACAACTACTCCACCAAGCACAACTACAGCCCCAATAACTACATCAGCTGCCCCTACTACCACAACAACTGCCCCCACCACCACAACAACTCCTGAAACTACTACAACGCCTGCCCCAACTACCACAACAACTGCCCCCACCACCACAACAACTCCTGAAACTACTACACCTGCCCCAACTACCACAACTACTCCACCAAGCACAACTACAGCCCCAACAACTACAACACCTGCCCCTACTACCACAACAACTGCCCCCACCACCACAACAACTCCTGAAACTACTACACCTGCCCCAACTACCACAACTACTTCACCAAGTACAACTACAGCCCCAACAACTACAACACCTGCCCCTACTACCACAACAACTGCCCCCACCACCACAACAACTCCTGAAACTACTACACCTGCCCCAACTACCACCACTACTCCACCAAGCACAACAACAGCCCCAACAACTACAACAGCTGCCCCTACTACCACAACAACTGCCCCCACCACCACAACAACTTCTGAAACTACTACACCTGCCCCAACTACCTCAACTACTCCACCAAGCACAACTCCAGCCCCAACAACTGCAACACCTGCCCCTACTACCACAACAACTGCCCCCACCACCACAACAACTCCTGAACCTACTACACCTGCCCCAACTACCACAACTACTCCACCAAGCACAACAACAGCCCCAACAACTACAACAACTGCCCCCACCACCACAACTCCTGAAACAACTACAACACCTGCCCCTAGTACCACAAGAATTGCCCCCACCACCACAACTACTTCTGAAACATCTACACCTGCCCCAACTACCTCAACTACTCCACCAAGCACAACAACTGCCCCCACCACAACAACAACTCCAGAAACTACTACACCTGCCCCAACTACCACAACTACTCCACCAAGCACAACTACAGCCCCAACAACTACAACACCTGCCCCTACTACCACAACAACTGCCCCAACCACCACAACAACTCCTGAAACTACTACACCTGCCCCAACTACCACAACTACTCCACCAATCACAACTACAGCCCCAACAACTACAACAACTGCCCCCACCACAACAACAACTCCTGAAACTACTACACCTGCCCCAACTACAACCACTACTCCACCAAGCACAACAGCCCCAACACCTACAACACCTGCCCCTACTACCACAACAACTGCCCCCACCACCACAACAACTCCTGAAACTACTACACCTGCCCCAACTACCACAACTACTCCACCAAGCACAACAACAGCCCCAACAACTACCACACCTGCCCCTACTACCACAACAACTGTCCCCACCACAACAACTCCTGAAACTACTACAACGCCTGCCCCAACTACCACCACTACTCCAGCAAGCACAACAACAGCCCCAACAACTACAACACCTGGCCCTACTACCACAACAACTGCCCCCACCACAACAACTCCTGAAACTACTACAACGCCTGCCCCAGCTACCACCACTACTCCAGCAAGCACAACAACACCCCCACCAACTACAACACCTGGCCCTACTACCACAACAACTGGCCCCACCACCACAACAACTCCTGAAACTACTACAACAGCTGCCCCTACTACCACAACAACTGCCCCCACCACCACAACAACTCCTGAAACTACTACACCTGCCCCAACTACCACAACTACTCCACCAAGCACAACTACAGCCCCAACAACTACAACACCTGCCCCTACTACCACAACAACTACCCCCAACACCACAACTCTTGAAACTACTACAACGCCTGCCCCAACTACCACAACAACTGCCGCCACCACCACAACAACTCCTGAAACTACAACAACACCTGCCCCAACTACCACCACTACTCCAGCAAGCACAACAACAGCCCCAACAACTACAACACCTGGCCCTACTACCACAACAACTGCCCCCACCACAACAACTCCTGAAACTACTACAACACCTGCCCCAACTACCACCACTACTCCAGCAAGCACAACAACAGCCCCAACAACTACAACACCTGCCCCTACTACCACAACAACTGGCCCCACCACCACAACAACTCCTGAAACTACTACAACAGCTGCCCCTACTACCACAACAACTGCCCCCACCACCACAACAACTCCTGAAACTACTACACCTGCCCTAACTACCACCACTACTCCACCAAGCACAACAACAGCCCCAACAACCACAACACCTGCCCCTACTACCACAACAACTGCCCCCACCACCACAACAACTCCTGAAACTACTACACCTGCCCCAACTACCACAACTACTCCACCAAGCACAACTACAGCCCCAACAACTACAACTCCTGCCCCTACTACCACAACAACTGCCCCCACCACCACAACAACTCCTGAAACTACTACACCTGCCCCAACTACCACCACTACTCCACCAAGCACAACAACAGCCCCAACAACTACAACACCTGCTGCTACTACCACAACAACTGCCCCCACCACCACAACAACTCCTGAAACTACTACACCTGCCCGAACTACCACAACTACTCCACCAAGCACAACTACAGCCCCAACAACTACAACACCTGCCCCTACTACCACAACAACTGCCCCCACCACCACAACAACTCCTGAAACTACTACACCTGCCCCAACTACCACAACTACTCCACCAAGCACAACTACAGCCCCAACAACTACAACACCTGGCCCTACTACCACAACAACTGCCCCCGCAACAACAACTCCTGAAACTTCTACAACGCCTGCCCCAACTACCACCACTACTCCATCAAGCACAACAACAGCCCCAACAACCACAACAGCTGCCCCAACTACCACAACAACTGCCCCCACCACCACAATAACTCCTGAAACTACTACACCTGCCCCAACTACCACAACTACTCCACCAAGCACAACTACAGCCCCAACAACTACAACACCTGCCCCTACTACCACAACAACTGCCCCCACCACCACAACAACTCCTGAAACTACTACACCTGCCCCAACTACCACAACTACTCCACCAAGCACAACTACAGCCTCAACAACTACAACAACTGCCCCCACCACAACAACAACTCCTGAAACTACTACACCTGCCCCAACTACCACCACTACTCCACCAAGCACAACAGCCCCAACACCTACAACACCTGCCCCTACTACCACAACAACTGCCCCCACCACCACAACTCCTGAAACTACTACAACGCCTGCCCCAACTACCACAACAACTGCCCCCACCACCACAACAACTCCTGAAACTACTACACCTGCCCCAACTACCACAACTACTCCACCAAGCACAACAACAGCCCCAACAACTACCACACCTGCCCCTACTACCACAACAACTGTCCCCACCACAACAACTCCTGAAACTACTACAACGCCTGCCCCAACTACCACCACTACTCCAGCAAGCACAACAACAGCCCCAACAACTACAACACCTGGCCCTACTACCACAACAACTGCCCCCACCACAACAACTCCTGAAACTACTACAACGCCTGCCCCAGCTACCACCACTACTCCAGCAAGCACAACAACACCCCCACCAACTACAACACCTGGCCCTACTACCACAACAACTGGCCCCACCACCACAACAACTCCTGAAACTACTACAACAGCTGCCCCTACTACCACAACAACTGCCCCCACCACCACAACAACTCCTGAAACTACTACACCTGCCCCAACTACCACAACTACTCCACCAAGCACAACTACAGCCCCAACAACTACAACACCTGCCCCTACTACCACAACAACTACCCCCAACACCACAACTCTTGAAACTACTACAACGCCTGCCCCAACTACCACAACAACTGCCCCCACCACCACAACAACTCCTGAAACTACAACAACACCTGCCCCAACTACCACCACTACTCCAGCAAGCACAACAACAGCCCCAACAACTACAACACCTGGCCCTACTACCACAACAACTGCCCCCACCACAACAACTCCTGAAACTACTACAACACCTGCCCCAACTACCACCACTACTCCAGCAAGCACAACAACAGCCCCAACAACTACAACACCTGCCCCTACTACCACAACAACTGGCCCCACCACCACAACAACTCCTGAAACTACTACAACAGCTGCCCCTACTACCACAACAACTGCCCCCACCACCACAACAACTCCTGAAACTACTACACCTGCCCTAACTACCACCACTACTCCACCAAGCACAACAACAGCCCCAACAACCACAACACCTGCCCCTACTACCACAACAACTGCCCCCACCACCACAACAACTCCTGAAACTACTACACCTGCCCCAACTACCACAACTACTCCACCAAGCACAACTTCAGCCCCAACAACTACAACTCCTGCCCCTACTACCACAACAACTGCCCCCACCACCACAACAACTCCTGAAACTACTACACCTGCCCCAACTACCACCACTACTCCACCAAGCACAACAACAGCCCCAACAACTACAACACCTGCTGCTACTACCACAACAACTGCCCCCACCACCACAACAACTCCTGAAACTACTACACCTGCCCGAACTACCACAACTACTCCACCAAGCACAACTACAGCCCCAACAACTACAACACCTGCCCCTACTACCACAACAACTGCCCCCACCACCACAACAACTCCTGAAACTACTACACCTGCCCCAACTACCACAACTACTCCACCAAGCACAACTACAGCCCCAACAACTACAACACCTGGCCCTACTACCACAACAAATGCCCCCGCAACAACAACTCCTGAAACTTCTACAACGCCTGCCCCAACTACCACCACTACTCCATCAAGCACAACAACAGCCCCAACAACCACAACAGCTGCCCCAACTACCACAACAACTGCCCCCACCACCACAATAACTCCTGAAACTACTACACCTGCCCCAACTACCACAACTACTCCACCAAGCACAACTACAGCCCCAACAACTACAACACCTGCCCCTACTACCACAACAACTGCCCCCACCACCACAACAACTCCTGAAACTACTACACCTGCCCCAACTACCACAACTACTCCACCAAGCACAACTACAGCCTCAACAACTACAACAACTGCCCCCACCACAACAACAACTCCTGAAACTACTACACCTGCCCCAACTACCACCACTACTCCACCAAGCACAACAGCCCCAACACCTACAACACCTGCCCCTACTACCACAACAACTGCCCCCACCACCACAACTCCTGAAACTACTACAACGCCTGCCCCAACTACCACAACAACTGCCCCCACCACCACAACAACTCCTGAAACTACAACAACACCTGCCCCAACTTCCACCACTACTCCAACAAGCACAACAACAGCCCCAACAACAACAACACCTGGCCCTACTACCACAACAACTGCCCCCACCACAACAACTCCTAAAACTACTACACCTGCCCCAACTACCACAACTACTCCACAAAGCACAACTACAGCCCCAACAACTACAACACCTGCCCCAACTACCACAACTACTCCACCAAGCACATCTACAGCCCCAACAACTACATCACCTGCCCCTACTACCACAACAACTGCCCCCACCACCACAACAACTCCTGAAACTACTACACCTGCCCCAACTACCACAACTACTCCACCAAGCACAACTACAGCCCCAACAACTACAACACCTGCCCCTACTACCACAACAACTGCCCCCACCACCACAACAACTCCTGAAACTACTACACCTGCCCCAACTACCACAACTACTCCACCAAGCACAACTACAGCCCCAACAACTACAACAACTGCCCCCACCACAACAACAACTCCTGAAACTACTACACCTGCCCCAACTACCACCACTACTCCACCAAGCACAACAGCCCCAACACCTACAACACCTGCCCCTACTACCACAACAACTGCCCCCACCACCACAACTCCTGAAACTACTATAACACCCGCCCTATCTACCACTACTACTCCACCAAGCACAACAACAGCCCCAACAACCACAACACCTGCCCCTACTACCACAACAACTGCCCCCACCACCACAACAACTCCTGAAACTACTACACCTGCCCTAACTACCACCACTACTCCACCAAGCACAACAACAGCCCCAACAACCACAACACCTGCCCCTACTACCACAACAACTGCCCCCACCACCACAACAACTCCTGAAACTACTACACCTGCCCCAACTACCACAACTACTCCACCAAGCACAACTACAGCCCCAACAACTACAACACCTGCCCCTACTACCACAACAACTGCCCCCACCAACACAACAGCTCCTGAAACTACTACACCTGCCCTAACTACCACCACTACTCCACCAAGCACAACAACAGCCCCAACAACTACAACACCTGCCCCTACTACCACAACAACTGCCCCCACCACCACAACAACTCCTGAAACTACTACACCTGCCCCAACTACCACCACTACTCCACAAAGCACAACAACAGCCCCAACAACTACAACACCTGCTGCTACTACCACAACAACTGCCCCAACCACCACAACAACTCCTGAAACTACTACACCTGCCCCAACTACCACAACTACTCCACCAAGCACAACTACAGCCCCAACAACTACAACACCTGCCCTTACTACCACAACAACTGCCCCCACCACCACAACAACTCCTGAAACTACTACACCTGCCCCAACTACCACAACTACTCCACCAAGCACAACTACAGCCCCAACAACTACAACACCTGCCCTTACTACCACAACAACTGCCCCCACCACCACAACAACTCCTGAAACTACTACACCTGCCCCAACTACCACAACTACTCCACCAAGCACAACTACAGCCCCAACAACTACAGCAACTGCTCCCACCACAACAACAACTCCAGAAACTACTACACCTGCCCCAACTACCACAACTACTCCAACAAGCACAACTACAGCCCCAACAACTACAACACCTGCCCCTACTACCACAACAACTGCCCCCACCACCACAACAACTCCTGAAACTACTACACCTGCCCCAACTACCACAACTACTCCACCAAGCACAACTACAGCCCCAACAACTACAACACCTGCTCCTACTACCACAACAACTGCCCCCACCACCACAACAACTCCTGAAACTACTACACCTGCCCCAACTACCACAACTACTCCACCAAGCACAACTACAGCCCCAACAACTACAACACCTGCCCCTACTACCACAACAACTGCCCCCACCACCACAACAACTCCTGAAACTACTACACCTGCCCCAACTACCACAACTACTCCACCAAGCACAACTACAGCCCCAACAACTACAACACCTGCCCCTACTACCACAACAACTGCCCCCACCACCACAACAACTCCTGAAACTACTACACCTGCCCCAACTACCACAACTACTCCACCAAGCACAACTACAGCCCCAACAACCACAACACCTGCCCCTACTACCACAACAACTGCCCCCACCACCACAACAACTCCTGAAACTACTACAACAGCTGCCCCTACTACCACAACAACTGCCCCCACCACCACAACAACTCCTGAAACTACTACACCTGCCCTAACTACCACCACTACTCCACCAAGCACAACAACAGCACCAACAACCACAACACCTGCCCCTACTACCACAACAACTGCCCCCACCACCACAACAACTCCTGAAACTACTACACCTGCCCCAACTACCACAACTACTCCACCAAGCACAACTACAGCCCCAACAACTACAACACCTGCCCCTACTACCACAACAACTGCCCCAACAACCACAAAACCTCCTGAAACTGCTATGCAAGCCCGATCTGCCACCACTACTATTCCACCAAGCACAACAGCCCCAACACCTACAACAACTGCCCCTACTACGACAACAACTGCCCCCACCACAACAACTCCTGAAACTACTACAACACCCGCCCTATCTACCACCACTACTCCACCAAGAACAACAACAGCCCCAACAACTACAACACCTGCCCCTACTACCACAACAACTGCCCCCACCACCACAACAACTCCTGAAACTACTACAACACCTGCCCAAACTACCACCACTACTCCACCGAGCACAACAACAGCACCAACAATCACAACACCTGCCCCTACTACCACAACAACTGCCCCCACCACCACAACAAGTCCTGAAACTACTACACCTGCCCCAACTACCACAACTACTCCAACAAGCACAACTACAGCCCCATCAACTACAACACCTGCCCCTACTACCAGAACAAATGCCCCCACCACCACAACAACTCCTGAAACTACTACACCTGCCCCAACTACCACAACTACTCCACCAAGCACAACTACAGCCCCAACAACTACAACACCTGCCCCTACTACCACAACAACTGCCCCCACCACCACAACAACTCCTGAAACTACTACACCTGCCCCAACTACCACAACAACTGCCCCCACCACCACAACAACTCCTGAAACTACAACAACACCTGCCCAAACTACCACCACTACTCCACCAAGCACAACAACAGCAACAACAATCACAACAACTGCCCCCACCACCACAACAAGTCCTGGAACTACTACACCTGCCCCAACTACCACAACTACTCCACCAAGCACAACTACAGCCCCAACAACTACAACACCTGCTCCTACTACCACAACAACTGCCCCCACCACCACAACAACTCCTGAAACTACTACACCTGCCCCAACTACCACAACTACTCCACCAAGCACAACTACAGCCCCAACAACTACAACACCTGCCCCTACTACCACAACAACTGCCCCCACCACCACAACAACTCCTGAAACTACTACGCCTGCCCCAACTACCACAACTACTCCACCAAGCACAACTACAGCCTCAACAACTACAACACCTGCCCCTACTACCACAACAACTGCCCCCACCACCACAACAACTCCTGAAACTACTACACCTGCCCCAACTACCACAACTACTCCACCAAGCACAACTACAGCCCCAACAACTACAACAACTGCCCCCACCACAACAACAAATCCTGAAACTACTACACCTGCCCTAACTACCACCACTACTCCACCAAGCACAACAACAGCCCCAACAACCACAACACCTGCCCCTACTACCACAACAACTGCCCCCACCACCACAACAACTCCTGAAACTACTACACCTGCCCCAACTACCACCACTACTCCACCAAGCACAACAACAGCCCCAACAACTACAACACCTGCTGCTACTACCACAACAACTGCCCCCACCACCACAACAACTCCTGAAACTACTACAACAGCTGCCCCTACTACCACAACAACTGCCCCCACCACCACAACAACTCCTGAAACTACTACACCTGCCCCAACTACCACAACTACTCCACCAAGCACAACTACAGCCCCAACAACTACAACAACTGCCCCCACCACAACAACAACTCCTGAAACTACTACACCTGCCCCAACCACCACCACTACTCCACCAAGCACAACAGCCCCAACACCTACAACACCTGCCCCTACTACCACAACAACTGTCCCCACCACAACGACTCCTGAAACTACTACAACGCCTGCCCCAACTACCACAACAACTGCCCCCACCACCACAACAACTCCTGAAACTACAACAACACCTGCCCCAACTACCACCACTACTCCAGCAAGCACAACAACAGCCCCAACAACTACAACACCTGCCCCTACTACCACAACAACTGCCCCCACCACCACAACAACTCCTGAAACTACTACACCTGCCCCAACTACCACAACTACTCCACCAAGCACAACTACAGCCCCAACAACTACAACAACTGCCCCCACCACAACAACAACTCCTGAAACTACTACACCTGCCCCAACCACCACCACTACTCCACCAAGCACAACAGCCCCAACACCTACAACACCTGCCCCTACTACCACAACAACTGTCCCCACCACAACAACTCCTGAAACTACTACAACGCCTGCCCCAACTACCACAACAACTGCCCCCACCACCACAACAACTCCTGAAACTACAACAACACCTGCCCCAACTACCACCACTACTCCAGCAAGCACAACAACAGCCCCAACAACTACAACACCTGGCCCTACTACCACAACAACTGCCCCCACCACAACAACTCCTGAAACTACTACACCTGCCCTAACTACCACCACTACTCCACCAAGCACAACAACAGCCCCAACAACCACAACACCTGCCCCTACTACCACAACAACTGCCCCCACCACCACAACAACTCCTGAAACTACTACACCTGCCCCAACTACCACCACTACTCCACCAAGCACAACAACAGCCCCAACAACTACAACACCTGCTGCTACTACCACAACAACTGCCCCCACCACCACAACAACTCCTGAAACTACTACAACAGCTGCCCCTACTACCACAACAACTGCCCCCACCACCACAACAACTCCTGAAACTACTACACCTGCCCCAACTACCACAACTACTCCACCAAGCACAACTACAGCCCCAACAACTACAACAACTGCCCCCACCACAACAACAACTCCTGAAACTACTACACCTGCCCCAACCACCACCACTACTCCACCAAGCACAACAGCCCCAACACCTACAACACCTGCCCCTACTACCACAACAACTGTCCCCACCACAACGACTCCTGAAACTACTACAACGCCTGCCCCAACTACCACAACAACTGCCCCCACCACCACAACAACTCCTGAAACTACAACAACACCTGCCCCAACTACCACCACTACTCCAGCAAGCACAACAACAGCCCCAACAACTACAACACCTGCCCCTACTACCACAACAACTGCCCCCACCACCACAACAACTCCTGAAACTACTACACCTGCCCCAACTACCACAACTACTCCACCAAGCACAACTACAGCCCCAACAACTACAACAACTGCCCCCACCACAACAACAACTCCTGAAACTACTACACCTGCCCCAACCACCACCACTACTCCACCAAGCACAACAGCCCCAACACCTACAACACCTGCCCCTACTACCACAACAACTGTCCCCACCACAACAACTCCTGAAACTACTACAACGCCTGCCCCAACTACCACAACAACTGCCCCCACCACCACAACAACTCCTGAAACTACAACAACACCTGCCCCAACTACCACCACTACTCCAGCAAGCACAACAACAGCCCCAACAACTACAACACCTGGCCCTACTACCACAACAACTGCCCCCACCACAACAACTCCTGAAACTACTACACCTGCCCTAACTACCACCACTACTCCACCAAGCACAACAACAGCCCCAACAACCACAACACCTGCCCCTACTACCACAACAACTGCCCCCACCACCACAACAACTCCTGAAACTACTACACCTGCCCCAACTACCACCACTACTCCACCAAGCACAACAACAGCCCCAACAACTACAACACCTGCTGCTACTACCACAACAACTGCCCCCACCACCACAACAACTCCTGAAACTACTACAACAGCTGCCCCTACTACCACAACAACTGCCCCCACCACCACAACAACTCCTGAAACTACTACACCTGCCCCAACTACCACCACTATTCCACCAAGCACAACAACAGGCCCAACAACTACAACTCCTGCCGCTACTACCACAACAACTGCCCCCACCACCACAACAACTTCTGAAACTACTACACCTCCCCCAACTGCCACAACTACTCCACCAAGCACAACAACAGCCCCAACAACTACAACACCTGGCCCTACTACCACAACAACTGCCCCCAACACCACAACTCCCGAAACTACTACAACACCTGCCCCAACTACCACCACTACTCCACCAAGCACAACAACAGCCCCAACAACTACAACACCTGGCCCTACTACCACAACAACTGCCCCCACCACCACAACAACTCCTGAAACTACAACACCTGCCCCAACTACTACAACTACTCCACCAAGCACAACTACAGCCCCAACAACTACAACACCTGCCCCTACTACCACAACAACTGCCCCCACCACCACAACAACTCCTGAAACTACTACAACACCTGCCCCAACTACCACCACTACTCCACCAAGCACAACAACAGCCCCAACAACTACAACACCTGGACTTACTACCACAACAACTGCCCCCGCAACAACAACTCCTGAAACTACTACAATGCCTGCCCCAACTACCACCACTACTCCATCAAGCACAACAACAGCCCCAACAACCACAACACCTGCCCCTACTACCACAACAACTGCACCCACCACCACAACAACTCCTGAAACTACTACACCTGCCCCAACTACCACAACTACTCCACCAAGCACAACTACAGCCCCAACAACCACAACACCTGCCCCTACTACCACAGCAACTGCCCCCACCACCACAACAAGTCCTGAATCTACTACACCTGCCCCAACTACCACAACTACTCCAACAAGCACAACTACAGCCCCATCAACTACAACACCTGCCCCTAGTACCACAACAACTGCCCCCACCACCACAACAACTCCTGAAACTACTACACCTGCCCAAACTACCACAACTACTCCACCAAGAACAACAACAGCCCCAAAAACTACAACACCTGCCCCTACTATCACAACAACTGTCCCCACCACAACAACTCCTGAAACTACTACAACGCCTGCCCCAACTACCACAACAACTGCCCCCACCACCACAACAACTCCTGAAACTACAACAACACCTGCCCCAACTACCACCACTACTCCACCAAGCACAACAACAGCCCCAACAACTACAACACCTGGCCCTACTACCACAACAACTGCCCCCACCACCACAACAACTCCTGAAACTACTACACCTGCCCCAACTACCACAACTACTCCACCAAGCACAACTACAGCCCCAACAACTACAACACCTGCCCCTACTACCACAACAACTGCCCCCACCACCACAACAACTCCTGAAACTACTACACCTGCCCCAACTACCACAACTACTCCACCAAGCACAACTACAGCCCCAACAACTACAACACCTGCCCCTACTACCACAACAAATGCCCCCACCACAACAACTCCTGAAACTACTACAACGCCTGCCCCAACTACCACCACTACTCCACCAAGCACAACAACAGCACCAACAATCACAACACCTACCCCTACTAACACAACAACTGCCCCCACCACCACAACAAGTCCTGAAACTACTACACCTGCCCCAACTACCACAACTACTCCAACAAGCACAACTACAGCCCCATCAACTACAACAGCTCCCACAATAACTACAACAACTACCCCCACCACAACAACAACTCCTGAAACTACTACACCTGCCCCAACTACCACAACTACTCCACCAAGCACAACAACAGCCCCAACAACTACAACACCTGCCCCTACTACCACAACAACTGCCCCCACCACCACAACAACTCCTGAACCTACTACACCTGCCCCAACTACCACAACTACTCCACCAAGCACAACTACAGCCCCAACAACTACAACACCTGCCTCTACTACCACAACAACTGCCCCCACCACCACAACAACTCCTGAAACTACTACACCTGCCCCAACTACCACCACTACTCCACCAAGCACAACTACAGCCCCAACAACTACAACACCTGCCCCTACTACCACAACAACTGTCCCCACCACAACAACTCCTGAAACTACTACAACGCCTGCCCCAACTACCACAACAACTGCCCCCACCACCACAACAACTCCTGAAACTACAACAACACCTGCCCCAACTACCACCACTACTCCACCAAGCACAACAACAGCCCCAACAACTACAACACCTGGCCCTACTACCACAACAACTGCCCCCAACACAACAACTCCTGAAACTACTACAACGCCTGCCCCAACTACCACCACTACTCCACCAAGCACAACAACAGCACCAACAATCACAACACCTGCCCTTACTACCACAACAACTGCCCCCACCACCACAACAACTCCTGAAACTACTACACCTGCCCCAACTACCACAACTTCTCCAACAAGCACAACTACAGCCCCATCAACTACAACAGCTGCCCCAACAACTACAACAACTACCCCCACCACAACAACAACTCCTGAAACTACTACACCTGCCCCAACTACCACAACTACTCCACCAAGCACAACAACAGTCCCAACAACTACAACACCTGCCCCTACTACCACAACAAATGCCCCCACCACCACAACAACTCCTGAAACTACTACACCTGCCCCAACTACCACAACTACTCCACCAAGCTCAACTACAGCCCCAACAACTACAACACCTGCCCCTACTACCACAACAACTGCCCCTACCACCACAACAACTCCTGAAACTACTACACCTGCCCCAACTACTACAACTATTCCACCAAGCACAACTACAGCCTCAACAACTACAACACCTGCCCCTGCTACCACAGCAACTGCCCCAACCACCACAACAACTCCTGAAACTACTACACCTGCCCCAACTACCACAACTACTCCACCAAGCACAACTACAGCCCCAACAACAACAACAACTGCCCCCACCACAACAACTCCCGAAACTACTACAACACCTGCCCCAACTACCACCACTACTCCACCAAGCACAACAACAGCCCCAACAACTATAACACCTGCTGCTACTACCACAACAAGTGCCCCCACCACCACAACAACTCCTGAAACTACTACACCTGCCCTAAATACCACCACTACTCCACCAAGCACAACAACAGCCCCAACAACCACAACACCTGCCCCTACTACCACAACAACTGCCCCCACCACCACAACAACTCCTGAAACTACTACACCTGCTCCAACTACCACAACTACTTCACCAAGCACAACAACAGCCCCAACAACTACAACACCTGCCCCTACTACCACAACAACTGCCCCCACCACCACAACAACTCCTGAAACTACTACATATGCCCCAACTACCACAACTACTCCACCAAGTACAACTACAGCCCCAACAACTACAGCACCTGTCCCTACTACCACGACAACTGCCCCCACCACCACAACAACTCCTGAAACTATTACACCTGCTCCAACTACCACAACTACTCCACCAAGCACAACAACAGCCCCAACAACTACAACACCTGGCCCTACTACCACAACAACTGCCCCCACAACAACAACTCCTGAAACTACTACAACGCCTGCCCCAACTACCACCACTACTCCATCAAGCACAACAACAGCCCCAACAACCACAACACCTGCCCCTACTACCACAGCAACTGCCCCCACCACCACAACAACTCCTGAAACTACTACACCTGCCCCAACTACCACAACTACTGCACCAAGCACAACAACAGCCCCAACAACTACAACACCTGCCCCTACTACCACAACAACTGCCCCCACCACCACAACAACTCCTGAAACTATTACACCTGCCCCAACTTCCACAACTACTCCACCAAGCACAACTACAGCCCCAACAACTACAACACCTGCCCCTACTACCACAACAACTGCCCCCACCACCACAACAACTCCTGAACCTACTACACCTGCCCCAACTACCACAACTACTCCACCAAGCACAACTACAGCCCCAACAACTACAACACCTGCCTCTACTACCACAACAACTGCCCCCACCACCACAACAACTCCTGAAACTACTACACCTGCCCCAACTACCACCACTACTCCACCAAGCACAACTACAGCCCCAACAACTACAACACCTGCCCCTACTACCACAACAACTGTCCCCACCACAACAACTCCTGAAACTACTACAACGCCTGCCCCAACTACCACAACAACTGCCCCCACCACCACAACAACTCCTGAAACTACAACAACACCTGCCCCAACTACCACCACTACTCCACCAAGCACAACAACAGCCCCAACAACTACAACACCTGGCCCTACTACCACAACAACTGCCCCCAACACAACAACTCCTGAAACTACTACAACGCCTGCCCCAACTACCACCACTACTCCACCAAGCACAACAACAGCACCAACAATCACAACACCTGCCCTTACTACCACAACAACTGCCCCCACCACCACAACAACTCCTGAAACTACTACACCTGCCCCAACTACCACAACTTCTCCAACAAGCACAACTACAGCCCCATCAACTACAACAGCTGCCCCAACAACTACAACAACTACCCCCACCACAACAACAACTCCTGAAACTACTACACCTGCCCCAACTACCACAACTACTCCACCAAGCACAACAACAGTCCCAACAACTACAACACCTGCCCCTACTACCACAACAAATGCCCCCACCACCACAACAACTCCTGAAACTACTACACCTGCCCCAACTACCACAACTACTCCACCAAGCTCAACTACAGCCCCAACAACTACAACACCTGCCCCTACTACCACAACAACTGCCCCTACCACCACAACAACTCCTGAAACTACTACACCTGCCCCAACTACTACAACTATTCCACCAAGCACAACTACAGCCTCAACAACTACAACACCTGCCCCTGCTACCACAGCAACTGCCCCAACCACCACAACAACTCCTGAAACTACTACACCTGCCCCAACTACCACAACTACTCCACCAAGCACAACTACAGCCCCAACAACAACAACAACTGCCCCCACCACAACAACTCCCGAAACTACTACAACACCTGCCCCAACTACCACCACTACTCCACCAAGCACAACAACAGCCCCAACAACTATAACACCTGCTGCTACTACCACAACAAGTGTCCCCACCACCACAACAACTCCTGAAACTACTACACCTGCCCTAAATACCACCACTACTCCACCAAGCACAACAACAGCCCCAACAACCACAACACCTGCCCCTACTACCACAACAACTGCCCCCACCACCACAACAACTCCTGAAACTACTACACCTGCTCCAACTACCACAACTACTTCACCGAGCACAACAACAGCCCCAACAACTACAACACCTGCCCCTACTACCACAACAACTGCCCCCACCACCACAACAACTCCTGAAACTACTACATATGCCCCAACTACCACAACTACTCCACCAAGTACAACTACAGCCCCAACAACTACAGCACCTGTCCCTACTACCACGACAACTGCCCCCACCACCACAACAACTCCTGAAACTACTACACCTGCCCCAACTGCCACAACTACTCCACCAAGCACAACTACAGCCCCAACAACTACAACACCTGCCCCTACTACCAGAACAACTGCCCCCACCACCACAACATCTCCTGAAACTACTACAACACCTGCCCCAACTACCACCACTACTCCACCAAGCACAACAACAGCCCCAACAACTACAACACCTGGCCCTACTACCACAACAACTGCCCCCACAACAACAACTCCTGAAACTACTACAACGCCTGCCCCAACTACCACCACTACTCCATCAAGCACAACAACAGCCCCAACAACCACAACACCTGCCCCTACTACCACAGCAACTGCCCCCACCACCACAACAACTCCTGAAACTACTACACCTGCCCCAACTACCACAACTACTGCACCAAGCACAACAACAGCCCCAACAACTACAACACCTGCCCCTACTACCACAACAACTGCCCCCACCACCACAAAACCTCCTGAAACTGCTATGCAAGCCCGATCTGCCACCACTACTACTCCACCAAGCACAACAGCCCCAACACCTACAACACCTGCCCCTACTACCACAACAACTGCCCCCACCACCACAACTCCTGAAACTACTACAACACCCGCCCTATCTACCACCACTACTCCACCAAGCACAAAAACAGCCCCAACAACTACAACACCTGCCCCTACTACCACAACAACTGCCCCCACCACCACAAAACCTCCTGAAACTGCTATGCAAGCCCGATCTGCCACCACTACTACTCCACCAAGCACAACAGCCCCAACACCTACAACACCTGCCCCTACTACCACAACAACTGCCCCCACCACCACAACTCCTGAAACTACTACAACACCCGCCCTATCTACCACCACTACTCCACCAAGCACAAAAACAGCCCCAACAACTACAACACCTGCCCCTACTACCACAACAACCGTCCCCACCACAACAACTCCTGAAACTACTACAACGCCTGCCCCAACTACCACAACAACTGCCCCCACCACCACAACAACTCCTGAAACTACAACAACACCTGGCCCTACTACCACAACAACTGCCCCCACCACAACAACTCCTGAAACTACTACAACGCTTGCCCCAACTACCACAACTACTCCACCAAGCACAACAACAGCACCAACAATCACAACACCTGCCCCTACTACCACAACAACTGCCCCCACCACCACAACAAGTCCTGAAACTACTACACCTGCCCCAACTACCACAACTACTCCACCAAGCACAACTACAGCCCCAACAACTACAACGCCTGCCCCTACTACCACAACAACTGCCCCCACCACCACAACAACTCCTGAAACTACTACACCTGCCCCAACTACCACAACTACTCCACCAAGCACAACTACAGCCCCAACAACTACAACACCTGCCCCTACTACCACAACAACTGCCCCCACCACCACAACAACTCCTGAAACTACTACACCTGCCCCAACTACCACAACTACTCCACCAAGCACAACTACAGCCCCAACAACTACAACACCTGCCTCTACTACCACAACAACTGCCCCCACCACCACAACAACTCCTGAAACTACTACACCTTCCCCAACTACCACAACTACTCCACCAAGCACAACAACAGCCCCAACAACTACAACAAGTACCCCCACCACAACAACAACTCCTGAAACTACAACACCTGCCCCAACTACCACAACTACTCCACCAAGCACAACAACAGCCCCAACAACTACAACACCTGCTGCTACTACCACAACAACTGCCCCCACCACTACAACAACTCCTGAAACTACTACACCTGCCCCAACTACCACAACTACTCCACCAAGCACAACAACAGCCCCAACAACTACAACACCTGCCCCTACTACCACAACAACTGCCCCCACCACCACAACAACTCCTGAAACTATTACACCTGCCCCAACTTCCACAACTACTCCACCAAGCACAACTACAGCCCCAACAACTACAACACCTGCCTCTACTACCACAACAACTGCCCCCACCACCACAACAACTCCTGAAACAACTACACCTTCCCCAACTACCACAACTACTCCACCAAGCACAACAACAGCCCCAACAACTACAACAAGTACCCCCACCACAACAACAACTCCTGAAACTACAACACCTTCCCCAACTACGACAACTACTCCACCAAGCACAACTACAGCCCCAACAACTACAACACCTGCCCCTACTACCACAACAACTGCCCCCACCACCACAACAACTCCTGAAACTACTACACCTGCCCCAACTACCACAACTACTCCACCAAGCACAACTACAGCCCCAACAACTACAACACCTGCCCCTACTACCACAACCACTGCCCCCACCACCACAACAACTCCTGAAACTACTATACCTGCCCCAACTACCACAACTACTCCACCAAGCACAACAACAGCCCCAACAACTACAACACCTGCCCCTACTACCACAACAACTGCCCCCACCACCACAACAACTCCTGAAACCACTACACCTGCCCCAACTACCACCATTACTCCACCAAGCACAACAACAGCCCCAACAACTACAACACCTGCCCCTACAAGCACAACAATTGCCCCCACCACCACAACAACTTCTGAAACTACATCAACACCTGCCCCTACTACCACAACAACTGCCCCCACCACAACAACTCCTGAAACTACTACAACACCTGCCCCAACTACCACCACTACTCCACCAAGCACAACAACAGCCCCAACAACTACAACACCTGCCCCTACAACCACAACAACTGCCCCCACCACCACAACAACTCCTGAAACTACATCAACACCTGCCCCTACTACCACAACAACTGCCCCCACCACAACAACACTTGAAACTACTACAACACCTGCCCCAACTACCACCACTACTCCACCAAGCACAACAACAGCCCCAACAACTACAACACCTGCCCCTACTATCACAACAACTACCCCCACCACCACAACAACTTCTGAAACTACAACAACACCTGCCCCAACTTCCACCACTACTCCACCAAGCACAACAACAGCCCCAACAACTACAACACCTGCCCCTACAACCACAACAACTGCCCCCACCACCACAACAACTCCTGAAACTACATCAACACCTGCCCCTACTACCACAACAACTGCCCCCACCACAACAACACTTGAAACTACTACAACACCTGCCCCAACTACCACCACTACTCCACCAAGCACAACAACAGCCCCAACAACTACAACACCTGCCCCTACTATCACAACAACTACCCCCACCACCACAACAACTTCTGAAACTACAACAACACCTGCCCCAACTTCCACCACTACTCCACCAAGCACAACAACAGCCCCAACAACTACAACACCTGCCCCTACTATCACAACAACTACCCCCACCACCACAACAACTTCTGAAACTACAACAACACCTGCCCCAACTACCACCACTACTCCACCAAGCACAACAACAGCCCCAACAACTACAACACCTGCTCCTACTACCAAAACAACTGCCCCCACCACCACAACAACTACTGAAACTACAACAACACCGGCCCCAACTACCACAACAACTACCCCCAGCACCACAACAACTCCTGAAACTACAAGAACACCTACCCCAACTACCACCACTACTCCACCAAGCACAACAACAGCCCCAACAACTACAACAATGGCCTTTACTACCAGTTCTACACCTCATCTTTCTAGTGCCAGTCCTTCAGCTCCTTCAGTTATTCCTACATCTCCTGCTGCTGCTCCAGTCACTAATATTCCTTCGCCCACTGAGAGACCTACTGCACCGCCCAGTACAGTCCCTGAGTCTGTACCAACCACAGTGACAAGGGCATCACTGACCTCAACCAGTTCCGTGGCTCATCTCTCCAGCGCCAGTCCTTCAGCTCCTTCAGTTATTCCTACATCTCCTGCTGCTGCTCCAGTCACTAATATTCCTTCGCCCACTGAGAGACCTACTGCACCGCCCAGTACAGTCCCTGAGTCTGTACCAACCATAGTGACAAGGGCATCACTGACCTCAACCAGTTCCGTGGCTCATCTCTCCAGCGCCAGTCCTTCAGCTCCTTCAGTTATTCCTACATCTCCTGCTGCTGCTCCAGTCACTAATATTCCTTCGCCCACTGAGAGACCTACTGCACCGCCCAGTACAGTCCCTGAGTCTGTACCAACCACAGTGACGAGGGCATCACTGACCTCAACCAGTTCCGTGGCTCATCTCTCCAGCGCCAGTCCTTCAGCTCCTTCAGTTATTCCTACATCTCCTGCTGCTGCTCCAGTCACTAATATTCCTTCGCCCACTGAGAGACCTACTGCACCGCCCAGTACAGTCCCTGAGTCTGTACCAACCACAGTGACGAGGGCATCACTGACCTCAACCAGTTCCGTGGCTCATCTCTCCAGCGCCAGTCCTTCAGCTCCTTCAGTTATTCCTACATCTCCTGCTGCTGCTCCAGTCACTAATATTCCTTCACCCACTGAGAGACCTACTGCACCACCCAGTACAGTCCCTGAGTCTGTACCAACCACAGTGACGACAGCATCACTGACCTCAACCAGTTCCGTGGCTCATCTCTCCAGCGCCAGTCCTTCAGCTCCTGCAGTTATTCCTACATCTCCTGCTGCTGCTCCAGTCACTAATACAGCAGGAGTCAACTCAACTTCTGCTGCCAGTAACTGGACCACTGTTGCCAGAGATACCATTACAACAGTGTCTGCAATGTCTACGGAAATGTAAGTAACCATATACTGTATATGTGATATGAGGCTGATGTAGTGATGTATCTTTCCATATTTATTTCATGCTAAGACACTTGTTTTCCTGATTTCCTCTTTAATGTTGGAAGCTAATAAATCCACATAAACAACAAAATCACACTTATACGAGCTTTTTTATTTGATTTAAATTTTCATTGTGTACAGTATAATATATAAATAATGTGATATAATAAATAATGATATTGCAGAATATTGTAAATAAATATCGTCATGAGGGAATCTCTGCCAGGAAAATATTCTATCAAACATCATGAAGGATAAAATCACTCCAGTACGAAGCAGGCACAACCTGCCAATGATTAAATAACAACAACATAAAATATTGAAACACCACATGAAAATAATTAAAGACAAAAGATATAAAGAAAATGACAGAGAATGTAAATGTATAGAAAACAGATATCGCCTAAAGGCATGTGCAGTTCTTATATAAGAGCATTGCTGGAAATTTTACTGAATCAGAGTTAAATCTTTAATCTCTTCACAGGGAGAGCTCAGTCATTGCTGTACTCACGCTGGAGTTCAACACTATAAACCCTGTACCCCATGACGCTGATATTCTCAGAGCCTTCACTGCTTTCCTGGCTCCCTATAAATCCCTGGGAATGTATCCGGTCAACGTCACAACAATCCATTATAAGAGTAAGTTCTTGTGGAGGAAAGAAATGTCTTCTGGAGTCTCAGTTTCTGACAGCTCCTGTATGCAGTTGGTTCCTCTTTCCTGGTGTGCTGACAAGTGGTTATGTGTGTTTACAGACACAACAGGAAACTCCTTTGCCATCACTGTTGACTTCCTCATCAGCAATCTCACCATCCCGAAAGGGGCTGACCTGACCAATGAAACGTACAGCAAGATCCAGAACATCATCAACGACCTGGTGAGACCCTTACTAAAGAGAACACAACAGCTGGACGCCACTACCGGGGAGCTCTGCATTGACATCTGTACTGGACAAACACTCACTTTGACTTTGCATCAGAGAACTGAGCAACTACACACTTCCTTCAAACGTTGCCTTCAGATACGTCTTGAAACGATAGGAAGCAAAACAGAAGAGAGTAAAAGAGATCAGGTTCTGTCTGAGAAGAGATTCATCTCTTCTGCATTTTCACCTCCATATTGTACAGAGATGTGGGCAGTTAAGAGATGAAAAGCTATTGAAGGAGCAGACGTAATTAGCAAGTGCTAATTTTAATTTTGCATACATTCAGCTGATATTGTGATGCATTTGAAATCTTGATGATGTTTTCTCTTTCAATTTTAGTTCCAGGACATCCTTTCCAAACACCTGGGTGCAAATCAAACCAAATTTCCTCCTGCTAAATTCAGGTAAGGACTTTAGTGCAGTCAGAAAGCAATTCTGTGCTGCTGAATTTTGTATACCTTGATAATAATCTGCTGACTACACCAGAGAACATGAATGTAAGGGTTACATTATAAATTGTACAGCATGACCGTGATAGGGATATTATTCCATTTGAGCCACGATGTTCAGCAAAGAGATTGACATATGACGACTTAAAAGGGTCCATTGGATCACTCTGTTCATATATTGCTTATTTGTTCATATCCATAGCAATGAGAGCAACCAGATCCAGGCTGAAGTGCTGTTTAACTTCCTTATCAATGACATCAAGAACCCCAGTGCTTTACTGAAGGAGATCCTGAACATTACAGGAACTGCCAAGGGCATCACAGCCTCACTGAGCATCAATGGTAAGATCCAGCACCATGACTTCTAAATCACTGCAGCGTTATTGATCATCCACAGTTTTCATCTCAAGGAAGATAGCGATGTTCTCGTTTTCCCCATGGACTACTCACTTAGTGAAAGATCATTTTCAACAGTATAAACATCCATATTTTGTGCATCTCCGCAATGGACATGTATGTAAACATGTGTTATCTTGTGTTAACATGCATGTTTATGAACTAATGCAGGTCGGCCAACTACGACAACGGCACCTCCCACTGCAGCTCCAACCTCAGCTCCAGCTTCAGCGTGAGTCCCACAGTTTTATACCTGTAGTTCCAGTGAGAACGGCAATATGGCTTTCTGTCTTCTTCAGCCTCACTCTTTACCACACACTGCTGGGACGTCCACTGTGCTCAACCTGAATGTGTGTTCTCTTCACAGGGAGGGCTCAGTCATTGCTGTACTCACGCTGGAGTTCAACACTATTAACCCTGTTCCCCATGACGCTGAGATTCTCAGAGCCTTCACTGCTTTCCTGGCTCCCTATAAATCCCTGGGAATCTATCCGGTCAACGTCACAACAATCCATTTTAAGAGTAAGTTCTTGTGGAGGCAAGAAATGTCTTCTGGAGTCTCAGTTTCTGACAGCTCCTGTATGCAGTTGGTTCCTCTTTCCTGGTGTGCTGACGATCGGTTGTGTGTGTTTACAGACACAACAGGAAACTCCTTTGCCGTCACTGTTGACTTCCTCATCAGCAATCTCACCATCCCGAAGGGGGCCGACCTGACCAATGAAACATACAGCAAGATCCAGAACATCATCAACGACCTGGTGAGACCCTTACTAAAGAGAACACAACAGCTGGACGCCACTACCGGGGAGCTCTGCCTTGATATCTGTACTGGACAAACACTCACTTTGACTTTGTGTCAGAGAACTGAGCAGCTATACACTTCTTCCAAACATGTTGTCTTCAGATACGTCTTGAAACGATAGGAAGCAAAACAGGAGAGAGTAAAAGAGATCAGGTTCTGTCTGAGAAGAGATTCATCTCTTCTGCATTTTCACGTCCATATTGTACAGAGATGTGGGCAGTTAAGAGCTGAAAAGCTATTGAAGTAGCAGATGTAATTAGCAAGTGCTAATTTTAATTTTGCATACATTCAGCTGATATTGTGATGCACTTGAAATCTTGATGATGTTTTCTCTTTCAATTTTAGTTCCAGGACATCCTTTCCAAACACCTGGGTGCTAGTCAAACCAAATTCCCTCCTGCTAAATTCAGGTAAGGACTTTAGTGCAGTCAGAAAGCAATTCTGTGCTGCTGAATTTTGTATACCTTGATAATAATCTGCTGACTACACCAGAGAACATGAATGTAAGGGTTACAATATAAATTGTACAGACTGACCGTGATAGGGATATTATTCCATTTGATCCACGATGTTCAGCAAAGAGAGTGAGATATGACGACTTAAAAGGGTCCATTGGATCACTCAGTTCATATATTGCTTATTTGTTCATTTCCATAGCAATGAGAGCAACCAGATCCAGGCTGAAGTGCTGTTTAACTTCCTTATCAATGACATCAAGAACCCCAGTGCTTTACTGAAGGAGATCCTGAACATTACAGGACCTGCCAAGGGCATCACAGCCTCACTGAGCATCAATGGTAAGATCCAGCACCATGACTTCTAAATCACTGCAGCATTATTGATCATCCACAGTTTTCATCTCAAGGAAGATAGCTATGTTCTCGTTTTCCCCATGGACTACTCACTTTGTGAAAGATCATTTTCAACAGTATAAACATCCATATTTTGTGCATCTCCACGATGGACATGTATGTAAACATGTGTTATCTTGTGTTAACATGCATGTTTCTGAACTAATGCAGGTGGGCCAACTACGACAACGGCACCCCCCACTGCAGCTCCAACCTCAGCTCCAGCTTCAGCGTGAGTCCCACAGTTTTATACCTGTAGTTCCAGTGAGAACGGCAATATGGCTTTCTGTCTTCTTCATCCTCACTCTTTACCACACACTGCTGGGACGTCCACTGTGCTCAACCTGAATGTGTGTTCTCTTCACAGGGAGGGCTCAGTCATTGCTGTACTCACGCTGGAGTTCAACACTATTAACCCTGTTCCCCATGACGCTGAGATTCTCAGAGCCTTCACTGCTTTCCTGGCTCCCTATAAATCCCTGGGAATCTATCCGGTCAACGTCACAACAATCCATTATAAGAGTAAGTTCTTGTGGAGGCAAGAAATGTCTTCTGTAGTCTCAGTTTCTGACAGCTCCTGTATGCAGTTGGTTCCTCTTTCCTGGTGTGCTGACGATCGGTTGTGTGTGTTTACAGACACAACGGGAAACTCCTTTGCCGTCACTGTTGACTTCCTCATCAGCAATCTCACCATCCCAAAAGGGGCCGACCTGACCAATGAAACATACAGCAAGATCCAGAACATCATCAACGACCTGGTGAGACCCTTACTAAAGAGAACACAACAGCTGGACGCCACTACCGGGGAGCTCTGCCTTGATATCTGTACTGGACAAACACTCACTTTGACTTTGCGTCAGAGAACTGAGCAGCTATACACTTCTTCCAAACATGTTGTCTTCAGATACGTCTTGAAACGATAGGAAGCAAAACAGGAGAGAGTAAAAGAGATCAGGTTCTGTCTGAGAAGAGATTCATCTCTTCTGCATTTTCACGTCCATATTGTACAGAGATGTGGGCAGTTAAGAGCTGAAAAGCTATTGAAGTAGCAGATGTAATTAGCAAGTGCTAATTTTAATTTTGCATACATTCAGCTGATATTGTGATGCACTTGAAATCTTGATGATGTTTTCTCTTTCAATTTTAGTTCCAGGACATCCTTTCCAAACACCTGGGTGCTAGTCAAACCAAATTCCCTCCTGCTAAATTCAGGTAAGGACTTTAGTGCAGTCAGAAAGCAATTCTGTGCTGCTGAATTTTGTATACCTTGATAATAATCTGCTGACTACACCAGAGAACATGAATGTAAGGGTTACAATATAAATTGTACAGACTGACCGTGATAGGGATATTATTCCATTTGATCCACGATGTTCAGCAAAGAGAGTGAGATATGACGACTTAAAAGGGTCCATTGGATCACTCAGTTCATATATTGCTTATTTGTTCATTTCCATAGCAATGAGAGCAACCAGATCCAGGCTGAAGTGCTGTTTAACTTCCTTATCAATGACATCAAGAACCCCAGTGCTTTACTGAAGGAGATCCTGAACATTACAGGACCTGCCAAGGGCATCACAGCCTCACTGAGCATCAATGGTAAGATCCAGCACCATGACTTCTAAATCACTGCAGCATTATTGATCATCCACAGTTTTCATCTCAAGGAAGATATCGATGTTCTCGTTTTCCCCATGGACAACTCACTTAGTGAAAGATCATTTTCAACAGTATAAACATCCATATTTTGTGCATCTCCACGATGGACATGTATGTAAACATGTGTTATCTTGTGTTAACATGCATGTTTCTGAACTAATGCAGGTCGGCCAACTACGACAACGGCACCCCCCACTGCAGCTCCAACCTCAGCTCCAGCTTCAGCGTGAGTCCCACAGTTTTATACCTGTAGTTCCAGTGAGAACGGCAATATGGCTTTCTGTCTTCTTCAGCCTCACTCTTTACCACACACTGCTGGGACGTCCACTGTGCTCAACCTGAATGTGTGTTCTCTTCACAGGGAGGGCTCAGTCATTGCTGTACTCACGCTGGAGTTCAACACTATTAACCCTGTTCCCCATGACGCTGAGATTCTCAGAGCCTTCACTGCTTTCCTGGCTCCCTATAAATCCCTGGGAATCTATCCGGTCAACGTCACAACAATCCATTATAAGAGTAAGTTCTTGTGGAGGCAAGAAATGTCTTCTGTAGTCTCAGTTTCTGACAGCTCCTGTATGCAGTTGGTTCCTCTTTCCTGGTGTGCTGACGATCGGTTGTGTGTGTTTACAGACACAACGGGAAACTCCTTTGCCGTCACTGTTGACTTCCTCATCAGCAATCTCACCATCCCGAAAGGGGCCGACCTGACCAATGAAACATACAGCAAGATCCAGAACATCATCAACGACCTGGTGAGACCCTTACTAAAGAGAACACAACAGCTGGACGCCACTACCGGGGAGCTCTGCCTTGATATCTGTACTGGACAAACACTCACTTTGACTTTGCGTCAGAGAACTGAGCAGCTATACACTTCTTCCAAACATGTTGTCTTCAGATACGTCTTGAAACGATAGGAAGCAAAACAGGAGAGAGTAAAAGAGATCAGGTTCTGTCTGAGAAGAGATTCATCTCTTCTGCATTTTCACGTCCATATTGTACAGAGATGTGGGCAGTTAAGAGCTGAAAAGCTATTGAAGTAGCAGATGTAATTAGCAAGTGCTAATTTTAATTTAGCATACATTCAGCTGATATTGTGATGCACTTGAAATCTTGATGATGTTTTCTGTTTCAATTTTAGTTCCAGGACATCCTTTCCAAACACCTGGGTGCTAGTCAAACCAAATTCCCTCCTGCTAAATTCAGGTAAGGACTTTAGTGCAGTCAGAAAGCAATTCTGTGCTGCTGAATTTTGTATACCTTGATAATAATCTGCTGACTACACCAGAGAACATGAATGTAAGGGTTACAATATAAATTGTACAGACTGACCGTGATAGGGATATTATTCCATTTGATCCACGATGTTCAGCAAAGAGAGTGAGATATGACGACTTAAAAGGGTCCATTGGATCACTCAGTTCATATATTGCTTATTTGTTCATTTCCATAGCAATGAGAGCAACCAGATCCAGGCTGAAGTGCTGTTTAACTTCCTTATCAATGACATCAAGAACCCCAGTGCTTTACTGAAGGAGATCCTGAACATTACAGGACCTGCCAAGGGCATCACAGCCTCACTGAGCATCAATGGTAAGATCCAGCACCATGACTTCTAAATCACTGCAGCATTATTGATCATCCACAGTTTTCATCTCAAGGAAGATAGCGATGTTCTCGTTTTCCCCATGGACTACTCACTTAGTGAAAGATCATTTTCAACAGTATAAACATCCATATTTTGTGCATCTCCACGATGGACATGTATGTAAACATGTGTTATCTTGTGTTAACATGCATGTTTCTGAACTAATGCAGGTCGGCCAACTACGACAACGGCACCCCCCACTGCAGCTCCAACCTCAGCTCCAGCTTCAGCGTGAGTCCCACAGTTTTATACCTGTAGTTCCAGTGAGAACGGCAATATGGCTTTCTGTCTTCTTCAGCCTCACTCTTTACCACACACTGCTGGGACGTCCACTGTGCTCAACCTGAATGTGTGTTCTCTTCACAGGGAGGGCTCAGTCATTGCGGTACTCACGCTGGAGTTCAACACTATTAACCCTGTTCCCCATGACGCTGAGATTCTCAGAGCCTTCACTGCTTTCCTGGCTCCCTATAAATCCCTGGGAATCTATCCGGTCAACGTCACAACAATCCATTATAAGAGTAAGTTCTTGTGGAGGCAAGAAATGTCTTCTGTAGTCTCAGTTTCTGACAGCTCCTGTATGCAGTTGGTTCCTCTTTCCTGGTGTGCTGACGATCGGTTGTGTGTGTTTACAGACACAACGGGAAACTCCTTTGCCGTCACTGTTGACTTCCTCATCAGCAATCTCACCATCCCAAAAGGGGCCGACCTGACCAATGAAACATACAGCAAGATCCAGAACATCATCAACGACCTGGTGAGACCCTTACTAAAGAGAACACAACAGCTGGACGCCACTACCGGGGAGCTCTGCCTTGATATCTGTACTGGACAAACACTCACTTTGACTTTGCGTCAGAGAACTGAGCAGCTATACACTTCTTCCAAACATGTTGTCTTCAGATACGTCTTGAAACGATAGGAAGCAAAACAGGAGAGAGTAAAAGAGATCAGGTTCTGTCTGAGAAGAGATTCATCTCTTCTGCATTTTCACGTCCATATTGTACAGAGATGTGGGCAGTTAAGAGCTGAAAAGCTATTGAAGTAGCAGATGTAATTAGCAAGTGCTAATTTTAATTTTGCATACATTCAGCTGATATTGTGATGCACTTGAAATCTTGATGATGTTTTCTCTTTCAATTTTAGTTCCAGGACATCCTTTCCAAACACCTGGGTGCAAGTCAAACCAAATTCCCTCCTGCTAAATTCAGGTAAGGACTTTAATGCAGTCAGAAAGCAATTCTGTGCTGCTGAATTTTGTATACCTTGATAATAATCTGCTGACTACACCAGAGAACATGAATGTAAGGGTTACAATATAAATTGTACAGACTGACCGTGATAGGGATATTATTCCATTTGATCCACGATGTTCAGCAAAGAGAGTGAGATATGACGACTTAAAAGGGTCCATTGGATCACTCAGTTCATATATTGCTTATTTGTTCATTTCCATAGCAATGAGAGCAACCAGATCCAGGCTGAAGTGCTGTTTAACTTCCTTATCAATGACATCAAGAACCCCAGTGCTTTACTGAAGGAGATCCTGAACATTACAGGACCTGCCAAGGGCATCACAGCCTCACTGAGCATCAATGGTAAGATCCAGCACCATGGCTTCTAAATCACTGCAACATTATTGATCATCCACAGTTTTCATCTCAATGAAGATAGCGATGTTCTCGTTTTCCCCATGGACTACTCACTTAGTGAAAGATCATTTTCAACAGTATAAACATCCATATTTTGTGCATCTCCACGATGGACATGTATGTAAACATGTGTTATCTTGTGTTAACATGCATGTTTCTGAACTAATGCAGGTCGGCCAACTACGACAACGGCACCCCCCACTGCAGCTCCAACCTCAGCTCCAGCTTCAGCGTGAGTCCCACAGTTTTATACCTGTAGTTCCAGTGAGAACGGCAATATGGCTTTCTGTCTTCTTTAGCCTCACTCTTTACCACACACTGCTGGGACGTCCACTGTGCTCAACCTGAATGTGTGTTCTCTTCACAGGGAGGGCTCAGTCATTGCTGTACTCACGCTGGAGTTCAACACTATTAACCCTGTTCCCCATGACGCTGAGATTCTCAGAGCCTTCACTGCTTTCCTGGCTCCCTATAAATCCCTGGGAATCTATCCGGTCAACGTCACAACAATCCATTATAAGAGTAAGTTCTTGTGGAGGCAAGAAATGTCTTCTGGAGTCTCAGTTTCTGACAGCTCCTGTATGCAATTGGTTCCTCTTTCCTGGTGTGCTGACGATCGGTTGTGTGTGTTTACAGACACAACAGGAAACTCCTTTGCCGTCACTGTTGACTTCCTCATCAGCAATCTCACCATCCCGAAAGGGGCCGACCTGACCAATGAAACATACAGCAAGATCCAGAACATCATCAACGACCTGGTGAGACCCTTACAAAAGAGAACACAACAGCTGGACGCCACTACCGGGGAGCTCTGCCTTGATATCTGTACTGGACAAACACTCACTTTGACTTTGCGTCAGAGAACTGAGCAGCTATACACTTCTTCCAAACATGTTGTCTTCAGATACGTCTTGAAACGATAGGAAGCAAAACAGGAGAGAGTAAAAGATATCAGGTTCTGTCTGAGAAGAGATTCATCTCTTCTGCATTTTCACGTCCATATTGTACAGAGATGTGGGCAGATAAGAGCTGAAAAGCTATTGAAGTAGCAGATGTAATTAGCAAGTTCTTAATTTAATTTTGCATACATTCAGCTAATCTTGTGATGCATTTGAAATCTTGATGATGTTTTCTGTTTCAATTTTAGTTCCAGGACATCCTTTCCAAACACCTGGGTGCTAGTCAAACCAAATTCCCTCCTGCTAAATTCAGGTAAGGACTTTAGTGCAGTCAGAAAGCAATTCTGTGCTGCTGAATTTTGTATACCTTGATAATAATCTGCTGACTACACCAGAGAACATGAATGTAAGGGTTACAATATAAATTGTACAGACTGACCGTGATAGGGATATTATTCCATTTGATCCACGATGTTCAGCAAAGAGAGTGAGATATGACGACTTAAAAGGGTCCATTGGATCACTCAGTTCATATATTGCTTATTTGTTCATTTCCATAGCAATGAGAGCAACCAGATCCAGGCTGAAGTGCTGTTTAACTTCCTTATCAATGACATCAAGAACCCCAGTGCTTTACTGAAGGAGATCCTGAACATTACAGGACCTGCCAAGGGCATCACAGCCTCACTGAGCATCAATGGTAAGATCCAGCACCATGACTTCTAAATCACTGCAGCATTATTGATCATCCACAGTTTTCATCTCAAGGAAGATAGCGATGTTCTCGTTTTCCCCATGGACTACTCACTTAGTGAAAGATCATTTTCAACAGTATAAACATCCATATTTTGTGCATCTCCACGATGGACATGTATGTAAACATGTGTTATCTTGTGTTAACATGCATGTTTCTGAACTAATGCAGGTCGGCCAACTACGACAACGGCACCCCCCACTGCAGCTCCAACCTCAGCTCCAGCTTCAGCGTGAGTCCCACAGTTTTATACCTGTAGTTCCAGTGAGAACGGCAATATGGCTTTCTGTCTTCTTCAGCCTCACTCTTTACCACACACTGCTGGGACGTCCACTGTGCTCAACCTGAATGTGTGTTCTCTTCACAGGGAGGGCTCAGTCATTGCTGTACTCACGCTGGAGTTCAACACTATAAACCCTGTTCCCCATGACGCTGAGATTCTCAGAGCCTTCACTGCTTTCCTGGCTCCCTATAAATCCCTGGGAATCTATCCGGTCAACGTCACAACAATCCATTATAAGAGTAAGTTCTTGTGGAGGCAAGAAATGTCTTCTGTAGTCTCAGTTTCTGACAGCTCCTGTATGCAGTTGGTTCCTCTTTCCTGGTGTGCTGACGATCGGTTGTGTGTGTTTACAGACACAACAGGAAACTCCTTTGCCGTCACTGTTGACTTCCTCATCAGCAATCTCACCATCCCAAAAGGGGCCGACCTGACCAATGAAACATACAGCAAGATCCAGAACATCATCAACGACCTGGTGAGACCCTTACTAAAGAGAACACAACAGCTGGACACCACTACCAGGGAGCTCTGCCTTGATATCTGTACTGGACAAACACTCACTTTGACTTTGTGTCAGAGAACTGAGCAGCTATACACTTCTTCCAAACATGTTGTCTTCAGATACGTCTTGAAACGATAGGAAGCAAAACAGAAGAGAGTAAAAGAGATCAGGTTCTGTCTGAGAAGAGATTCATCTCTTCTGCATTTTCACCTCCATATTGTACAGAGATGTGGGCAGTTAAGAGCTGAAAAGCTATTGAAGTAGCAGATGTAATTAGCAAGTTCTTAATTTAATTTTGCATACATTCAGCTGATATTGTGATGCATTTGAAATCTTGATGATGTTTTCTGTTTCAATTTTAGTTCCAGGACATCCTTTCCAAACACCTGGGTGCAAGTCAAACCAAATTCCCTCCTGCTAAATTCAGGTAAGGACTTTAGTGCAGTCAGAAAGCAATTCTGTGCTGCTGAATTTTGTATACCTTGATAATAATCTGCTGACTACACCAGAGAACATGAATGTAAGGGTTACAATATAAATTGTACAGACTGACCGTGATAGGGATATTATTCCATTTGATCCACGATGTTCAGCAAAGAGAGTGAGATATGACGACTTAAAAGGGTCCATTGGATCACTCAGTTCATATATTGCTTATTTGTTCATTTCCATAGCAATGAGAGCAACCAGATCCAGGCTGAAGTGCTGTTTAACTTCCTTATCAATGACATCAAGAACCCCAGTGCTTTACTGAAGGAGATCCTGAACATTACAGGACCTGCCAAGGGCATCACAGCCTCACTGAGCATCAATGGTAAGATCCAGCACCATGACTTCTACAGTAAATCACTGCAGCAGTATTGATATTCCACAATTTTCTTCTCCAGGAATACACAGATATTGTGGATTATCTCACTATTAGTGAAATAACATTTACGATCCTACTAAAACATTTGTGATTTCTACTGAATATGATGAACATTGATGCACTTTAATGTAATTGTGATTACATACATCCACCCAGTTTTATTATTTTTCTTCTCAAACATCTGGTATCTTCTTTTTTACTGTATATTTGATGATATCAGCAAATAAGAAAAATACCTGACTGTGCGATTGCTCAGATGCTGGCACTAACTCCTCTTCAGAACATGCTGTTCAGGCGTCTCTGTTATTGTGCTTGTGAATTACAACAACGGAAGGTTTTGGCTTGTTGCCTTATTTGCAATGAATCTGAAAGATGCCCAATATCTGAATGATGTCATTACTCTTCTCTGTTCAAATCCAGGTCGGCCAGCTGCAACGGCAGCTCCCACTACAATGGCGCCAACTGCAGCTCCACTTATAAGGCAAGAGGAAGTGTTTTCTTATCTTATGCTTTTTATGAGCCATTCAGGCTACTTTACAGTCTAGGAGTCCTCAGAGCTACAGCCAGTGTTCATTTCCTCGACAGAATGGCTTGATGTCCCAGTGAGAGCTCACAAAAATAATCCCCAGTGATGTTGGCAAAGACTATATGGCTTTGCATTTTTGTTTGAGTGACTCAAAATGGGACTAGACTAAATTAAATGCTCATGACTGAGAAGACATTGCAGTTGACTTGATGACTCTTCGTCGAAAATTTCCTCGTCTTGTATGGAAATATTTTAGTGAAAATGGCCGAATGTGCAAAGATTCTTGAAATCATCATTTGTATTGATCGGTATCAGAGAAACATCCATTTTAAAGTAAGAATGCATAATCTAAGAAAGATAGCAGTTTTCATACGCTTCTTGGCTTTGATCTTTGTCTTCACAGAAAGGGGAAGGCTCTTCTGTTCATCAGATTAGAGTTCAACACCACCAAAGCTGCTCCTGCAGAGAATACCATTCTGGAAATGGCAAACAAGTTATTTTTGAGCCGTTTTACTGCAGCCAAAGCCTACCAAGCGTCAGTCAACAATGTGTCCTATGAAAGTAAGTTCTTTCATGTAACTATCAGGCTTTAGGTAGATGTTTTTATGCAATGTGATGTATAAAGGCAACAGGGTTGACCTACACCATCAAACAGCTACTTTTCTCTTCTGGCACTAACAATTGGACACTGGTTTTACAGTACGTCCCTTTGAAAGGACTGAACACAAGCATGTATGTTAACACAGTAAGACAGTACCAGTCAGCAACGTCTCAGCATGAGGTTTCTCGGTAACAAACGCTTTCTGTAGATGTTTCTTGCCTCCTTTAGCAAAACAGTGGGATAGTAGCACAGTCAGGGGCTCGAATTGAGAGTCTCCTCGTAACAAGACCTTCTCTCTTCCCTGTGGATACTGTATTCTATCCGTTTACATAAAACATTGTGTTTTCTAACATCAAGTGCAAATCTCCTCTACCCGTTTAGATGCATCTGCTCTGTGTTTGTGAGAAAACGTCTCCTGTAATACGCGTCTTTAAAACCTGTTCCCTGACAGTTCATGACTACTCTCTGTGATGAATTTCCTTTACAACGTACAATGAACGTTCTTTGTGTGGCTTTGAGTTAAATTCTTGTTCCCTCTTTTCTCCCTTTCAGGAATCAGTGATTTTGCTTTCGCCATCATTTTGAGCTTCAATATGACAAATATACCAGTTACAGAAAGCTTTCAATTCACAAATGAAACATACACCGAAATTGACAATGCTGTCAATGACTTGGTGAGTCTTTTATAAATGAACATAAACATTTCATGAGAGTCGAACATTTACATCTCAAAGTAGGGTATATTAAAGTGTACTGAGTTACAATTACTGTACATTACATAGTAAAGAAAAGTATAATGCTTCCATTTTTAAATGCTATTTACCCACCGAATAGGTCATTTTTGCATATATTGTCACTTATTTTACAATTATATAGAAACTTTGAATGATTAAATATTTTTTCTATGACACAATCAGTCTGAGATGAATGAATGAGGTTTAATCAACTGATATATATCTCCTCTGTTTTCATGCTAATCGAAAATTAAATTCAGCCCCGATGTGATCATGATTTAATTCTATTTTCTAACCTGTTTTGTTTGCAGCTGAGCCGGATCCTAGGAATACCAAACTCCAACCTGTTCAAATTCCCTCCTACTACTTTCACGTGGGTATTTTTGTGTCTCTTCCATGCCTTCTGTATCGGCTATTTCATTTCAGGCTGATATGAAGCTTCAGGGGCCCCCTCTGTGTGCGCAGTTCTAAGGATATGCACTGTCAGAAAATAGCAGATTCGTCCGTTTATCTTTCTCGAAATAAGGTTGAGGCAGGATGCACCCAGCACAGGACACCAGTCCTTGGCTTCTGTCTGAGCTCTGTCTTTAATTTCATGCCAATATGAAGGTCCAGTCTTGCAGACATCTGTCAGGAGGTTCCCCAGTGTCAACACTGTACGCACAAACATATTTCCATTGCTCCCTCTGTGTGCACAGTTCTAAGGACTTAGTGCAGTAAAAAATGGCAGATTCAATGCACAAAGACTTTCATTGTGGTCACAGACTGTTAACGGTGACAGACATCTCCCTTTGTTCTTCTGTTCCCACAGCAACGTGAGCAATGTCATCCATGCAAGTGTGGTGTACAGGTTCAAAGACGGCGACATCCAAGTCCCCAGTGACTTCCTGAATGGAATTCTGAACACCTACAGTATGTCCATCTCTTACTGCTTCTTTGTCAGAAGGCAGCCAGACGCTGTCACAGTGAAGTTTACAGGACTGGGAGATCCTTTTCTGCTTTGAGGAATAATGATTTGCTACATTTTAATTCCGCTCGCATTTGTGGACCTCATTAAAAACACGGCAGGCTCCGAAAGATGTCTTTTCTACCAGAAATGGCACTTTTAATTACATGCAACCTTTATTACAAATTCTGGTTACCGATGTCATAAAGGCACGCGCTAGGAGATCGGACATGCTGGAAAATGTCTGTTTCTTTAACTTTCTTCTTTCTTCCCTGTGCGCCCATTCAGATCCGACATCCCCAGCTCCCACTTCGGTGACCCCCACTGCCCCTCCCCTTACAAGGCAAGTCTGTGATGTCATTCTTAATCTCACCTCTCATTGGTCAGACTTTCTTGATCGTCCAGCGATTATGCAGTTGCACCCAAGCAAGTGCGACATATTGAAGTGTACAGTTCCTGTGGCTTTATATTGGTGTGGGGGGGAAGATTTTTTTTATTGTGTGATGTGAAAACTCATTAAACTGAGCGGCCGGCACGAAGGAAGGCAGCTCAGCTGATGAGCGATGAAGTGACACAACCTTGTGCAGACAGAGAGGCTGACAGGGCACCACATATAAGAGCAGGGACAAGCCAGGCACGATTTTGGCTCCGTGTCCTGAAAAAGAAGGATCCCTGGAAAGATTACGCAACACGTGAAACCTGTCTACACAGGCTCTGCATCCTGTATCAGAGAGCTCATTACTCTGGTTTGCTCACCTGTTTCTTTGTATCTGCAGAATGGGGAGGGCTCTTCTGTTCATCAGACTGGAGTTCAACACCACCAAGCCAGCTCCTGCAGAGGACGCGATCCTGAAACTAGCAAACGAATTATTTTTGCAGCGTTTCAAGGCACAGAGAGCCTACCAAGTGGCAGTCAGCAACGTCTCTTACGAGAGTAAGTTTATTCATGTCATGAGTGGACACCAGATAGATGCTTCTATGCAACGTGATGTACAGACACCAGAGAGCTGACCTACAACATCATAACTGCTGCAAATAATCACTTACTATTGGCAACTAGACTTAAATGTCTATCTGAAGGACTCAACACAAAGAGTTTCAGCAACTAACTAACACTAACACTAGCAACACTAACAATTGGACACTGATTTTACGTCCCTTTGAAAGGACTGAAAACAAGCATGTTCGTTAACACAGTGAGACAGTACCAGTCAGCAACGTCTCAGCATGAGGTGAAGGTTTCTCGGTAACAAACCCTTTCTGTAGATGTTTCTTGCCTCCTTTAGCAAAACGGGAGGATAGTAGCAGAGTCAGGGGCTCGAATTGAGAGTCTCCTGGTAACAAGACCTTCTCTCTTCCCTGAGGATACTGTATTATATCTGTTTACATACAACATTGTGTTTTCTAACATCAAGTGCACAAGACAAAACCTCTACCCGTTTAGATGCATCTTCTCTGTGTGAGAAAACATGTCTCCTGCAATACGCATCTTTAATACCTGTTCCCTGACAGTTCATGACTACTGTGTGTGATGAGTCTCCTTTACAACTTTCAATGAACGTTCTTTGTGTGGCTTTGAGTTAAATTCTTGTTCCCTCTTTTCTCCCTTTCAGGAATCAGTGATTATGCTTTCGCCATCATTCTGAGCTTCAATATGACAAATATACCAGTTACAGAAAGCTTTCAATTCACAAATGAAACATACACCGAAATTGACAATTCTGTCAATAACTTGGTGAGTCTCTTACACAGACACAAGCACTTCAGGAAAGCACATGATTTTCAGCTCAAAATAGACTTTTGATATTTTTAATGCTGGTTGGGTTATGATTACATTATAATATAAAGCCATTTATTTTAATATTGTAAGTTATACATTATATACTGTACACACAATATTCAGCAATTTTCATTTATTTCTGAAACAGTAGCAATACGTAATATAATAATAAAGTAATAATAATAAAGCAGTAAGTGACAAGGTGTAATAAACAAATACATACTTCCCCCTGTTATTCACACCTGTCTGAAATTAAATTCAGTGAATGACTAAATATTTTTTTCTATGACACAATCCATCTAATAGAATGTATGAGGTTTAATCAACTGATATATACCTCCTCTGTGCTAATCCAAAATTTAATTCAGACCCCATGTGATCATGGCTTAATTCCATTTTCTAACCTGTTTTGTTTGCAGCTGAGCAAGATCCTAGGAACACCAAACTCCAGCCTGTTCACATTCCCTCCAGTTACTTTCAAGTGAGTATTTTTGTGTCTCTTCCACGCCTTCTCTATCGGCTATTTCATTTCATGCCCCTATGAAATGCTAGTCTTGCACACAGCTGCCTGGAGATTCCCCAGCGTCAACTCTTTACACAGAAACATTCTTCAGTTGCTCCTTCTGTGTGCGCAGTTCCAAGGAGATGTGCTGTTAGACAATAGCTGATTTATCCATTCATCATTTTCTAACTGTTTGGCCTTGACAAGCAACGGGCACACCCTGGACAGGACACCAGTTCATCACTGGGCCCTCAGACGCAAACACACACGCACACTCACACTCACAACAGGACCAATATTCCCAGAAGCCAGTTAACCTATCAGCATGTCTTTGGACTGTGGGAAGAAACCCACGGAAATGCAGGGAGAACATACAAACTCCACACAGACGGCAGCCCCAGGAACCCAACCCAGTACTGCGAGGCAGCGATGCTCCCCACTGTACTACAGTGCCGCACCAAAGCAGATTCAATCCAAAAGAATGAACTGATCGCGGTCCCAGGCTGTAACAGTGACAGACCTCTGCTCCTGTCCTTCTGTCCCCACAGCAACGTGAGCAATGTCATCCATGCCAGTGTGGTGTACAGGTTCGAAGACGGCGATATTCAAGTACCCAGTGACTTCCTGACTGCAGTTCTCAACGTCAGCAGTATGTCCAGTTATGATTTCTTGATTTGGTCGCACGGACTTTTAGGGGCTAGAACATTTCACGAATGGATAATAAGCCAACTGTTATTTATATTTATATAAATATATATTTATATAGTAATAGAGATAGAACAAGTTACTTTCTACATATCATCCCATGTTAAAAGCTACAAGTATGGTCTTAATTAGTCGGGGTCAGGCTCAATCACATTTAAGACTCTCTATTATTTTATTAAATGTTATTCTATTATTATATTACATATTTTACCGAAAAGTTATATTTCTAAAATGTTGAAAAATGAGGTTTCACCCACTCTCTACTAATTTATGTGAACCCACTTTGATTTGCATAGCTACTGAATTCCGTAGTTTGGTCAAATTCTACTTCAGTAGTTCAGTTAGCTCCTAATGAATGAGACAGAGGGTGAGATTTGTAGAGAGTATTTAATAATAATAATAACTGCTTATTATTAATTAATTAAAGCAATAATTGCTTTTCTGGACACTCCACTCAAAACACTTCACAGATAAGGGGGATCCCCTCCTACACCACCAGTGTGCAGCCCCACCTGGATGATGCGATGGGAGCCTTAGCGCACCAGTACTCTCACCACACATCAGCTATCAGTGGGGAGGGGAACAGACTTTTATTTGGTGAAACTCTCCTAGCTGAGGGAGAGTTGAAATGAAATTGAGATGGAGTAAAGTTGGGATGGAGGGAACAGGGATCAGAACACATGTGTACAGAATTAGAGTGCTCTAAAAATCATTTACAAAATGAAGAAAACAATTATTCAATGAATGAAATGTTTTTTTTTTGTGCCCACGCAAATGAAGTCAATACAACAACTACAACAACAACTACAACAACAACGACGACGACGACTCCTCGTCCCACTACACTGTTAACCACATCGCCAATAACCAAAATTATTGGCAAAGGTTTCCCTGCTTGGGCCCTGGCTATAATCATCCCCTGTGGGATTGCAATTCTCCTGGTACCCCTCTGGATCCTTCTGTGTGTAAGTACACTAGGTTACGACTGCAAAGAGTCTTGCTGGCATCCTCTGTATTTCAGTGTGTGCTGTGTCAGTGTTCAGTGCTTGTCTCTGTTCCAGTGTGTGCTGTGTCGGTGTTCAGTGCTTGTCTCTGTTCCAGTGTGTGCTGTGTCGGTGTTCAGTGCTTGTCTCTGTTCCAGTGTGTGCTGTGTCGGTGTTCAGTGCTTGTCTCTGTTCCAGTGTGTGCTGTGTCAGTGTTCAGGGCTTGTCTCTATTCCAGTGTGTGCTGTGTCAGTGAGCAGTGCTTCTCTCTCTCTTCCAGTATGTGCTGTGTCAGTGTTCAGTGCTTGTCTCTGTTCCAGTGTGTGCTGTGTCAGTGTTCAGGGCTTGTCTCTATTCCAGTGTGTGCTGTGTCAGTGTTCAGTGCTTGTCTCTGTTCCAGTGTGTGCTGTGTCAGTGTTCAGGGCTTGTCTCTATTCCAGTGTGTGCTGTGTCAGTGTTCAGTGCTTGTTTCTGTATTCCAGTGTGTGCTTTGTCAGTGTTGAGTGCTTGTTTCTGTATTCCAGTGTCTGCTGTGTGGTTGCTGTGCTGCCTTCAGGAGGAGATGGCACAGAAGAAGATCATACCACGTGCAATATGCAACTAGAAATGGCCTTTTCTGAGAAGGTGAGACTGTTTTACTGTTTAATTTTTGGTTTGGAGGACAGATATAGGCTAAAACTGGCAAGAGAAGTCCTATTTTATTCCATGTTGTGTTGGGAGTCCAGGCACATTTTGTAAGCCTGTGCATACAACTGAGACATCCTGTCCATGTGTGGTGGGGAGTGCTGCCTGTGCAGTTATTGCAATCACCCGCTTATGGACCCTGCAATCACAGCACCCAGCTAGAATGGCCAAAGAAAACCCTGTGATGCTGCTCACTGGGATTGTGTGGGGAGCCGCGTCGTTGTGCGAGCTGCCACAGAACAAGAGTTCAATACCACTCGGAACAGCTGATTGAAAGTCAAACCCCCCACAAGGTTTCCTCAACAACCAGTTCTGTTATTTCCTTTTTTACTTGTCAGTGTGGAATCAACCTCTGTTTCCCAGAAAGTTATTTCTTTTCCCTTTTCGGGCTGCAGTGTGTAAGATTTAGAGTTGTGTCCCTGAAAGGTGAATCACAGAAGTAAAACCTGCTTCTCCAATCTTCTCCACAGATCTGCAGTTTTCCCACCATGCACCTGGCACCTCTACAGCCACTTCCCCTTCACCTTGAAGAAAACACCCCCACTGTCTCAACGTCTTCACTTCTACTAGAGACGCCCCTCGATGCATCACCACAACTGCACGCCTCCCTGAAACCCGAGCAAGAGCCGATCTGTCAAAGAAAACCAACCCCAGCAGCCTCATCAGCTCCTCATATAATCCTCAGCGTCGCCATGTCCACCTCCAGCCCATCAGGCCCAGGACTGGACCCTCAAACTCATGGCCTCTGCCCTGCTGGGGTGGATAAAACTAAGAGGTGTTAGTGGATCCGATGGGCAATAAGACAATGCCTGAGGCCTTCCCTTCAAATGTGTCACGCACATATGGACACTGGCTCACAGACGCTCGGATCTTTGTGCCCACTACGTCATATGTTGCAATATTTTTGCTGACCTTTTTCCCATCCTGCTGTAAAACTCACACAATTTACCGATCATAACACCCGATCTGGAGATCTGCTGATCCGGGCAGATCGAAGGTTTCCAGTCACTTGGATAGAAACTCCAAATTCCTTCACATCCTTTGTATGTATATAGAACCAGCTTCTTAACTCTCATGCCTAGCCTGAGCACCTTCCGCCCAGCGCGTCTGAACAGAAATTGGAAATGACTGCATTTGCATTGCCGGGATCACTTACATCCTTTTATCATACACAGAAACTGCAATCCCATGTACAATGCAGCACACTTTATGGCCTCCCGTTCTGGGTTTCGAGTAGTATAGTCAAAATCACTGTGCAAACGACCAGGACAGTTTTTTAAAGAAAGAGCAGAGCAGGGAAATTTAGGATGAAGTGCAATTCTTAATTCACTGTTTAATTCACTCATTTCTGCACAGCTGGACAGTGCAGGCTAGTTCTTCTTATTCTATTACTGTAACTCTTATTATTGATCACGATGCGGGTTGAATTATTTCTAGCAGTATTATGCTTTTTATAAAGCTTCTTCCGCTCACGAATATGCTTCTCTGTTTGACACAGAGCACATAGTGTGGAAGAGCGATATTATTTGGTGGGAAGGGGTATTATGGAATCTTAAATCAGATTTATTTTTATACTATTTATTCAGCTGTCTTAATTTAACCAGCCTATCAATGATCCATTTACGTATTTATCAATTATTTATTTGCTTCCATTTAAAATTGCCACTGCTGTGATTTTTTCATTTCCTATGCAGGACTGAAACAGACTAATTAACGTGAGCTGTGAGACAGAGATGAGTTCGCTGCAAAGGCCAGCTCCTCTTTCCTGTACTGCCTGATATTTAATAGGGACTGGGGGACCTAGAACTGCTTTTACAATACCATTTGGAGAAAAAAACAACACATTGGTACAATTGAACATGCGATTAGATCAGGAATTGAGTAAACGCAGTGAAGAAAACGTCCTACAGCACCTGCCCGGAGTCTCTCAGTCCCACATTGTGATCTGTATTGCGAAGGAGTTATTGTGATGCCAAGGGTGGAGCACACGAGATACTGCTGTAGGAAAGAGATAATCACCCTGTGCATCTCAGAGAGAGAGAGAGAGCCTGTGCCTAAGTCTGTTTCTGTTCATATTTCTATCAGAACATATAAACATATTTCATTATATAGCATTCTAGTTTCAATAAACACATATCTTATGCAATACCATCGCACTTGTGTCATTTTTTTCCACTTTAGAAGTCGAAAATCACCTTTCCCAACAGCAATGCTATTCTCTCTTCAGAAATCATCCCCAGTGTCGCCTGACGAGCACAAAGCAGGGGTTTGGTCGGATAGATCTTTTAATAGATTTAGTCCTGCAAGGGGAACCCAGGAATCTGATACAAAACTGTAACAGACCAGTTTTACCCCCCAAGCAGCACAATGTGCCACTGCAGTAGCTTTTGGTGCCTCTCAGCTCAGGCACCTGGTTAATTAATGGCAGTGAAGGTAGGATTCAGATCCTTTAGAAACCCATGTGGCTCAGAGAGGTCCAGTTAATTCCACTGCACGGCGTCTCCCTCAGCATATCCCCTTCTTGATTGGGCAATGAGTTAATGAGTTGATCGATGAACTCTTTTTTGATTAATGGTATCCTTATTATAGAACAAGCCATGCATTCAAATATCTGAAAACTGTTTTTTTTTTCTGTCATTTACAGAAGAATATGGCATGTGCCCAGAACCCAATTAACCCCAGGTCTGGAACTGTACCCAGGTCCCCAGTGCTACAAGATTTGCCTCCCCAGCTCAGAATTTAGATTTTTAAAACTGAAGATGAGTCAAGAAAAAAGATCAGAGTAGCTCAAACTGAGCACTACACTGCTGAAAAAGACTGGTAATTTGTGCAGGAAACGCTGTGCTCACTAGAGCTTTAACAAAATAAACAAAGCTGAGCGCTACACAAAGAGCACAGCAGTTTGAACTCTGTAATATTACACACTTCTTGCACTTCTTGGGATCTTTTATTAAAATGCTTTTGCTAACTAGAACAGACTGCTTACTTAAGGTCGTTTCTTTCATTCAAGGCGTTTTGAGGTGTGCAGGTGAGCAGGCACTTGAAAACGCCCTGGGATCAGTCAAATAATAATAATAATATTACACTTCCATAGCTCTCTCCTCCACCAACACCAGTGTGCAGCCCCACCTGGATGATGCTCCAGTCTGCTCACACACACCAGCTCTCAGTGGGGAGGAGAGCAGAGTGAAGAAGCCAGTTCAGAGAGGGGGGTTATTAGGAGGCCATGACTGGTAAAGGCCAGGGGGCAATTTGACCAGGACCACAGAGTGTCAGGACCTTGGTTTTACGTCTCATACAAGGACAGTGCCTTTTTTACCGTATAGTGTCCCCGTCACTATACTGGGGCATTAGGACCCCCACAGATCACAGGGTGAGCGCCCCCTGCTGGCCCCACTAACACCTCTTCCAGCAGCAACCTCAGCTCTCCCAGGAGTCTCCCCTCCAGGTACTGACCAGGCTCACACCTGCCGAGCCCCAGTGGGCTGCCAGTGTGAGCTGCTGGTGGCTATATAAATAAGTGAGAAGAGTCACACGTGAAAGGAGCGAGATCCTGTGGGGCCGGGGGTGAGCCGACAGCATGAGACCCAAGAAAGAAGCTCTGAGGAGCCGTTCTGCCCCGCCGGCACATTTCCACGGCTGTCTCTCCTGAATAAAGGGACAGGAGGCCGCCATCACGGGTGATCGCTCCTTCTTGCTCTCCTCTAAGGATTAGGAATTGGCACAATGAAACGTCTCCTGGACAGGGAAGGACCGCAGCAGCTCTATGACTCTTGTGTACAGGCGGGATAAGCAGGACAGGCAGTGTGGGAGAGTCAGGGCGTGTTGCTGCGACAGTTGGAGGCAAGTGGGCGAGGAATCATGTCAGGACACATTCGGTATTTCTGGGATGGTGCGTCTTTGTGGGTTCTTGTGTGTTCTCGCTCTTTGTCCTTACAGGTAGTTCAACAAGTCAAGGAGTGAAACAGGAGCCTCTGCTCGCAGGCGAACCGTCCCTGAGAAATTCTCACGGCCGTTGCAGTGAATCTGAGTGACATGACCAGATTTTTATCATTTTGTTTAAACGCTGCCACGACTTGGCAGCAGAGGAAGTACCGTTACCACATCTAAGCACTTTGGAGCAATCCAGCCTGCGGTTTTCTAACGGCTTCATCCAACACAGGGTTGTGGAGAATCAAGAGCCAAGACAAGCCGACAAGCAACAGGCGCAAGGCAGGGTGCACCCTGGACGCCAGTCCATCGCAGGGCAGACAGACACAGACACACAAACAAACACAAAACACACACCAGGGCCAGTTTTCTTAGAAAACAGAGAATTAACCCGACAATAAACCTTCCTTCCTTCCTCGGACAGCAGCTGGAGTACCTACAGGAAACCCACATAAACACAGGAACGTGCAAACTCCACACAGACATCAGGATTTGAACCCAGGGCCCCCCAGCTGTGAGACAGCTATGCTCACAACTGTGCCATCGTGCCAACCAGCTTGCGATTATTCTTCATATTTAAGTCAGAACCAGTCAATTCCATTTCTAGTGAGAGCAGCTTTCTTTTGCAAAGGAGCTACTGGTGTTAATAGGCTATGACACTCACTAAATCCAGGCATAAACCAGGGCCTACAAAGAGCTGATCAGCGGTATGGGGAGGGTGCCATGTTAACACAAACCGCTGCATAGGAGGCTGTGTATTACACTTTTAAAATAATGAGAACGATTGCTCACATTATAGAGGAACTGCATTGGAAAGAATCAGCATTGATGAGTGCCTTTCAAACCACAATAGAAGTAAACTGTACACAGTAACTTGTAAATCCTCCGACAAAAAATAGACAATATTTCCATGTATGCACAGCGCCATGTTCTGTGATTCAGAATGAGGCAACATTCTGTTGGTTGGGTTTTGCACAAACAGGTGGCTCTTCCACAGAGTCTCCTCTCACTCCCTGAAACCTTGGTTTCCTCCATAAATACAGTTCGGTTTCACTTCCCTCTCATTCAGTTTCAGTAACCGCTGTATCCGGCACAGGGTTGTGGAGGAGCTGGAGTCTATCCCAGCAAGCTCTGGGCACAAGGCAGGGTCCACCCTGGACAGGACATCAGTCCATCACAGGACAAACACACACTCACATCAGGGGCACACCATCTGCTGTTGCAAGCAAGCCCAATCCATCATTAATGATCCCAACCATTCTGGCCACAAAGGCAAGCGGTCTCATATCCGGCGTTGAAGAGAAGAACACGAATGAGTCAAAATCTCAGGGCGCACCTGTCTAAAACCCAAAAGCTCCAGCCCCGTGTGAGGATCGAACTCCCGACCTTCAGATTATGAGACTGACGCGCTACCTACTGCGCTAACGAGGCTGGACGATGGCTGAGCTGCAGTCTGAACTCACACGATGTGGTTTCCCATCAAATCGGTGAGATCCACACCATCCGCTGTCACAATAAATCCCAATCCGTCATTCAGGATCCCAGCCATCCGGAACAAACTGCCCCCCCCCCTGCGCTCTGGCAAGCGGTACCGCGCTGTTGAAACAAGATCCACTGGACTCCAGAACAGCTTCTATCCCACTGCAGTCCGCGTCCTCAACAGCTCACTGCAGTGCCTTAATACACATCTGCACTATGCACTACACACTTTGTGCATGGTCTGCCATGTTTTTTTTGTCTCACATATTTATTTTTCCCCAACATATTTATTGTTCCTGTTGACTACATGTGTGGTGTTGTCTGTTGCACTGTGTATGTCTCAGGAGATCAGCGTGATTAAGAATTCCAATGTATGTGTGAAGATATGGCAATAAACTCCTCTACTCTCTCTCTCAGACATCTCCCCAGGTCTGGGATTGAACCCAGAGCCCCCAGCTCTACCATGTAAAATCAAAATACTTATAATTAATACAAAATTTGACTTCTTGCTGGATACTATTCTCTTTTATTCCATCATAAAGCAATGCAGAACTCTTACAAATAATTAGATGTACTATACAACAAAATATGATATATAAAAAAATTGACACTGTACAATACACACTATACTACTCTATACTATAACACTACACTGTACTGTATAATTACAAAAAAATGCTAGATTGGGAGTCTCAGTTTGCCACCTATTTACTGCTTTAGAAACACTGTTTCATCAGCAGAAAGGTACTGTATATGTCTAAGTTCACGTCTAAGCAAAGTGGTATTTTCCAAATGCATCTTCAAAATTATTTTACTTACTTATAAGGCTCTCAGAGGTCAGGCACCTGTCTATTTAATGGAGCTGATTATCCAAGTCGCCCACTTAGATCACAGAACACATCTTCTTCTTATTCCACATATTCATAAAAAAACAGCTGGCGGTAAAGCCTTTAGCTGCAGGGCCCCTAGTTTATGGAACAGTCCGCCAGCCTGCGTACGGGATGCCGAGTCAATCTCAGGATTTACTGTACATCCAGAACGAAAACCTATGACTTCAGCCTAGCCTACTCACACCTTACATCATACCCCATTGCAACTATGGCTGCTGGTGCTGCTGTACAGGCCATTGTGTGTATGTGTGTTGGCCCACCAGGCAGATACATCTGTTCTGATCAAACTATCCTATCCTCCTCCCCACATGTCAGGATGGCGCCCGGGCTGGGCACCACCTGAGTTGGATGCTGCATCACTGCCATGGATCCAAAAGGGACATCGTGGATATAGCTATCATTTAGGAGGAATTTACTGGTCTACAGAGATCTGCATGGAGTACTGACATACACAAGACATGATGGAAGACTTAATACTCCACATTTAGTACTTTTTTAGAATTGTATAATGCTAGCATGCCCAGAGGGGTTGGGCAGCCAGTTGACCTTGGACCCCTAGAGGTTTGCTTTCTCCTTATTGAGGAGTTTTTGGTTCCTCTCCTCCATTGTCTTCTGGCTTTTTCTCTTTCTGTACTGCAATGTCATGTATTGTTACACAGCTTTGTTAAGTGCCTTGGGGCAACCCTGTTGTGAAAGGCGCTATATAAAAAATAAATTGAATTGAATTGAAATGCATTATAAGAAGGCCTGTGAAAGAGTTTGTCTTCTGTACTAAGTGTGGAGTATTAAGTGTGGAGTAAATTCTGTCAAATTTAGTCATTAAAATTGTGTATATTGTATTATGTATTTACTATGTCAGTGTCCTGTCTGTATTTGCACTGTGGACCAGGAGCAGCGATATTTCGTTCCGCTGTAGACTTGTATATGGCTGGAATGACAAATAAATGTGAACTTGAACTTAAAAGCTCACAGAGGTTTGGATCAAAGATGTGCTCATGCTGCCCCCTGCTGGGCAGACCTATGTCGTGCACACTGTGTAGTAGAGCTAACGTACTGTTCTGCCCGACAAAAAGTGAACCACATGTTTATTTCAGCCCTGAAAAGACTACAATAAAGCAGGTTGTGAGATTGTTAGTTCCTATTAAATCCTACTGGAAAAGCTGTGCAGTGTTCTAACAGAATCCTGAAACTTCATTCTCAGTTTTGTTTTGACCGATAGGCATCACTTCAGGACTTATCTGCATGTAATTTCTCCCTCGACTTTCTAGAGCTTCTGCAGAAATGACACCAAATCTTTACCGCACCAGATGTGCTACAAACTGTGAGGGTGGAACTGAAGATGTGCAACATCCTCAGTAATACATAGTATCTTACAGTATAATTATCTACCATTATACAATACAGCCCAATACATTTTCTAACCACTTTATCCAATTCAGTTGTGGGGGAGCCAGAGCCTTTCCCAGTATGCAATGGTCACATGGCAGGGTACACCCTGGACAGGACGCCAGTCCATCACAGGACACACACAGACACACTCTCACACACCCTGGACAGGACACCAGTCCATCACAGGACACACACAGACACACACTCTCACACACCCTGGACAGGACACCAGTCCATCACAGGACACACACAGACACACTCTCACACACCCTGGACAGGACACCAGTCCATCACAGGACACACACAGACACACACTCTCACACACCCTGGACAGGACACCAGTCCATCACAGGACACACACAGACACACACTCTCACACACCCTGGACAGGACGCCAGTCCATCACAGGACACACACAGACACACACTCTCACACACCCTGGACAGGACGCCAGTCCATCACAGGACACACACAGACGCACACTCTCACACACCCTGGACAGGACGCCAGTCCATCACAGGACACACACAGACGCACACTCTCACACACCCTGGACAGGACGCCAGTCCATCACAGGACACACACAGACACAGACTCTCACACACCCTGGACAGGACACCAGTCCATCACAGGACACACACACTCTCAACAGGGTTAATTGCCATTTAACCTGATAGCATGTCTTTGGACTCCGGAGCACCAGGAGGAAACCCACGTGAACACGGGGGAAAAAAATCAAACTGCACACAGATAGTACCACAGGAATTGAACCCAGGACCCTAGCACTGTGAGGCAGCGTTGCCGAATACTGCACCATCGTGCTGGCCTGAAATGATCATAGTCAATGTTAATTAATGGCATTTTACAGCACATAAGACCGTGGTCGATGTACGTTGTTACATAGCAATAAATAAAGAGCGCGTGTATTTTTCGGACTTCCGGTTACGGAGACGTTATGTTATCCTTTAAAGGATTTAACTGGCTATGAAATGTAACGAACTCCTAATGAAAATACCTCTGGTTAGGGAAAACGCCACCGAAGAAAAAAGACACAACTTCGACTGCAGAGCGCGTTATGTTCAGCGAACAGTCGCTATTACATTGCTGACCTCCGCTGTCGTCTCCAATTCAGTGTCCCCTCGAAATCCGTCCCCTCCACAAAACTCTCCAGGATGATTTTACGATATAGGAAGCTTCCGCGTACAGTACATATTCGTGATTTGGCTTATTACGATATTGATCAAAAAAAGAGCCCGTTATTTGTGTCTATTTAATGTGTTAGGAATAAGAGTAATATAAAAATACCACTATTTTTAGTTATTGTTGGGGGTATTGCTACTGTATATTACTCTGTAGGCATGGAAATAATTTGTTCTTTCAATTCTGTGGAGAGTCTTATGGAAGTAAAATTACATCTCCAGTGTATTGGTACTTGAATATTAATGTTATGAATGTGTAAAAAGATCGTATGTTACTTGAAGACTCAGAAGGCAGGCTTTATATATTTTTTTTAAACAGATCCATCTAACTAAAGAGGAGCACACTAGTTTGGGACTTCAGTGGTCGGGACAAGTGTTTTTCTCCTCTTTTGCATCTCATTCAAGAGGTTTAGCTATTTTAGTGAGCAGGCAGATTTTCATATTAGCCCAACAGCAGTAAAAAAAGAAAGGGGAGAGATACAGTATGTTATAGTTAACGGTGTTATTGCCACAGCGACAGTAGTACTTGTTAATATCTCTGGGCCAAAATCTGATGATCCTCAGTGTCTTTATCTTTTATTTTTAAGTTGAATTATACCCCCATTGAACTTATAACAGGAAGAATCAATATTTTTTAAGTAAAATAAACTCTTACGTGAGCAATAACAATTTAAAAACAAATAGTCTACGTTTCTACGATATCAACGTTCAACGATGCACACTGTGTAAACGGGAAAAGGACAAGGCTGTTTGTTGTGCAACACAGAGACACAGAAGACCGGGACAGCGATTCAACGAGCTCAGTCATAGAGACTGAGTGTGGAGCAAGCATGAGCAGTGAGGTACGAGAGCAGAGATATCGATGATCGGGTGGCAAAAATAATGTACACGGCCAAGTTGGGCCTCTCTCAGTCTTATGTGGTCAATTTTGCATTTTTCAATTGACAACTGTGTTTGTTTTATCATCATCATATTTTTTTGGGTGGGGATTTAATTTTTTGTGCGCAGTTTAATTTCCTACGTGCGCTGATTTCGTATCCTGTATGCGCACAGCTTAGAGGGAACATAGCTTACTAGGATCCAATATGGTTATGATATTAAAATTCCTTTAATTACTATGTAGTAATATGATGAGCAGATAAGAACAACATGACCTTCATACCAGAGATTCTTCTGTTGAGTGAAGTATTAAGCAACTACAAATATATTTCTTTTATTCAGCAACTGTGTTCTAAACAATAGTTCAGATAGTTTTACTGTTATATAATAATCATTTTGTCACGCCCTGTACACCTAGAGGGCGCTCTACTTCTGTCCTGTTCCTAGTTCCCTGTGATTATTCATGTCTTGCCGGTGTGTCTTGTTGTGTGGCCTATTTACTTCCTGTTTCTGCTCTGCTCCTCGCTCAGCAATGGGGTTCGGATGTCCTGAGACCCGCCTAGCACCAGGTCGCTCCTGTCCGCGGCCTGAGGGCATAGGTGTCATGATTATAGTCCCCCCTCCTTAAGGGTGCTCCAGCCCTTTCACTTTAGACTTAATTCTGTGCACCTGATCCCTTTTCCCAGCCCACCTTAAAAGCCAGGTGCTGATGCTCATCCTGGCTCTGCATCTGGTTTAAGCACCGTGCGAGTCCGGGACCTGGAAGCGCCTGGTCCCGTTAAGGTTTTAATCTCTGTTCCCGTTCTTGTTCCCTGTCCGCCGGTTCCGACCCGGTTCATGGTTTTAATTCCTTGTTTGGATGGATCTCCTGGCTATGGACTTATTCTTGTGTTTTTGGATACCCTCTATGGATTACTTTTTTGGATTGTTTGCCTCGGCCACACCTCCCCCGTGCACCAGCGCACTTTGGACACGCCCCCCTGTTTTCAGCCCCCTATTCCTCCATGACGTTTTCCTAGTGTCTCCCCACTTCTTCGGATTGTGTCGTCCGCATAGGGTCCAGAAAGAACTGTTAGTTACAATAGGTTTCTTCCCGACATCATCCGACCTCCTGAGCCCGGGTTCATCCCCGTCTCGCCACTACGCATAGGGTCTTTTTTGCTCTCCTCCAATTCCACGGCTTTCCCATCCGACATCCGTGACACATTTCTGTAAAAGAATATTTGCTGTTAATTTAACTTTTATTTCCACTGTTTCAATATACCACTGTTATTTTTCAAGAAGAAAATGAAGAAAAAAACAATGCTGAAAAAAGCAGTAAGAAAAAGATCTCCCACTTATACACTAGATCAGTGGTTCTCAAAGTTTTAGTCCGCGGACCACTTACACCAAGTCACAGATGCGGTGGACCACCTATGCCTACGTCCACTTCTTACCCTGTAAAAATCATCACCCATTAATGTACTAAAAACAACTAATATTGAATTAAATTTGATGAAAATACTCATCTTTTACCAACAAAGCTGCATTTTCTGCAAATGTTTTTATTACTTAAAAATGTGAAGAATGGAGCTGCTTTTGTTGAGCAGCCAGAGAAGTGATATCAGGATCCTGTCACGGACGTCCAAAGGGACTAACCGTGGGGAGCAGGAGAGCGGAAAAAGACCCATATGCGTAGCGGCGAGACGGGAAAAAGGCCCGGGCTCATAGTGCAAAGAGTTCAGGAATGCCGTATAGAAACCTATGCCCTCAGGGAGCGGACGTGGGGCGCCCTGGTGCTAGGCGGGTCTCAGGACATCCGAACGTCAATGCTGAGCGAGGACAGAGTGCAAGACCCGGAAATATATAGCCCAAGGGAAAGAGAGGGACAGGAAGGACAGCAGACCGGAAACTAGGGACAGGACAGAGAAGGAGCGCCCTCTGGTTGCAGAGGGCGTGACAGATCCAAGCTGGACAACTTCTGTCTCATGTCCGGCTCTACGTTCAGCCGATTTCTCTACTTTGTTTTCAGTCCAACAAGTGTCGAAAATCCATGCTCACAAGTGTAGGTTGTTGCGAACATGATGGATACTTTAGAGCTATGTCACTAAGTCCAGCGTACTGGGATCGTACATGGAGCAGAGAACCGATCATTTGTATCTTAAATTAAAGTGATTTTAAGGTTTCAAATGGACGTTTTACCATATTTAAGCCCCAGTTGGTTGTTTCACAAGGCAAAGCGGCAGGAAACGTTAGCAAACAGACAACAGTGCATTGCAAAGAAAAAAACATAATGGCAACCTCGTTAGAGCAGATCAGGACACAACTCCAGAATGGTGAGATAAAAATATAGAAGAGAGAGGGACAAACGAGCCAGGTGGGAGAGGTCTGGAGAAGAAAAAAGCACAGGTGAAGTTAGCTCAGGTGGGGAACTGTGTCAGCATGTGTAGTCTGCAAAGGAACAAGTAATAGGTTTATTCCATGCTGAAAAGAGAAGAGAGAAAACACAACGTTTCGGCTGTGAAGCCTTCTTCGGGTGTGAGAAAGGGCAGACAGCAAAGATTATATAGCACAAAAGAACAAAAGCTGGGAGGGGGGAGGAGGCAGGAGGGGCAGAGAGGCCACTCAGGAAGTGTGAAGTGCAGAAGGGTGAAGGTGTGAAGTCAAACCCTGCATGAGAATAGAGAAGATCACACGGAAATAAGTCGGTCATTGAGAGAAGGGGGACGGTGTGAACCGAGTTTCAGGATGATTTTAGTTTCTGTTGTCTTTCTGCTGTGGGAGGTGAGAAGCCCTTCTTTGAGAACAGAGACAGAGAGATCAGTGTGATCATGGCCGTCTGAGGTGAAATGAGAAACTATGGGCTTGGAGAGATCTTTAGTCTTCACAGCCCGAACATGTTCTCTGAAGCGGTCTCCTAGTCTCCTTCTGGTTTCCCCAACGTAGAAACAGTAAATTAGGTTGCTGGAGGTACAGGATGTCATCTGGGAGTTCTGGAATTGACCTGAGGGGCCCTAAATGAGTGTGTTGTTAGATATGTATTTGCAGGTGATGCAGTAAGTCCTGTTACAGGGGTGACTGGTGGGGATGATTGCTGAGTTTGGTCAAGGGAGCTGTGAACCAGACGTTTACCTACATTGGGTGGTTACTATTCCACACCAGCTCTGTTCTACAGTACCTTGCAAAAGTATTCACCCCCCTTGGACATTTTCACATTTTATTGTGTTACAGCATGGAACCATGATGTATTTAACTGAGAGTTTTTGCCACTCATCAGCACAAAGTACTCTATGATAGATAGATAAGACTTTATTAATCCCGAAGGGAAACTGATAATGTCAAAGTGAAAGGAAAATCCAGACATTTTACTAAATTAATCAAACAAAAAAACAGAAAATAATTGAATGCTTAAGTATTCGCCACCTTGCTTTGACACACCTAAATTACCTCTGAAGTAACCAGCTCTCTTCTCCAAGTCACAGAATTACTTGACTGGAGTCCACCTGGAGTCCACCTGGAGGTGCTTCACATGATTTCAGAATAACTACACCTGTGTCTGGGACCTTCCCCACTTAGTGCTTTTCCAAGGAAACACTACACCATGAAGACCAAGGAACACCCAAGCAGAATGCTTGGTTCTTGAAAAATACCAGTCAGGGCAAGGATATAAGAACATTTCCAAGGCATTAAAAAAATATACCTTGAAGCACAGTGAAGTCCATCATTAAAAAGGTGAGAAAATATGGAACAACTGAGAATCTGTCCAGAACTGGTCGTCCTCCAAAACTGAGTGTCCGGTCAAGCAGAGCCGTAGTAAGAGAGGCCACCCAGAGGCCTACGGCAACTCTAAAGGAGTTACAGTCCTCCATGAGAGAGATGGGAGAATCTGTGCATGAGACAACAATAGCACACACACTTCATACATCTGGCCTCATAAAGCGTGGCAAGAAGAAAGCCTTTGCTGAAGAAAACTCATATTACATCTCGGCTGGAGTTTGCTCAAAGGCATGTGAGAGACTCAACAATTTGGAGGAAGATTCTATGGTCTGATGAGACCAAAATTGAAAAATTGAAAAATGTCCTGGAGTGGCCCAATCAAAGCCCAGACCTCAATTCAATTGAGCATCTGTGGAATGACTTAAAAATTGCTGTTCACAAACAGTCCACATCCAACTCGATGGAGCTTGAGCAATTGTGCCAAGAAGGATAGGCAAATATTCCAGTGTCAAGATGTGCAACGCTGACAGAGACTTACCAAAAGAGCTGTCATTTCTGCCAAAGGTGGTCCTACCAAGTATTAACTCTGTGGGTGGGGGGCGAATACTTGAATTGCTTGGATTCTTTCATAATGCCTGATATGAGAGCCACTGGCCTGTAATTATTTAGGTATTTTGCACCTGATTTTTGTATAATAATAGCAGACCTAAAATAACAGGACTGCTACAGTGACATATTAAATAATTTATTGAAGATGGGTACAGACACCAGTTCAGACACCAAAAGCCACAACTGAAACAGACACAATAAAGGTTTCATATAGTGACATCTCACCTCTGTGCTTCTTGTATGAGCTAAAGCATGCCCCTCTGCCTACAATATTATCTCTGTACTGAAGAGAAAAAATGTCTGTCATCAATTCTACTTTCATTTTCCAGATCCAGTCTTCGAAATTGGCTTTACATGCAGAGATTAAAATAGGTTTACAATGCAAAGGAAAATATTTACACGTTGCAGTTGTCCAGTGAACTACTGTGTATTCTAAGCATCCAAAGAAACATCATTTACAAGGGCTATACTGTAAATTCACACTTGATTGTTCCAGCAATCTGTTTTAAAAGAGGTGTTCTGACATAGTATCTGGCAGAATTGAAATCCACTGATTAAAAATTGCAATCAGCTGGGTTGATCAAGAAGTATTTCCTGTAAAGGTCACAGGTCAGCAGTGTGGGTGTGTGGTCACTGATAAATTCACTCACACTGTCTGCCTGGAACTCCTGCTCTGCTCTAGGTTGCTGGTGCTGTCTTGTGAGATACTGTCACTTTCCCCTTGTACAGCCTGGACAAGCCCATGCCTGTTCACTGGTCTTTGAGCCCAATCAGCCACTGTTCACCCTAGATCACCCCAGCAGTGATTAATGTCAGAGGTATATTAATTGTGAGGACTGCTCACTGGTGTCTGAGCCCTGGAGGCCCATTGGGATGGCAGTGTATGAAGGGTCCCTTCTATCAATGCTCTTTCGAGCTACAGCAATGCAGTGTTTGCAAGAAAACAGCAGTGCTTTTGAGTTTTAAATGGCAAATCTTGTAATTGTGTTTCAAATTCTTACACCTTCCAGTGAAGGAATAACTGCTGAGCAAATCATAAAAAGGGCAAAATTTCCTTCATACACTTTCCTGTGTTTTGGAGAATTAACAATATTCCAGTCTATATGTTAACAGGTATTAAAATAAAAACTAGACTGAGGTCGTATTTCTTCTTCTAGAATTTGGGCCATTTCATAAGCAATCAGGAACAGTAGAGTTGGTGGTCTCTAATGCATTACAAGGGGTTGGATACACTGTTGGACTTTGTAACAGTTAACACTTGTTTTGTTCTTATTGTACTTTATTTCACTGGAAAAAAAAGACTATTGTTTATCATTGTAAGGAATTAAGTGATACTTGTTTAATGGCATGCAAAGAAAAGATTAAAAAAATCTGTTTATCATGTTCTTAATGTTGGAAAAACAATCATTGAATTTAGGAAGTTATTTTAGGTAAGTAAACATTTTATTTTTAAGTACATCAGGGCAGAAAAAAGGTACCCAAGATCCCACCCCAAGACACACTTGTGAAACAGCAGGTTTGAAGAGTGACGTCAGCAAGTCAAAGCCACAGAGAAGAACTCTGAAGGAGAGACGACAAGACAGAAGACAAACATTTCCTGACACTGTACCATATCAGCTTGCTTAAAATCACCTCAGTTTTCCTTTCATTGGTATTGAAGAGAGTAGTTTAACTTTTTTACAAAGCATTTGGCTTCATCATACTATAAATATCCACAGAAGAATTGGATAAGAGATTTAAAGAAAATGAGCTCAACCATCAAGGACCAAATCATCGACAGCCTGGACAGTCTGGATTCAGACAGGTTGAAGAGATTCAAGGAGAAGCTCATTGATATGGGAAAAGATGGCCAGTTCCCTAGAGCAGAAGTCGTCAACTATGATACGATAGACCTGGCAACACGTCTGATTAATGTCTTTGAGGAAGATGGCGCAGTTAATAAGACAATTACAATTCTGCGTGGCCTTCACGAAAACAAAATCGCTTCAGATCTGGAAGGCAAGATGGAACATGGTAAGTTCTAAAGGTTATTTTAAAATCAGATTCATGTTTTGGTTTTCTACTTCACAGTATAGTTAAAATCTACAGTATGTAACATGATATACTGTATATGTCCATTGTATTATATGCACCGTGATCTATGCATGAAAGAAAAACAAATGAAAGGTGTTCATTTATATTTTATAAATACACCTCTGCAATGACAGCAATAGTGACTGCAGGGTTAGTGACGGTAGTAGTGTAGTAGTGGTAGCCATGACAGAAGTAGTAATTTGAGTAATACTGCAGGTCTTGATCTATAATAAATCTTGCAAGGACACTGTTTGTACAGCAGGCCTGCTGTATGCACTAGTGAAGTCAGGTAGATCATGCAACACATCATCAGAACAATTACAGTTTTTAGCATTGATATATTTTATTTATGTTTATTTTTTTCCATTGACATTATAATGTAATGTATATTTCTTTCCCTGAATAGTTTTGAAATAAGCATAAACTATAATATTTTATATGTACCATATCATTCCTCTGAAGAGAAAGCAGGGAATATCGCTGCTGTATTGCTAAAGTAGGAGATTTTGACTTTTGACTTTTGTGTTTCCCCAGCAGATGATCTTCCAAGACTGCTGTGGAAGTAGTTTGTGTGTCTTTGTGCTTTTAAATTGCTATTTTTCTCCTAACAAGTCAGTAGGTTTAAACAGATACATGCTAGATTCTTTTGTACACATATTGTACGTGAAGGTCATCTTATACAATACTGAAAGGTGTGACAATAACATTATTTTTTCTTGTACTTGCATGACATCATATCTGCTGTTTCCTTTGAATCTACACTTAATTGAAACTTTGTATAGAATGTCACAATGAATAACGCCACCAGTTAAACACAGAAACGTGAGTTGTTTTTCAAGATTTTGAATATAAGTAGGGACTTACACATGTGAACTCAAGCAGTCTAGCATTCAAACTGTATGTACATTAAACAAGAATCTCAGTTTAAATGAATATTAAAACCCGTCCAACACATGCTTTCCTTTATTTTGCCTGCAGGCCGGCTTGCTGTGGACCTGGGTGAGTAGCCAAAGTGTTGCAGAACTTCATTTTCATGATTCCTGAAAGAGCAGACTAACTGGACAGAGACACAATGCAGTCAATGCTGGAAAGGATCAATGCTAACCACTGCTCCACCTTGTCAGCCTTATTTATTACCAGCTCAGAAACTACTAAAATACAGAGGTTTTATTTTTCAGATGGTTTACCTGTGATTATGTGGTTAAAATTAAAATGATCTAAAATCACTGTGTAATTAGTATGATGACCAGAGTCAACGGTTGCCAACTAAGATCTATAAGTGATCAGGACAACATCATCTCTATACCAGAGATTCCCCTGCTGAGTGAAATATTAATCAACTACAAATACATTTCCTATGAATCTGAAAATATGTTCTGAATAATAATTCCGATAGTTATTCTGCTATATAATAACTACTTAAAATATCAAATTTTGTTAAGTTTTTTATTGAAGAAAATGAAGAAAAAACAACACACAAAAATACAGTAAGAATAAGATTTATCCTCAATTATACAGCACAGGATAATCAAGAAAATAGAAATCTTCAGTACTAGTTAATTTCTGTGTTGGTCTTCTTCATAATCTAAAGTAATAATACATATATCACACAGTTTTCACTACTGCCATGACAGCAGTATTATTGCAATGTAGCAGTGCTGTAGTGACAGTAGCAGGAACAGGGGTAGAGACAATAGTAGTGCAGTAGTGACTGCAGGAGTGATAGTAATGCAGTAGTGACAGCAGTATTCACAGTAGAAGTGACAGTATTAGTGACAGTAGTGACAGCAGTGACTGTAGTAATAAATGCAGTGGAGACAATAGTAGTATAAAGTGGTAGTACTGACAGCAGTAGTAACTGCAAAAAGGACAGTATTGATGGCAGGAGAGACTTTAATAGTGACAGTATTAGTGTGAGCAGTAGTGACAATAGATGTGCAGTAGTGATACAGTAGTAGTGACAACAATAGTGACAGCTTTAGTTACAGTAGTAGTGACAGTAGCAGAAACAGCAGCCCTAACAGTAGCAGTGACAAGAGAAGCAACAATAGTAGTGACAGCAGAAGTGCAGTAGTGTCAGTACTGACAACAGTGGTGTGTGCCTGTGCTGTTGGAATCTCAGGGCTCAGAATCACTAGAAGATCAGTATTTACAGGTTGAATGTGATGTGAGCTAATGAAAGGGAGCTCACTGCCATCTCCCTGCCAGCACAGGGTGAGGAAAAAAGCATATCCCCATATCAGTCGCTGTCCTAGTGAATAGATTTCTCAGATTCTGCTTCTTTGTCTGCTGTAACGATTTGAGAATGTACTCTCACTGACGAGCAAACAGCCCCACCTGGATGATGCACCAGGCTGCTCATACACAGCAGCTCTCAGTGGGGAGGAGAGCAGAAGGATGAAGCCAGTTCAGAGACGGGGATAATTAGGAGGCCATGACTGGTAAAGGCTAGGGGGAAATTTGGCCAGGACGCCAGGGTAACACCCCTACTCTTTTTGAGAAACACCCTGGGATTTTTAATGACCACAGAGAGTCAGGATCTTCACTGACTCTCACTGATGCTTTTATACAGTATAGTGTCACCACAAGTCTTGATTTGTCTGTCTGTAGCATGTTTTTTCCTGGGAGTCAGGTCTGCTCTTTCTATGGAGGCACCTGCTCCTCTGGCTTGTTGTTTTATGAGAAGGGGCTCTCTGAAGCAAGACCTTGAAGTCAGGATCCTGCTTGTAGACTGAGGTCATAGCCCTCCTCACAGGAGTCTGAGCATTTTCTCTGTCCCAGAGCTTCTGACTGTGAAGCAGTGAGGCAGAGCTGAGGCTCAGGGACAGAGAGCAGTTCAAACTCCACTTTGGGAGGAGCAGCATCACACAGCACTTTCTCCAGCTGAACACACCCCTGACACACAAGATCACCCTGCTGCACACCTGATCTCAACACAGACAGCAGTGAGACACACCTGTTCACACACCTGATCTCAACACAGACAGCAGTGAAGACACACCTGTTCACACACCTGAACTCAACACAGACAGCAGTGAAGACACACCTGTTTTTATCTCCAGCTGGACACATACTTAAATCTTGTTACATTTCTTTCTCTTTACAGAATTTGAGAGGGCACGCAGGAATGCAGGTGAGACTGTTTGGTTTCTCAAGCATTCGTCAATCTCATTAAAGATACACAAAGTATAGGTTCAGTGCACTGGGATTACTTAACACTGTTCATCCACAGATCTTCTCATTCGTCTCCTTTCTTGTCCATAGTGGACGTGACTCTGGACCCCAGAACAGCTCATCCCCATCTCATCCTGTCTGAGGATGGCAAACAAGTTAGACATGGTGACACACGACAGGATCTGCCTGACAATCCAGAGAGATTTACTTCCTGTGTCGATGTCCTGGGAAAGGATGGGTTCACCTCAGGTCGACACTACTGGGAGGTGAAGGTGAAAAATAAGTCCGCCTGGACTTTAGGAGTCGTCAGAGAGTCCATCAAAAGGAAGGGGCAGATCACACTGTGCCCTGAGGCTGGCATCTGGACTGTGTGGCTGAGGGGTGGGACGTACACAGCAAATTCCACTGTCCCTGTTGATTTTGTGTTGTTTGTTGATCAAGCAAAAACTAAAATAACAGCGCCATCAGTTTTGTTACTCGAGCTCTATTTCCACTGATTTCTAACTTCCTTTAACATCAAGCATTACAGTCATCAGAATACCCTGTGAGAGTTACAAAAATGACATCTAGATCAGTAATATATAAAAGCAGCATGGAATTATTACATCTGTGAGGGCTTTTATCCAGAGATTTTTTATGAAAATCCTTATGCTATAAAAGTTTCTAATCAAAAAAGAGAAGGCTGTAAAAATATTAAAAACAAATGATGTTTTTACAAACGCGCAGTTCATTGTCTGTATTTTATCCTGCCTGCTCTGCTGCCTTTCAGTAATCTCCTTTGTTCACATAATGTTGGACATAAGACAATAGAAACAACCTCAATGAATGCACTTTCTCTAACTGTTTAGGGATTGTCCACTCAGTAGATGTACAGTAAGTGAGTTTATGATTGGTGACCTCAGGTCTATTTGTGGACATGCAGACAGCTCCCCAGGTCTGGAACTGAACCCCAGACCCCAGCAATGAAAGACAGCAATGCTGATCACTGCACCCCCATGCTGCTTATCCCTTTATTCTGGAAATGCCCCTGCTCTACAAGATACCTGTAGCAATTGGTAACAAATACATTTTTATCTGTTATGTGTTAAAAACATGTTTCTGAATGAAATGGGTTTGTTTCTTAAAGAAATAATTTGTTCAGCATTGGTACCACATTTTGTTCTGTTGCCTTCCGCTAAAAGCCACCTAATTATTTTTAGTTGAAGTTTAAAAGACGATGAACATATCTGAAGGCAGCAGCATGTGTGTGTTCACGCTGATGGTCTGTCTCTCTGAACATCCCCCCTTGTAAGTTTCAGTTGTGTTTGTTTCTCACTTCCTGTGCTGTTGAACTCTTTTTCTCTAGGTTTAGCTATTCTCTTTCCAAGTGTTTAGATGAGCATTTTTCAGTCAAATATGCTTCTAATGGGCTTCTTGTGTTCATTATTTTTTGCTGTATGTGGCATATTTTCAATTTTTTTTGTGTGTGCAACCTCTTTGATCCATGCTTTGTGAGTTAAACGTGTGTTGAGGTTTTTGGTAAAGCTGTTTTTGCAAAGCCCATGAGACAGGAAATAGTTAATTATTGACTTTTATTGTAAATTAACCTTTACCTTTTTGTTTTGTTTTATGTTTCATATTTGTGTTTCCTTCTTTATAGTACTTGTGTGTTATTAATAGGTACACCTCAATAAATTATTAAACATAAATGTTCATAAAAATGTACTGTTGTTTTCCATCTTAGTCATGTGCTTTAGTGGTAAGGACCGAGCAAGCTTGTGGTTAATAAGGAAAGGCTGTAACAAAGACGAAAGCGGACTGAAGATATGACAAGTGAAACAGAAACACGAAGGGTTTTAGAAACTGACACCTCACCTCCGTGCTTCTTGTGTGACCTAAAGCACGTCCCTCTGCCTTTGTAATTACCTCTGAACTGCAGAGAAAAACCTCAGTGTCTGTCAACAGTTCTTCCACCTCCATTTTCCAGATCAAGTCTTCACAATTGTCTTGACAGCAAAAGCAGAGACTTCTATCAAAATAAGTACAATACAGCACCTATAAATTGTTATTAAAATGCAAAACAATATATGTATACATTGCAGGTAGAGGGAGAAGGCCTATTATTGCACCTAGGTTAAGTGTTATTAAAGATTTCTAGTAAGGTTTGCGTGCCCTGACCTACAGCCTGTCGCCTGTCACAGGAATGTTTCTAAAGAGGAACCTCTCTGTGATCTCAGCCACAGAATGCCCTAGTGGTCTTTGCATGTGGGAAGTGAGGGAGATGAGTTTGTCTTCTGGATAAGGGTCTTTCCTAGGACAATCCAGATCCAATTGTTCATACTCCCTAAGATGGATGTCCACTTCTAGCTCCTGGATGTCCAGCAGAGAGCCATAGTCATCTGGGCTGGACACAATCTTAAAAGTCACAGGCCATGGACAATTGTCCAAGAAGATTACCAACCAATCAGAGACCTGATGGGAATGGGGACACACTCCACTGTAGGCGTCCTCTCACGAGGCACCAATAACTGTAGGGGTTTGTGCATTTCCTGAGACAATTATTAATTGTAGCAGTAAATGCACAAAACCCTACAGTTATTGGCGCCCCGTGTGAGGATGGCTTAGAGTGAAATGAGACGACCGAGAGGAATAAATCAACCAAAGAAAACGCCGCGGGTTTTCCCGCACGACAATACGGAGTGTGCTGAAAAAGAAAAAAAGTTCCCCTTGCTCTTTAAGCAGTGCTTGATTTTCTGTGATCTTTTGCGATCTACCGGGTTGATTGCATATTTGATCTTGTGGTCTTCTGTGGTAAAACTGTGATTTCGTATCTAAAAGTAACTCTTAAGTTTAACGATGTTGTTAAAAGGTCTGAATTAGAGTTGCTAATAAGCACTCTCTCTAGCAGCGACAAGTCTGACCACTGGCACAGTATTGAGAAAGCTGTCGTTGAGAGAACTCAGAGAAGGCTAGAAGCTAGCCTGCATGAAAAAGAAAGGGAATTGGAGAGTTAATACGAACGTAACCATATGTAACGCTTACGGCCGACAGGCGCTGTGTAAGAGCCGGCGTACCAGAGCGGGTGACGTCACCGCCCTTCCCTGTGATAGCAGGACCACAGCTACTGGGCTGTAGAGAGATCTCTCTTTGGCTCACGGGGCTAGGTCGCTGCAGAGAGACGCGGAAGTCCCGGGTTCGAGCCCCGGAGGGTGCAGGGGCCGACCAGATGCGGCAAGGGCGCCCGCCCGAGCCCCCGTTGCGTTACACATATAATGCGCAAGGACTTGTTGCGTGTCAGTGAAGATAAAAACTCGCTTAGACAGGAACTGGATGCAACGCAGGCGTTCCTCACCGCCAAGCGGTCTGGAGGGCTCGGTTAGCCGGGTGTTAAGGGTTCCGCCTGAGAGAGAGCTCTCCCGGCCGGGATCTGTAAACGGGACAGTGTGGGGTAGAGAGCTGAGTCAATTAAGGTGTCGTACTCCCAACCACGATCTCCGCCATCTCTCCATCAGCAGAGAAGCTGGGAAAATAAACCTCCACTCGCTGAGACGGCTAGCGAAGGACATAGAGAGACTTGACCCCGCAGTGTCAGAGAATAATATCGCGAGTTATATTCAGGACCTCAGGTATACCCTGCAGTACCTGCCAAACGCCACAGAACAGGAGAAAGTGTTTCTGGTCAGGAAAACTACCAGCAGAGCTGTACATGAGAGGATGGCTAGGCAGATGAAGAAAACAGTGCGTTTATTGACCCGTATGCCGCGATTGCCGCCGCCCTTAACATTAAGCACGAGAGAGCCGAGTCCCCTCGCGAATATTACGAGAGACTTACAGTAGACAAACTTATTTTGCAGGGCGAAATGATGAGGGTTGTGAAGAGAACGCAAATTTCAAGGGTTTATTCATTGCCAATCTCCACCCATCAGTCAGAAAGATGATCTTAATGCATACAGATGCACAGACCATGAACATGACTGATATTAGGAGATTAGCGCAGAAAGCCTGGGAGTATGATGTCCAAAGTCGCTCTGAGCAAAAAGCTGTTAAAGCGACTGTATTCGCCGTCAGAGCCAGCAGGGTTCAACTCCCTCCTGCTTGAAGGAGCACCTGAGCCAGCTTAGCCCTGGCACAAAGCAGGCACACAGGACCGCACACAGCGTCCTAAACGCCATGAGAACACTGGGGGAGAGGAAGAGCTAGAGAAAGGCTGAGCATAAGGAGTCAATAGCCGCCTGACCAGGCTTGAACAGGCTTTATTTGGACAGGGACAACACTCCCCAAGGCTGCCGGAAACGTGAATGAGCTAGAACTCTCCACCTCAGGAGTGCGGGCCAAACCCCTCTCCACTGGAGGAGGTGGAGACCTGCCCCTCTCCCTCCCTCAGTCTATCTGATTGAGCAGAAGGGATCCTGCCTGGATGAGGTCAGCCACTCTCAAGCGAGTGCTGACTCCACCCCTGAAGTCAGAGAGCAGGCAGGCTCCAGAACATTTTCTGGAGAAGTTAAATCAGAGAGGAAAAGCTAGAGGCTTTTACCTCAAGGTTGCTATGGGAGATGTCTTACCCAGTGAGACACTGATTGACACTGAGGTTGAAAGGTGTTTGATGTCATCAGGTTTATACAGCAAGGTCAAACGGGTAGAAAAAGAAAAGGTCATGCGACTCAGAGAGGAACCATTGGTGGATCACCAGCAAGGTAAATTGTGGGATCAGGTCAAGGCTCCTAAGCCTTTTGTACAGAAGGAAAGAGGGGCCAAGAGGCAGACTGTGCTCACACAGTGTCCACCGAACACAGAAGCCCATGCAGGGATTCCTTCTGTTCCCTCTGGACAAGAAATAAAAATATTTTCTTGTTCCCCGGATATACAGGGTAGTCCTGCCCTGGCCGAGGTCCCAACAGCCTCCCTGCCACAGGAGTGGTGCTCCAAGCAGCCGCAGCGCTTGAAAGCACACACCTTTTACATCCCTAAAGAGGAGCTGATCTCCCCACCTAGCGATGAAAAGGAGCTTTCCCTGTGCACCCTGGCACCCAAGAGGGGTCAGGACCACCACCCCACAGTGGTGGAAGGGATCCAGATGGCAGGAAAGCAGGTTGGTGACGTAGCCCTCACCCTTAGCTCTGAGAAATCCTCTATTAGTGAGGATCTGCTTGAGCAGCAGTCACAGAGCCACCTCCAGGTGCCCCTGGTGCAACATTCACAGGTTAGACAGAGAGCCCAGCTGGACACTGGGACTACTGCGCTGTGGACACACCTGATCCCAGATGCCGATCCCCTCTGCTGTGACCCAAGGAACCTGCAGTCAGGTAACATAATTTCTCAGAACTACCAGGTAGTGAGTGAGATGGACCTGATTGTTCCTGCCCCGACGGCAGGGTTTCCAACACACCCAGTCCCCAGGAAGGGACAGAGAATGAAAGACGAGCAGGTTTTCTTCCAGCCACCAGCTCAGTCTGTCAGTCTGAGTCTGACCAACAGTGGTTCACCCAGACTGGAGCTGGATGGTCAAGTCACCTGCCTGCCAGTGCAGAACATGGCAAAGGGGGGTGTCAGAATCCCCGCTTGGTGAGTGATAGCGAGTTCAAAGACCGTGAACTAGCTATCCCAGTGCCGGGGCAGCTCCCTGAACCCCTAGCGAGGGAAGGAGGGAGCGAGCAGGTGCACTACACCCACCCCCAGCGAACGATTACAAACATGCCGATAGAGGGATTCCTCAATCAGGAGGTGGGCAGGGTGGACCTGAACAGTGAGAATGGGGTAACAATCCCAGATCACTCAGGTGCTCCAGATGACCACTCAGCCGAGGGTCAGGCATGCTCCACCGCTGCGCTACCCCCATTGGGGTTCCTAGAGCACAGGCATGAACAGATCGGAAAAGCAGATGCCCTGGAAGTGGAGGAGCAGCATCACCAGCTGCGTTAGATCTCCCCAGATTTCCAGGATGTTGTTGCCCAGGATGCCACATGGCATACTGAGAAAGAAACCATGTACATGTTCCGCCAGCTTAGAAAGGTGACAGTCAGTCAGGAGATAACTAGGATCAGCCACCCTAAAAGACTTTTGGGAGGACTGATTGCTGCCGCCACTGTTGTGCGTTTGCTATTTTTGGTAGGTTTGTGTGCTACTGGCACTCTCACCCTGACTGCCCCAAGAAGGCAGTTGTCAGAGATGCCTGAAGGTAGTGACAGGCTGTATCAACAGCAGCAAAAGCTGGAAAGCCTAGGGAAAACCCTACAGGCGACTTTCTATGCAACAGGGTTAAATCTTATTCCCCACCCAGTGGGCATGATTGTCGGTGTTATACAATGGGTTTACGCTTGTGTGCAACAGGCCAGAATGTTGACGCAAGACCTGTTAAGGGAGCTTTGCGCCACCGTAGCCAGTGTAGCCATGGCACAATTCCCAACCCACTTGATTCCACTCTTCTCAGTAGAGGAGCCTGTGATGTTAACCACCCCATCGCTCGTAGCTCACCCAGAAGGCCATCCAAGATTGAATTCGGTTCCAAATCTTGAGATGGGTATGGCTACCAAAGCTATCCATTGGCTTTGTCTTAATGATCCACCAATGAAGGGTGTAAAGCTACCAACGAGCAGAGGGAGGTTAATGAACCCCATGAACAGCAGGTGGGAAGTAAATGGCTGGTCAGCACACCACAGTTAACTGTCACTATGACTTGTGACAGGCATGATACACCTGAAAAAGGCTCCACGGCCGAAACGTTGTGTTCTCTTTCTTCTTTTTTTCAGCATGGAATAAACCTATTACGTGTTCCTTTGCAGCCTGCGCATGCTGACGCAACTCCCCACCTGAACTACTATAGTATATGGTAGTAGTTCAGGTGGGTAGCTGCGTCAGCATCACACCTGAAGAAGGCTCCACGGCCGAAACGTTGTGTTCTCTTTCTTCTTTTTTTCATCATGGAATAAACCTATTACTTGTTCCTTATACATTCAGTATATCATTCATTTATACCGTTTCGTAAATGAACATGGATTACAACTTCTACACTAGATACTCAAAACAAGTACATCACTCATAGGAATTAAATTGATATCAACTGGGGTTGAGGTAACAATTGAATTCTCGAGCTGTAATGCAGAATGTTGAATACTCATCCAATCTCTGTGGATTCAGATTTCCTGTGGACACAGTGGAAACAGTGGCAGGCTGTTGCTGTGTCCAATCGGTGCTGTCTGACCCAATGCCAAGCAGTGCTGCGGCTGGCGTTGTTGGAGAAGGAGGAAGAGTGAAAACTCCTCGTTGTTCTGCTGATTCCTAATAGTGAAAGTAAACTCATGCAATTTAATATTACAACTAAACATAATGCGAGAAAAATTCACACAAAACCCCCAAACAGCTCTCCATTGGACAAGTGTATACTCTAGGCAACATACTGCAGGACTTACTGATCAAAATTTGTCACCAGTTGAGTTGATCAACAAAGGTTAAGGTCCTGTAAAGGTCACAGGTCAGCAGTTTGTGTTAAGCTGGTCCACAGCTCTGAAAACAAGGAATGGACCCTATGCAGGTTTCAAGGTCACAAAAGTCCTAAGACAGTTAGGGAATTCCAAGGTCAAGGGTCAAGAGGCTAGCGAAAGTCCAAAGCCAGAAGACAAATGCAGTATCAAGCACCAAACCCACAATCCAAAAGTCAAGGTCAGGAAACAGGCCAAAATCCATAAGTCAGGCAAGATTTCCACAAAGGCTAGATCAAGAGCTCATAAAGTTGAAAACAATACTAAGCACAACAATACTAAGCTTGAACAAGGAGCAGGGTTTAAATAGGTTTGGGGAGGGGAGGCGTGGTAAGGTAGGGACACTGGGTAAGCAGGGATTGGCTACTGCCGTCTGCTTGATCTGCGATTCTGCCTCACAGATGAAGTAGGCAGTAGAGGTTGGGGTGCCCTCTGGTGTCTTAGTGTGTCTATGGTCACTGTCCACCTGGAACTCCTGATCTGCTCCAAGTTGCTGAAGCTGCTGTCTTATGGGATTCCGTCACTTTCCTCTTGTACAGCCTGGACAAACTTGTGCCTGTTCACTGGTCTCTGAGCCCAATCAGCCACAGTTCACCCTAGATCACCCCAGCAGTGATTAATGTCAGAGGTACATTAATTGTGAAAACTGTTCACTGGTGTCTGAGCACTGGAGGCCCATTGGGATGGCAGTGTATGAGGGGTGCTTCTATCAATGCTCTTTCGAGCTACAGCAATTCAGTGTGTTTGCAAGGCAAACTTTAACTTCATACACTTTCCTGTGTTTTGGAGGATTAACATTATTCAAGTCAATATGTTAGCACGTATTCAAATAGAAACTAGACTGAGGTTGTATTTCTTCTTCTAGAATTTGAACCTTTGCAAGGGGTTGGACACACTGTTGGACTTTGTAACAGTTAACACTTGTTTTGTTCTTATTGTACTTTATTTTACTGGAAAACAAAACTCTTGTTTATCATTGTAAGGAATTATGTAATAATTGTTTAATGGCATGCAAAGAAATGGAAACAGTAAAAAAACTGTTTATCATGTTCTTAAAGTTGAAAAATAATCAATGAATTTAGAAAGGTATTTTAGATAAGTAAACATTTTATTTTTAAGTACATCAGGGAAGATAAAAGGTACCCAAGATCCCGCCCCAAGACACACTTGTGAAACAGCAGGTTTGAAGAGTGATGTCAGCAAGTCAAAGCCACAGAGAAGAACTCTGAAGGAGAGACGACAAGACAGGAGACAAACATTTCCTGACACTGTACCGTATCAGCTTGCTTAAAATCACCTCAGTTTTCCTTTCATTGGTATTGAAGAGAGTAGCTGGACTTAAACGTTTTTACAAAGACTTTGCTTCATTGTACTATAAATATCCACAGAGGAATTGGAGAAGAGATTTATAGAAAATGAGCTCAACCATCAAGGACCGGATCATCGACAGCCTGGGTAGTCTGGATTCAGACAGGTTGAAGAGATTCAAGGAGAAGCTCATTGACATGGGAAAAGATGGCCAGTTCCCTAGAGCAGAAGTCACCGAATATGATACTATAGACCTGGCAACACGTCTGATTGCTGTCTATCAGGAACATGGCGCAGTTGAAAACACAATTAAAATTCTGCGTAGCATTCACGAAAACAAAATCGCTTCAGATCTGGAAAGCAAGATGGAACATGGTTCTAAAGGTGATTTTAAAGTCAGATTTATGTTTTGGTTTTCTACTTCCCAGAATAGTTTAAATCTAAGTACTATGATATACTGTAGACAGTATGTACACTGTATTGTATGCACCGTGATCTATGCATGAACGAAAAACAAAAGAAAAGTGTTCATTTATATTTTATAAATACACCTGTGCAATGATGCTGACTGCACTGCAGTAGGTCAGAAAGATCATGAAACCTGCTGGGTGGCAGCTGTGTGCTGGAGTCTGGTTGTGAGAGTGTGGAGCTCCGTACTGTTACTGCAGTCATCAGTGTTACACCCATACTTGATTTTCATTGACAGGTGACTCTTCCGACGAGGACGAGGATGATGATGAAGATGAGGATGAGGACGGTGAGTATTTAACATTTTGGTAACCTATGGTGGGATATTCTCAGTATTTCAGAAGAGAAGCCACATCTTGTCTGAACCTGCCATCCTCCCACAATGTGTTGGATAATAATAATAATAATAATTGCTTACACTTATATAGCGCTTTTCTGGACACTCCACTCAAAGCGCTTTACAGGTAATGGGGACTCCCCTCCACCACCACCAATGTGCAGCATCCACCTGGATAACGAGGAACGGAGAACTGAGAGAACAAAATTATTTTCTGATCTGATCCTTGATTCCCAAGACTCTCAGCTTTACATTGCAAACCTGTATCAGTAACACAATACCTATTAAGTCTCTATGCTCTATATCTCTGCTGCTTAGAGATCGATTTGCTGGACTTCTAGCAAAGTGTTTTTGGTTTTTGGATATTGTCAAACTGTTGCTGTATTCATTAGTACCTACAGTATAAGGCTGAATAAGCAGGCATCTGTTTCCTGTAACGGACATGAATTTTTGTGTGCTGGACACAGTTATGGGCTTGCACGTTGGCACAGTTGGAGAAGGTAGTAGTAATAGTGGTAGTAGAGACAGTGGTAGTGGTAGCAGAGACAATAGTAGTGGTAGTAGAGATGATGGTAGTGGTAGTTGAGACAGTGGTAGTGGTACAGTAGCATTGAGAATGGTAGTGGTAGTAGAGATAATGAAAGTGGTAGTAGTGACAGAAGTAGTGACAGCAGCAATAACAATTGTGATTGCAGAGGGTAGTGACGGTAGTAGTGCAGTAGTGGTAGTCATGATAGAAGTAGTGATTTGAGTAGTACTGCATGTCTTGCTCTACAATATTAAGCTGATCATGCTACAGATCATCAGTGCAATTACAGTTTTCAGCACTGATATATTTTATCATGTTTTATATTTTCCTTGATATTTTTTCCTTGATATGATTTCCTTTATATTTTTTTTCTGACCTTGTTTCATTTTTGCATTAACAGATAAGGCAACAGATTGGTAACAAGACAAGGAATAACTTCAATAATGGAATTTAATTGCTGTTCAGATGCTTATATTTACTAGACAAAAATTACTAGAGAAGTGTGCATTATGCCGTATGTTACACAGCTCCAAACATTTTATGTAATGGTTGCACATTTACACTAGCATTATAATGTGATGTACAGTACATTTCTTGTACTTTTATGTACCATCCTATTCCTCTAAAAAAAAGCAGTGAATAGGTCTGTGTTGCTAAAGTGGGAAATAAACCTGTCTGACTTTTGTGTTTCACCTGCAGATGAGCTTCCAAGACTACTGTGTAAGTTATTTGCCTGTGTGTCTTTGTGCTTTAAAATTGCTAGTTTTCTCCTGAGTCAATAAGTTTAAACAGATACATGCTAGATTCTTTTGTACACACTGAAAGCTGTGACTATAACACTATTTTTTCTTGTACTTGCATGCCATCATATCTGCTGTTTCCTTTGATTCAACACTTAATGGAAACTTTGTATAGAATGTAGGTCACAGTGGATTCCGACACCTGCTAAACAAAAGTGAGATATTTTTTCAAGATTTTCAATATAAGTAGGGACTTACAAGCAGAGCAGTCTAGTAATCAAACTGTATGCTCATTAAACAAGAATCTCAGTTTAAATAAATATTAAAACCCGTCCAACACATGCTTTCCTCTATTTTGCCTGCAGGCCGGCTTGCTGTGGACATGGGTGAGTAGCCAAAGTGTTGCAGAACTTCATTTACAGGATTCCTGAAAGAGCAGACTAACTGGACAGAGACACACAATGCAGTCAATGCTGGAAAGGATCAATGCTAACCACTGCTCCACCTTGCCGGCCTTATTACCAGCTCAGAAACTATTAAACTAAACAGATGTTGGTGTCTGGGGATGGTTTACCTGTGATTATGTGGATAATATTAAAATTGAGACATCTAAAATCTAAAATTATTATGTAAGTAGTATGATGACCAGAGTCAACTGTTGGCAACTTAGATCTGTAAGTGATCAGGACAACATCATCTACATACCAGAGGTTCCCCTGCTGAGTGAAATATTAATCAACTACAAATACATTTACTGTTATTTAGAAACTATTTTCTAAATAATAATTCAGATAGTTATACTGTTATGTAATAATAACAACAACAACTTAAAATAACACATTCTGTTAAGTTTTTCAGTGAAGAAAATGAAGAAAAAAAAACAGTGCAGAAAAACACAATAAGAAAAAGATCTTTTTCCAATTATACACAACATGATCATCAAGAAAATAGATTCTTCAGTATGAGTTAATCTTCTGTGTTGGTCTTAATTCTTCTTCATAATTTCAAGTAATAACACAGAGATCATTCTGTTTGTTTTCACTACTGCCATGACAGCAGTGTTATTGCAATGTAGCAGTGCTGTAGTGAGAGTAGGGTGTAGTGACAATAGTAATGCAGTAGTGACAGCAGTATTCACAGTAGTAGTGACAGTATTAGTGGCAGTAGTGACAGCAGTGACTGTAGCAATACAGTAAATGCAGTAGAGACAGTATTAGTATATAGTGTTAGTAGTGCCAGCAGTAGTTATTGTAAAAGTGACAGTAGAGACATTACTAGTGACAGTACTTGTGAGAGCAGTGGTAACAGCAGTAGTAGTGCAGTAGTGGAAGTGACAATAGTAGTGACAGCCATAGTTACAGTAGTAGTGACAGCAGTAGTGACAGCAGTGGTGTGTGCCTGTGCTGTTGGTATCTCAGGGCTCAGTATCAATTGAAAGATTAATATTTACAGGCTGCATGTGATGTGAGCTAATGAAAGTGAGCTCACTGCCATCTCCCTGCCAGCAGAGGGTGAGGAAAAAATTACCTCCCAATGAATTCTCTGATTACTTTTTTCTTATTTTTACAGAAAGATGCAGACCTGAAGGTAAGGAAAATATGTTTCATATTACTGAGCCAAAAAGGTTCAGTTGGATGTGTTCTACTAAGTAAGTTACACCATACCTGTATACTTAATACATATTTCTTTAGATGCTGCATGGATTAGAATCTAACACAATTATTGGATTTCATATTTGAAAATGTCTTGTTTTTATTGTTCCCTTAAATTTCAGAGATGTTCTTCTCCGCTGTGACATCAGTGGCTGTCCTAGTGAATAGTTTTCTCAGATTCTGCTTCTTTGTCCTCTGTAACGAATTGATAAAGTACTGCCATTGACATGCAATCAGCATCAATATGGTTGTTTCTGTTCAAGTCAATTATGGGAGGAGTTTCTGAAATATCCCCACCTGGGGGGGCAGGTTTACTGTCCCAGGAGTCTGAATGATCTTCTAGATCCCATCTCCCCAAATAAAAACTCTTCCTGATATTTGCTAGGCAGCTCTTTTTCATTAATAAATAAATAATCCTTACACGTAAAGAGGCTCTTCTGGACACTGCACTTAAATAGGTAATAGGGACTCCCCTCCACCAGCACCAATGTGCAGCCCCACCTGGATGATGTGACAGCAGTCATAGAGTGATGAAGCCAGTTCAGAGATGGGGATTATGAGGAGGCCATGATTGGTAAAGGCCAGGGGAAATTTGGCTGGGACACTTGGCTAACACCCCTACTCTTTTCGAGAAACACCCTTGGTAATTTTTAATTACCACATAGAGTCAGGTCCTCGGATTTCCGATTCATGCAAATCACATGTAGATGTACACATTATACAGTACAGTGTTCCCATTACATGTAGCCATTGATGTCACAGCTGGACATACTCACCTTGACACACAAGATCACTCTGCTGCACACCTGATCTCAACACAGACAGCAGTGAAGACACACCTGTTCACACACCTGATCTCAACACAGACAGCAGTGAAGACACAGCTGTTTTTATCTCCAGGTGGACACATACATCTTTTTACATTTGTTTTTCTGAAACTATAATTTCTTTCTCTTTACAGAATTTGAAAGTGCACGTAGGAATGCAGGTGAGACTATTTGCTTTCTCAAGCATTCATCAATCTCACTAAAATACACAACATAGATTCAGTACATTGGGACTGCTTAACACTGTTCATCATCAACTCTTCTCCTTTCTTGTCCATAGTTGACGTGACTCTGGACCCCAGAACAGCTCATCCCTGCCTCATTGTGTCTAGGAATGGAAAACAAGTCAGAGATGGTGACATACGACAGGATCTCCCCAACAATCCAGAGAGATTTACTTCCTGTGTAGATGTCCTGGGAAAGGATGGGTTCACCTCAGGGAGACACTACTGGGAGGTGAAGGTTGGGAAGAAGACTGAGTGGGATTTAGGAGTTGTCAGAGAGTCCATCAAAAGGAAAAAGCAGATCTCACTGAGCACTGAGGATGGGTTCTGGACTTTGGGACTGAGAAATAGGACGTACACAGTAAGCACAATCCCTGCTCTCGATCTCCCCCTGACCATGAGGCCCCGGAAGCTGGGGGTGTATGTGGATTATGAGGGGGGGCAGGTCTCCTTTTACAATGTGGAGGAGGAGTCTCATATTTATACGTTCACTTGCAACTTCAGGGAGAAGATCTACCCATTCTTCAGCCCCTGTACCAATGATGGGGGTAAAAACTCAGCCCCTCTGATCATCACTCCTGTCAGTCCCCCTGAGTGAAACACAACATCTATAGGAGGGACAGCATGTATAATAACTGCTGTGCCTTTTGAAATCACTGACTTGCCACAGATTGGGAGAATTATTATGGGATGGGCAGCTTTAGGATCAAGCATTACAAACATGACCATAGCTTGTGAAAGTGACAAAAATAACATTTTGATCAGCAATATCCATAAGCAACATGGAATTATTAAATCTATGAATGCTGTCAGCCATTTTCATGAAAATCATTATGCTTTCAAAGTTGCTAATAAAAAAATGAAGGCTGCAAAAATTGGAATCACTGACTTGCCGTAGTTTGGAATAGTATTATTTTGCAAAACATAACAGACCCATCAGTTTTGTTACTCGAGCTCCATTTTCACTTGGTGAATTAAAGCACATACCTCTGCCTACAATGTGACCTCTGTACTGTAGAGTAAAAATGTCTGTCATCAGTTCTTCTACTTTAATTTTACAGATGAAGTCTTCAAAATTGTCTTTAAAGCAAATGCAGAGATTTCTTTGAAAATTATTACATAACAGCACCTATCAAAATAGGTTTAAAATGCAAAGAAAAATATTTACACGTTGCAGTTGTCCAAGGAACTACTGTGTATTCTAAGCATCCAAAGAAACATCATTTACAAGTCCTGTAAATTCACAGTTGATTGTTCCAGCAATCTGTTTTAAAAGAGGTGTTCTGACATTGTAATCAGCTGGGTTGCTCAACAAGTATTTCCTGTGAAGATCACAGGTCAGCGGCGTGTGTCAACAGTCACTGATAAATTCACTCACACTGCCCACCTGGGACTCCTGATCTTCTCCAGGTTTCTGAAGTTGCTGTCTTGTGGGATTCTGTCGACTTCCTCTTGTACAGCCTAGACAAACCCATGCCTGTTCACTGGTCTCTGAGCCCAATCAGCCACAGTTCACCCCATACCATCCCAGCAGTGGTGAATGACACAGCTACTTTAATTGTGCTGATTAAAAGTGGGGATCAGTAGGGCTTTTCACTGGTCTCTGAGTCCTGGAGGCCCATCGGGATAGCAGTGTATGAAGGGTCCTCTCATAGTTCACTTGAACCACAGCAATGCAGTGTGTGCAAGGTAACAGCTGTGCTTTTGAGTTTGCAAGTAAATATTTTAATGTAATCAAGTCTTAAAGCCTTACCCCTTCCAGTGGAGGAATAACTGCTGATCAAGGTCATAAAAAGACAAGTTTAAGTCTTTAATTATTAAGTTTTTTATCCTTCTCTCCGGTGAGGAAGTTTGGAGTTAAGAGATCTGATGAAATTAGTTATAAAGGGATGATGTGGAGCTGTTAACTGTAAAAATTCCTTAGCTACAGTACTTTGATGTTGTTGTCAGAAAGGGTAATTTGTTATTTGAGGGAGAAAATGGTACAAAGCATTAGTTTCCTCGAAAATTATTGTAAACATTTTTTAGTGTTACTCTCGGTGGTGTTGGAGTCCAAGGAGAGTGTTAAATTTCAGGCAAAATCCTTTAGGAATGATGTTGTAATGACGACATCTGTAAAGTAATAGGCGGGGGTTAGAAAGCCTAGTTTTGAAAAAGATCGCTGAGAAGAGCTGGTTTAGTGAGAGAAGGGGTCACGTAGTCCAGGGAGGAGGAGAAGGAATGATAAAGGGATTTAGTAAACGATTTAGAGGAAGGCACATATGATATATGTGTATATATGTATACTGTACTGTATGAACCGTGATCTATGCATGAAAGAAAAATAAATGAAAAGGGTTCATTTATATTTTATAAATACATCTCTGCAATGATACTGATTGCACTGCAGTAGGTCAGAAAGATCATGAAATCTGCTGGGTGGCAGCTGTGTGCTGGAGTCTGGTTGTGAGAGTGTGGAGCTCTGCTTTTGTAGAAGGTCTCCTTCTCACAATACAGAAAGCTGTAACAATAACATTATTATTACTTGCATTTGCATCATCATATCTGCTGTTTCATTTGAATCTACGCTTAGTGGAAATATGTAGAATGTAGGTCACAATGGCTAATCACACCTGCTAAACACACAGAAGTGAGATTAAGAACTTGTAAGTAGGAACTTAAACATATGGAACACAAGCAGTCTAACATTCAAACGGTATGTACTGTGGTGCCTCCGGGGGAAAGGAAATTGTGGATTACGCTCCAGGTATCCGAAGGCGATACCTCTACGTAGGGCCGTCAGCACCAGCATCGCTAAGGAGATGGTAAATCTCTTCACCTGTTTTGGCTTGCCGAAAGAAATATTAACTGACCAAGGAACTCAGTTCACTTCACACCTGATGCAAGAGAAAGCTAAACTCCTGAACATAAAATTCCTGAGAGCTTCAGTACAGCATCCACAAACAGACGGGCTGGTGGAGAGATTTTAATAAAACCCAGAAGCAGATGCTGAAAAAGGTCTTGCAAGCCGACAGGAAAGACTGGGACTTAATCCTCCCTCTCCTGATATTTGCCATCCGAGAGGTACCCCAAGCCTCCACAGGGTTCTCCCCCTTCGAGTTATTATATGGTAGACAACCCCGAGAAATCTTGCATGTCGCCTGAGAAGTTTGGGAGTCACAGGGATTGTCGTCCCACAATGTGCTCGATTATGTCCATTCCCTTCAGGACAGGCTTGCACCACTAATGGGGGATCACCTACAGCGAGTGCAAGGCAGACAAAAGGAGTGCTATGATCGTTCAGTGCAGCAAAGGATCTTTCTCCCTGGGAATCGTGTAATGCTGCTACTGCCCTCACCAGAGTGCAAGCTTTACGGGAGATGGCAGGGACCCTACGAAATCCGCGAACGGACCGAGCCAGTCACATACAGGGTATACCATCCGGACCACCGTAAAAAAGATATACCACGTGAACGCCCTGAAACCTTGGAGAGAACCCCATGTGGAGGAGACAGTCCCTGCATTGCTGGCCAGTGACTCTACCTCCTCTACCGTGGATATAATTTCTCTCTCTCCAAATCTCTCCCCCCCAGGATGTTGGAGCTGACGTCATCGAGGAAAGCCACAGGCCCTGGTCCAGGCCTGTTGTGCTCACCCCGAAGCCTGACGGTTCCTGGCGTTTCTGCAATGACGTCTCCCGTTTTGATGCCTACCCAATGCCCCGGATAGATGAGCTCCTGGAGAAGCTGGGCAAGGCCAAATTTATTACCACCTTAGACCTTACAAAAGGTAATTGGTAAATCCCCCTGTCGAGCCCAACAAAGCCGAAGACCGCTTTTTCGACTCCTATGGGGCTTTACCAGTACAATGTGTCGCCCTTCGGTCTCCATGGAGCCCCCGCCATCTTTCAACGCCTGATAGAGGCCACCCGGGACTGGACGATACCAAAATCGAAGACCCAAATCAAGGCTTTCCTGGGGCTTTTAAATTATTAAGGCCGGTTTATTCCCAGCCTTGCCGAGAGGGCTGCACCCCTGACCGATTTCACGCGCACGGCAGCTCCCCAGACTGTGCGCTGGACCCAGGAAGCGGCTAAAGCCTTTAGTAACCGCAATGTCGCTTTATGCCAGGATCCAGTCCAGGGTCCCTACCTTTCAACAGAGGTTCATCCTTCAAACAGATGTCTCCGAAAAGGGCATAGGGGCAGTCCTATCTCAAGACTTTAATGGCGAAGAACATCCTGTCCTATACTTGAGCAGAAAGCTACTGTCCCGGGAGCATAAATATGCTGTCGTGTAGAAGGAGTGTCTGGCGGTCAAGTGGGCAATCGAAACACTGAGGTATTACCTGTTGGGCAGGGAATTCACCCTCATTATAGATCATGCACCGCTCACCTGGATGAAGTCTAACAAAGAGAAAAATGCCCTGGTGACCAGGTGGTTCCTTGCCCTACAACCTTATCGTTTCGTGGTACAACACCGGGCGGGGATTGCCCACCGAAACGCGGATGCCCTCTTCCGACAACATCAATTGGACGCTTAGGGGATCCCCTCCAAGCTGAGGGGGAGGGTATGTGACAGTGGAACACACCTCCCACTGCAATTCCTACTCTGCGGCACGTGGGAATGCGCAGCTTCCACACCTAACGCTAATAGCGCTGCGATTTAAGATCCCCACGCGCCCGCAGACAGCGTTCATGGTAGAACTGATTGTGTTCCCCCTCACTGGCGATACAAACTAATTTCTCCACTCAGAGAGAGGTTTCTTTCCTGTAGCAGAGAACTGATACCTCTGCAGACGTCTACACACTGGCACACCGCATGGAAGACAGCACGCGCTCTGCCGGTGCTCAGGCAGCATCCTTACTCTACTGACACTATCACAATATGATTCCAAAAAGAGTAAACAAACACACACAATATACATATATATACACTCAGTTTATTTCAGCCCTTCCTTCTTTGTCTGTACGTCTGCTCTAGCTCTGAATGCCTCATCTTATTATGAGATTGTTGCTTCTATCCCACACCCGGGCAAACAGAGGAACAAAATTGCAGAATTGTTACTCTCGCACTAGCGGCACAGCGCTTGAACTTGCAGGTCAAAGTCAACGTGCATGGTCACGTGATCACAGTGCTCTAAAAGCTTTCAGAAACTGACACCTCACCTCTGTGCTATTCTGTGTGTAAAATATTTACCTTTATAGCGCTTTTATTGTCCTGTTAACCTTCATTTGTCTTGTTTCATGCTTGTTTCATGTGTTTTTTTCTTTATAGTTTTTCTATGTAATTTATCAGTGTACCTCAATAAAATAATGAAGATAAATATTCATAAAAATGTATTTTTCCATCTTAGTCATGAGGTTTATTGCTAATGACAAGCTAGCTTGTGGTTAATATGAAAAGGCTGTAACAAAGAGGAAAGCAGACTGAAGATACCACAAATGAAACAGAAACACTGACACCTCACCTCCATGCTTCTTGTGTGAGCTAAAAATTGGTTCTTCAAAATTGTCTGTACAGCAAATGCAGATACTTCTATCAAAAGTATTACAATACAGCACCTTTAAAATGTTTTTAAAATGTAGAGGAAAATATACATTGCAAGTATAGTGACAAGGCCTATTATTGCACCTAGATTAAGTGTTATTAAAGAGTTCTAGTAAGGTTTGCATGCCCTGACCTGCAGCCTGTTGCTGGTCACAGGAATGTTTCTAAAGAGGAGCCTCTCTGTGATCTCAGCTGCAGGATGATCTAATGGTCTTTGCATGTGGGAAGTGAGGAAGATGAGTTTTTGTCATCTGGATAAGGATCTTTCCTAGGACAATCCAGATCCAGTTGTCCATACTCCCTAAAATGGATGTTCATTGCTAGCTCCTGGATGTCCAGCAGAGAGCCATAGACATAAGATCACTTTATTGGCCATAGACAATTTCTTGCATTAGGAATTCTCTTCACAGACCCCAGCTTGCTCTCCATGAGACACACAGACAGGGAGAGAAGCTTGGGGTCAGAGTACAGGGTCAGCCATTGTATAGAACCCCGGGACCAGCTGGGATTAGAAGCCCAACAGAGTAGGATTCCTCTGCCAGCCACAGGATTTGAACCGGCAACCTTCCAGCCACAGGCACAGATCGTTAACCACAGTGGCACCACTCCAACCTCTCTTAGCTCCCCACATCTTGGCTGGACATAATCTTAAAAGTACAAGCCATGGTCAACCATCCAACAAGATGACCAACCAATCAGGGTTCCCCTGAGGGGAATGGGGACCACCTGGTAGCTTCTTGACCAATCACCAACTATCCCTCCCCGAGAGGGCATTCCTACCTTTTTCATTGTGTTCACCAGCCTTATTTATCCCAGCTGTTTCCTATCCCCGTTTCCCTATTTAAGCCTGGTGTCTCCATAGTTTAGGGCTCAGCTGTAGAAGACGGACGTCTGAAGGCCCACCTACCTGAGGGCAAGGCCTTTTCCCCAGACGTCCTGACCTACTGAGTCCGGGGCTCGGAGAGCCCTGTCCCATTATGGTTTTAACCCTTCGTGTTCCTGGTCCCACTTCCCTGTCCCTTTAATTTAGCTCGCTTTAATTGTCTTCTTCTCTGTTGGATCTCCAGGCACCCGAACCTTGGACTGTGCCCTGATTTCCCCCATTGGATTTCTTTTCGGACTTGTTCGCCTGCACTCCCCCCATGCACCAGATCACAGTCTTCACCGCCCCCCTGTCCGTCATCCCATCCATTCCTCACCGTGTCTTCTCTGATGTCATTCTCCAGACATTTCCAGATTATACCGTCATGTATAGGGTCTTTCATAGCACGCTTTGTGGGAGTCAGAACTGCCTGTATTTTCCCCAGTTAAAAAGCTGTGCAACACCATTAACTTTCTGTCACGATTGTAGTCCCTCCTCCTTAAGGGCGCTCCAGCTCTTTCACTTCGGACCTGATTTTGTGCACCTGCCCCTTGTTCCAGCCTCCTTCCCGTCCCCCTTAAAAGCCAGACACCCACTCAGTTCGGGGCTCTGCATCTGATTCCCATATCGTGCGACCCTGTAATCGCCTGGCTCCGTCATGTTTTTAAGTTTCCGTTCCCTCTGCTGGTTCCGACCTGGTTCCTGTTTTTAACCCGTCTGTCTCGTATGGATCGCCTGGCTTTTGGACTTTTGCCCTGTCTTTTGGATTTTCCGTTCGTCTCATCCTTGGGCTGTTTGCCCCGGACTCACACCCCTGGACACCTGCGCACTTTGAACACGCCCCCCCACCCATATATATTCCTGAATCCTGCATGACTTTTTCCTAGTGTTTCCTCACTCCACCCCGGATTGTGTCATCTGCATAGGGTCTGGAAAGAACTGTTCCGTAACAATGTATACATCCATCAATTTATGAACCTCTTTATCCAGTATAGGGTTAGCCAGTGGCGGACCAGAGCCTATCCTGGCAAGCAATGGGTGCAAGGCAGGGTACACCCAGGAGTCTCTGGGTATTTTCTGGCTTGAGCCCTGGGCTTGGCTTGCTCAGCCCCGTTAGTGAATCCGTCTGTGGATGGACGTGAGGCAGGGTTCACCCTGGACAAAACACCAGATCTTCACTGGGGTTCTCTCACACTCGCATCAGGGCCAATTAGCTTACTAGCGTGTCTGTGGCCTGTGGCCTGTGGCCTGTGGGAGCGAACCCATGCGAGCGTGGGGAAAGATGAAACCAGGGTCCTGCCGCTGTGAGGTATCAATGCGGTAGGGTGGCTAGTGGGGTGGTGTGGTGGCTCTGTGGCTCAGGATCTGTGCCTGTGGCTGGAAGGTTGCTGGTTCATAGCAGAGGAATCCTACGCCACTGGGCCCCTGAGCGAGGCCCTTAACCCCAGCTGCTCCAGGGGTGCTGTATAAATGACTGACCAGCAAAGGGTTTGATACTTTGAGACCCAAGTGTCCATGCTTTTCTAATATACAGTATTTTCTCTTTTAATGATTTGTCTGATTTGTCTGATTTTGTGTTCTCTTTTTCTTTCAGAAAAATGCAGACCTGAAGGTGAGGAGAAAGGCCACTGCACCACTTTGGCTGCACCCACACAAAAACCCACACAAAAAATCGTTCTGGCAACCTCAAATAACACTGCATGTAGTTGCCAGCGATATTACACTACCACAGTTTGTGCACGGTTTGTATAGAGAGAGTTTCAAGTCAGAAGATCTTGTTCCAGTTTATATGGTGAATATATTGGTAGATAATCAGCTGCTAATTCTTTGGCAAGCCATTCAAATTAGCTACTAATTAATTGTATTTGAAGACTGAAGGCTATCACGGCAAAGTTATAAAAAAGTTATATTAATGCTACCAATTAAAGAAGGCAAACCCATAGGATTCCAGTACTGAGTTGGTATATTGCAACTAGACACTTGGAACCCATCATATTGGTATGGCATTCTTGTTCCAGCTGTTGCAGCTGCTGTCTGAAGGTGATCACGGAGATTTGAGGTCCCGCTCCTTACTGGTGGATGTCTTGAGCTTGCACTTTCATTGATATTATGACATTATGATTGGCATCATCATGGTGGCACAGTGGCGAGCACTGGGGCCTTGAGTTCAATTCCTGGAGTGCTGTCTGTGTGGAGTTTGCATGTTCTACCTGTGTTCGTGTGATTTTCCTCCAGGTGCTCTGAATTCCTCCCACATTTCAAAGACATGCTGTTATGTGGATTGACTACTAGGAAAAATTGGCCATGGCATCCAGTCCAGGGTGTGCCTCACTGTGTGCCCGTTGCTTGCTGGGATAGCTTCTAGCCTCCCCGTGACCCTGGATCGGATAAAACAGAAAACGGTGGGATGGATTGGCATGTCAGAAGTGCATTCTGTTGCAATCAAATGTTGATTGTGGTTTTCATTTATACAAGCAGAGTAGAGATTTTCACACAGTCTGAAAGTCAAACAAGACACTCCCTGTTCTTACGCCAAAAGGCAAACAAAGCAGAAGACCTTAAAGGGACTGCAGATGCCTCAGCAGCTCAAGTACCAAAGCCGAGCTCAGGAGGTCGCAGTGCAACAGCTTCCTTGTGAACATTTGGAAGAGGCCTGGCACACATACAGTATTTTCCACTAACTGTATAACAATCTACAGGATGTAAAAGTGAAATGGGTGTCCAGTTCAGTGCTAAATGTGCTTCTTTCCCTGAACTGCTTCAGTGTCCTACAGTTAGCCAGCTCAATAGAGGGTAATGAGGAACATGTTAATTTAATCACTACCAGTAGTTTTGCACTGAAGGCACATACTGTACGGCCCTCCTGTTTCTTTTCCTTTTTCATCCTTCTCTTTTCAGCATGGATAAAACCTATTACTTGTTCCTTTACTGGACTGACGTCTGTCTGATGTGTGACGTCAATATCTATTTTCATTACAGCCCCCATATTTAGAACCCCACAATAATGGGAGGTAGGCAGAAGAACAAGGAGAATTTTACTCTTAATTCTCTATTTTTTTTCCCCCAGAATTCAAGAGGATGCGAAAGCATGCGGGTGAGGCTATTTTATTTTCAGATATGTAGTACTTAAGAAAGAATCAAACAGTGTCGCAGTGTCATCTCACTGCCTCACAGCTCTGGCGTTTGATTACAGCAGTTTTAATACATCACTGTTCAATTCTCAGTTTCTGAAGATTTGGAAACATTTCATGAAAGTTAATGAAGCAGGTGCTTAGATAAGTTATGAAAATATGATTTCCAACAAGAACTCTGATTGGGAACACGTTAGTTGAACTGTTACACTTTATTCACGTGGAAAAACACAATCTGAAGTTGGAATAAATTGGAATTCATGGCTACTGGCCCCAAAACACTTGTTACTTTTTAAACATTTTTTTATGTTTTATTCTTGACCACGGCATTGGTTTTCATTCTTGATCGGCCTTTATTTGATTCCAGCACACTTTGAATAATAAGACGGGAAAAGAAATCCCACTCCTTTCAAGAAGAAATCCTCAAAAAAATGAAGGCAAGCAGGTGTGATGGGAGGCTTACATCAGCTCAAAGAGAAATAAACGGTCATGTAAACAGAGCATGGCGTACATGTGTCTTTAACAATGTTGTGAACACTTCTTACTCTGGGATCAGCCCTGCCGCCATCACTATAGGCATTTTATTCATGTTGGGGTGGAGAATCTGTTCACTGTGGAAATAAATGCAAAGAGTATTTAGCACATGGTGAATTGGTCATTAGCGGCCAGTTCAAGGTGCACAACATGCACGATTATTCATTCCTGCAGTTACATCCCTTTCTTAGTAAAAGGTGAGATAATTTTGTGCTCCATTTCTCGATGATATTCATCACTCCCCAATTATAAAAATCTGTTTAATCTCCTCACTCACTTTACACAGTTCAATTTAAGTTAAAAAAATGAAAGATTTCATGTGCTCATATGCTGAATGAGATCAATATTTTTCTTTGCCACTTTCTTTGCCAGTTGATGTGACTCTGGACGCCGAAACAGCCCATCCCCACCTCGTCCTGTACAACGGTGGCAAAAAAGTCAGACATGGTTTTAACAGCTATCTTTGGCACAGTAAGACTGTGATGGATTTTGAGCTTCAGGTTTATGTGCATGTCTGCCCTCCCATAACCAGTACAGTGCTCCTCCTCTAACAGAGCTTACCCATCTGTACGGATCTGGAATCTCACAGATCCCTGAAGCACTTCACTTCCAATTCATGTTTAAGTAGTAATAACCTAGCTAGATGAATGACATGCTCTTTCAACCCCATTAATGTATGTCACGATTGTAGTCCCTCCTCCTTAAGGGCGCTCCAGCTCTTTCACTTCGGACCTGATTTTGTGCACCTGCCCCTTGTTCCAGCCTCCTTCCCGTCCCCCTTAAAAACCAGACACCCACTCAGTTCGAGGCTCTGCATCTGATTCCCATATCATGCGAGCCCGGGACCTGTAATCGCCTGGCTACATTATGTTTTTAAGTTTCTGTTCCTGTTCTTGTTCTCCCTGCCGGTTCCGACCCGGTTCCTGTTTTTAACCTGTCTGTTCTCGGATGGACCGCCCGGCTTTGGACTTTGCCTGTTTTTTGATTCCCCGTCTGGATTACCTCTGAATGGTTTGCTCCGGACACATCCTCCTGGACGCCTGCGCACCTTGGACAGGCCCCCCCGTATTCATTCCTGATTCCTGCATGACTTTTTCCTAGTGTTTCCTCACTCCACCCCGTCGTCCGCATAGTGTCTGGAAAGAACGGTTTCGTTATACTTTCCCCCATCTCTCGGCCGAACTAACTTGGCTGACTGACAACAGAACCACATTCCGGCCACACTTGTTGTCTAAACTTTGGGATTTAAACTTTTTTCGGAAGCTCCAAGTTTGAGAAAAACCCAGTACGTAAAGACAGAATTCTGCCCGAGGTCTAGCCTGTAGCAGCTACAGTAGCTTAATGTCAGCAGCAATACGGTTGGACTTGAATGTACTGTATCCGCTATTTGGGGAGAAAATTGTGTTTCTATCACCCTGGCGTGACTACTAAAAAGTCACCGCCCTGGACATCATTGCAGTAGAGCATCATTGTGACTGACACAGTCAGCTCTTCTCCCATCCTTCTGTGCGGGAGTTACTAATCCATGTTTATGGATGAGTAAAATTTAATATTGATTGTTACTGTCCTTGAGAATTCAATTATTATATAACACATATTAATACCAATTTAATTCACTTAAGCAGAAGGTTTTACTTATGAGAACCTGAATGTTGATGTGTTAATAAGACTGCAAGATAGTAGAATAGAAGATAGTGAGAAGGAACTAGTGTAATTGATCTTGTACTGTATGTATTATCCTTGTTGTATGTACCATTTCTTCTAACATGCTATAGTTTGATAATTCTCATGTGATGAGTGACAGGGATGTTGGAAAGGACAGACCATGGAGAGGCAGGAGAGCGAAAAGACCCTATGCGTAGCGGCGAGACGGGAAAAAGGCCTGGGCTCAGCTGTTCTGGAGAAGCCGTATGGAAACCTATGCCCTCAGGTAGCGGACGTGAGGCGACCTGGTGCTAGGCGGGTTTCAGGACATCCGAACGTCAATGCTGAGACCCGGCAGACTGAAAGACCCGGAAATATATAGCCCCAGAGAGGGAGAAACACCGGAAGCACAACAGAGAACCGGAAATGAGAGACAGGACAGAGAAGGAGGGCCCCCTGGCTGCAGAGAGCATGACAACGAGTTGCCGTCTGTATCTAAGCCGACTCTCGTGTGTTTACCCCAAATGCTTTTATGTACACATTGTTTCTGTATCAATAAATGTGTTCAGTGTGTTGTGAATCCTTCTGAAGACTCCTCGTTGTTCTGCTGATTGATTCCTAATCAAAACCATCAAACAGGTCTCCACTGGACTAATGTATATTTTAAGCATCCAAAGAACTCTTACAACTGCAACACACTCGAGGTAAATGGACTCCACAGATCAAAATTTGTCATCAGCAGGGTTGATCAACAAGTATTTCCTGTGAATGTCGGAGGTCAGAAGTGCGTGCCTGTGGTCACTGATAAATTCATACACACTCACTGTCCACCTGGAATTCCTGCTCTGCTCCAGGTTGATGATGGTGTCTTGTGGGATTCTGACACTTTCCTCTTGTACAGCTTGGACAAGCCCATGCCTGTTCACTGGTCTCTGAGCCCAAACAGCCACAGTTCACCCCAGATCACTCCAACAGTGATTACTGTCAGAGGTACATTAATTGTGAGAACTGCTCACTGGTGTCTGAGCCCTGCAGGCCCATTGGGATGGCAGTGTATGAAGGGTCCACTCTTTTATAGCTCATTCGAACTACAGCAATGCAGTGTGTTTGCAAGGCAAAAGCAGTGCTTTTGAGTTTGAAAGTGATTTTCCTGTAATCGAGTTTCAAAGTCTAAGCATTCCAGTAGAGGAATAACTGCTGAGCAAATCATAAAAATGGCAAAGGTTCAGAGGCTGTCTTGTTTTTTGTCATACACTTTCCTGTGTTTTTGGAGGATTAACATTATTCAAGTCAATATGTTAGCATGTATTAAAATTGAAACTAGACTGAGGTTGTATTTTTTCTTCTACAATTTGAGCCATTTCATAAACAAACAGGTATAATAGAGTCGGTGTTATATAATGAATTGTAAGGGGCAGGACACACTGTTGGACTTTGTAACATGTAACAGTCTTGTACTTTATTTCACTGGAAAAATAGACTATTGTTTGTCATTGGAAGGAATTATGTAATACTTGTTTAATAGCATGCAAAGAAATGGAAACAGTAAAAAACCTGCTTATCATGTTCTTAAAGTTGAAAAAATAATCATTAAATTTAGGAAGTTATTTTAGTTTTTTTTTATTTTAGAAGTTATTTTAGGTAAGTAAACATTTTATTTTTAAGTACATCAGGGCAGAAAAAGGTACAAAGATCCCGCCCCAAGACACACTTGTGAAACTGCAGGTTTGAAGAGTGATGTCAGCAAGTCAAAGCCACAGAGAAGAACTCTGACAGAGAGACGAAAAGACAGAAGACAAACATTTCCTGAAACTGTATCGTATCAGCTTGCTTAAAATCACTTCAAGTTTTCCTTTCATTGCTATTGAAAAGAGTAGTTGGGTTAAACTTAAACTTTTTTAAGACTTTGCTTCATTGTACTATAAATATCCACAGAGGAATTGGAGAAGAGATTTATAGAAAATGAGCTCAACCATCAAGGACCGGATCATCAACAGCCTGGGTAGTCTGGATTCAGACAGGTTGAAGAGATTCAAGGAGAAGCTCATTGACATGGGAAAAGATGGCCAGTTCCCTAGAGTAGAAGTCATCAACTGTGATACGATAGACCTGGCAACACGTCTGATTAATGTCTTTGAGGAAGATGGCGCAGTTAATAAGACAATTACAATTCTGCGTGGCCTTCACGAAAACAAAATCGCTTCAGATCTGGAAGGGAAGATGGAACATGGTAAGTTCTAAAGGTTATTTTAAAATCAGATTCATGTTTTGGTTTTCTACTTCACAGTATAGTTAAAATCTACAGTATGTAACATGATATATTGTATATGTCCATTGTATTGTATGCACCGTGATCTATGCATGAAAGAAAAACAAATGAAAGGTGTTCATTTATATTTTATAAATACACCTCTGCAATGACAGCAATAGTGACTGCAGGGTTAGTGACGGTAGTAGTGTAGTAGTGGTAGCCATGACAGAAGTAGTAATTTGAGTAATACTGCAGGTCTTGATCTATAATAAATCTTGCAAGGACACTGTTTGTACAGCAGGCCTGCTGTATGCACTAGTGAAGTCAGGTAGATCATGCAACACATCATCAGAACAATTACAGTTTTTAGCACTGATATATTTTATTTATGTTTATTTTTTTCCATTGACATTATAATGTAATGTATATTTCTTTCCCTGAATAGTTTTGAAATAAGCATAAACTATAATATTTTATATGTACCATACCATTCCTCTGAAGAGAAAGCAGGGAATATCGCTGCTGTATTGCTAAAGTAGGAGATTTTGACTTTTGACTTTTGTGTTTCCCCAGCAGATGATCTTCCAAGACTGCTGTGGAAGTAGTTTGTGTGTCTTTGTGCTTTTAAATTGCTATTTTTCTCCTAACAAGTCAGTAGGTTTAAACAGATACATGCTAGATTCTTTTGTACACATATTGTACGTGAAGGTCAGCTTATACAATACTGAAAGGTGTGACAATAACATTATTTTTTCTTGTACTTGCATGACATCATATCTGCTGTTTCCTTTGAATCTACACTTAATTGAAACTTTGTATAGAATGTCACAATGAATAACGCCACCAGTTAAACACAGAAACGTGAGTTGTTTTTCAAGATTTTGAATATAAGTAGGGACTTACACATGTGAACTCAAGCAGTCTAGCATTCAAACTGTATGTACATTAAACAAGAATCTCAGTTTAAATGAATATTAAAACCCGTCCAACACATGCTTTCCTTTATTTTGCCTGCAGGCCGGCTTGCTGTGGACCTGGGTGAGTAGCCAAAGTGTTGCAGAACTTCATTTTCATGATTCCTGAAAGAGCAGACTAACTGGACAGAGACACAATGCAGTCAATGCTGGAAAGGATCAATGCTAACCACTGCTCCACCTTGTCAGCCTTATTTATTACCAGCTCAGAAACTACTAAAATACAGAGGTTTTATTTTTCAGATGGTTTACCTGTGATTATGTGGTTAAAATTAAAATGATCTAAAATCACTGTGTAATTAGTATGATGACCAGAGTCAACAGTTGCCAACTAAGATCTATAAGTGATCAGGACAACATCATCTCTATACCAGAGATTCCCCTGCTGAGTGAAATATTAATCAACTACAAATACATTTCCTATGAATCTGAAAATATGTTCTGAATAATAATTCCGATAGTTATTCTGCTATATAATAACTACTTAAAATATCAAATTTTGTTAATTTTTTTATTGAAGAAAATGAAGAAAAAACAACACACAGAAACACAGTAAGAATAAGATTTATCCTCAATTATACAGCACAGGATAATCAAGAAAATAAAAATCTTCAGTACTAGTTAATTTCTGTGTTGGTCTTCTTCATAATCTAAAGTAATAATACATATATCACACTGTTTTCACTACTGCCATGACAGTAGTGACAGTAGCAGAAACAGCAGCCCTAACAGTAGCAGTGACAAGAGAAGCAACAATAGTAGTGACAGCAGAAGTGCAGTAGTGTCAGTACTGACAACAGTGGTGTGTGCCTGTGCTGTTGGAATCTCAGGGCTCAGAATCACTAGAAGATCAGTATTTACAGGTTGAATGTGATGTGAGCTAATGAAAGGGAGCTCACTGCCATCTCCCTGCCAGCACAGGGTGAGGAAAAAAGCATATCCCCATATCAGTCGCTGTCCTAGTGAATAGATTTCTCAGATTCTGCTTCTTTGTCTGCTGTAACGATTTGAGAATGTACTCTCACTGACGAGCAAACAGCCCCACCTGGATGATGCACCAGGCTGCTCATACACAGCAGCTCTCAGTGGGGAGGAGAGCAGAAGGATGAAGCCAGTTCAGAGACGGGGATAATTAGGAGGCCATGACTGGTAAAGGCTAGGGGGAAATTTGGCCAGGACGCCAGGGTAACACCCCTACTCTTTTCGAGAAACACCCTGGGATTTTTAATGACCACACAGAGTCAGGATCTTCACTGACTCTCACTGATGCTTTTATACAGTATAGTGTCACCACAAGTCTTGATTTGTCTGTCTGTAGCATGTTTTTTCCTGGGAGTCAGGTCTGCTCTTTCTATGGAGGCACCTGCTCCTCTGGCTTGTTGTTTTATGAGAAGGGGCTCTCTGAAGCAAGACCTTGAAGTCAGGATCCTGCTTGTAGACTGAGGTCATAGCCCTCCTCACAGGAGTCTGAGCATTTTCTCTGTCCCAGAGCTTCTGACTGTGAAGGAGTGAGGCAGAGCTGAGGCTCAGGGACAGAGAGCAGTTCAAACTACCCTGTGGGAGGAGCAGCATCAAACAGCACTTTCTCCAGCTGCACACACCCCTGACACACAAGATCACCCTGCTGCACACCTGATCTCAACACAGACAGCAGTGAGACACACCTGTTCACACACCTGATCTCAACACAGACAGCAGTGAGGACACACCTGTTCACACACCTGAACTCAACACAGACAGCAGTGAAGACACACCTGTTTTTATCTCCAGCTGGACACATACTTAAATCTTGTTACATTTCTTTCTCTTTACAGAATTTGAGAGGGCACGCAGGAATGCAGGTGAGACTGTTTGGTTTCTCAAGCATTCGTCAATCTCATTAAAGATACACAAAGTATAGGTTCAGTGCACTGGGATTACTTAACACTGTTCATCCACAGATCTTCTCATTCGTCTCCTTTCTTGTCCATAGTGGACGTGACTCTGGACCCCAGAACAGCTCATCCCCATCTCATCCTGTCTGAGGATGGCAAACAAGTCAGACATGGTGACACACGACAGGATCTCCCCAACAATCCAGAGAGATTTACTTCCTGTGTCGATGTCCTGGGAAAGGATGGGTTCACCTCAGGTCGACACTACTGGGAGGTGAAGGTGAAAAATAAGTCCGCCTGGACTTTAGGAGTCGTCAGAGAGTCCATCAAAAGGAAGGGGCAGATCACACTATGCCCTGAGGCTGGCATCTGGACTGTGTGGCTGAGGGGTGGGACGTACACAGCAAATTCCACTGTCCCTGTTGACCTCCGGCTGGCCCAGAAGCCCCAAAAGGTGGGGGTGTGTGTGGATTACGAGGAGGGGCAGGTCTCCTTCTACAACGTGGAGGCCAGGTCCCACATGTTCACCTTTTACGACACCTTCAGGGAGAAGATCTACCCGTTCTTCAGCCCCTGTACCAATGATGGGGGTGAAAACTCAGCCCCTCTGATCATCACTCCTGTCAGTCCCCCTGAGTGACACACAACATCTGTGGGAGGGGGCAGCATGTATAATAACTGCTGTGTCTTTTGAAATCATATTAAAATCAGATTATTTTGTGTTGTTCGTTGATCAAGCAAAAACTAAAATAACAGCGCCATCAGTTTTGTTACTCGAGCTCTATTTCCACTGATTTCTAACTTCCTTTAACATCAAGCATTACAATCATCAGAATACCCTGTGAGAGTTACAAAAATGACATTTAGATCAGTAATATATAAAAGCAGCATGGAATTATTACATCTGTGAGGGCTGTTAGCCAGAGATTTTTATGAAAATCCTTATGCTATAAAAGTTTCTAATCAAAAAAGAGAAGGCTGTAAAAATATTAAAACTGATTATTTAGAAAAATAAATTATGTTTTTTCAAACGCGCAGTTCATTGTCTGTATTTTATCCTGCCTGCTCTGCTGCCTTTCAGTAATCTCCTTTGTTCACATAATGTTGGACATAAGACAATAGAAACAACCTCAATGAATGCACTTTCTCTAACTGTTTAGGGATTGTCCACTCAGTAGATGTACAGTAAGTGAGTTTATGATTGGTGACCTCAGGTCTATTTGTGGAATAATACATGCAGACAGCTCCCCAGGTCTGGAACTGAACCCCAGACCCCAGCAATGAAATAAAGCAATGCGGATCACTGCACCCCCATGCTGCTTATCCCTTTATTCCGGAAATGCCCCTGCTCTACAAGATACCTGTAGCAATTGGTAACAAATACATTTTTATCTGTTATGTGTTAAAAACATGTTTCTGAATGAAATGGTTTCTTTCTTAAAGAAATAATTTGTTCAGCATTGGTACCACATTTTGTTCTGTTGCCTTCCGCTAAAAGCCACCTAATTATTTTTAGTTGAAGTTTAAAAGACGATGAACATATCTGGAGGCAGCAGTATGTGTGTTCACGCTGATGGTCTGTCTCTCTGAACATCCCCTCTTGTAAGTTTCAGTTGTGTTTGTTTCTCACTTCCTGTGCTGTTGAACTCTTTTTTTCTCTACTTTTATTCTTTTTAATTTTTCTGTAAAATATGCTTCTAATGGGCTTCTTATGTTCATTATTTTTTACTGTATGTTTTCCATTTTTTTCTGTGCAACCTCATTGATCCATGCTTTGTGAGTTAAACATGTGTTGAGGTTCTTGGTAAAGCATGTTTTTCAAAGCCCACGAGCCAGAAAATGTTGTTAATTATTGACTTTTATTGTAAATTAACCTTTACCCTTTTATTTTTGTGTTTTTTGTTTCATAGTTGTGTTTTTTATAGTACTTGCGTGTTACTAATCGGTGCACCTCAATGAATTATTAAACATAAATGTTCATAAAAATGTATTTTTCGACCTTAGTCATGTGGTTTATTGCTAAGCAAACAAGCGGACTGAAGATATGACAAGTGAAACAGAAACACGAAGGGTTTTATAAACTCACCTCACCTCACCTCTTCTTGTGTGACCTAAAGCACGTCCCTCTGCCTTTGTAATTATCTCTGAACTGCAGAGAAAAACCAATGTCTGTCAGCAGTTCTTACACTTCCATTTTCCAGATCAAGTCTTTAAAATTGTCTTGACAGCAAAAGAAGAGACTTGTATCAAAAATATTACCAAAAAGAAAGGTTTTTCCACACGATGGAAATTTTGTCTTTCACCGGAAGAAAGGTGAATTTCAATTTTACCTAACTGATCAAAATACAAATATTGTAAATGGTATTGCTTCCCTGTCATCATCAACATTGCCAACTTCCCTGTTAATAAGACTGATAAGCAAGCTAGTGTAATTGATCTTTTGCTACAGTATACAGTATGTATTATCCTTGTTTTATGAGTCATTTCTATATACTCATTATGGCTTGATAATTCTCATGTGACAAGTTGCCATCTGTATCCAATGAGACTCTCATGTACTATATTTATCTCAAATGCTTTTATCCTTAAATAGTGCATTCTGTGTGTTGTGAATCCTCCTGAAGAGTCCCTGTTGTTCCGCCGATTGATTCCTAATAGCCAAAGTAGACTCACACTATTTACTGTACAACTAAATATTCTGTCAGTAAATTCACACAAAACTCCCAATCAGGTCTCCACTGGATTAGGGTATATTCCGAGCTATATAACTGCAGGTAAATTGACTCCACAGGTTAAAATTTGCCATCAGATGGCAACAAATATTTTCTGTATAGATCAGCAGTGTGTGTCTGTGGTCACTGATAAGTTCATCCACCTGCTCTGCTCCAGGTTGCTGGTGCTGTCTTGTGGGATTCTGGGGATTCTGACACTTTCCTCTTGTACAGCTTGGACAAGTCTGTGTCTGTTCACTGGTCTCTGAGCCCATTCAGCCAAAGTTCACCCCAGATCACTCCAACAGTGATTAATGTCAGAGGTACATTAATTGTGAGGACTGCTCACTGGTCTCTGAGCCCTGGAGGCCCTTTGGGAAGGTAGTGTATGAAGGGTCTTCATTTTCATAGCTCGTTTGAAAAACAGCAATGCAGTGTGTGTAAGGAAACAACAGTGCTTTTGAGTTTTCAATAGCAAATCTTGTAATTATGTTTCAAATTCTTATATATTCCAGTGGAAGAATAACTGCTGATAAAATCATAAAAAAGGCAAAGCTTGTTTTCCTTCATAAGCTTTTCTATGTTTTGAGGGATTAACAAAATTCCAGTCAATATGTTAGCATGTATTAAAAGAGAAACTAGGTTGTATTTCTTCTTCTAGAATATGAAGCATTTCATAAACAATCAGGAACAGTAGAGTTGGTGGTCTCTAATGCATTACAAGGGGTTGGACACACTGTTGGACTTTGTAACACTTAAAACTTGTTTTGTTCTTATTGTACTTTATTTCACTGGAAAAAAAAGACTATTGTTTATCATTGTAAGGAATTAAGTGATACTTGTTTAATGGCATCCAAAGAAATGGAAACATTAAAAAAATCTGTTTATTTTGTTCTTAATGTTGAAAACGCAATCATTGTATTTAGGAAGTTATTTTAGGTAAGTAAACATTTTATTTTTAAGTACATCAGGGCAGAAAAAGGTACCCAAGATCCCGCCCCAAGACACACTTGTGAAACAGCAGGTTTGAAGAGTGACGTCAGCAAGTCAAAGCCACAGAGAAGAACTCTGAAGGAGAGACGACAAGACAGGAGATAAACATTTCTTAACACTGTATCGTATCAGCTTGCTTAAAATCACCTCAGCTTTTCTTTCATTGGTATTGAAGAGAGAAGTTGGGTTGAACTTAAACTTTTTTACAAAGACTTTGCTTCATTGTACTATAAATATCCACAGAGGAATTGGAGAAGAGATTTATAGAAAATGAGCTCAACCATCAAGGACCGGATCATCGACAGCCTGGGTAGTCTGGATTCAGACAGGTTGAAGAGATTCAAGGAGAAGCTCATTGACATGGGAAAAGATGGCCAGTTCCCTAGAGCAGAAGTCAACAAATATGATATGATAGACCTGGCAACACGTCTGATTGCTGTCTATCAGGAACATGGAGCAGTTGAAAACACAATTAAAATTCTGCGTGGCATTCACGAAAACAAAATCGCTTCAGATCTGGAAAGCAAGATGGAAAATGGTAAGTTCTAAAGGTGATTTTAAAATCAGATTTATGTTTTGGTTTTCTACTTCCCAGAATAGTTTAAATCTAAGTACTATGATGTACTGTAGACAGTATGTACACTGTATTGTATGCACCGTGATCTATGCATGAACGAAAAACAAAAGAAAAGTATTCATTTATATTTTATAAATACACCTGTGCAATGATGCTGACTGTACCGCAGTAGGTCAGAAAGATCATGACATCTGCTGGGTGGCAGCTGTGTGCTGGAGTCTGGTTGTGAGAGTGTGGAGCTCCATACTGTTACTGCAGTCATCACTGTTTCACCCGTACTGACATTTTCCTTGATTTTCATTGACAGGTGACTCTTCCGACGAGGACGAGGATGATGATGAGGATGAGGACGGTGAGTATTTAACATTTTGGTACCCTATAGTGGGATATTCTCAGTATTTCAGAAGATAAGCCACATCTTGTCTGAACCTGCCATCCTCCCACAATGTGTTGGATAACGAGGAATGGAGAACTGAGAGAACAAAATTATTTTCTGATCTGATCCTTGATTTCCAAGACTCTCAGCTTTATATTGCAAACCTGTATCCGTAGCACAATACCTATTAAGTCTCTATCCTCTATATCTCTGCTGCTTAGAGATCGATTTGCTGGACTTCTAGCAAAGTGTTTTTGGTTTTTGGATATTGTCAAACTGTTGCTGTAATCATTAGTACCTACAGTATAAGGCTGAATAAGCAGGCATCTGTTTCCTGTAACGGACATTAATTTTTGTGTACTAGACACAGTTATGGGCTGCACGTTGGCACAGTTGGAGAAGGTAGTAGTAATAGTGGTAGTAGAGACAGTGGTAGTGGTAGCAGAGACAATAGTAGTGGTAGTAGAGATGATGGTAGTGGTAGTTGAGACAGTGGTAGTGGTAGCATTGACTATGGTAGTGGTAGTTGAGGCAGTTGTAGTGGTTGCAGTGACAATGGTAGTGGTAGTAGAGATAATGAAAGTGGTAGTAGTGACAGAAATAGTGACAGCAGCAATAACAACAATTGTGATTGCAGAGGGTAGTGACGGTAGTAGTGCAGTAGTGGTAGTCATGATAGAAGTAGTGATTTGAGTAGTACTACATGTCTTGCTCTACAATTTTAAGCTGATCATGCTACAGATCGTCAGTGCAATTACAGTTTTCAGCACTGATATATTTTATCATGTTTTATATTTTCCTTTATCTTTTTTCTGACCTTGTTTCATTTTTGCATTAACAGATAAGGCTTTGAAAGAGAGGGGTGGAGTTTTAAACATTTTGGTAACAAGATGAGGAATAACTTCAATAATGTAATTTAATTGCTGTTCAGATGATTATATTTACTAGACAAAAATTACTAGAGAAGTGTGCATTATGCCGTATGTTACACAGCTCCAAACATTTTATATAACGGTTGCACATTTACACTAGCATTATAATGTGATGTACAGTACATTTCTTGTACTTTTATGTACCACCCTATTCCTCTAAAAAAAAGCAGTGAATAGGTCTGTGTTGCTAAAGTAGGAGATAAACCTGTCTGACTTTTGTTTCACCTGCAGATGAGCTTCCGAGACTACTGTGTAAGTTACTTGCCTGTAAGTCTTTGCGCTTTAAAATTGCTAGTTTTCTCCTGAGTCAATAAGTTTAAACAGATACATGCTAGATTCTTTTGTACACACTGAAAGCTGTGACTATAACACTATTTTTTCTTGTACTTGCATGCCATCATATCTGCTGTTTCCTTTGAATCTACACTTAATGGAAGCTTTGTATAGAATGTACGTCACAGTGGATTCTGACACCTGCTAAACAAAAGTGAGATGTTATCAAGATATTCAATATAAGTAGGGACTTACAAGCAGAGCAGTCTAGTAATCAAACTGTATGCTCATTAAACAAGAATCTCAGTTTAAATATTAAAACCCATCCAACACATGCTTTCCTCTATTTTGCCTGCAGGCCGGCTTGCTGTGGACCTGGGTGAGTAGCCAAAGTGTTGCAGAACTTCATTTACAAGATTCCTGAAAGAGCAGACTAACTGGACAGAGACACACAATGCTGGAAAGGATCAATGCTAACCACTGCTCCACCTGTAACGAACAGTTCTTTCCGGACCCTATGCGGACGACACAATCCGACGAAGTGGGGAAAACACTGGGAAAACGTTATGCAGGGATACGGGGCTGAAAACAGGGGGGCGTGTCCAAAGTGCGCTGGTGCACGGGGAAGGTGTGGCCGAGGCAAACAATCCAAAAGAGTAGTCCTTAGAGAGAATCCAAAACACAAGGGTAAGTCCAAAACCAGGAGATCCATCAAAACGCGGAATTAAAACACGAAGGCCGGGTCGGAACCGGCGGACAGGGAACGGGAACGGGAACGGGAACCGAGATTAAAACCTTAACGGGACCAGGCGCTTCCAGGTCCCGGACTCGCACGATACGGAAATCAGATGCAGAGCCCGGATGAGCGTCAGCGCCTGGCTTTTAAGGTGGGCTGGGAATAGGAAACAGGTGCACAGAATAAAGTCTCAAGTGAAAGGGCTGGAGCACCCTTAAGGAGGGGGAACTAATCGTGACACCACCTTGCCGGCCTTATTACCAGCTCAGAAACTATTAAACTAAACAGATGTTGGTGTCTGGGGATGGTTTACCTGTGATTATGTGGATAATATTAAAATTGAGACATCTAAAATCTAAAATTAATATGGAAGTAGTGATGACCAGAGTCAACTGTTGGCAACTTAGATCTGTAAGTGATCAGGACAACATCATTTACATACCAGAGGTTCCCCTGCTGAGTGAAATATTAATCAACTACAAATACATTTACTGTTATTTAGAAACTATTTTCTAAATAATAATTCAGATAGTTATACTGTTATGTAATAATAACAACAACAACAACTTAAAATAACACATTATGTTAAGTTTTCCAGTGAAGAAAATGAAGAAAAAAAAACAGTGCAGAAAAACACAATAAGAAAAAGATCTTTTTCCAATTATACACAACATGATCATCAAGAAAATAGATTCTTCAGTATGAGTTAATCTTCTGTGTCGGTCTTAATTCTTCTTCATAATTTCAAGTAATAACACAGAGATCATTCTGTTTGTTTTCACTACTGCCATGACAGCAGTGTTATTGCAATGTAGCAGTGCTGTAGTGACAGTAGGGTGTAGTGACAATAGTAATGCAGTAGTGACAGCAGTATTCACAGTAGTAGTGACAGTATTAGTGGCAGTAGTGACAGCAGTGACTGTAGCAATACAGTAAATGCAGTAGAGACAGAATTAGTATATAGTGTTAGTAGTGCCAGCAGTAGTTATTGTAAAAGTGACAGTAGAGACATTACTAGTGACAGTACTTGTGAGAGCAGTGGTGACAGCAGTAGTAGTGCAGTAGTAGAAGTGACAAAAGTAGTGACAGCCATAGTTACAGTAGTAGGAACAACAGTCATAAGAGTATCAGTGACAACAGAAACAGCAGTAGCACTGACAGTAGTACTGATTGTAGTAGTGCAGTGGTGGCTGTAGTGACAGCAGTGGTGTGTGCCTGTGCTGTTGGTATCTCAGGGCTCAGTATCAATTGAAAGATTAATATTTACAGGCTGCATGTGATGTGAGCTAATGAAAGTGAGCTCACTGCCATCTCCCTGCCAGCAGAGGGTGAGGAAAAAATTACCTCCCAATGAATTCTCTGATTACTTTTTTCTTATTTTTACAGAAAGATGCAGACCTGAAGGTAAGGGAAATATGTTTCATTTTACTGAGCCAAAAAGGTTCAGTTGGATGTGTTCTACTAAGTAAGTTACACCATACCTGTATACTTAATACATATTTCTTTAGATGCTGCATGGATTAGAATCTAACACAATTATTGGATTTCATATTTGAAAATGTCTTGTTTTTATTGTTCCCTTAAATTTCAGAGATGTTCTTCTCCGCTGTGACATCAGTGGCTGTCCAAGTGAATAGTTTTCTCAGATTCTGCTTCTTTGTCCTCTGTAATGAATTGATAAAGTACTGCCATTGACATGCAATCAGCATCAATATGGTTGTTTCTGTTCAAGTCAATTATGGGAGGAGTTTCTGAAATATCCCCACCTGGGGGGGCAGGTTTACTGTCCCAGGAGTCTGAATGATCTTCTAGATCCCATCTCCCCAAATAAAAACTCTTCCTGATATTTGCTAGGCAGCTCTTTTTCATTAATAAATAAATAATCCTTACACGTAAAGAGGCTCTTCTGGACACTGCACTTAAATAGGTAATAGGGACTCCCCTCCACCAGCACCAATGTGCAGCCCCACCTGGATGATGTGACAGCAGTCATAGAGTGATGAAGCCAGTTCAGAGATGGGGATTATGAGGAGGCCATGATTGGTAAAGGCCAGGGGAAATTTGGCTGGGACACTTGGCTAACACCCCTACTCTTTTCGAGAAACACCCTTGGTAATTTTTAATTACCACATAGAGTCAGGTCCTCGGATTTCCGATTAATGCAAATCACATGTACATGTTCAGTACACATTATACAGTACAGTGTTCCCATTACATGTAGCCATTGATGTCACAGCTGGACATACTCACCTTGACACACAAGATCACCCTGCTGCACACCTGATCTCAACACAGACAGCAGTGAGACACACCTGTTCACACACCTGATCTCAACACAGACAGCAGTGAAGACACACGTGTTCACATGTGATCTCAACACAGACAGCAGTGAAGACACAGCTGTTTTTATCTCCAGCTGGACACATAAATCTTGTTACATTTTTTTTTCTGAAACTATAATTTCTTTCTCTTTACAGAATTTGAGAGTGCACGTAGGAATGCAGGTGAGACTATTTGCTTTCTCAAGCATTCATCAATCTCATTAAAATACACAAAGTACAGGTTCAGTGCACTGAGATTACTTTACACTGTTCATCATCAACTCTTCTCCTTTCTTGTCCATAGTGGACGTGACTCTGGACCCCAGAACAGCTCATCCCCATCTCATTGTGTCTAGGAATGGGAAACAAGTCAGACATGGTGACATACGACAGGATCTCCCTGACAATCCAGAGAGATTTACTTCCTGTGTCGATGTCCTGGGAAAGGATGGGTTCACCTCAGGGAGACACTACTGGGAGGTGAAGGTTGGGAAGAAGACTGAGTGGGATTTAGGAGTTGTCAGAGAGTCCATCAAAAGGAAAAAGCAGATCTCACTGAGCACTGAGGATGGGTTCTGGACTTTGGGACTGAGAAATAGGACGTACACAGTAAGCACAATCCCTGCTCTCGATCTCCCCCTGACCATGAGGCCCCGGAAGCTGGGGGTGTATGTGGATTATGAGGGGGGGCAGGTCTCCTTTTACAATGTGGAGGAGGAGTCTCATATTTATACGTTCACTTGCAACTTCAGGGAGAAGCTCTACCCATTCTTCAGCCCCTGTACCAATGATGGGGGTAAAAACTCAGCCCCTCTGATCATCACTCCTGTCAGTCCCCCTGAGTGAAACACAATATCTATAGGAGGGGCAGCATGTATAATAACTGCTGTGTCTTTTGAAATCACTGACTTGCCACAGATTTGGAGAATTATTATGGATGGGCAGCTTTTTTGTGTTGTGTTTATTAATCACAGAAAAAATAAAAGCACCATCAGATTTGTGTCTCGAGCTCTGTTTCCACTGATTTCTGATTCGCTATAGGATCAAGCATTACAAACATGACCATAGCTTGTGAAAGTGACAAAAATAACATTTTGATCAGCAATATCCAAAAGCAACATGGAATTATTAAATCTATGAATGCTGTCAGCCATTTTCATGAAAATCATTATGCTTTCAAAGTTGCTAATAAAAAAGTGAAGGCTGCAAAAATTGGCATCACTGACGTGCCGTAGTTTGGAGTAGTATTATTTTGCAAAAAATAACAGATCCATCAGTTTTGTTACTCGAGCTCCATTTTCACTTGGTGAATTAAAGCACATACCTCTGCCTACAATGTGACCTCTGTACTGTAGAGTAAAAATGTCTGTCATCAGTTCTTCTACTTTAATTTTACAGATGAAGTCTTCAAAATTGTCTTTACAGCAAATGCAGAGATTTCTTTGAAAATTATTACATAACAGCACCTATCAAAATAGGTTTAAAATGCAAAGAAAAATATTTACACGTTGCAGTTGTCCAAGGAACTACTGTGTATTTTAAGCATCCAAAGAAACATCATTTACAAGTGCTGTAAATTCACAGTTGATTGTTCCAGCAATCTGTTTTAAAAGAGGTGTTCTGACATTGTAATCAGCTGGGTTGATCAACAAGTATTTCCTGTGAAGATCACAGGTCAGCGGCGTGTGTCAACAGTCACTGATAAATTCACTCACACTGCCCACCTGGGACTCCTGATCTTCTCCTGGTTTCTGAAGTTGCTGTCTTGTGGGATTCCGTCGACTTCCTCTTGTACAGCCTAGACAAACCCATGCCTGTTCACTGGTCTCTTAGCCTAATCAGCCACAGTTTACCCCATACCATCCCAGCAGTGGTGAATGACACAGCTACTTTAATTGTGCTGATTAAAAGTGGGGATCAGTAGGGCTTTTCACTGGTCTCTGAGTCCTGGAGGCCCATCGGGATAGCAGTGTATGAAGGGTCCTCTCATAGTTCACTTGAACCACAGCAATGCAGTGTGTGCAAGGTAACAGCTGTGCTTTTGAGTTTGCAAGTAAATATTTTAATGTAATCAAGTCTTAAAGCCTTACCCCTTCCAGTGGAGGAATAACTGCTGATCAAGGTCATAAAAAGACAAGTTTAAGTCTTTAATTATTAAGTTTTTTATCCTTCTCTCCGGTGAGGAAGCTTGGAGTTAAGAGATCTGATGAAATTAGTTATAAAGGGATGATGTGGAGCTGTTAGCTGTAAAAATTCCTTAGCTACAGTACTTTGATGTTGTTGTCAGAAAGGGTAATTTGTTATTTGAGGGAGAAAATGGTACAAAGCATTAGTTTCCTCGAAAATTATTGTAAACATTTTTTAGTGTTACTCTCGGTGGTGTTGGAGTCAAAGGAGAGTGTTAAATTTCAGGCAAAATCCTTTAGGAATGATGTTGTAATGACGACATCTGTAAAGTAATAGGTGGGGGTTAGAAAGCCTAGTTTTGAAAAAGATCGCTGAGAAGAGCTGGTTTAGTGAGAGAAGGGGTCACGTAGTCCAGGGAGGAGGAGAAGGAATGACAAAGGGATTTAGAAAAAGATTTAGAGGAAGGCACATATGATATATGTGTATATATGTATACTGTACTGTATGAACCGTGATCTATGCATGAAAGAAAAATGAATGAAAAGGGTTCATTTATATTTTATAAATACACCTCTGCAATGATACTGACTGTACTGCAGTAGGTCAGAAAGAACATGAAATCTGCTGGGTGGCAGCTGTGTGCTGGAGTCTGGTTGTGAGAGTGTGGAGCTCTGCTTTTGTAGAAGGTCTCCTTCTACAATACAGAAAGCTGTAACAATAACATTATTATTACTTGCATTTGCATCATCATATCTGTTGTTTCATTTGAATCTAGGCTTAGTGGAAATATGTAAAATGAAGGTCACAATGGCTAATCACACCTGCTAAACACAGAGAAGTGAGATTAAGAACTTGTAAGTAGGAACTTAAACATATGGAACACAAGCAGTTTATCATTCAAACGGTATGTACTGTGGTGTCTCCGGGGGAAAGGAAATTGTGGATTACGCTCCAGGTATCCGAAGGCGATACCTCTACGTAGGGCCGTCAGCACCAGCATCGCTAAGGAGATGGTAAATCTCTTCACCTGTTTTGGCTTGCCGAAAGAAATATTAACTGACCAAGGAACTCAGTTCACTTCACACCTGATGCAAGAGAAAGCTAAACTCCTGAACATAAAATTCCTGAGAGCTTCAGTACAGCATCCACAAACAGACGGGCTGGTGGAGAGATTTTAATAAAACCCAGAAGCAGATGCTGAAAAAGGTCTTGCAAGCCGACAGGAAAGACTGGGACTTGATCCTCCCTCTCCTGATATTTGCCATCCGAGAGGTACCCCAAGCCTCCACAGGGTTCTCCCCCTTCGAGTTATTATATGGGAGAACACCCAAGGAATCTTGCATGTCGCCTGGGAAGTTTGGGAGTCACAGCGATTGTCGTCCCACAATGTGCTCGATTATGTCCATTCCCTTCAGGACAGGCTTGCACCACTAGCGGGGGATCACCTACAGCGAGCGCAAGGCAGACAAAAGGAGTGCTATGATCGTTCAGTGCAGCAAAGCATCTTTCTCCCTGGGAATCGCGTAATGCTGCTACTGCCCTCACCGGAGTGCAAGCTTTACGGGAGATGGCAGGGACCCTACGAAATCCGCGAACGGACCGAGCCAGTCACATACAGGGTATACCATCCGGACCACCGTAAAAAAGATATACCACGTGAACGCCCTGAAACCTTGGAGAGAACCCCATGTGGAGGAGACAGTCCCTGCATTGCTGGCCAGTGACTCTACCTCCTCTACCGTGGATATAATTTCTCTCTCTCCAAATCTCTCCCCCCCAGGATGTTGGAGCTGACGTCATCGAGGAAAGCCACAGGCCCTGGTCCAGGCCCGTTGTGCTCACCCTGAAGCCTACTGGTTCCTGGCGTTTCTGCAATGACGTCTCCCGTTTTGATGCCTACCCAATGCCCCGGATAGATGAGCTCCTGGAGAAGCTGGGCAAGGCCAAATTATTACCACCTTAGACCTTACAAAAGGTAATTGGTAAATCCCCCTGTCGAGCCCAACAAAGCCGAAGACCGCTTTTTCGACTCCTATGGGGCTTTACCAGTACAATGTGTCGCCCTTCGGTTTCCATGGAGCCCCCGCCATCTTTCAACGCCTGATAGAGGCCACCCGGGACTGGACGATACCAAAATCGAAGACCCAAATCAAGGCTTTCCTGGGGCTTTTAAATTATTAAGGCCGGTTTATTCCCAGCCTTGCCGAGAGGGCTGCACCCCTGACCGATTTCACGCGCACGGCAGCTCCCCAGACTGTGCGCTGGACCCCGGAAGCGGCTAAAGCCTTTAGTAACCGCAAGGTCGCTTTATGCCAGGATCCAGTCTTAAGGGTCCCTACCTTTCAACAGAGGTTCATCCTTCAAACGGACGTCTCCGAAAAGGGCATAGGGGCAGTCCTATCTCAAGACTTTAATGGCGAAGAACATCCTGTCCTATACTTGAGCAGAAAGCTACTGTCCCGGGAGCATAAATATGCTGTCGTGTAGAAGGAGTGTCTGGCGGTCAAGTGGGCAATCGAAACACTGAGGTATTACCTGTTGGGCAGGGAATTCACCCTCATTATAGATCATGCACCGCTCACCTGGATGAAGTCTAACAAAGAGAAAAATGCCCTGGTGACCAGGTGGTTCCTTGCCCTACAACCTTATCGTTTCGTGGTACAACACCGGGCGGGGATTGCCCACCGAAACGCGGATGCCCTCTTCCGACAACATCAATTGGACGCTTAGGGGATCCCCTCCAAGCTGAGGGGGAGGGTATGTGACAGTGGAACACACCTCCCACTGCAATTCCTACTCTGCGGCACGTGGGAATGCGCAGCTTCCACACCTAACGCTAATAGCGCTGCGATTTAAGATCCCCACGCGCCCGCAGACAGCGTTCATGGTAGAACTGATTGTGTTCCCCCTCACTGGCGATACAAACTAATTTCTCCACTCAGAGAGAGGTTTCTTTCCTGTAGCAGAGAACTGATACCTCTGCAGACGTCTACACACTGGCACACCGCATGGAAGACAGCACGCGCTCTGCCGGTGCTCAGGCAGCATCCTTACTCTACTGACACTATCACAATATGATTCCTGAAAGAGTAAACAAACACACACAATATACATATATATACACTCAGTTTATTTCAGCCCTTCCTTCTGTGTCTGTACGTCTGCTCTAGCTCTGAATGCCTCATCTTATTATGAGATTGTTGCTTCTATCCCACACCCGGGCAAACAGAGGAACAAAATTGCAGAATTGTTACTCTCGCACTAGTGGCACAGCGCTTGAACTTGCAGGTCAAAGTCAACGTGCATGGTCACATGATCACAGTGCTCTAAAAGCTTTTAGAAACTGACACCTCACCTCTGTGCTATTCTGTGTGTAAAATATTTACCTTTATAGCGCTTTTATTGTCCTGTTAACCTTCATTTGTCTTGTTTCATGCTTGTTTCATGTGTTTTTTTCTTTATAGTTTTTCTATGTAATTTATCAGTGTACCTCAATAAAATAATGAAGATAAATATTCATAAAAATGTATTTTTCCATCTTAGTCATGAGGTTTATTGCTAATGACAAGCTAGCTTGTGGTTAATATGAAAAGGCTGTAACAAAGAGGAAAGCAGACTGAAGATACCACAAATGAAACAGAAACACTGACACCTCACCTCCATGCTTCTTGTGTGAGCTAAAAATTGGTTCTTCAAAATTGTCTGTACAGCAAATGCAGATACTTCTATCAAAAGTATTACAATACAGCACCTTTAAAATGTTTTTAAAATGTAGAGGAAAATATACATTGCAAGTATAGTGACAAGGCCTATTATTGCACCTAGATTAAGTGTTATTAAAGAGTTCTAGTAAGGTTTGCATGCCCTGACCTGCAGCCTGTTGCTGGTCACAGGAATGTTTCTAAAGAGGAGCCTCTCTGTGATCTCAGCTGCAGGATGATCTAATGGTCTTTGCATGTGGGAAGTGAGGAAGATGAGTTTTTGTCATCTGGATAAGGATCTTTCCTAGGACAATCCAGATCCAGTTGTCCATACTCCCTAAAATGGATGTTCATTGCTAGCTCCTGGATGTCCAGCAGAGAGCCATAGACATAAGATCACTTTATTGGCCATAGACAATTTCTTGCATTAGGAATTCTCTTCACAGACCCCAGCTTGCTCTCCATGAGACACACAGACAGGGAGAGAAGCTTGGGGTCAGAGTACAGGGTCAGCCATTGTATAGAACCCCGGGACCAGCTGGGATTAGAAGCCCAACAGAGTAGGATTCCTCTGCCAGCCACAGGATTTGAACCGGCAACCTTCCAGCCACAGGCACAGATCGTTAACCACAGTGGCACCACTCCAACCTCTCTTAGCTCCCCACATCTTGGCTGGACATAATCTTAAAAGTACAAGCCATGGTCAACCATCCAACAAGATGACCAACCAATCAGGGTTCCCCTGAGGGGAATGGGGACCACCTGGTAGCTTCTTGACCAATCACCAACTATCCCTCCCCGAGAGGGCATTCCTACCTTTTTCATTGTGTTCACCAGCCTTATTTATCCCAGCTGTTTCCTATCCCCGTTTCCCTATTTAAGCCTGGTGTCTCCATAGTTTAGGGCTCAGCTGTAGAAGACGGACGTCTGAAGGCCCACCTACCTGAGGGCAAGGCCTTTTCCCCAGACGTCCTGACCTACTGAGTCCGGGGCTCGGAGAGCCCTGTCCCATTATGGTTTTAACCCTTCGTGTTCCTGGTCCCACTTCCCTGTCCCTTTAATTTAGCTCGCTTTAATTGTCTTCTTCTCTGTTGGATCTCCAGGCACCCGAACCTTGGACTGTGCCCTGATTTCCCCCATTGGATTTCTTTTCGGACTTGTTCGCCTGCACTCCCCCCATGCACCAGATCACAGTCTTCACCGCCCCCCTGTCCGTCATCCCATCCATTCCTCACCGTGTCTTCTCTGATGTCATTCTCCAGACATTTCCAGATTATACCGTCATGTATAGGGTCTTTCATAGCACGCTTTGTGGGAGTCAGAACTGCCTGTATTTTCCCCAGTTAAAAAGCTGTGCAACACCATTAACTTTCTGTCACGATTGTAGTCCCTCCTCCTTAAGGGCGCTCCAGCTCTTTCACTTCGGACCTGATTTTGTGCACCTGCCCCTTGTTCCAGCCTCCTTCCCGTCCCCCTTAAAAGCCAGACACCCACTCAGTTCGGGGCTCTGCATCTGATTCCCATATCGTGCGACCCTGTAATCGCCTGGCTCCGTCATGTTTTTAAGTTTCCGTTCCCTCTGCTGGTTCCGACCTGGTTCCTGTTTTTAACCCGTCTGTCTCGTATGGATCGCCTGGCTTTTGGACTTTTGCCCTGTCTTTTGGATTTTCCGTTCGTCTCATCCTTGGGCTGTTTGCCCCGGACTCACACCCCTGGACACCTGCGCACTTTGAACACGCCCCCCCACCCATATATATTCCTGAATCCTGCATGACTTTTTCCTAGTGTTTCCTCACTCCACCCCGGATTGTGTCATCTGCATAGGGTCTGGAAAGAACTGTTCCGTAACAATGTATACATCCATCAATTTATGAACCTCTTTATCCAGTATAGGGTTAGCCAGTGGCGGACCAGAGCCTATCCTGGCAAGCAATGGGTGCAAGGCAGGGTACACCCAGGAGTCTCTGGGTATTTTCTGGCTTGAGCCCTGGGCTTGGCTTGCTCAGCCCCGTTAGTGAATCCGTCTGTGGATGGACGTGAGGCAGGGTTCACCCTGGACAAAACACCAGATCTTCACTGGGGTTCTCTCACACTCGCATCAGGGCCAATTAGCTTACTAGCGTGTCTGTGGCCTGTGGCCTGTGGCCTGTGGGAGCGAACCCATGCGAGCGTGGGGAAAGATGAAACCAGGGTCCTGCCGCTGTGAGGTATCAATGCGGTAGGGTGGCTAGTGGGGTGGTGTGGTGGCTCTGTGGCTCAGGATCTGTGCCTGTGGCTGGAAGGTTGCTGGTTCATAGCAGAGGAATCCTACGCCACTGGGCCCCTGAGCGAGGCCCTTAACCCCAGCTGCTCCAGGGGTGCTGTATAAATGACTGACCAGCAAAGGGTTTGATACTTTGAGACCCAAGTGTCCATGCTTTTCTAATATACAGTATTTTCTCTTTTAATGATTTGTCTGATTTGTCTGATTTTGTGTTCTCTTTTTCTTTCAGAAAAATGCAGACCTGAAGGTGAGGAGAAAGGCCACTGCACCACTTTGGCTGCACCCACACAAAAACCCACACAAAAAATCGTTCTGGCAACCTCAAATAACACTGCATGTAGTTGCCAGCGATATTACACTACCACAGTTTGTGCACGGTTTGTATAGAGAGAGTTTCAAGTCAGAAGATCTTGTTCCAGTTTATATGGTGAATATATTGGTAGATAATCAGCTGCTAATTCTTTGGCAAGCCATTCAAATTAGCTACTAATTAATTGTATTTGAAGACTGAAGGCTATCACGGCAAAGTTATAAAAAAGTTATATTAATGCTACCAATTAAAGAAGGCAAACCCATAGGATTCCAGTACTGAGTTGGTATATTGCAACTAGACACTTGGAACCCATCATATTGGTATGGCATTCTTGTTCCAGCTGTTGCAGCTGCTGTCTGAAGGTGATCACGGAGATTTGAGGTCCCGCTCCTTACTGGTGGATGTCTTGAGCTTGCACTTTCATTGATATTATGACATTATGATTGGCATCATCATGGTGGCACAGTGGCGAGCACTGGGGCCTTGAGTTCAATTCCTGGAGTGCTGTCTGTGTGGAGTTTGCATGTTCTACCTGTGTTCGTGTGATTTTCCTCCAGGTGCTCTGAATTCCTCCCACATTTCAAAGACATGCTGTTATGTGGATTGACTACTAGGAAAAATTGGCCATGGCATCCAGTCCAGGGTGTGCCTCACTGTGTGCCCGTTGCTTGCTGGGATAGCTTCTAGCCTCCCCGTGACCCTGGATCGGATAAAACAGAAAACGGTGGGATGGATTGGCATGTCAGAAGTGCATTCTGTTGCAATCAAATGTTGATTGTGGTTTTCATTTATACAAGCAGAGTAGAGATTTTCACACAGTCTGAAAGTCAAACAAGACACTCCCTGTTCTTACGCCAAAAGGCAAACAAAGCAGAAGACCTTAAAGGGACTGCAGATGCCTCAGCAGCTCAAGTACCAAAGCCGAGCTCAGGAGGTCGCAGTGCAACAGCTTCCTTGTGAACATTTGGAAGAGGCCTGGCACACATACAGTATTTTCCACTAACTGTATAACAATCTACAGGATGTAAAAGTGAAATGGGTGTCCAGTTCAGTGCTAAATGTGCTTCTTTCCCTGAACTGCTTCAGTGTCCTACAGTTAGCCAGCTCAATAGAGGGTAATGAGGAACATGTTAATTTAATCACTACCAGTAGTTTTGCACTGAAGGCACATACTGTACGGCCCTCCTGTTTCTTTTCCTTTTTCATCCTTCTCTTTTCAGCATGGATAAAACCTATTACTTGTTCCTTTACTGGACTGACGTCTGTCTGATGTGTGACGTCAATATCTATTTTCATTACAGCCCCCATATTTAGAACCCCACAATAATGGGAGGTAGGCAGAAGAACAAGGAGAATTTTACTCTTAATTCTCTATTTTTTTTCCCCCAGAATTCAAGAGGATGCGAAAGCATGCGGGTGAGGCTATTTTATTTTCAGATATGTAGTACTTAAGAAAGAATCAAACAGTGTCGCAGTGTCATCTCACTGCCTCACAGCTCTGGCGTTTGATTACAGCAGTTTTAATACATCACTGTTCAATTCTCAGTTTCTGAAGATTTGGAAACATTTCATGAAAGTTAATGAAGCAGGTGCTTAGATAAGTTATGAAAATATGATTTCCAACAAGAACTCTGATTGGGAACACGTTAGTTGAACTGTTACACTTTATTCACGTGGAAAAACACAATCTGAAGTTGGAATAAATTGGAATTCATGGCTACTGGCCCCAAAACACTTGTTACTTTTTAAACATTTTTTTATGTTTTATTCTTGACCACGGCATTGGTTTTCATTCTTGATCGGCCTTTATTTGATTCCAGCACACTTTGAATAATAAGACGGGAAAAGAAATCCCACTCCTTTCAAGAAGAAATCCTCAAAAAAATGAAGGCAAGCAGGTGTGATGGGAGGCTTACATCAGCTCAAAGAGAAATAAACGGTCATGTAAACAGAGCATGGCGTACATGTGTCTTTAACAATGTTGTGAACACTTCTTACTCTGGGATCAGCCCTGCCGCCATCACTATAGGCATTTTATTCATGTTGGGGTGGAGAATCTGTTCACTGTGGAAATAAATGCAAAGAGTATTTAGCACATGGTGAATTGGTCATTAGCGGCCAGTTCAAGGTGCACAACATGCACGATTATTCATTCCTGCAGTTACATCCCTTTCTTAGTAAAAGGTGAGATAATTTTGTGCTCCATTTCTCGATGATATTCATCACTCCCCAATTATAAAAATCTGTTTAATCTCCTCACTCACTTTACACAGTTCAATTTAAGTTAAAAAAATGAAAGATTTCATGTGCTCATATGCTGAATGAGATCAATATTTTTCTTTGCCACTTTCTTTGCCAGTTGATGTGACTCTGGACGCCGAAACAGCCCATCCCCACCTCGTCCTGTACAACGGTGGCAAAAAAGTCAGACATGGTTTTAACAGCTATCTTTGGCACAGTAAGACTGTGATGGATTTTGAGCTTCAGGTTTATGTGCATGTCTGCCCTCCCATAACCAGTACAGTGCTCCTCCTCTAACAGAGCTTACCCATCTGTACGGATCTGGAATCTCACAGATCCCTGAAGCACTTCACTTCCAATTCATGTTTAAGTAGTAATAACCTAGCTAGATGAATGACATGCTCTTTCAACCCCATTAATGTATGTCACGATTGTAGTCCCTCCTCCTTAAGGGCGCTCCAGCTCTTTCACTTCGGACCTGATTTTGTGCACCTGCCCCTTGTTCCAGCCTCCTTCCCGTCCCCCTTAAAAACCAGACACCCACTCAGTTCGAGGCTCTGCATCTGATTCCCATATCATGCGAGCCCGGGACCTGTAATCGCCTGGCTACATTATGTTTTTAAGTTTCTGTTCCTGTTCTTGTTCTCCCTGCCGGTTCCGACCCGGTTCCTGTTTTTAACCTGTCTGTTCTCGGATGGACCGCCCGGCTTTGGACTTTGCCTGTTTTTTGATTCCCCGTCTGGATTACCTCTGAATGGTTTGCTCCGGACACATCCTCCTGGACGCCTGCGCACCTTGGACAGGCCCCCCCGTATTCATTCCTGATTCCTGCATGACTTTTTCCTAGTGTTTCCTCACTCCACCCCGTCGTCCGCATAGTGTCTGGAAAGAACGGTTTCGTTATACTTTCCCCCATCTCTCGGCCGAACTAACTTGGCTGACTGACAACAGAACCACATTCCGGCCACACTTGTTGTCTAAACTTTGGGATTTAAACTTTTTTCGGAAGCTCCAAGTTTGAGAAAAACCCAGTACGTAAAGACAGAATTCTGCCCGAGGTCTAGCCTGTAGCAGCTACAGTAGCTTAATGTCAGCAGCAATACGGTTGGACTTGAATGTACTGTATCCGCTATTTGGGGAGAAAATTGTGTTTCTATCACCCTGGCGTGACTACTAAAAAGTCACCGCCCTGGACATCATTGCAGTAGAGCATCATTGTGACTGACACAGTCAGCTCTTCTCCCATCCTTCTGTGCGGGAGTTACTAATCCATGTTTATGGATGAGTAAAATTTAATATTGATTGTTACTGTCCTTGAGAATTCAATTATTATATAACACATATTAATACCAATTTAATTCACTTAAGCAGAAGGTTTTACTTATGAGAACCTGAATGTTGATGTGTTAATAAGACTGCAAGATAGTAGAATAGAAGATAGTGAGAAGGAACTAGTGTAATTGATCTTGTACTGTATGTATTATCCTTGTTGTATGTACCATTTCTTCTAACATGCTATAGTTTGATAATTCTCATGTGATGAGTGACAGGGATGTTGGAAAGGACAGACCATGGAGAGGCAGGAGAGCGAAAAGACCCTATGCGTAGCGGCGAGACGGGAAAAAGGCCTGGGCTCAGCTGTTCTGGAGAAGCCGTATGGAAACCTATGCCCTCAGGTAGCGGACGTGAGGCGACCTGGTGCTAGGCGGGTTTCAGGACATCCGAACGTCAATGCTGAGACCCGGCAGACTGAAAGACCCGGAAATATATAGCCCCAGAGAGGGAGAAACACCGGAAGCACAACAGAGAACCGGAAATGAGAGACAGGACAGAGAAGGAGGGCCCCCTGGCTGCAGAGAGCATGACAACGAGTTGCCGTCTGTATCTAAGCCGACTCTCGTGTGTTTACCCCAAATGCTTTTATGTACACATTGTTTCTGTATCAATAAATGTGTTCAGTGTGTTGTGAATCCTTCTGAAGACTCCTCGTTGTTCTGCTGATTGATTCCTAATCAAAACCATCAAACAGGTCTCCACTGGACTAATGTATATTTTAAGCATCCAAAGAACTCTTACAACTGCAACACACTCGAGGTAAATGGACTCCACAGATCAAAATTTGTCATCAGCAGGGTTGATCAACAAGTATTTCCTGTGAATGTCGGAGGTCAGAAGTGCGTGCCTGTGGTCACTGATAAATTCATACACACTCACTGTCCACCTGGAATTCCTGCTCTGCTCCAGGTTGATGATGGTGTCTTGTGGGATTCTGACACTTTCCTCTTGTACAGCTTGGACAAGCCCATGCCTGTTCACTGGTCTCTGAGCCCAAACAGCCACAGTTCACCCCAGATCACTCCAACAGTGATTACTGTCAGAGGTACATTAATTGTGAGAACTGCTCACTGGTGTCTGAGCCCTGCAGGCCCATTGGGATGGCAGTGTATGAAGGGTCCACTCTTTTATAGCTCATTCGAACTACAGCAATGCAGTGTGTTTGCAAGGCAAAAGCAGTGCTTTTGAGTTTGAAAGTGATTTTCCTGTAATCGAGTTTCAAAGTCTAAGCATTCCAGTAGAGGAATAACTGCTGAGCAAATCATAAAAATGGCAAAGGTTCAGAGGCTGTCTTGTTTTTTGTCATACACTTTCCTGTGTTTTTGGAGGATTAACATTATTCAAGTCAATATGTTAGCATGTATTAAAATTGAAACTAGACTGAGGTTGTATTTTTTCTTCTACAATTTGAGCCATTTCATAAACAAACAGGTATAATAGAGTCGGTGTTATATAATGAATTGTAAGGGGCAGGACACACTGTTGGACTTTGTAACATGTAACAGTCTTGTACTTTATTTCACTGGAAAAATAGACTATTGTTTGTCATTGGAAGGAATTATGTAATACTTGTTTAATAGCATGCAAAGAAATGGAAACAGTAAAAAACCTGCTTATCATGTTCTTAAAGTTGAAAAAATAATCATTAAATTTAGGAAGTTATTTTAGTTTTTTTTTATTTTAGAAGTTATTTTAGGTAAGTAAACATTTTATTTTTAAGTACATCAGGGCAGAAAAAGGTACAAAGATCCCGCCCCAAGACACACTTGTGAAACTGCAGGTTTGAAGAGTGATGTCAGCAAGTCAAAGCCACAGAGAAGAACTCTGACAGAGAGACGAAAAGACAGAAGACAAACATTTCCTGAAACTGTATCGTATCAGCTTGCTTAAAATCACTTCAAGTTTTCCTTTCATTGCTATTGAAAAGAGTAGTTGGGTTAAACTTAAACTTTTTTAAGACTTTGCTTCATTGTACTATAAATATCCACAGAGGAATTGGAGAAGAGATTTATAGAAAATGAGCTCAACCATCAAGGACCGGATCATCAACAGCCTGGGTAGTCTGGATTCAGACAGGTTGAAGAGATTCAAGGAGAAGCTCATTGACATGGGAAAAGATGGCCAGTTCCCTAGAGTAGAAGTCATCAACTGTGATACGATAGACCTGGCAACACGTCTGATTAATGTCTTTGAGGAAGATGGCGCAGTTAATAAGACAATTACAATTCTGCGTGGCCTTCACGAAAACAAAATCGCTTCAGATCTGGAAGGGAAGATGGAACATGGTAAGTTCTAAAGGTTATTTTAAAATCAGATTCATGTTTTGGTTTTCTACTTCACAGTATAGTTAAAATCTACAGTATGTAACATGATATATTGTATATGTCCATTGTATTGTATGCACCGTGATCTATGCATGAAAGAAAAACAAATGAAAGGTGTTCATTTATATTTTATAAATACACCTCTGCAATGACAGCAATAGTGACTGCAGGGTTAGTGACGGTAGTAGTGTAGTAGTGGTAGCCATGACAGAAGTAGTAATTTGAGTAATACTGCAGGTCTTGATCTATAATAAATCTTGCAAGGACACTGTTTGTACAGCAGGCCTGCTGTATGCACTAGTGAAGTCAGGTAGATCATGCAACACATCATCAGAACAATTACAGTTTTTAGCACTGATATATTTTATTTATGTTTATTTTTTTCCATTGACATTATAATGTAATGTATATTTCTTTCCCTGAATAGTTTTGAAATAAGCATAAACTATAATATTTTATATGTACCATACCATTCCTCTGAAGAGAAAGCAGGGAATATCGCTGCTGTATTGCTAAAGTAGGAGATTTTGACTTTTGACTTTTGTGTTTCCCCAGCAGATGATCTTCCAAGACTGCTGTGGAAGTAGTTTGTGTGTCTTTGTGCTTTTAAATTGCTATTTTTCTCCTAACAAGTCAGTAGGTTTAAACAGATACATGCTAGATTCTTTTGTACACATATTGTACGTGAAGGTCAGCTTATACAATACTGAAAGGTGTGACAATAACATTATTTTTTCTTGTACTTGCATGACATCATATCTGCTGTTTCCTTTGAATCTACACTTAATTGAAACTTTGTATAGAATGTCACAATGAATAACGCCACCAGTTAAACACAGAAACGTGAGTTGTTTTTCAAGATTTTGAATATAAGTAGGGACTTACACATGTGAACTCAAGCAGTCTAGCATTCAAACTGTATGTACATTAAACAAGAATCTCAGTTTAAATGAATATTAAAACCCGTCCAACACATGCTTTCCTTTATTTTGCCTGCAGGCCGGCTTGCTGTGGACCTGGGTGAGTAGCCAAAGTGTTGCAGAACTTCATTTTCATGATTCCTGAAAGAGCAGACTAACTGGACAGAGACACAATGCAGTCAATGCTGGAAAGGATCAATGCTAACCACTGCTCCACCTTGTCAGCCTTATTTATTACCAGCTCAGAAACTACTAAAATACAGAGGTTTTATTTTTCAGATGGTTTACCTGTGATTATGTGGTTAAAATTAAAATGATCTAAAATCACTGTGTAATTAGTATGATGACCAGAGTCAACAGTTGCCAACTAAGATCTATAAGTGATCAGGACAACATCATCTCTATACCAGAGATTCCCCTGCTGAGTGAAATATTAATCAACTACAAATACATTTCCTATGAATCTGAAAATATGTTCTGAATAATAATTCCGATAGTTATTCTGCTATATAATAACTACTTAAAATATCAAATTTTGTTAAGTTTTTTATTGAAGAAAATGAAGAAAAAACAACACACAGAAACACAGTAAGAATAAGATTTATCCTCAATTATACAGCACAGGATAATCAAGAAAATAAAAATCTTCAGTACTAGTTAATTTCTGTGTTGGTCTTCTTCATAATCTAAAGTAATAATACATATATCACACTGTTTTCACTACTGCCATGACAGTAGTGACAGTAGCAGAAACAGCAGCCCTAACAGTAGCAGTGACAAGAGAAGCAACAATAGTAGTGACAGCAGAAGTGCAGTAGTGTCAGTACTGACAACAGTGGTGTGTGCCTGTGCTGTTGGAATCTCAGGGCTCAGAATCACTAGAAGATCAGTATTTACAGGTTGAATGTGATGTGAGCTAATGAAAGGGAGCTCACTGCCATCTCCCTGCCAGCACAGGGTGAGGAAAAAAGCATATCCCCATATCAGTCGCTGTCCTAGTGAATAGATTTCTCAGATTCTGCTTCTTTGTCTGCTGTAACGATTTGAGAATGTACTCTCACTGACGAGCAAACAGCCCCACCTGGATGATGCACCAGGCTGCTCATACACAGCAGCTCTCAGTGGGGAGGAGAGCAGAAGGATGAAGCCAGTTCAGAGACGGGGATAATTAGGAGGCCATGACTGGTAAAGGCTAGGGGGAAATTTGGCCAGGACGCCAGGGTAACACCCCTACTCTTTTCGAGAAACACCCTGGGATTTTTAATGACCACACAGAGTCAGGATCTTCACTGACTCTCACTGATGCTTTTATACAGTATAGTGTCACCACAAGTCTTGATTTGTCTGTCTGTAGCATGTTTTTTCCTGGGAGTCAGGTCTGCTCTTTCTATGGAGGCACCTGCTCCTCTGGCTTGTTGTTTTATGAGAAGGGGCTCTCTGAAGCAAGACCTTGAAGTCAGGATCCTGCTTGTAGACTGAGGTCATAGCCCTCCTCACAGGAGTCTGAGCATTTTCTCTGTCCCAGAGCTTCTGACTGTGAAGGAGTGAGGCAGAGCTGAGGCTCAGGGACAGAGAGCAGTTCAAACTACCCTGTGGGAGGAGCAGCATCAAACAGCACTTTCTCCAGCTGCACACACCCCTGACACACAAGATCACCCTGCTGCACACCTGATCTCAACACAGACAGCAGTGAGACACACCTGTTCACACACCTGATCTCAACACAGACAGCAGTGAGGACACACCTGTTCACACACCTGAACTCAACACAGACAGCAGTGAAGACACACCTGTTTTTATCTCCAGCTGGACACATACTTAAATCTTGTTACATTTCTTTCTCTTTACAGAATTTGAGAGGGCACGCAGGAATGCAGGTGAGACTGTTTGGTTTCTCAAGCATTCGTCAATCTCATTAAAGATACACAAAGTATAGGTTCAGTGCACTGGGATTACTTAACACTGTTCATCCACAGATCTTCTCATTCGTCTCCTTTCTTGTCCATAGTGGACGTGACTCTGGACCCCAGAACAGCTCATCCCCATCTCATCCTGTCTGAGGATGGCAAACAAGTCAGACATGGTGACACACGACAGGATCTCCCCAACAATCCAGAGAGATTTACTTCCTGTGTCGATGTCCTGGGAAAGGATGGGTTCACCTCAGGTCGACACTACTGGGAGGTGAAGGTGAAAAATAAGTCCGCCTGGACTTTAGGAGTCGTCAGAGAGTCCATCAAAAGGAAGGGGCAGATCACACTATGCCCTGAGGCTGGCATCTGGACTGTGTGGCTGAGGGGTGGGACGTACACAGCAAATTCCACTGTCCCTGTTGACCTCCGGCTGGCCCAGAAGCCCCAAAAGGTGGGGGTGTGTGTGGATTACGAGGAGGGGCAGGTCTCCTTCTACAACGTGGAGGCCAGGTCCCACATGTTCACCTTTTACGACACCTTCAGGGAGAAGATCTACCCGTTCTTCAGCCCCTGTACCAATGATGGGGGTGAAAACTCAGCCCCTCTGATCATCACTCCTGTCAGTCCCCCTGAGTGACACACAACATCTGTGGGAGGGGGCAGCATGTATAATAACTGCTGTGTCTTTTGAAATCATATTAAAATCAGATTATTTTGTGTTGTTCGTTGATCAAGCAAAAACTAAAATAACAGCGCCATCAGTTTTGTTACTCGAGCTCTATTTCCACTGATTTCTAACTTCCTTTAACATCAAGCATTACAATCATCAGAATACCCTGTGAGAGTTACAAAAATGACATTTAGATCAGTAATATATAAAAGCAGCATGGAATTATTACATCTGTGAGGGCTGTTAGCCAGAGATTTTTATGAAAATCCTTATGCTATAAAAGTTTCTAATCAAAAAAGAGAAGGCTGTAAAAATATTAAAACTGATTATTTAGAAAAATAAATTATGTTTTTTCAAACGCGCAGTTCATTGTCTGTATTTTATCCTGCCTGCTCTGCTGCCTTTCAGTAATCTCCTTTGTTCACATAATGTTGGACATAAGACAATAGAAACAACCTCAATGAATGCACTTTCTCTAACTGTTTAGGGATTGTCCACTCAGTAGATGTACAGTAAGTGAGTTTATGATTGGTGACCTCAGGTCTATTTGTGGAATAATACATGCAGACAGCTCCCCAGGTCTGGAACTGAACCCCAGACCCCAGCAATGAAATAAAGCAATGCGGATCACTGCACCCCCATGCTGCTTATCCCTTTATTCCGGAAATGCCCCTGCTCTACAAGATACCTGTAGCAATTGGTAACAAATACATTTTTATCTGTTATGTGTTAAAAACATGTTTCTGAATGAAATGGTTTCTTTCTTAAAGAAATAATTTGTTCAGCATTGGTACCACATTTTGTTCTGTTGCCTTCCGCTAAAAGCCACCTAATTATTTTTAGTTGAAGTTTAAAAGACGATGAACATATCTGGAGGCAGCAGTATGTGTGTTCACGCTGATGGTCTGTCTCTCTGAACATCCCCTCTTGTAAGTTTCAGTTGTGTTTGTTTCTCACTTCCTGTGCTGTTGAACTCTTTTTTTCTCTACTTTTATTCTTTTTAATTTTTCTGTAAAATATGCTTCTAATGGGCTTCTTATGTTCATTATTTTTTACTGTATGTTTTCCATTTTTTTCTGTGCAACCTCATTGATCCATGCTTTGTGAGTTAAACATGTGTTGAGGTTCTTGGTAAAGCATGTTTTTCAAAGCCCACGAGCCAGAAAATGTTGTTAATTATTGACTTTTATTGTAAATTAACCTTTACCCTTTTATTTTTGTGTTTTTTGTTTCATAGTTGTGTTTTTTATAGTACTTGCGTGTTACTAATCGGTGCACCTCAATGAATTATTAAACATAAATGTTCATAAAAATGTATTTTTCGACCTTAGTCATGTGGTTTATTGCTAAGCAAACAAGTGGACTGAAGATATGACAAGTGAAACAGAAACACGAAGGGTTTTATAAACTCACCTCACCTCACCTCTTCTTGTGTGACCTAAAGCACGTCCCTCTGCCTTTGTAATTATCTCTGAACTGCAGAGAAAAACCAATGTCTGTCAGCAGTTCTTACACTTCCATTTTCCAGATCAAGTCTTTAAAATTGTCTTGACAGCAAAAGAAGAGACTTGTATCAAAAATATTACCAAAAAGAAAGGTTTTTCCACACGATGGAAATTTTGTCTTTCACCGGAAGAAAGGTGAATTTCAATTTTACCTAACTGATCAAAATACAAATATTGTAAATGGTATTGCTTCCCTGTCATCATCAACATTGCCAACTTCCCTGTTAATAAGACTGATAAGCAAGCTAGTGTAATTGATCTTTTGCTACAGTATACAGTATGTATTATCCTTGTTTTATGAGTCATTTCTATATACTCATTATGGCTTGATAATTCTCATGTGACAAGTTGCCATCTGTATCCAATGAGACTCTCATGTACTATATTTATCTCAAATGCTTTTATCCTTAAATAGTGCATTCTGTGTGTTGTGAATCCTCCTGAAGAGTCCCTGTTGTTCCGCCGATTGATTCCTAATAGCCAAAGTAGACTCACACTATTTACTGTACAACTAAATATTCTGTCAGTAAATTCACACAAAACTCCCAATCAGGTCTCCACTGGATTAGGGTATATTCCGAGCTATATAACTGCAGGTAAATTGACTCCACAGGTTAAAATTTGCCATCAGATGGCAACAAATATTTTCTGTATAGATCAGCAGTGTGTGTCTGTGGTCACTGATAAGTTCATCCACCTGCTCTGCTCCAGGTTGCTGGTGCTGTCTTGTGGGATTCTGGGGATTCTGACACTTTCCTCTTGTACAGCTTGGACAAGTCTGTGTCTGTTCACTGGTCTCTGAGCCCATTCAGCCAAAGTTCACCCCAGATCACTCCAACAGTGATTAATGTCAGAGGTACATTAATTGTGAGGACTGCTCACTGGTCTCTGAGCCCTGGAGGCCCTTTGGGAAGGTAGTGTATGAAGGGTCTTCATTTTCATAGCTCGTTTGAAAAACAGCAATGCAGTGTGTGTAAGGAAACAACAGTGCTTTTGAGTTTTCAATAGCAAATCTTGTAATTATGTTTCAAATTCTTATATATTCCAGTGGAAGAATAACTGCTGATAAAATCATAAAAAAGGCAAAGCTTGTTTTCCTTCATAAGCTTTTCTATGTTTTGAGGGATTAACAAAATTCCAGTCAATATGTTAGCATGTATTAAAAGAGAAACTAGGTTGTATTTCTTCTTCTAGAATATGAAGCATTTCATAAACAATCAGGAACAGTAGAGTTGGTGGTCTCTAATGCATTACAAGGGGTTGGACACACTGTTGGACTTTGTAACACTTAAAACTTGTTTTGTTCTTATTGTACTTTATTTCACTGGAAAAAAAAGACTATTGTTTATCATTGTAAGGAATTAAGTGATACTTGTTTAATGGCATCCAAAGAAATGGAAACATTAAAAAAATCTGTTTATTTTGTTCTTAATGTTGAAAACGCAATCATTGTATTTAGGAAGTTATTTTAGGTAAGTAAACATTTTATTTTTAAGTACATCAGGGCAGAAAAAGGTACCCAAGATCCCGCCCCAAGACACACTTGTGAAACAGCAGGTTTGAAGAGTGACGTCAGCAAGTCAAAGCCACAGAGAAGAACTCTGAAGGAGAGACGACAAGACAGGAGATAAACATTTCTTAACACTGTATCGTATCAGCTTGCTTAAAATCACCTCAGCTTTTCTTTCATTGGTATTGAAGAGAGAAGTTGGGTTGAACTTAAACTTTTTTACAAAGACTTTGCTTCATTGTACTATAAATATCCACAGAGGAATTGGAGAAGAGATTTATAGAAAATGAGCTCAACCATCAAGGACCGGATCATCGACAGCCTGGGTAGTCTGGATTCAGACAGGTTGAAGAGATTCAAGGAGAAGCTCATTGACATGGGAAAAGATGGCCAGTTCCCTAGAGCAGAAGTCAACAAATATGATATGATAGACCTGGCAACACGTCTGATTGCTGTCTATCAGGAACATGGAGCAGTTGAAAACACAATTAAAATTCTGCGTGGCATTCACGAAAACAAAATCGCTTCAGATCTGGAAAGCAAGATGGAAAATGGTAAGTTCTAAAGGTGATTTTAAAATCAGATTTATGTTTTGGTTTTCTACTTCCCAGAATAGTTTAAATCTAAGTACTATGATGTACTGTAGACAGTATGTACACTGTATTGTATGCACCGTGATCTATGCATGAACGAAAAACAAAAGAAAAGTATTCATTTATATTTTATAAATACACCTGTGCAATGATGCTGACTGTACCGCAGTAGGTCAGAAAGATCATGACATCTGCTGGGTGGCAGCTGTGTGCTGGAGTCTGGTTGTGAGAGTGTGGAGCTCCATACTGTTACTGCAGTCATCACTGTTTCACCCGTACTGACATTTTCCTTGATTTTCATTGACAGGTGACTCTTCCGACGAGGACGAGGATGATGATGAGGATGAGGACGGTGAGTATTTAACATTTTGGTACCCTATAGTGGGATATTCTCAGTATTTCAGAAGATAAGCCACATCTTGTCTGAACCTGCCATCCTCCCACAATGTGTTGGATAACGAGGAATGGAGAACTGAGAGAACAAAATTATTTTCTGATCTGATCCTTGATTTCCAAGACTCTCAGCTTTATATTGCAAACCTGTATCCGTAGCACAATACCTATTAAGTCTCTATCCTCTATATCTCTGCTGCTTAGAGATCGATTTGCTGGACTTCTAGCAAAGTGTTTTTGGTTTTTGGATATTGTCAAACTGTTGCTGTAATCATTAGTACCTACAGTATAAGGCTGAATAAGCAGGCATCTGTTTCCTGTAACGGACATTAATTTTTGTGTACTAGACACAGTTATGGGCTGCACGTTGGCACAGTTGGAGAAGGTAGTAGTAATAGTGGTAGTAGAGACAGTGGTAGTGGTAGCAGAGACAATAGTAGTGGTAGTAGAGATGATGGTAGTGGTAGTTGAGACAGTGGTAGTGGTAGCATTGACTATGGTAGTGGTAGTTGAGGCAGTTGTAGTGGTTGCAGTGACAATGGTAGTGGTAGTAGAGATAATGAAAGTGGTAGTAGTGACAGAAATAGTGACAGCAGCAATAACAACAATTGTGATTGCAGAGGGTAGTGACGGTAGTAGTGCAGTAGTGGTAGTCATGATAGAAGTAGTGATTTGAGTAGTACTACATGTCTTGCTCTACAATTTTAAGCTGATCATGCTACAGATCGTCAGTGCAATTACAGTTTTCAGCACTGATATATTTTATCATGTTTTATATTTTCCTTTATCTTTTTTCTGACCTTGTTTCATTTTTGCATTAACAGATAAGGCTTTGAAAGAGAGGGGTGGAGTTTTAAACATTTTGGTAACAAGATGAGGAATAACTTCAATAATGTAATTTAATTGCTGTTCAGATGATTATATTTACTAGACAAAAATTACTAGAGAAGTGTGCATTATGCCGTATGTTACACAGCTCCAAACATTTTATATAACGGTTGCACATTTACACTAGCATTATAATGTGATGTACAGTACATTTCTTGTACTTTTATGTACCACCCTATTCCTCTAAAAAAAAGCAGTGAATAGGTCTGTGTTGCTAAAGTAGGAGATAAACCTGTCTGACTTTTGTTTCACCTGCAGATGAGCTTCCGAGACTACTGTGTAAGTTACTTGCCTGTAAGTCTTTGCGCTTTAAAATTGCTAGTTTTCTCCTGAGTCAATAAGTTTAAACAGATACATGCTAGATTCTTTTGTACACACTGAAAGCTGTGACTATAACACTATTTTTTCTTGTACTTGCATGCCATCATATCTGCTGTTTCCTTTGAATCTACACTTAATGGAAGCTTTGTATAGAATGTACGTCACAGTGGATTCTGACACCTGCTAAACAAAAGTGAGATGTTATCAAGATATTCAATATAAGTAGGGACTTACAAGCAGAGCAGTCTAGTAATCAAACTGTATGCTCATTAAACAAGAATCTCAGTTTAAATATTAAAACCCATCCAACACATGCTTTCCTCTATTTTGCCTGCAGGCCGGCTTGCTGTGGACCTGGGTGAGTAGCCAAAGTGTTGCAGAACTTCATTTACAAGATTCCTGAAAGAGCAGACTAACTGGACAGAGACACACAATGCTGGAAAGGATCAATGCTAACCACTGCTCCACCTGTAACGAACAGTTCTTTCCGGACCCTATGCGGACGACACAATCCGACGAAGTGGGGAAAACACTGGGAAAACGTTATGCAGGGATACGGGGCTGAAAACAGGGGGGCGTGTCCAAAGTGCGCTGGTGCACGGGGAAGGTGTGGCCGAGGCAAACAATCCAAAAGAGTAGTCCTTAGAGAGAATCCAAAACACAAGGGTAAGTCCAAAACCAGGAGATCCATCAAAACGCGGAATTAAAACACGAAGGCCGGGTCGGAACCGGCGGACAGGGAACGGGAACGGGAACGGGAACCGAGATTAAAACCTTAACGGGACCAGGCGCTTCCAGGTCCCGGACTCGCACGATACGGAAATCAGATGCAGAGCCCGGATGAGCGTCAGCGCCTGGCTTTTAAGGTGGGCTGGGAATAGGAAACAGGTGCACAGAATAAAGTCTCAAGTGAAAGGGCTGGAGCACCCTTAAGGAGGGGGAACTAATCGTGACACCACCTTGCCGGCCTTATTACCAGCTCAGAAACTATTAAACTAAACAGATGTTGGTGTCTGGGGATGGTTTACCTGTGATTATGTGGATAATATTAAAATTGAGACATCTAAAATCTAAAATTAATATGGAAGTAGTGATGACCAGAGTCAACTGTTGGCAACTTAGATCTGTAAGTGATCAGGACAACATCATCTACATACCAGAGGTTCCCCTGCTGAGTGAAATATTAATCAACTACAAATACATTTACTGTTATTTAGAAACTATTTTCTAAATAATAATTCAGATAGTTATACTGTTATGTAATAATAACAACAACAACAACTTAAAATAACACATTATGTTAAGTTTTCCAGTGAAGAAAATGAAGAAAAAAAAACAGTGCAGAAAAACACAATAAGAAAAAGATCTTTTTCCAATTATACACAACATGATCATCAAGAAAATAGATTCTTCAGTATGAGTTAATCTTCTGTGTCGGTCTTAATTCTTCTTCATAATTTCAAGTAATAACACAGAGATCATTCTGTTTGTTTTCACTACTGCCATGACAGCAGTGTTATTGCAATGTAGCAGTGCTGTAGTGACAGTAGGGTGTAGTGACAATAGTAATGCAGTAGTGACAGCAGTATTCACAGTAGTAGTGACAGTATTAGTGGCAGTAGTGACAGCAGTGACTGTAGCAATACAGTAAATGCAGTAGAGACAGAATTAGTATATAGTGTTAGTAGTGCCAGCAGTAGTTATTGTAAAAGTGACAGTAGAGACATTACTAGTGACAGTACTTGTGAGAGCAGTGGTGACAGCAGTAGTAGTGCAGTAGTAGAAGTGACAAAAGTAGTGACAGCCATAGTTACAGTAGTAGGAACAACAGTCATAAGAGTATCAGTGACAACAGAAACAGCAGTAGCACTGACAGTAGTACTGATTGTAGTAGTGCAGTGGTGGCTGTAGTGACAGCAGTGGTGTGTGCCTGTGCTGTTGGTATCTCAGGGCTCAGTATCAATTGAAAGATTAATATTTACAGGCTGCATGTGATGTGAGCTAATGAAAGTGAGCTCACTGCCATCTCCCTGCCAGCAGAGGGTGAGGAAAAAATTACCTCCCAATGAATTCTCTGATTACTTTTTTCTTATTTTTACAGAAAGATGCAGACCTGAAGGTAAGGGAAATATGTTTCATTTTACTGAGCCAAAAAGGTTCAGTTGGATGTGTTCTACTAAGTAAGTTACACCATACCTGTATACTTAATACATATTTCTTTAGATGCTGCATGGATTAGAATCTAACACAATTATTGGATTTCATATTTGAAAATGTCTTGTTTTTATTGTTCCCTTAAATTTCAGAGATGTTCTTCTCCGCTGTGACATCAGTGGCTGTCCAAGTGAATAGTTTTCTCAGATTCTGCTTCTTTGTCCTCTGTAATGAATTGATAAAGTACTGCCATTGACATGCAATCAGCATCAATATGGTTGTTTCTGTTCAAGTCAATTATGGGAGGAGTTTCTGAAATATCCCCACCTGGGGGGGCAGGTTTACTGTCCCAGGAGTCTGAATGATCTTCTAGATCCCATCTCCCCAAATAAAAACTCTTCCTGATATTTGCTAGGCAGCTCTTTTTCATTAATAAATAAATAATCCTTACACGTAAAGAGGCTCTTCTGGACACTGCACTTAAATAGGTAATAGGGACTCCCCTCCACCAGCACCAATGTGCAGCCCCACCTGGATGATGTGACAGCAGTCATAGAGTGATGAAGCCAGTTCAGAGATGGGGATTATGAGGAGGCCATGATTGGTAAAGGCCAGGGGAAATTTGGCTGGGACACTTGGCTAACACCCCTACTCTTTTCGAGAAACACCCTTGGTAATTTTTAATTACCACATAGAGTCAGGTCCTCGGATTTCCGATTAATGCAAATCACATGTACATGTTCAGTACACATTATACAGTACAGTGTTCCCATTACATGTAGCCATTGATGTCACAGCTGGACATACTCACCTTGACACACAAGATCACCCTGCTGCACACCTGATCTCAACACAGACAGCAGTGAGACACACCTGTTCACACACCTGATCTCAACACAGACAGCAGTGAAGACACACGTGTTCACATGTGATCTCAACACAGACAGCAGTGAAGACACAGCTGTTTTTATCTCCAGCTGGACACATAAATCTTGTTACATTTTTTTTTCTGAAACTATAATTTCTTTCTCTTTACAGAATTTGAGAGTGCACGTAGGAATGCAGGTGAGACTATTTGCTTTCTCAAGCATTCATCAATCTCATTAAAATACACAAAGTACAGGTTCAGTGCACTGAGATTACTTTACACTGTTCATCATCAACTCTTCTCCTTTCTTGTCCATAGTGGACGTGACTCTGGACCCCAGAACAGCTCATCCCCATCTCATTGTGTCTAGGAATGGGAAACAAGTCAGACATGGTGACATACGACAGGATCTCCCTGACAATCCAGAGAGATTTACTTCCTGTGTCGATGTCCTGGGAAAGGATGGGTTCACCTCAGGGAGACACTACTGGGAGGTGAAGGTTGGGAAGAAGACTGAGTGGGATTTAGGAGTTGTCAGAGAGTCCATCAAAAGGAAAAAGCAGATCTCACTGAGCACTGAGGATGGGTTCTGGACTTTGGGACTGAGAAATAGGACGTACACAGTAAGCACAATCCCTGCTCTCGATCTCCCCCTGACCATGAGGCCCCGGAAGCTGGGGGTGTATGTGGATTATGAGGGGGGGCAGGTCTCCTTTTACAATGTGGAGGAGGAGTCTCATATTTATACGTTCACTTGCAACTTCAGGGAGAAGCTCTACCCATTCTTCAGCCCCTGTACCAATGATGGGGGTAAAAACTCAGCCCCTCTGATCATCACTCCTGTCAGTCCCCCTGAGTGAAACACAATATCTATAGGAGGGGCAGCATGTATAATAACTGCTGTGTCTTTTGAAATCACTGACTTGCCACAGATTTGGAGAATTATTATGGATGGGCAGCTTTTTTGTGTTGTGTTTATTAATCACAGAAAAAATAAAAGCACCATCAGATTTGTGTCTCGAGCTCTGTTTCCACTGATTTCTGATTCGCTATAGGATCAAGCATTACAAACATGACCATAGCTTGTGAAAGTGACAAAAATAACATTTTGATCAGCAATATCCAAAAGCAACATGGAATTATTAAATCTATGAATGCTGTCAGCCATTTTCATGAAAATCATTATGCTTTCAAAGTTGCTAATAAAAAAGTGAAGGCTGCAAAAATTGGCATCACTGACGTGCCGTAGTTTGGAGTAGTATTATTTTGCAAAAAATAACAGATCCATCAGTTTTGTTACTCGAGCTCCATTTTCACTTGGTGAATTAAAGCACATACCTCTGCCTACAATGTGACCTCTGTACTGTAGAGTAAAAATGTCTGTCATCAGTTCTTCTACTTTAATTTTACAGATGAAGTCTTCAAAATTGTCTTTACAGCAAATGCAGAGATTTCTTTGAAAATTATTACATAACAGCACCTATCAAAATAGGTTTAAAATGCAAAGAAAAATATTTACACGTTGCAGTTGTCCAAGGAACTACTGTGTATTTTAAGCATCCAAAGAAACATCATTTACAAGTGCTGTAAATTCACAGTTGATTGTTCCAGCAATCTGTTTTAAAAGAGGTGTTCTGACATTGTAATCAGCTGGGTTGATCAACAAGTATTTCCTGTGAAGATCACAGGTCAGCGGCGTGTGTCAACAGTCACTGATAAATTCACTCACACTGCCCACCTGGGACTCCTGATCTTCTCCTGGTTTCTGAAGTTGCTGTCTTGTGGGATTCCGTCGACTTCCTCTTGTACAGCCTAGACAAACCCATGCCTGTTCACTGGTCTCTTAGCCTAATCAGCCACAGTTTACCCCATACCATCCCAGCAGTGGTGAATGACACAGCTACTTTAATTGTGCTGATTAAAAGTGGGGATCAGTAGGGCTTTTCACTGGTCTCTGAGTCCTGGAGGCCCATCGGGATAGCAGTGTATGAAGGGTCCTCTCATAGTTCACTTGAACCACAGCAATGCAGTGTGTGCAAGGTAACAGCTGTGCTTTTGAGTTTGCAAGTAAATATTTTAATGTAATCAAGTCTTAAAGCCTTACCCCTTCCAGTGGAGGAATAACTGCTGATCAAGGTCATAAAAAGACAAGTTTAAGTCTTTAATTATTAAGTTTTTTATCCTTCTCTCCGGTGAGGAAGCTTGGAGTTAAGAGATCTGATGAAATTAGTTATAAAGGGATGATGTGGAGCTGTTAGCTGTAAAAATTCCTTAGCTACAGTACTTTGATGTTGTTGTCAGAAAGGGTAATTTGTTATTTGAGGGAGAAAATGGTACAAAGCATTAGTTTCCTCGAAAATTATTGTAAACATTTTTTAGTGTTACTCTCGGTGGTGTTGGAGTCAAAGGAGAGTGTTAAATTTCAGGCAAAATCCTTTAGGAATGATGTTGTAATGACGACATCTGTAAAGTAATAGGTGGGGGTTAGAAAGCCTAGTTTTGAAAAAGATCGCTGAGAAGAGCTGGTTTAGTGAGAGAAGGGGTCACGTAGTCCAGGGAGGAGGAGAAGGAATGACAAAGGGATTTAGAAAAAGATTTAGAGGAAGGCACATATGATATATGTGTATATATGTATACTGTACTGTATGAACCGTGATCTATGCATGAAAGAAAAATGAATGAAAAGGGTTCATTTATATTTTATAAATACACCTCTGCAATGATACTGACTGTACTGCAGTAGGTCAGAAAGAACATGAAATCTGCTGGGTGGCAGCTGTGTGCTGGAGTCTGGTTGTGAGAGTGTGGAGCTCTGCTTTTGTAGAAGGTCTCCTTCTACAATACAGAAAGCTGTAACAATAACATTATTATTACTTGCATTTGCATCATCATATCTGTTGTTTCATTTGAATCTAGGCTTAGTGGAAATATGTAAAATGAAGGTCACAATGGCTAATCACACCTGCTAAACACAGAGAAGTGAGATTAAGAACTTGTAAGTAGGAACTTAAACATATGGAACACAAGCAGTTTATCATTCAAACGGTATGTACTGTGGTGTCTCCGGGGGAAAGGAAATTGTGGATTACGCTCCAGGTATCCGAAGGCGATACCTCTACGTAGGGCCGTCAGCACCAGCATCGCTAAGGAGATGGTAAATCTCTTCACCTGTTTTGGCTTGCCGAAAGAAATATTAACTGACCAAGGAACTCAGTTCACTTCACACCTGATGCAAGAGAAAGCTAAACTCCTGAACATAAAATTCCTGAGAGCTTCAGTACAGCATCCACAAACAGACGGGCTGGTGGAGAGATTTTAATAAAACCCAGAAGCAGATGCTGAAAAAGGTCTTGCAAGCCGACAGGAAAGACTGGGACTTGATCCTCCCTCTCCTGATATTTGCCATCCGAGAGGTACCCCAAGCCTCCACAGGGTTCTCCCCCTTCGAGTTATTATATGGGAGAACACCCAAGGAATCTTGCATGTCGCCTGGGAAGTTTGGGAGTCACAGCGATTGTCGTCCCACAATGTGCTCGATTATGTCCATTCCCTTCAGGACAGGCTTGCACCACTAGCGGGGGATCACCTACAGCGAGCGCAAGGCAGACAAAAGGAGTGCTATGATCGTTCAGTGCAGCAAAGCATCTTTCTCCCTGGGAATCGCGTAATGCTGCTACTGCCCTCACCGGAGTGCAAGCTTTACGGGAGATGGCAGGGACCCTACGAAATCCGCGAACGGACCGAGCCAGTCACATACAGGGTATACCATCCGGACCACCGTAAAAAAGATATACCACGTGAACGCCCTGAAACCTTGGAGAGAACCCCATGTGGAGGAGACAGTCCCTGCATTGCTGGCCAGTGACTCTACCTCCTCTACCGTGGATATAATTTCTCTCTCTCCAAATCTCTCCCCCCCAGGATGTTGGAGCTGACGTTTGCAGCTATGTGACGCAGTGGTGGCCTGGCACGGTGAACAGAGCTGCCAGCGCACCTCACCGTGCCAGGCCACCACTGCATCACACAGCTGCCAGCGCACCTCACCGTGCCAGGCCACCACTGCGTCACACATATTTCAGCGCCATATATTTCATGGATATTATGGAATATAATGGATGGATATCTTAGTTATCTTTCTAGTTCACAGGTTTGCATGCATAATTTAATTTTGAAAGCCACTGAGACATCGGGTACTACTGTTGTATTTATGAAAAAGAAACAAAACAAAAAACATACTAACAACTGTGCCATCCTACTCCTTAGTTAATACATTTTATTATTCATAAACAGTTAACATTGTTAGCAAAATATTTTGAATTATATTTAACCCTATTTTTTCTTTAGTTTTGTATTTAACTTATTATATGATAGTCAGATATTTGAACAATGAAAATATATTTTTACAAGATTTTACATTAAGCACTTAAAATTAATATGGTTAATAATAGTAAACTGTAACATGCTGTAACAAGACCGGTTAAACTGCGAAGAAAATGCTTTCAGAGAAAATGTTTCAGGTGTGAAGAACATAGATCTCCAATGCAATTTCAACCAAACCTGTTCCCACACACCCTGCCCCCACTACCATTAGAATATACACAAACATTTTAGCGTTTCATTCTGAGCAGAAGACCCTCACACCTGAAGAGTGCTGGCTGTGACGAATTAAACCGGTTTTACAGGTTTCAATCACAGACCATGTGACATGGGAGTCAGGAAACTACAGTAACACACAGCGCCACCGGATTTGATAACGCTATAAAAACGCTATAAAATAATGTGACTTGGCACAGAACAAGTTTACAGCACAGTACAAAAATAAATGCTGACCATGACTTTAGAAGCATAAATTGCCTTACACTCAATTTAAACACAAGCTGTCTTTAGCCCTCTAAGCTGGTTCATACAGAAATGTAGAGATCCAGGCTCAGAACACACAGCTTCATTAGCGAATACATATGCAGGACAACTAGAGAAGACGTTTTACAGAGGATGGATTTTTAGAAACATCCCATCAGTGACATCACTGAAGTCAACTCCTAGGTACTGTAACTGTCGTGTGGATAGTTTCACAAGAATCAGACAAAGGTTTAAGCATCGCTTGTTCTAGATAAAACTGCAAAAAAAAAAACCAACAACCAATAATGTACTTCTTTGCGGCTCTGTTTGCCCAAATCATATATTCACAACGTGAAATCTAGAAAATAATATTACGTAACCAAAATCCGCAATATGGAAACAGAACCTGTGTAATTGTTGATAGATGATGTACTCGTAACATTTTTTCAAGACGAACTACAACATTTAAAAAATGACTTGTATGTACTTGATATCTCTAATCAATCCACGGGTCCCAGCACAAAACGAAACTAAAACGCATACCGTTTCGCGCTTCTTATTAGTTGCTCAAAAGTAATTTGACCGTATGAAATGCATAATATAAACCTAGAAACATATACGTGAGCAGTACTTAAGCACTGTAGTATCGGTATTAAGACATACCTCTCAAATACTGTAAATCAAGTTAAAAATATCTCAAGACCGATTCTGGTCATAATGAAACCATGTTTCGTGTATGTTTTCTTTTTCATCTTGAAATAACTCATTTCTAAATACCTTTTTCACTGTTAACATCTTGCAGCAACTCTGCGACAAAATATACACTCTGACAGTTCATCCTGCTACCAACATTAAATAAAACAAATCTTAAGATTTATATATTTATGTCTTTATTTAGTGGTTTCATTAGTGACAAAGGCTAAACTTTCTTGGAAAAATGTATTTTATGTGTTGCGGAAAAAACTGACTTGCTTTAACAAAATATGTTTACAAATCCTTTCACCTGGCATTTTCGTAGTTAGAAATTATGGAACGCTCTGTTAAAAGCAAGGGAGTTTTTATGTCCGTTGCAGTTCTTTTGCAACATGAATATAATTATATCGTTTTTAATTTCTTGAGATACGCGATTCCATATTATATTCCCTTTTAATCAAATTCTAAAAGTATGCTTGTTGACTCCGGTATCACGTTAGTTAAAGACTTCGAAGCTTACAATGTTTAGGGAGAAATGGAATACTGGTGTGTATTTTTTTCTTTAAAGTACCGAGACCAGCCATATACTGTATGTTTATGTTCCAAAATTAATATCGTTTATGGCCTTCACACGCGTTACAGTATGCTCCTATTCTTTTTATGCTCAGCTACTAAGATTTCCCTTCAGTGGTAAAATTCAATATCTACAACGGGCACAGCTTACAGCTTGTCCAAAGTCATCCATTATTAATACTATTAGTAATATCTTCAGTAAAGGCTTTGATGCATAAATATTTCTGATAAAGGTAGGTTGTGTACTTTTGTCCAACTGAGCAATCTTGCTTTCATAAAATATACCAACATTTTAATGACTGATGATTAACATGCTGTAATACACAGTTCAAAATTAAAGGCTCAAATGCTGTAAATGAGAGGTTAAGCTCCCCCTGGCGGTTTTACAAGGCGACGCCGGATAGTTTCCGGCAGAGCGTCAAATGATACGTGACACCACGTGATACCGCGTGACACCGCGACACGCCCACCGGGGTATGCCGCGAAATACCTCACCCATTTTGAATGGCTGCATCTGTAGAATATGCATATAAACCTAACAGATCTTATCGAAAGGGTTATCAGAATACAAAAGATATATATTCAATCAGTTACAAAGTGTTACACATATCAAGAGGACATACGTTCAGTATATCATTCATTAAGACCGTTTCGTAAATGAACTTTGTTATAACTTCTACATTAGATACTCAAAACAAGTACATAACTCTTAGAAATTAAATTGATATCAACTGGTTGGGATAACAATTGAATTCTCAAGCTGTAATGCATTGAAGTTGAATACTCATCCAATCTCTGGGGATTCAGATCTCCTGCAGGCACAAAGAAACAGTTGCAGGCTGTTGCTGTCCAATCCGCGCTCTCTGGCTCGGTGCCAGGCTGTGCTGTGCGGCTTGCGACGGTGCGCTGCTGATGTTCACTGACCGGCTAGTTAGTGTTGGCTTTAACTAGCAAAGTTTGTGCACAGGAGAAAAGATGACTGTGGGTCCCAGCAAGTCAGGAAGAGGACTGGTTCGTTCCTGATGAAGAGCTAGTTCTGAATAGTGATTCAGCTGTCCACAGTTCTGACCTGTTGACGAGGCCTGCTGCTGGTGCTAACCTCGGGTGGATCCTCTGGTTACTCTCTGGCAATCTCCGCTCTAGACTCTTAGAACAAAGGAAAGTTCTAGCACTCGGACACACTGGTCGTTCCGTGGTTGTCCGGGCTGAGTCTCAGGATGGTCAGGAGGCGCGCTGCGAGAATGTCCTGCCCTTGGGAGCCTTCTGCTCCTGGGCCGTCCTGCCCTGGAATTCTCCTTTGAATTCCCTTTAGAATAGTCCACAGAATTCTCCACAGAATCCCTTCTGAATCTTACTGAATCTCTCAGGCTCTCTGTGTTGCCTGTTTTTACCTGGAGGAACTTCAGCTCGTTGATTGGCTGAAAGTTCCATGGGCATCAGAGTCCCACGTGGGTTACTCGGCCCTACCAGTCCCTGATTGGTTGATCAAGGTGAGATATGAGTCACTTACTCCTGACACTTAGGAATGCAGTCCAGATGTCCAACTGGCACTCCCTGGACAGATAGGCACCAATGGATGACCATTGATCATGATAGCCAGGCTTAGCTAAGTGCATCCCCCTTTGGGAGCTGTCCTTTATCAAAGGAACCTTAAATCAGCCTGCATGAATAGTTTCTCTGTGGCTGCACCACAGAGATGAACAGAGAAATGGGGCCTCATTTGGGAAAGCTCAGAACACTTAATTCTTTCTTATTAATAAGCCTCGCCGCTACAGTACTATAAATATCCACAGAGGAATTGGAGAAGAGATTTATAGAAAATGAGCTCAACCATCAAGGACCGGATCATGGACAGCCTGGACAGTCTGGATTCAGACAGGTTGAAGAAATTCAAGGAGAAGCTCATTGATATGGGAAAAGATGGCCAGTTCCCTAGAGCAGAAGTCGAAAAATATGATACGGTAGACCTGGCAACACGTCTGATTGCTGTCTATCAGGAACATGGAGCAGTTGAAAACACAATTAAAATTCTGCGTAACATTCACGAAAACAAAATCGCTTCAGATCTGGAAAACAGGATGAAAGTTGGTAAGTTCTAAAGGTGATTATTTTAAATCAGATTTATGTTTTGGTTCTCTACTTCACAGAATAGTTAAAATCTAAGTACTATGATATACTGTATATGTACATTGTGTTGTATTCACCGTGATCTATGCATGAAAGAAAAACAAAAGAAAAGTGTTCATTTATATTTTATAAATACACCTGTGCAATGATACTGACTGCACTGCAGTAGGTCAGAAAGATCATGAAACCTGCTGGGTGGCAGCTGAGTGCTGGAGTCTGGTTGTGAGAGTGTGGAGCTCCGTACTGTTACTGCAGTCATCACTGTTTCACCCGTACTGACATTTTCCTTCATTGTCATTGACAGATGACTCTTCCGACGAGGACGAGGATGATGAAGATGAGGATGAGGACGGTGAATATTTAACATTTATTTAACATTTTCAATATTTCAGAAGAGCTGCCATCTTGTCAGAACCTGCCATCCTCTCAGAACGTTTTGAATTAAGAAAATACAGAGAGAACAAAATGATTTTTGATCTACTCCTTTAGTTGAAAAATCAGTAACACAATACCTATTAAATCTCTATCCTCTGTTTTCCTTTGCCTGCAGATGACTTTGCTGGAGCTTTTGCTAACTAACTTAATTTTTTTTGGTTTTTGCATATTGTAAAACTGTTGCTGATTTATTAATACCTACAATTCTGAATAAGCAGGTATCTACTTCCTGTAATGGATATGAATTGTTGTGTACTGTAAACAGTTATGGGCGGCACGTTGGGAGACAGTAGTATATTGTGGTAGTAGAGACAGTGGTAATGTTACAGTAGTTGAGACAGTGGTAGTGGTAGTACTGACAATGGTAGTACTGACAGTGGTAGTGGTAGTGTCACAAAGCCTTCTTCAGGACCTTATGCAGATGGCAGAATCCGGAGGGGAGTGAGAGAAAAAGACTAGGAAAAAGCCGGAGTGGGATCCGGCGAAGGGTCGGGGGAATAAAGAGGGTAACGGGGCCAGGCGCTCCCAGCCCTGGACCCAGATGGTCAGGAGCCAGTTGTGAAGTCGATGCCATCAAGGCCCTCCTGGACTCACTGCTAAACGGGCTTCCAGGCGTCCATCTTCCAAAGCTGAGCCCAGGCTGGTAGGAGCGTCTGGCTTTTGTAGGACTGGGGCTGGAACCGGAGGCAGGTGTAGGAAATCAAAGATAAACAAGAAAGGGCTTCCTTGTCCTTAAGAAGAAGGGTAATGGTGGTAGAGCAGAGAAGTGCAGAGACCTTTTTGTGGGCAGTGGCTCAAAAGGGGAGAAGGGGCACTTTCCGGGGCAGGATTTGTTACATTAGAGTATCCTGGATGTAAATCAGTGCCCACTTGTATTTCTGTGTTTTTTAATTTTACAGGAAGTTTGGATGTGACTTCAGAGGGATTATAATATTCACAACCTTGGCAAAAAATGGTTGTCCATAATTGCTGATTAACATAATTGCTGTTTGATTAACAGACAATATATTATACACCCTCTACTGAGCATATGAGTGATAACATAGGGCGTAATCTAGAAATATTTTTGAGGTGAAAAAAAGATGTTTAAAAAATATGCTGAACATGTGGGTCGAATGTTAAGCCAGAATCGAATATCACCCCTAGGTTTTTTCATTTAGACTGAAGCTCAAGTACAGAACCATCTACAGATAGGGTTACAGGATTGGCATTACAAAGTTGATGGGGGGTGCCGATAAGCATGACTTCAGTCTTGTCGCAGTTCAGATGAAAGAAATTTTGAATCATCCAAGTTTTTGTCAGACATGCAATTAGATAAAATAGAGAAAGCCACATCAGTGTCAGGTTTGGTATGGATGTATCATCAGTATTATCAGCATGGAAATGATAGCTGAGGCCATGTGATCTTAAAAGCTGACCAAGTGGAAATATGTGTTGTGTCAAACAAATGACAGCAATCTGGGTGTCAGTGTAGCAGAAGTCTTCTTTATTACATATGCATATGGGAGCCTACCTCTTGCAGGCCAGACTCAAAGAAGTATTACAAAGAGTGGTCTTTTTGTACAGTAAAGTCTGTAAAACTTGTCCATAAAAGGGATTTGACATCGGCTGTGGACAAGAGTTAAGCAAGTTTCTCATTGTTTTTGTAACACTGCCAGGAACATATGGCAGTTATGCCTTGCGATTACAACAGACATGACAGGTCAGCATATACAGACAAATTGGAACTACATACTTTCACAACTGCTGGAGTGGAAAGTTTCAAGACAAGTGTTTAAGATATCAAAGACTTATAGAAGAATTAAGAATAATTTCTTCACATGTAAATGCCCAGTGTCGAGCCCTGAGGAACACCAGACTTAACAAGACCAATTTCAGACCTACTGTATACCCATTAAGACAGACAAAGTGACAGCGATCAGTGATGTAAGACTTGAACCACTTGAGAGCAGTGTCAGAAACTCCAAACACAGTCTCAAGATGAGAAAGTAAGATGTTATGGTCAACAGTGTCAAAAGCAGCACTGAGATCAAGAAGGATGAGTATAGAAAGAGAACCAGAATCAGAAGCTATTAGAAGATCGTTAGTGACTTTGACCAGGGCAGTTTCTGTGCTGTGAAGTTGACGGAAGCCAGATTGGAGGGGTTCGAAAAGGCTGTTTGTCATGAGGTGGTTAGGTAACTGAAATGTGACAGCACGTTCCAGAATTTTTGGAAGAAAGGGTAAGTTGGAGATGGGGAGAACATTGTTTAGATTGTCGAGAGCCATGTTAGGCTTTTTTGGCATGGGGGTAATGGCAGCAGTTTTGAGGACCGTTGGTACAATGTCAGTGCTCAAGGATTCATTTATAATATTGAGGACAATGGGACAGAGAGAAGAGAAACAGGACTGAAATAAAGTGGTGGGAATGGGATCTAAAATAGATGTGGTGGGTTTCATGTGCGTAACTAGTTTATTAAGGGATGTTGAGTCCAGAAGAGAGATGTTGGAGAGAGAAGAACCAGAAAAGTTCCTTTTGTAACACATCTTAACAAGAGGACAAAGCATAAAAAAGTTACCAATTACATGCAATACCAAATGCAATCTCTTTCCATCTTAAGAGCAAGAGTTCACATGATAGCACATCAAATCAAAGAATTTGATGGAATGGAATTACTACACACATAGACTGTATATTTTTTGTAAATAGGCTACAGGCAGTTTTGATTTTCATCAAAACTTAAGTCATACAATATTTACCGATGTAATCGTTCTGTTTCTGAGGTGTACGTAGAATGTAGCCTAAGGAACTGGCTTTTTTGATGACCATTTACCACTAGTTGTGCCCCAGTTATGAAGCGATGCACTCCCATTAGCTGCCTCCCTAAATTCTCTTTTTTCTCTCTTCTTTTTTATTCTGAAGGCTCTCCTGTTTCTGTGACTGAATCATATATATACATATGTACTGTATAAAGAATACGCATGTCAGCTGTTTATATCAAATTCAAAAAGACTGGCTCGTCTACTCAGTTAACTAAATTTTCTTAAGGAAATCTCAAATCTAACTAGTTAAGTAGCCATGCAGACATTAACTTGGCGAGTTCATCAGTTTGCAAACATAGAATAGGTGAATGAAAATAGTCTTTCTTAAACACAAAGTGCTCAATATGACATCCTTGCTGTATTACTTTTGTACAGTCCTTCTGAAAAATCTGTGTATCGTCTCACTGTTCAAAAATGTTTAACATGAGCACCACAGGTGTGAAGTCTGCATTGTACAGTATATTACACTGTTCCAAACATTTGATATAATGGTTGCACATTTCCACTAACTTTATAATGTGATGTAGATTACTTTGCCTCAACAGTTTTGAAATAAGCATAACCTATAATATTTGATATGTACCATCCTACTCCTTTTAAGAGAAAGCAGTGGCTAGTTCTGTATTGCTAAAGCAGGACATAAACCTGTCTGACTTTTGTGTTTCACCTGCAGATGAGTTTCCAAGACTACTGTGTAAGTAGTTTGTTTGTGTGCCTTTGTGTTTTAACATTGCTATTTTTCTCCTGACGAGTCAGTAAGTTTAAAAAGATACATATTAGATTCTTTGGTACACATATTGTATGTGTAGGTGTGCTTCTACAACACTGAAAGCTGTGACAATAACACTATTATTTCTTGTACATGCATGCCATTACATCTGCTGTTTCCTTTGAATCTACACTTAAAGGAAACTTTGTATAGAATGTAGGTCACAATGGATTACGACACCTGCTAAACAAAAGTGAGATGTTTTTCAAGATTTTCAATATAAGTAGGGTCTAGTATTCAAACTGTACTGTATGCTCATTAAACAAGAATCTCAGTTTAAATGAATATTAAAACCCGTCCAACACATGCTTTCCTCTATTTTGCCTGCAGGCCAGCTTGCTGTGGACCTGGGTGAGTAGCCAAAGTGTTGCAGAACTTCATTTACATGATTCCTGAAAGAGCAGACTAACTGGACAGAGACACAATGCAGTCAATGCTGGAAAGGATCAATGCTAACCACTGCTCCACCTTGCCGGCCTTATTACCAGCTCACAAGCCAGAACATTATTAAAATAAACAGTATTTTGTGTTTTGGGATGGTTTTCCTGGGATTATGTGCATTAAATTAAAATTCTGTAAAATTACTATGTAAGTGGTATGATGAGCAAAGTCAACAGCTGGTAGCCAACATCTGTAAGTAATCATAATAAGATCAGATCCACACCAGAGATTCCTCTGCTGAGTGAAATATTAATAAGAAAATGAAAAAAAAAACAATGCAGAGGAAAAAAAAAACAATAAGAATCTCCCAGGTTATACACTACATGATGTAGGAAAATAGATTCTTCAGTATTAATTGTTGGTGTTCTTTGTAATTTCAAGAATTAATACAGAGATCATCCTGTTTGTTTTCACTACTGCCATGACAACAGTATTATTGGAATGTTCCAGTGCTGTAGTGACAGTAGCAGGAAAAGATGTAGTGACAAAAGTAGTGCAGTAGTGACAGCAATAATCACAGTAATAGTGACAGTATTAGCAACAGTAGTGACAGCAGTGACTGTAGCAATAAATGTTGTAGAGACAGTAGTAGTATATAGTGGTAGTAGTGTCAGCAGTAGCAACTGCAAAAGTGACAGTAGAGACATTTTAAGTGACAGTATTAGTGAGAGCAGTAGTGACAGAAGTGACAGTAGTACTGACAGTAGTAGTGCAGTGGTGGCAGTAGTGACAGCAGTGGTGTGTGCCTGTGCTGTTGGTATCTCAGGGCTGAGTATCACTAGAAGATCAGTGTTTACAGGCTGAATGTAATGTGAAATAATGAAAGTGTAACAAAGCATAGTTCAGGACTCTATGGAGACGGTATAATCTGGAAGTACTGTAAGTGGAGAAGAACATCAGGGGAAGGTACAGCAGGATAGGACAGGTTGATAGACAGGGAGGCATGATGACTGTGATCCGGTGCTCAGGTGGCGTGGTTCTGCCAAAAGTTCAGATAGTCCAAGTGGGGAATCCTGGGTGCAGTCCGAAGTCCAAAATCCATCCAAGACAAGACAAACACAGTTAAAATCAAGAACAGGATCTGGAACAGGGACAGGGAATAAAACCAAGGTAATGAGGCCAGGCGCTCAGATAGTCAGGACGCCGCGGTGAAGCCGATGCCGTCGGGTCACTCCTGGCTAGGAATAGCAAGAGCAGCAGGCTTAAATAAGGAGACAGAACAGGGGGCAGGTACTCAACTACAATAGAAGGGATTACGATCGGGACAGAAAGTGAGTTCACTGCTATCTCCCCACCAGCACAAGGTAAGGAAAAAAGCACCTCTCAGTTATTTGATTTTTACAGAATTTTTTTTCTTATTTTACAGAAAGATGCAGACCAAGAGGTAAGGAAAATAGGCTTTGTTTTACTCAGCCAAAAAGGTTCAGTTGGATGTGTTCTACTTAGTAAGTTACACCATACCTGTATACTTAATACGTATTTCTTTAAATAATGTATGGATTAGAATCTAATGCAATTATTGAATTTCATATTAGAAAATGTCTGTGTTTTATTGTTCCCTTAAATTTCAGAGATGTTCTTCTCCGCTGTGACATCAGTGGCTGTCCTAGTGAATAGGTTTCTCAGATTCTTTGTCCTCTGTAACGGTTTGATAAAGCACGCTCACTGACGTGCAAACAGCATCAATATGGTTGTTTCTGTTCATGTCAAATGTGGGAGGAGTTTCTGAAATATCCCCTCCTGGGGGGGCAGGTTTGCTGTCCCAGGAGTCTGAATGATCTTCTAGATCCCATCTCCCCAAATAAAAGAGTGAGCAACACATCCTCTTTTACCCTTCTGTGTCGTTCCTTCCTTCTGTTCTTGAACTCTCTGATTTCTGTGCTGTTGGCATCTCAGCGCTGAGTATCACTAGAAGATCAGTGTTTACAGGCTGCATGTGATGTGAGCTAATGAAAGAGAGTTCACGGCCATCTCCCTGCCAGCACAGGGCGAGGAAAAAAGAACCTCCCAGATCTCTGATACCTTTTTTCTTATTTTTACAGAAAGATGCAGACCTGCAGGTAAGGAAAATCTGTTTTGTATTACTCGGCCAAAAAGGTTCAGTTGGATGTGTTCTACTAAGTGAGTTATGCTATACCTATATACTTAATACATATTTCTTTAGATACTGTATGGATTAGAATCTAATGCAATTATTGAATTTCATATTAGAAAATGTCTGTGTTTTATTGTTCCCTTAAATTCCAGAGATTTTCTCCTCCGCTGTGACATCAGTGGCTGTCCTAGTGAATAGGTTTCTCAGATTCTGCTTCTTTGTCTGTTGTAACGATTTGATAAAGTACTGCCATTGACGTGTAAACAACATCAATATGGTTGTTTCTGATCAGGCCAAATGTGGGAGGAGTTTCTGAAATATCCCCACCTTGGGGGGCAGGTTTACTGTCCCAGGAGCCTGAATTATCTTCTAGGTCCCATCTCCCCAATAAAACAATGAGCATCATATCCTCTTTTACCTTTCTCATTTCCTCCTTCTGTTCTTGAACTCTCTGTTGTTTCTGATATTTGCTAAGCAGTTTTTTTTGTTTTTAAAGAACACATAGAGTCAGAAACTTGGTTTTATGTCCCATGAGAAGACTGATGCCTTTATACAATTCAGTGTCCCCATTATATGTAGCCATTGATGTCACAGCTGGATATACTCACCCTGACACACAAGATCATCCTGCTGCACACCTGATCTCAACACAGACAGCAGTGAAGACACACCTGTTCGCATACCTGAACTCAACACAGACAGTAGTGAAGACACACCTGTTCACACACCTGAACTCAACACAGACAGCAGTGAAGACACATCTGTTCACACACCTCATCTCAACACAGACAGCAGTGAGACACACCTGTTCACACACCTAATCTCAACACAGACAGCAGTGAAGACACATCTGTTCACACACCTCATCTCAACACAGACAGCAGTGAGACACACCTGTTCACACACCTGAACTCAACGCAGACAGCAGTGAAGACACATCTGTTCACATACCTGATCTCAACACACACAGCAGTGAAGACACACCTGTTACTTCCTCCAGCTGACACAAACAAAAATTCTGGAACAAAGTTTTCAGCTTTTGTTTCTTTCTCTTTACAGAACTTGAGAGTGCACACAGGAATGCAGGTGAGACTGTTTGGTTTCTCAAGCATTCATCAATCTCATTAAAATATACAAAGTACAGGTTCAGTGCACTGGGATTACTTAACACTGTTCATCCACAGATCTTCTCATTCGTCTCCTTTCTTGTCTATAGTGGACGTGACTCTGGACCCCAGAACAGCTCATCCCAGCCTCATTGTGTCGAGGAATGGGAAACAAGTTAGACATGGTGACATACGACAGGATCTCCCCGACAATCCAGAGAGATTTACTTCCTGTGTCAATGTCCTGGGAAAGGATGGGTTCACCTCAGGTCGACACTACTGGGAGGTGAAGGTGAAAAATAAGTCCGCCTGGACTTTAGGAGTTGTCAGAGAGTCCATCAAAAGGAAGGGGCAGATCACACTGTGCCCTGAGGCTGGCATCTGGACTGTGTGGCTGAGGGGTGGGACATACACAGCAAATTCCACTGTCCCTGTTGACCTCCGGCTGGCCCAGAAGCCCCGGAAGGTGGGGGTGTATGTGGATTATGAGGGGGGGCAGGTCTCCTTTTACAATGTGGAGGAGGAGTCTCATATTTATACGTTCACTTGCAACTTCAGGGAGAAGATCTACCCGTTCTTCAGCCCCTGTACCAATGATGGGGGTGAAAACTCCAGTAGCCACTCACTGACAGGAGTGATGAAAGCTCCACTGATCATCACTCCTGTCAGTCCCTCTGAGTGACACATAATATCTATAGGAGGGGCAGCATGTATAATAACTGTTGTGTATTTTGGGTTCATTGACTTTTTGTTCTGTTTGTGTTGTGTTGTTGACTAGTATGCATATTGTGTTCTGTTTTTTGATCACGCAGTTTTGTGACTCGAGCTCCTTTTCTTCTGATTTCTGATTCCCTATAGGATCTAGCATTTCAAACATCACCATAGCCTGTGAGAGTTACAATAATAACATTTACTGTAGATCAGCAATATCCAAAAGCAACATGGAATTATTACATTTGTGAAAGCTATCAGCCAGAGATTTTCATGAAAATCATTCTGCTTTCAAAGTTACTGTACTAATAAAAAAGTGAAGGCTGTACAAATTCTAAAGCTGATTATTTCGAAAAATAAATATGTTTTTTTCTGTATTTTAACCTGCCACCTCTGCTGCCTTTTAGTCTCTAGCAAAATTGTAAAGACAAAGAGAGGAAGTATTAAAATTACAATGAAAGCTAAAATAAAGTTTTCCTGTATATTGAAACAGTAATAATCTCTTATGTTCACATAACGGACTTAAGAAAACACTGTACAAACAACCCCAGTGAATGCACTTTCTCTGATTGTTTAGAGATTGTCCACACAGTACAGCAGATGTAAGTGAGTTTATGATCGGTGACCTCAGGTCTATATGTGGAATAACTACATGCAGACAGCACCCCAGGTCCGGAACTGAACCCCAGACCCCAGCAATGAAAGGCAGCAATGCTGTTTCACAGATGTCGGAAGGGACGAACCGTGGAGAGACAGGAGAGCAGAAAAAGACCCTATGCATAGCGGAGGAACAGGGGTTAGCCCGGGCTCAGCAGTGCAGGAGTCGTATGCCCTCATGCAGCGGATGTGGGGTGATTTGGATGCTCGGCGGGTCTCAAGACATCTGAACGTCAATGCTGAGTAAAGGTGAATGAGAGACACGGAAATATATAGCCCCAGAGAGAGAGACACCGGACAGCAAAGGACAGGAAACTAGGTACGGGATAGAGTAGGATATCTGTGGGAGGGGCAGCATGTATAATAACGATTGTGTATTTTGGGTTCATTGACTTGCTGTTGTGTTTGTGTTGTGTTGTGGACTAGCAGGCATATTGTGCTATGTTTATTGATCAGACAGTTTCGTTACTCGATCTCCTTTTCCACTGATTTCTGATTCTCTATAGGAGCAAGCATTTCAAACATCCCCGCAGCCTGTGAGAATTAGAAAAAATAACATTTAGCGAAGCAATATCCAAAAGCAACATGGAATTATTAAATCAGTGAGGACTGTCAGCCAGAGATTTTCAAGAAAATCATTATGCTTTCAAAGCTGCTAATCAAAAAGTGAAGGCTGCAAAAATCCTAAAACCGATTATTTAGAAAAATAAATTAAGTTTTTAAAATGTCCAGTTCATTTTCTGTATTTTAACCTGTCCGCTGTACTGCCTCCTAGTCTCTCTCAAAAATGTAAAGACAAAGAGAGGAAGATACTGAAATTACAATGAAAGCTAAAATAAATATTATCAGTATATTGAAAAATCTCCTTTGTTCACATAACGGTTGGACATAAGACAATAGAAACGACCCCAGTGAATGCTTTCTCTGATTGTTTAGAGATTTTCCACACAGTACAGCAGATGTAAGTGAGTTTATGATTGGTGACCTCAGCTCTATTTGTGGAATAATACATGCAGACAGCTCCCCAGGTCTGGAACTGAACCCCAGACCCCAGCAATGAAACACAGCAATCCTGATCACTGCACCCCCATGCTGCTTATCCCTTTAATCTGGAAATGCCCCTGCTCTACAAGACAGTAGCTGTTTATAAATAATTTTTTATCTGTTATGTGTTAAAAAAGCATGCTTCTCAATGAAATGGTATTCTTCTTTCTTAAATATATAATTTGTTCAGCATTGGTACCACATTTTGTTCATTTGCTTTATGCTAAAAACGTGGATACCCACACTCTCAGTCAAACAGTAAACTGCTTACTGGATTCCTCACAGATAAATAAATCCACACTGGGGATTTGCTCATCCATCTAAACCTCTTCTAACCACTTCTCCTAATTCAGGGTCATGGCAGTACCCAGTCCCAACAAGCAACAGGAGAAAGACAGGATACACCCTGGACAGGACAACCACCCCATCACAGGGCAGGCAGACACACAGACACACAGACACACTGGACAGGACACCACCAGGAGGAAACCCACATGAACACGGAGAACAGGCAAACTCCACAAAGACAGCACCCCAGGAATTAGGCCCAGGGCCGCAGCAATGTGAAACAACATTGCTCACCACTCTGCCACCTTGGAATCTTCAAATGGAAGAACAAACTTTCTCTGGATTGAAATCCAGTCCAGTCCAGTCAAAGTCAAACCAAACCAGCCTCACGGGTTAAAAGGAAATTTTTTGTTGTGTTACAAAAAGATTCAAAGTAAAGAAAGAAATATTCCTGAATAACAAACACATACAGTATCATACAGTATACGAAATACTATAAAATGATGCACTACATTGAACACAGAATCCACCAATTTACCAATAAATACTTTAATACTGTAAATAGTTTTATAACAGTTGAGATGAGACACTGAATAGCCTCAGAGTAGATGCTACTGCAGAACTGCTCTAGATTTGAGACAGGAAACTCATTCACAATTTAAGAAGCTTGTGGTTAAGAAAAGGCTATAACAAAGATGAAAGCGGACTTAATATATGACAAGTGAAACAGAAACACGAAGGGTTTTACAAACTGACACCTCACCTCCGTGCTTCTTGTGTGACCTAAAGCACGTCCCTCTGCCTTTGTAATTATCTCTGAACTGCAGAGAAAAACCAAGGTCTGTCAACAGTTCTTCCACTTCCATTTTCCAGATCAAGTCTTCAAAATTGCCTTGACAGCAAAAGCAGAGACTTCTAATAAAATTATTACAATATAGCACCTATAAAAAAAAACTATTTTAAAATGCAGAGGAAAATATTTATACATTGCAGGTATAGGGAGAAGTCCAATTATTTCACTTAGATTAAGTGTTATTAAAGATTTCTAGTAAGGTTTGTGTGCCTTTACCTATAGCCTGTTGCTTGTTACAGGAATGTAGCTAAAGAGGAACCGTTCTGTGATCTCAGTCGCAGGATGATCTAAAGGTCTTTGTATGTGGGAAGACTTTCCTAGGACAGTCCAGATCCAGTTGTCCATAAGCCCTAAGATGGATGTCCACTGCAAGCTCCTGAATGTCCAGCAGATAGCCAAGATACCTGGGCTGGACATAATCTTAAAAGTCACAGGCCATGGACAATCATCAAAGAAGATTATCAACCAGCCAGAGACCTGACGGGAATGGGGACACACTCCACCTGGTAGCTTCTTGACCAATCACCAACTGTATTTTCCCCAGTTAAAAAGTTGTGCATCACCTCTAACTTTCCCGCTGAACCAATTTGGCTGACTGACAACAGAACCATGTGCCAGCCACACTTGTTGTCTAAACTTTGGTACTTAAACGTTTTTCTGAAGCTCCAAGTTTGAGACTAAGCCAGTACTTAAAGACAGAATTATTTAAGCATCAATGCAGCAGAGCACAGATTGGACAGCACTGTGACAGACACAGTCAGCTTTTCCCCTATCGGTCTCCGCTGGAGTTACGAATCCACGTTTGTGGTTGAGTATAATATAATATCGACTATTACTGTCCTCGAGAATTCTATTGTTACATTAACACATGTTGATACCAATTTAATTCATTTAAGTAACACTATTTACTTATTAGAACCTGAATATTGATGTGTTTATAAGGAGCTAGTGTAATTGATCTTGTACTATGTGTATTATCCTTGTTTTATGAAACATTCCTTTATACTCATTATAGCTCAATAATTCTCATGTGCCATCTGAATCAAATCCGACTCTTGTGTATTTACCTCAAATGCTTTTATGTACAAATTGTTTTATACTTAAATAGATGCATTCTGTGTGTTGTGAATCCTCCTGAAGAGTCCCTGTTGTTCTGCTGATTGATTCCTAATAGCCAAAGTAAACTCACACTGTTTACTGTTACAACTAAATATTCTGTCAGTAAATTCACACAAAACCCCCAAACAGGTCTCCACTGGATTAAGGTATATTCCAAGCAATATAACTGCAGGCCAATAGACTCCACAGGTTAAGATTTGTCATCAGATGGGTTGATCAACAAATGTTTCCTGTAAGGTCACAGGTCAGCGGTGTGTATCTGTGGTCACTGATAAGTTCATACACACTCACTGTCCATGTGGGACTCCTGCTCTGCTCCTTGTGGGAGCAGTCTTGTGGGATTCTTCCCCATTGTCGTCATAAAGCCTGGAGAAGCCCGTGCCTGTTCACTGGTCTCTGAGCCCAAACAGCCACAGTTCACCCCAGATCACCCCAGCAGTGATTAATGTCAGAGGTACATTAATTGGGAGAACTGTTCACTGGTCTCTGAGCCCAGACAGTCACAGTTCACCCCAGATCACCCCAGCAGTGATTAATGTCAGAGGTACATTAATTGTGAGAACTGTTCACTGGTGTCTGAGCCCTGGAAGCCCATTGGGATTTTTATAGCTCATTCGAAAAACGGCAATGCAGTGTGTGCAGAGTAACAGCAGTGCTTTTGAGTTTTCAAGTGCATATCTTGATGTAATCAAGTCTCAAAGCCTTACCCCTTCCAGTGGAGGAATAACTGCTGATCAAAGTCATGAAAAGACAAAGTCTTGGAGGAATAACTGCTTATCTAATGAATTCCAAGGGGCAAGACGAGCTGTGGACTTTGTAACAGTTAACGCTTGTTTCGTTCTTACTGTACTGTAAATATTTTCACTGGAAAAAAATACTCTTGGTTCTCATTGTAGGAAATGATGTAATACTTGTTTAATGCAAGTGGAAAAAAATCCTGATTATCATGATCTTTAAATTGAACAATAAGAAAAATAATAACTGAATTTAGGAAGGTATGAGGTTTATTTAGGCAAGTAAAAGTTTTATTTAGCTCACCAGGACAGAAAAAAAGTTCTGACATAGCAGCTACCCAATATCCCACCCCAAGACACACTTGTGAAACAGCAGGTTTGAAGAGTGACTTCAGCAAGTCAAAACCACAGAGAAGAACTCTGACAGAGAGACGACATACATTCTGTAACTACTTATATATTGTACTGTAACTGTACCGTATAGTTTGCTAGAAATCACCTCAGTTTTCATTTTTATTGGTATTCAACAAAGCAACTGGGTTAAACTTTAACTTTTTTTACAGTGCATTTGGTGTAATTGTGCTATAAATATTCACAGAGAAACTGTGAGAAGAGCTTTATAGAAAATGAGCTCAACCATCAAGGACCACATCATCCACAGCCTGGAGAGTCTGGATTCAGACAGGTTGAAGAGATTTAAGGACAAGCTCATTGACATGGGAGAAGGAGGCAAGTTCCCTAGAGCAGAAGTCATCAACTATGATGCTATAGAGCTGGCAACACGTCTGATTGCTGTCTATCAGGAACACGGCGCTGTTAAAAAGACAATTGCAATTCTGCGTGGCATTCACGAAAACAAAGTCGCTTCAGATCTGGAAAGCAAGATAGAATGTGGTAAGTTCTAAAGGTGATTCTTTTAAAATCAGACTCATTTTTTGGTGTTTTACTTCACAGAATAGTTAAAAGCTTGTGTTGTTGTTCTTCTCTTTCTTAAAGAGAGGTTTCCTTTTCAGATCTATATTGAATGTCTCATCACAGTAAAAGAGGTTAAATATACAGTAGCTGTTCATTATTAGAGTATACTGATAGAAATGGAGGATGTCATAACAAATAAGGGGACCTTATGTTTACTTAAGCTATGTATTCTGTTTTTAAAAACAAGCAAAATGCTTCATAAAACAAGTGTCTCTACACAGTTGTAAATGAAAGGTCAGGAGAGGGTCAAACCCTGATCTCACCCACTGACACCTTCCCATGTATGCACTTCATGAGCCTGTGTGACTCTCCTCCCTCCTGCACGAGGTCATTGTGCTTCAGCAGCTTCCTGGCTCATCCAGACACACAGGTTGCCATTCTGACAGCCACTGGCAAGTTCAGAAAACAAGTTGAGATCAGGCCCCTACTCAGAACAGAAACTTGAGTCACTCATTGTGACTTTATTCTAGTTCTGGAGTTCTGTATGCACATTATCTACATATCGTGATATACTGTATATGTGCACTGTATTGTACCGTGATCTATGCATGAAAGAAAAACAAATGAAAAGTGTTCATTAATATTTTATAAATAAATCTGTGCAATGATACTGACTGCACTGCAGTAGGTCAGAAAGATCATGAAATCTGCTGGGTGGCAGCTGTGTGCTGGAGTCTGGTTGTGAGAGTGTGGAGCTCCGTACTGTTACTGCAGTCATCACTGTTTCACCCGTACTGACATTTTCCTTCATTGTCATTGACAGATGACTCTTCTGATGAGGACGAGGATGATGATGAAGATGAGGATGAGGAAGGTGAGTATTTAACATTTATTTAACATTTTCAATATGTCAGAAGAGCTGCCATCTTGTCAGAACCTGCCATCCTCTCACAATGTTTTGGATAATGAAGAACAGAGAACAGAGAGAACAAAACAATTTTCTGATCTGATCCTTCATTCCTGAGACTCATTCCTGTACCAGTAACACAATACCTATTAAATCTGTGTCCTCTGTTTTCCTTTGCCTTCTGATGACATTTTTCTGGAGCCTTAGCTAAGTAACTTGAGTGTTTTTGGTTTGAATCTGCTTCCTGTAGTGGACATGAATTGTTGGGTACTGTACACAGTTATGGTCAGAGCGTTGTTGGCATTGCTGACTTGCAGCGCTGAGGCCCTGGGTTCACTTCCGGATTGGGAGTGCTGTCTGTGTGGAGTTGACATGTTCTCCCCGTGTTGTTTCTGCAGCTGCTCTTATTTCCTCTGATAATCCAAAGACATGCTGACAGGTTAACTGGCTCCTGGGAAATCTTCTCTATGACTTTGACATAAATCTGGGCCTTCATACCTGTTCTGTTTCTGATTTGATCTTAACAAAGCCCTTTGTTTCAGGGAAGAGAAAGAGCTATCTCAAGGCAGGTTAAAATAACAATAAGTGGGTTCATCTCTAAAACCTCAATGGTCACAAACGTTGCTGCATTTCATTTCCTCTTAAATAAGAACGACTCATTACCAATCAACTGGTAGAACCTGCAGGACCAAGATAATGAGAAGGAATCAGCTCTTCATGGGATGAGCTTGTAAGGGATAATGAAAGTAAAATACATTCACACCTTCATGCCAGATACATGAGAACATAAGAAAGTGTGCAAAGAAGCGTGAGGCCACTTAGTCCATTTTGCTTGTATGGTTTTTAGTTTGAAAAACTATACTTCCTGTTCCTGATGCTCACGAGAGGTTTACATTTCGGGGGCAGACTCTGTAATTTTGCAGTGAACAGTGGATTTTGTTACTTTCATTCACACGCTTATGAGACTGTTGCCTCATTGACACTTGTTTTGGGATTTTCTTTTCTCCTCTGATATTTTGCTAGAGAATTGACTGCACTAGTGACAACAGTAGTGTACTGTAGTAGTGAGAGCTGTAGTGATAGTAGTGACAGAAGTAGTGTCAGTGGTAGTGGTAGTGACAGTAGTAGTGACTGCAGTGAAGTAGTGACAGTAGTATTAGAGGGAACGACAGTAGTAGTAATAGTAGTGACAGCAGAATTGGTATTAGTATCAGCGGTAGTGACTGCACTAAAATAGTGACAGTAGTGATAGAAGTAGTTCAGGCGGGTAGCTGCGTCAGCATGCATAGGCTGCAAAGGAACAAGTAATAGGTTTATTCCATGCTGAAAAAAAGAAGAAAGAGAACACAACGTTTCGCCAGTGGAGCCTTCTTCAGGTGTGAGAGAGACAAGGCAGTAGGCAAAGGTAATGTAGCAGGAGAACAAAGGTTGGGAGGGAGGAGGAGCGAGAGGTGGGAGCAGGGGACAGAAAGAGAGGCCAATCAAGAGGTGTAAAGTCAGAATGGGTGCAGAGAGGTGTGAAATGAAACTTCCAATGAATGGAGAAGATTTAAAAGAACAGTAGTCTGTCGTTAAGAGAAGGGAGAATGTGTGATCCTAGCTGCAGAATAATTTTGGTTTTGGTAGTCTTTCTGATGTATGAGTTCGGAAAACTGTCTTTGAGAACACAGACGGAGAGATTAGAGTGGTCGTGGCCGTCAGAGGTGAAATGAGAAACAATGGGCTTGGAGAGATCTTTAATCTTCACAGCCCTGACGTGTTCTCTGAAGTGGTCTCCGAGTCTCATTCCTGTTTCTCCAATGTAGATGGCTGGGCATTTGCTGCAAGAGACAAAGTAAATAAGGTTGCTGGAGGTGCAAGATGCCATCTGGGCGATCCGGAATTGTCCTGAGGGGCCTTGAACGAGTGTGGTGTTGGATGTGTACTTGCAGGTGATACAGCAAGCTCTGTTGCATGGGAAACATCCTGGTGTAGATGGTTGTTGAGGCCAGTCAAGGGAGCTGTGAACAAGAAGATTATGCAGATTAGGTGGTTGGCGATATGAGATGATGGGGCGATCAGAAAAGAGGGCCCCAATGGAGGGATCATCCTGTTGGATGGAAAAGTTGTGGATAATAGTCCTGGGGATAGGAAGTGTGTTAGGGTGGTAGGGAAGCACCAAAGGAATGCAGTTGTTACGTCGGGAGTTCCTGATCGGGTTGATGGTCCTGGGGGTGTTTTTGGCTCGGGCAAGGGCCCTGTCAATCACACTGCTGGGGTATCCTCTGTTGATGAAAAAGGAGTACATTTCGAGGGCTTGGTTCTCGAAGTCGATGTCGTCACTGCATAGTTGTCATAACCTAAGGAACTGTGAAAAAGGGAGAGAGTTTTTAGTGTGTTTGGGGTGAAATGAGCTGTACAGTAGTAGCTGTAGTAGTAGTGACAGTAGTGGCACTAATGATGATAGTAGTGACCGCAGTAGTGATCTCAAACTTCCATCATCAGCATGAAAAATATAATTAAAAAAATACTGCAGGTCTTGATCTACAATAAATCTTTGCAAGGATGCTGTATATACAGTACAACAGGTCTGCTGTGTGCACTAACGAAACCAGGAGGATCACACAACAGATCATCAGTGCAATTACTGTTTTCAGCACTGATGAATTTTATCATGGTTTTTATTTTTCTTTATCTTTTTCTGACCTGTTTTTTTTATTTGTATTGACAGATGAGAGTTCTAAAGAGAAGGGTAAGTTTTAAACATTTTTGGTAACATAAGAGAAGGAAGAATTGCAACATTGAAATTCTTGATCATGGTTGAAGCATAACTTTCAGATGTTCACAATTTTTTCTTCAGATGATTGTATTTACTCCACAAAAAGTACTAGAAATGCCTGCGCTTTATATTTCAGTGCTCCTAACACAATATTGTAGCAGACGTGGAGTTAATAAAGGAATAACCATGGCAACATTCTTCAGTAGCGCGCGCACACACACACTCTTTACTTAGAGACCTCAGTCAGCCAGTAACCAGGCAACAGAGACTTTAACACCAAACTCAAGAAGAGCTAAACACACACAAGCACAGTAATGGGAACATGTAGATTTAGGGTTAATAAGCCTCATGGGATGAAACAGGGGTAACCAACAGTCAACTATGTACACAATGCTTCTTAGTCTTTATTTACATAGTCAGGGTTAATTAGTGGTCATCCTGCAGACCCCCAGTCCATCCCCCAGCTACGTTTCCCAGCCGTTAGCCGGGTGTGCATCCGCCAAGACACCAGGCGTGGGCGCTACAATATTTCATATAATGGTTGCACATTTCCAGTAAGAATTTTAATGTGATGTACATTTCATCGTCTTGAACAGTTATGAAATATGCATAAACTAAATTCAGTTGAACTATTGATTTGGTTCCCCTGAAGAGAAAGCAGTGAATAGGTCTGTATTGCTAAAGTAGAAGTTAAACCTGTGTGACTTTTGTGTTTTACCCACAGATAAGCTTTTAAAACAACTGCGTAAGTACTCTGTCTTTGTGTGTCTTTGTGTTTTAACACTGCAATTGTCCTACCGATGAAAGTACTGATGTTTAGACAGACAGATGCTACAGTAGCGTCTTTTGGACTCATATGTGCATGTCTGCTTCTACTACACTGAAAGCTGTGACAATAACATAACCCAAGCAGTCTAGCATTCAAACTGCATGTACATTAAGCAAGAATCTCAGTTTAAATGAATATTAAAACCCGTCCAACACATGCTTTCCTCTATTTTGCCTGCAGGCCGGCTTGCTGTGGAGCTGGGTGAGTAGCCAAAGTGTTGCAGAACTTCATTTACAAGATTCCTGAAAGAGTAGACCAGGGGTTCTTAACCTTTTTGAGAGTTCGACCCTTTTTTGGGGTTACTAATATTTTGCGATTACCCGCCGCCCCGCCCGTCTCCACACACACAGACACATTTAAAAACTGTCATGTTGTATAAATTGTAAGCCTACTCACTTAATAATAATAATAACAACTATAATTTTAATTTATATACATTTTTACAGTGACAGTAGCAGTAATAGGTGTGATAATAGTAGTGCAGTAGTATTGACAGTAGTGACATTATCAGTGACAGCATACTGACACTATTAGTGACAATGGTGGTGACAGTAGAAGTGCAGTAGTGGTAGTGACAGCAGTCTCGACATCAGTAGGAACTGTAGTAGTGACAGCAGAAGTGGCTGCACTTTTGACAGTAAGTAGAGTCTTGACAGCAGTAGTGACAGTAGTACTGACAGTAGTAGTGCAGTGGTGGCAGTAGTGACAGTAGTAGTGTGTGCCTGTGCTGTTGGCATCTCATCTCAGGTCTGAGCATAGATGATCAGTGTTTACAGGCTGCTTAATACATTTTGTTCTTTCTTTTTATAGAAAGATGCAGACCTGGAGGTAAGGAAATAATGTCCTCTGTAACAAAACTCCAATGGCTCAGTTGGGTGTTCTACTAAGTGTGTCTACTCAACTGTGTATTTAATACATATTTCATTCTTCTGTTGTGTCACAGGGAGGGCTGGAGGAGTGCCCAAGTGAATTCTTTCTAAATAGAATGATGGCTCAGCCACAATAGCACTTAAGTGCCAAAGTGGTGGTTTATTTGGACACTGCTCCCCATAAACCAACAATACAATTACAGTATATATAGTGCAAAATAAGAACTCAATAGAACAAAAATACACAAAAACTCACAAACACTTCCTCTGAGAGCTATAAGCCAGGAGTCCCACCACCCTTAGGTCCTATCAGCGAACTCAGCTGCCTGGCCCACAGTCAGGTGTTTTGGGTTCACCTCTGTCTGCTGCTTCCTCTGTCCTGCGGCCAAGTCATCCTTTTCCTCCTCCACCTTACACACCATCAGCAAGGTCTGCCCAGGGCATTGTGTGTGTGAGGTGAAACACTATTGGTCTACATGTTTGAGGAACAACCAAACGCTTGTTCCCCGTCTCCCCGTTTGCGCCTGTCTCTCCAACTATTATCAATGGAATAAACAACCCCACAATGATATTCTGTTTTAGGATTCCTACTCTCCACACATTTTTAAACAACGGTTGCAGAGACAAGTCATCAAGCTGTAAAGAAGCAATGTTATCAGGACTTCTCATCCCTGGACAGCAAGACCAGATCCATCAATCTTAGACGTTGGAGTACCCAATTATTTTGCAATGCGCCGCTGGCGGCGTGTTTTTCTTGGCCCTTTAGTTCCTCCCTCACACGGACTATCATCATTGACCGGGAGTGGCTGCAAACCAGCTCTTGCTTGGGCTTTTGTAAAGACCGCACATGATGTTTGTATCCTAGTTTGATTCTCAGAACTGTTCATTTTTTAACAAGTCTGTTATTACAGGCAGATTATGTCTGCTGGCAGCTCTGGAACAACTCCTGCATTTAACAAGTACTGTACATCTGTGCATCCACCCCCACAGTTAGTTCTGTCATAGGGTGTTTCTGTTTTTCCCTATGTACACCTTAAATGATTGGTTTCCAAAATCAATTTTACTATCAGGGACAAGGGACTGTTTAACCAGAGTCATTGAACTGCCTGTATCCAGTAGAGCTGTTACTTCCTGACCATTAATTATAACAGGGCAATTTGCTAAATTACCAGCACTCTCACCATCTTTTTCCACCCAGGAAAGTCTCCCTCCCTTGGGACATAACAGAAACCAGATAGTTTCGGCTTACACACAGCGCAGGTAAAGACTTTATGTCCTGACTATGGTCTTCATCTTGGCCTCCCCCTGCATCCTTCTTGTCTCAGTAGTGCTACCATTAAGGTCCAGGCTGTCCCTGGTACCTCTGGGCATAGAAGATAAGTGTCGTTGATGTTCTCCTTGTTGGGCGTTGATGTATTGAAGAGCCAGCTTGGCTTCTGTCAACCCATTGGCTGGCTTACAGTATGTTCTTTCCCCCAGGTCCTGGTGTCACACATAGCAACTGCTCCCAAATGATGACCTTGGCAATCTCCTCTTTGTAACACTGCTCTGGGTGAATCCATCTTCTGTATAGACCGTTCAGGCCTTGTTGGTTTCCATAGGCATTTCTCCTGGTGGAATTGTGGTCATCCTGAAACGCTGTCGGTATGTTTCTGGCGATATGTAAAATTTAGTAAGTAATGCTTCCTTTGGGTCACTGTACGTGTTGGATCGGTCCTCATCCACGGCATTAATTCTCCAAGGCCTTGCCTGTGAGCAGAGGCACTAGCCAACAGGCCCACTCCTTCTCCGGCCAATTCCAGGTTCTGACCATGTGCTCAAATCGCTGGAGATAGTTTTTGATCTCCTCACCTTGCTGGTAGGGGGGCCATCTTAGGTTCTTTCCGGAACATGCTCTCTGCTGAAGCACGTGTAGCAGACAAGGGTGTTGAACGCGGTGGACCCCGATCCTGATCTGATGTGGTGCGTTGTCATGGTGCTGGACTACCTGCTGTCTCCACGCTTCCTGGTGTTGCTCCCCAAGCCTGCGTAGCTAGTGCTACCCTGGGCACAACTAAGATCTCCTGAAGGGGGGATTAAAGTCCACGTAATTCTTCCAAATGCCCCTCCTCTCTCTTCTGTTGCCAAGACAGAAAGTCTTGGAGAAGGGCCACCATCTCCCCTTGAGGTTCTGTCATTGGTGCAGGTCCAACAGCTGTTGGTCGTAGAGAGGTGACTCTGGGCCACGCCCCCAGCTCCTCACAACATCCTTCCTCATCCACTTCCTCTGATGATGTCACGGTGCCCCAAGGCTCCTCTGCTTTGAGCTGTGGCAGTGCCTTTGCTTGTGAACGAAGGCCTGCCTGTTTTCTCCAGGGACACACTGTCCTTCGGCTAGCCATCCCATGGCTGCCACCATGGTACTGAATCTAACCATATTAGACGATTTCTGCATTTTAAAATATGTATTTAAAGTGGTTACCTTATATCCCAGAGATTTTCATCTCTGCTGTGCAGGTTTCTTAGATTCTGCTACTTAGTGCTCTGTAATATTTTGATAAAGTACTCCTGTTCATGTGTTCACGTTCATATGGTTATTATGGTTATCGTGCCCTCTCTGTGTTGTTTCTCCTTTGCTGCTTGGCAGCACTTTTGCATTAAAAATACATTTACCTAGCACTTTTCTGGACACTTCACTCAAAGCTTTTTACAGGAACAGGGACTCCCCTCCACCACCATTTATTTGCTCCTGTGTGGATGATGTGCCATTATAATCATCACACATCACCATTCAGTAGGGAGGAGAACAGAGTGATGAATTCAGTTCACAGATGGGGGTTAGTTGGAGGCCATGACTGGTAAGGACCTGGGAGAAATTTAGTCAGGACAGTGCGGTAACACCTCTACTCTTTTCAAGAAACAGTCTGGGATTTACCTTCAAAAGGATGGCACCTTTATACAGTACCCATTCTGTGTATCCATTGATGTCACATTTCCTGTTTCATGTCTTGATTTGTCTTTATGTGGGAGTTTGCTCTCCATAGCAGTTCCTGCATAGTCAGGTCTGCTCTTTCTATGGAGGCACCTGCTCCTCTGGCTTGTTGTTTTATGAGAAGGGGCTCTCTGAAGCAAGACCTTGAAGTCAGGATCCTGCTTGTATACTGAGGTCATAGCCCTCCTCACAGGAGTCTGAGCATTTTATCTGTCCCAGAGCTTCTGACTGTGAAGCAGTGAGGCAGAGCTGAGGCTCAGGGACAGAGAGCAGCTTAAACTCCACTGTGGGAGGAGCAGCATCACACAGCAGTTTCTCCTGCTGGACACACCCCCCCTGACACACAAGGTCACCCTGCTGAACACCTGATCTCAACACAGACAGCAGTAAAGACTCACCTGTTCACACATCCGATCTCAACACAGACAGTAACGAAGACACACCTGTTCACCGGAAATATTAGTGAGGACCCTGTGCAGAAATACCAGGACGATCTCTAGAGGCGTAGTCGATATAACAATCTGAGGTCCAAAAGCTGAAGGGGAACAAGTACAAACCCAGAAGCGGAGCCATAAGCCTGGAGGAAGACAAGAGTTGAAACCAGAACAATAATCAAAGTACCAAAACCAAAACCAGGAGATGTGGTTGAAGAATAAACCAGGGTCAGGAAACCAAAAACCAAGTACTGTAGTAAGTAATAGCGAAAGACAAAGTAGATCTAACCAGGAAAAACCCTAATACTGAGCACAGGGGAGAGTGTGAAGCAGCATTAAATAGGCTGGGGTAAATGGGCTAATTGGGAACCGTGCTGGAATGCGAGGTGGAATGACGAGTCCTCCGGGGGCGTGGCGTAACAGACAGCAGTGAAAACAACCTGTTTTTATCTCCAGCTGGACACAGACAGAAATTTTGATGTTTTTTTTTCTGGAACTATCGTTTCTTTCTCTTTACAGAATTTGAGAGCGCACGCACTAATGCAGGTGAGACTATTTGTTTTCTCAAGCATTCATCAATCTCATTAAAATATACAAAGTACAGGTTCAGTGAGCTGGGATTGCTTAACACTGTTCATCATCAGCTCTTCTCATTGGTCTCCTTTCTTGTCTATAGTGGACGTGACTCTGGACCCCAGAACAGCTCATCCCAGCCTCATTGTGTCGAGGAATGGGAAACAAGTTAGACATGGTGACATACGACAGGATCTCCCCGACAATCCAGAGAGATTTACTTCCTGTGTCGATGTCCTGGGAAAGGATGGGATCACCTCAGGTCGACACTACTGGGAGGTGAAAGTGAAAAATAAGTCAGCCTGGACTTTAGGAGTTGTCAGAGAGTCGATTAAAAGGAAGGGGCAGATCACACTGTCCCCTGAGAAAGGTTTCTGGACTGTGTGGCTGAGGAAAGGAAAGTATGAAGCAATAACAACCCCTTCTTTCGACCTCCCCCTGACCATGAAGCCCCGGAAGGTGGGGGTGTATGTGGATTATGAGGGGGGGCAGGTCTCCTTTTACAATGTGGAGGAGGAGTCTCATATTTATACGTTCACTTGCAACTTCAGGGAGAAGATCTACCCTTTCTTCGGCCCCTGTACCAATGATGGGGGTAAAAACTCAGCCCCTCTGATCATCACTCCTGTCAGTCCCTCTGAGTGACACACAACATCTGTGGAGGGGGCAGCATGTATAATAACTGCTGTGTATTTTGGGTTCACTAATTTGCCACAGATTGGGTGTACTATTATTTTGTGTTGGGTTTGTTGATCAAACAACAAATAAAATGCCTTCAGTTTTGTTACTCGAGCTTCACTCCAATTATTAAAATTCAATTATTTAATCTGTAAGGGCTGTCAGTCGGACAATATGATTTAAAAATTACTAGTAAAAAGTGAAGGTTGTAAAAATTCTAAAACCTTTTAGAAAAAAATCATTTTTTTTAAATTGTTGTTCATTTTATGTATTTTAACCTGCCTGCTCTTCCGTGTATCTAGCAACAATGTGAACAGAAAGGCACAAAGATACTGGAACTACACTGAAAACAAACATTAAGATTTATGTTGAAAAAGGGAATAAACTCCTTTCTTGACGTAACATTGGACTTAACCCTTTATTCTGTAGCTGTTTATTTATTATTTTTTATCTTGTGAGATTAAAGAAACATGCCTCTCAAAGAAATGGGTTTCGTTTTCAAAGAAATAATTTGTTTAGCATTGTTACCACATTTTGTTCTTTTGCTTTACTCAAAAGGCCAAATTTGTAACGGGAGCCAGTTCAGACTCCCGTGTAGTGCATATTTTGGACCCTATGCAGACGGTAAAATCCGGAAGAGACTGGAGAAGGACAACAGGTAAACACGACAGGGTCAGGATTGGTTGACTGACAGGGGGTCGTGACAATGGTGAACTGGTGCTTGGGGGGCGTGGCACAGGCGAGCAAGTCCAAAACTATCCAGAAGGGGAAACCAGGGAGCAGTCCAAAAGTCCATAGCCGGCAGATCCATCCGAAACAAAAACTAGACAAGGATAAAAACCGGAACGGGATCCGGTGCAGGAAGAGGGAGAATAAAAATGGGATAACGGGGCCAGGCGCTCTGAGCCCCGGACTCAGCTGGGTCGGGACGCCGATAGGAGGCCTGTGCCCTCAAGCCGCGGACTTGATGGTAGGCAGGCCGCCGGGCGTCCGTCTTCCAATGCAGAGCCGCGAGTAGCAAGAGCACCCAGCTTAAATAAGGAGGGGCAGGACTGAGGGCAGGTGCACAGAATCAGCAAAATGTGAAAGAGCTTCTTCCCCATTGTCGTCATAAAGCCTGGAGAAGCCCGTGCCTGTTCACTGGTCTCTGAGCCCAAACAGCCACAGTTCACCCCAGATCACCCCAGCAGTGATTAATGTCAGAGGTACATTAATTGTGAGAACTGTTCACTGGTGTCTGAGCCCTGGAAGCCCATTGGGATGGCAGTGTGTGGGGATCCTCATTTTTATAGCTCATTCGAAAAACGACAATGCAGTGTGTGCAGAGTAACAGCAGTGCTTTTGAGTTTTCAGGTGCATATCTTGATGTAATCAAGTCTCAAAGCCTTACCCCTTCCAGTGGAGGAATAACTGCTGATCAAAGTCATGAAAAGACAAAGTCTTGGAGGCATAACTGCTTATCTAATGAATTTCAAGGGGCAAGACGAGCTGTGGACTTTGTAACAGTTAACGCTTGTTTCGTTCTTACTGTACTGTAAATATTTTCACTGGAAAAAAATACTCTTGGTTCTCGTTGTAGGAAATGATGTAATACTTGTTTAATGCAAGTGGAAAAAATCCTGATTATCATGATCTTTAAATTGAACAATAAGAAAAATAATCACTGAATTTAGGAAGGTATGAGGTTTATTTAGGCAAGTAAAAGTTTTATTTAGTTCATCAGGACAGGAAAAAAAATTCTGACATAGCAGCTACCCAAGATCCCGCCCCAAGACACACTTGTGAAACAGCAGGTTTGAAGAGTGACTTCAGCAAGTCAAAGCCACAGAGAAGAACTCTGACAGAGAGACGACAAGACAGACGACATTCATACTATAACTACATATACAGTATATTGTACTGTAGTTCAGGTGGGTAGCTGCGTCAGCATGCGTAGGCTGCAAAGGAACAAGTAATAGGTTTATTCCATGCTGAAAAAAAAGAAGAAAGAGAACACAACGTTTTGGTCGTTGTGTTCTCTTTCTTCTTTTTTTTCAGCATGGAATAAACCTATATATTGTACTGTAACTGTACTGTATAGTTTGCTTGAAATCACCTCAGTTTTCATTTTTATTGGTATTCAACAGAGTAACTGGGTTGAACTTTAGCTTTTTTTACAGTGCATTTGGCGTAATTGTGCTATAAATATTCACAGAGAAACTGTGAGAAGAGCTTTATAGAAAATGAGCTCAGCCATCAAGGACCACATCATCCACAGCCTGAAGAGTCTGGATTCAGACAGGTTGAAGAGATTTAAGGACAAGCTCATTGACATGGGAGGAGGAGGCAAGTTCCCTAGAGCAGAAGCAATCAACTATGATGCCATAGAGCTGGCAACACGTCTGATTGCTGTCTATCAGGAACACGGCGCTGTTAAAAAGACAATTACAATTCTGCGTGGCATTCACGAAAACAAAGTCGCTTCAGATCTGGAAAGCAAGATAGAATGTGGTAAGTTCTAAAGGTGATTCTTTTAAAATCAGACTCATGTTTTGGTGTTTTACTTCACAGAATAGTTAAAAGCTTGTGTTGTTGTTCTTCTCTTTCTTAAAGAGAGGTTTCCTTTTCAGATCTATATTGAATGTCTCATCACAGTAAAAGAGGTTAAATATACAGTAGCTGTTCATTATTAGAGTATACTGATAGAAATGGAGGATGTCATAACAAATAAGGGGACCTTATCTTTACTAAAGCTATGTATTCTGTTTTTAAAAACAAGCAAAATGCTTCATAAAACAAGTGTCTCTACACAGTTGTAAATGAAAGGTCAGGAAAGGGTCAAACCCTGATCTCACCCACTGACACCTTCCCATGTATGCACTTCATGAGCCTGTGTGACTCTCCTCCCTCCTACACGAAGTCATTGTGCTTCAGCAGCTTCCTGGCTCATCCAGACACACAGGTCACCATTCTGACAGCCACTGGCAAGTTCAGAAAACAAGTTCAGATCAGGCCCCTACTCAGAACAGAAACTTGAGTCACTCATTGTGACTATATTCTAGTTCTGGAGTTCTGTATGCACATTATCTACATATCGTGATATACTGTATATGTGCACTGTATTGTACCGTGATCTATGCATGAAAGAAAAACAAATGAAAAGTGTTCATTTATATTTTATAAATACACCTCTGCAATGATACTGACTGTACTGCAGTAGGTCAGAAAGATCATGAAATCTGCTGGGTGGCAGCTGAGTGCTGGAGTCTGGTTGTGAAAGTGTGGAGCTCCGTACTGTTACTGCAGTCATCAGTGTTTCACCCGTACTGACATTTTCCTTCATTGTCATTGACAGATGACTCTTCTGATGAGGACGAGGATGATGATGAAGATGAGGATGAGGACGGTGAGTATTTATCATTTATTTAACATTTTCAATATTTCAGAAGAGCTGCCATCTTGTCTGAACCTGCCATCCTCTCACAATGTTTTTTTGATAATGAAGAACAGAGAACAGAGAGAACAAAACAATTTTCTGATCTGATCCTTCATTCCTGAGACTCTCAGCTTTAGACTGCTTTGAAAAAACCTGTACCAGTAACACAATACCTATTAAATCTCTATCCTCTGTTTTCCTTTGCCTGCAGATGACTTTGTTGGAGCCTTAGCTAAGTAACTTGAGTGTTTTTGGTTTGTGCAGATTGTAAAACTGCTGCTATATTTATTAATGCCTATAAGGCTGAATATGCAGGCATCTGTTTCCTGTAGTGGACATGAATTGTTGGGTACTGTACACAGTTATGGTCAGAGCGTTGTTGGCATTGCTGACTTGCAGCGCTGAGGCCCTGGGTTCACTTCCGGATTGGGAGTGCTGTCTGTGTGGAGTTGACATGTTCTCCCCGTGTTGTTTCTGCAGCTGCTCTTATTTCCTCTGATAATCCAAAGACATGCTGACAGGTTAACTGGCTCCTGGGAAATCTGGCCCTGGTGTGAGTCTGTCTGTGTGTCTTGTAATGGACTGGCATCCTGTGCAGGGTGTATCCTTGTGCCTGTTGCTTTCTGGGATAGGCTCTGACTTCCCTGTAGCCCATAAAGTGGTTAGAACATGGATGGACGGGTGAATAGATGCACACGAGCCCTGTTTTCAGTCTCACTGGCATCTTGTACAACAGCTCTTCTCTATGACTTTGACATAAACCTGGGCCTTCATACCTGTTCTGTTTCTGATTTGATCTTAACAAAGCCCTTTGTTTCAGGGAAGAGAAAGAGCTATCTCAAGGCAAGTTAAAAAACCAATAAGTGGGTTCATCTCTAAAACCTCAATGGTCACAAAAGTTGCTGCATTTCATTTCCTCTTAAATAAGAACGACTCATTACCAATCAACTGGTAGAACCTGCAGGACCAAGATAATGAGAAGGAATCTGCTCCTCATGGGATGAGCTTGTAAGGGATAATGAAAGTAAAATACATTCACACCTTCATGCCAGATACATGAGAACATAAGAAAGTGTGCAAAGAAGCGTGAGGCCACTTAGTCCATTTTGCTCATTTGGTTTTTAGTTTGAAAAACTATACAGTACTTCCTGTTCCTGATTCTCATGAGAGGTTTACATTTCGGGGGCAGACTGTGTTATTTTGCAGTGAACAGTGGATTTTGTTGCTTTCACTCACACACTTGTGAGACTGTTGCCTCATTAACACTTGTTTTGAGATTTCCTTTTCCCCTCTGATATTTTGCTAGAGAATTGACTGCACTCGTGACAACAGTGGTGGTAGTAGTGACAGCTGCAGTGATAGTAGTGACTGCAGTAAAGTAGTGACAGTAGTATTAGAGGGAATGACAGTGGTAGTAATAGTAGTGACAGCAGCATTGGTGGTAGTTTCAGTGGTAGTGACTGCACTAAAATAGTGACAGTAGTGGTACAAGTAGTGACAGTAGTAGTGGTAGTAATGACAGTGGTATTGACAGCAGTAGTGACAACAATACTTACTGCAGTAGCGGCTGCAGTAGTGACTGCAGTACAGTTGTAGTGCAGTAGTAGTAGTAATGACATTAGTAGTGATTGCAGTAGTGCTGTCAAACTTTCATCATAAAAAAAATTCAAAGATACTGCAGGTCTTGATCTACAATAAATGTTTGCAAGGATGATGTATGTGCAGCCGGCCTTTTGTGTGCACTAAAGAATCCAGGAGGATCACACAAAAAATCATCAGTGCTATTACTGATTTCAGCACTGATATATTTTATCAAGCTTTTTATTTTCCTTTTTTTGACATGTTTTTTTATTTGCATTGACAGAAGAGACTTCTAAAGAGATGGGTAAGTTTTAAATATTTTTAGTAACAAGAGAAGGAATATTTTCAATATTGGAAACCTTAATACACCTTAAGATGTTCCTTAAGATATGTCTTAATACACATCTGCACTATGCACGTTTTACCTAGTGTACCATTTTTTTGGTCTCACTACTACATATTTATTTTCCAGAAAATATATGTCATCCCTGTTGTCTACATTGTTTAGTGTTGTCTGTTGTACTGTGCATGTCCCGAGAGATCAGCGCGATTAAGAATTCCAATGTACGTCTACATACAGTATGGCAATATACTACTCTACTCTCCCTCTCCTCCAAAAAAAAGGATTAGAGAAGTGTGCATTATATATTACAGTGCACCTAACATAATATTTTATGTAATGCTTGAACATTTCCAATCAGAATTGTCATGCAATGTATTACCTTTCCATGCCTTAAACAGTTTTGAAACAAGCATGAAGTGAATTCAGTAGAACTACAGTATTTGATTTGAATCATCCTATTCCTCTGTAGAGAAAGCAGTGAATAGGTCTGTATTGCGGAAGTAGGAGTTAAACCTGTCTGACTTTTGTGTTTTACCCACAGATGAGCTTTTAAAACAACTGCGTAAGTACTCTGTCTGTGTGTGTCTTTGTGTTTTAACAGTAATGTTTCTACCAATGAAAGTACTGATGTTTAGACAGACAGATGCTACAGTAGTGTCTTTTGGACTCATATGTGCAGGTCTGCTTCTACAACACTGAAAGCTGTGACAATAACATAACCCAAGCAGTCTAGCATTCAAACTGTATGTACATTAAACAAGAATCTTAGTTTTAATTAATATTAAAATCCATCCAACCCATGCTTTCCTTTATTTTGCCTGCAGGCCGGCTTGCTGTGGAGCTGGGTGAGTAGCCTATGTGTGCTGTTCTACCCTAAAATTTCTACTGAACTTCATTTACATGACTCCTGAAAGAGCAGACTAACTGGACAGAGTGCAGTCAGTGCTGGAAGGGAGCAATGTTAGCCACAGCTCCACCTTGTCAGCCTTATTACCAGCTCACAAGTCAGAAAATTATTAAAATAAGCAGATGTTGGTGTTTTGGGATGATTATATGCATACAATTAAAATGATCTAAAATTACCATGTAAGTGGTATGATGAGCAGAGTCAACATCTGTAAATAATCAGAACAAGATCAGATCCACACCAGAGATTCCTCTGCTGAGTGAAAAATTAATCAACTACACATAAATTACTTTTATTCAGTAAATATATTCTGAATAATAATAATAATAATAATAATAAGAAGAAGAAGAAGAAGAAGAAGAAGAAGAAGAAATATTTTTAATGTTATATAATAATAATTACCTAAAAATAAAAAAATGCTTTATTTCCACTATACTAATATACCACAGTTATTTACATTGAAGAAAAAAACAAAGCAGACAAAAAAAAACAGTAAGAATCTCCCAGATTATACACTACCTGACAATCAAGAATATAGATTCTTCAGTACTAGTTAACCGTCTGTGTTGGTCTTCTTCATAATTTCAAGTAATAATACAGAGATCACTACTGCCATGACAACAGTATTATTGCAATGTTGCAGAGCTGTAGTTACAGTAGCAGGAACAGGTGTTGGGACAATAGTAATGCAGTAGTGACAGCAGTATTCACAGTAATAGTGACAGCAGTGACTGCAGTAATAAACGTAGTAGAGACTGTAGCAGTACAGTATATAGTGGTAGTAGTGCCAGCAGTAGTAACTGCAAAAGTGACAGTAAAGTCATTATTAGTGACAGTTGTAGGGGATTTTGTGATTTTACTGGGAGAATCATTAATTGTAGCAGTAATCATGCGGTAGTTCGTTATGGCTTTTAGAAAATCAATCGTCAGAACAACTAACAACGCACAGACACGGATTTGATGCACGAAACACATTTATTAAACATAAATTGTGCACCAAACATATATCAGTCTGCATGGATACAGGCGGCAGACCTTGCTGTGAGGGTTATCAATATACAAGGTACACAATCTCAAAGAGATGCAAACACAAAGAGATACAGAACAGAGCATATATTTTAATACTGTATATCGTTCGGCTATACCAAATCGCTAGTCAGTGTCATTACCCACTGTTATACTAGACTCGGAAGTACAGCAGAAGCAACAGTAGGATCTACAGTAGTAGTGCAGTGGTGGCAGTACTGACAGCAGTGGTTTGTGCCTGTACCCTTTGCATCTCAGAGCTGAGCATCAGTTCAAGATAAGATCAGTGTTTACAGGTTGCACGTGATTTGAGCTAATGAAAGTGAGCTCACTGCCATCTCAATCTCTCAATCTCCCAGTTCTCTGATACCCTTTTTCTTATTGTTATAGAAAGATGCAGACCTGGAGGTAAGGAAAATATGTCCTGTTACGTAGTTCCAATACCTCAGTTGGATGTGTTCCACTAAGTGTATACCTGTATACTTAATACATATTTCTATAGATGCTGCATGGATTTGGATGTAATGCAATTATTGGATTTCATATTAGAAAATGTCTGCGTTTTATTTTTCCCTTAAATTCCAGAGATTTTCTTCTCCGCTGTGACATCAGTGGCTGTCCTAGTAAATAGGCTTCTCAGATTCTGCTTCTTTGTCTGCTGTAACGATTTGATAAAGCACTCTCACTGACATGCAAACAGCATCAATATGGTTGTTTCTGTTCAAGTCAAAAGTGGTAGGAGTTTCTGAAATATCCCCACCTGGTGGGGCAGGTTTACTGTCCCAGGAGTCTGAATGATCCTCTAGATCTCATCTCCCCAAATAAAAGAGTGAGCATCACTCTTCCTGATATTTGCTAGGCAGCTCTTTTTCATTAATAAATAAATAATCCTTACACATATAGAGGCTTTTTAGGACACTGCACTCAAAGCTCTTCACAGATAACAGGGACTCCCCTCCACCAGCACCAATGCGCAGCCCCACCTGGATGATGCAACAGCAGCCATAGAGTGATGAAGCCAGTTCAGAGACGGGGATAATTAGGAAGCCATGACTGGTAAAGGCCAGGGGGAAATTTGGCGGGGACATCAGGGTAACACCTCTACTCTTTTCGAAAAACACCCTGGGATTTTTAATGACCACATACAGTATAGTCTGGACCTCAGTTTTACTAAGACTGAAGCTTTTATACAGTACAGTCCCCATTGTGTATGTCTATTGATGTCACATTTTCAAGTCTGTCTGTAGCATGTTTTTCCTGGGAGTCAGGTCTGCTCTTTCTATGGAGGCACCTACTCCTCCAGCTTGTTGTTTTTTCAGAAGGAGCTCTCTGAAGCAAGACCTTGAAGTCAGGATCCTGCTTGTATACTGAGGTCATAGCCCTCCTCACAGGAGTCTGAGCCCTTTCTCTGTTCCAGAGCTTCTGACTGTGAAGCACTGAGGCAGAGCTGTGGCTCAGGGACAGAGAGCAGTTCAAACTCCACTGTGGGAGGAGCAGCATCACACAGCACTGTCTCCAGCTGGACACACCCCTGACACACAAGATCACCCTGCTGCACACCTGATCTCAACACAGACAGCAGTGAGACACACCTGTTCACACACCTGATCTCAACACAGACAGCAGTGAAGACAATCTTATTTTATTTCCAGCTGCAAACTGATATAAAATTTGTTACAGTTTTTTTTCTTTTACTATCATTCCTTTCTCTTTACAGAATTTGAGAGGGCACGCAGGAATGCAGGTGAGACTGTTTGCTTTCTCAAGCATTCGTCAATCTCATTAAAATACACAAAGTACAGGTTCAGTGCCCAGGGATTACTTAACACTGTTCATCCACAGATCTTCTCATTCGTCTCCTTTCTTGTCCATAGTGGACGTGACTCTGGACCCTAGAACAGCTCATCCCCGTCTCATTGTGTCTAGGAATGGGAAACAAGTCAGACATGGTGACATACGACAGGATCTCCCGGACAATCCAGAGAGATTTACTTCCTGTGTCAATGTCCTGGGAAAGGATGGGATCACCTCAGGTCGACACTACTGGGAGGTGAAGGTTGGAAAGAAGACTGAGTGGGATTTAGGAGTTGTCAGAGAGTCTATCAAAAGGAAGGGGCAGATCACACTGAGTCCTGAGGATGGGTTCTGGATGGTGTGGTTGAGGGATGGAAGTTACAAAGCAATCACAACCCCTTCTGTCAAGCTACCCCTGACCATGAAGCCCCGGAAGGTGGGGGTGTATGTGGATTATGAGGGGGGGCAGGTCTCCTTTTACAATGTGGAGGAGGAGTCTCATATTTATACGTTCACTTGCAACTTCAGGGAGAAGATCTACCCTTTCTTCAGCCCCTGTAAAAATGATGGGGGTAAAAACTCAGCCCCACTGATCATCACTCCTGTCAGTCCCTCTGAGTGACACACAATATCTGTTGGAGGGGCAGCATGTATAATAACTGCTGTATCTTTTGGGTTCACTGATTTATCACAGATAGGTTGTACTATTATTTTGCATTGGGTTTGTTGATCCTGTAAGAAATGAAAGAGAAATCACTTTTACTTGAACTCTGTTTCCACTGATTTCTGATCCTCTGTAGGATCAAGCATTTCAAGCATCCCAACAGCCTCTGAGAGTTACAAAAATGACATTTAGATCAGCAAGATGAAATTATTAAATCTGTGATAGCTGTCAGCCAGAGATTTTCATGAAAATCATTATGCTTTCAAATCTAGTAATAAAAAAGTGAAAATTCATTCATTTAAAATTCATTTTTTTAATTATTGTTTTTTTATGTTTTAACCTTCCTGCTCATTCCTGTTTCTAGCAACAATGTAAGATAATGACAGAAAGATACTGAAAACTAAGTAAATATTTATGTTGAATAAAAGTAATAATGTCCTTTATTCACCTAACATTGGACATAAGACAATACTGTACAAACAAGCAAAATAAATGTTCTTTCTCTGATTGTTTAGAGATTGTCCACACAGTACAGCAGATGTAAGTGAGTTTATGATTGGTGACCTCAGCTCTATTTGTGGAATAATACATGCAGACAGCTCCCCGGGTCTGGAACTGAACCCCAGACCCCAGCAATGAAAGACAGCAATGCTCATCACTGCACCACCATGATGCTTATCCCTTTATTCTGGAAATGTCCCTTCGCTATGAGATTGGAGCTGTTTATGAATATTTTTTTATCTGTTATGTGTTAAAATACAGGCTTCTCAATGAAACTGGGTTCTTCTTTCTTAAATAATTTGTTCATCAACGGTACCAAACTTGGATGCTGTCACTCTCAGACAAACTGTAAACCGCTTATTGACTTCTGCACTAATAAATAAATCCATTTTGGGAATTTGCTAATCCATCCATACATCTTCTAAGCAGTCCTAATTCATGGACATAAGGTAGCAGGAGCCAGTCCAATAAGCAACAGGAGCAAGACAAGACACCCGTCTGTCTCAGGGCAGACACACAGACACACTCACATCAGGCCTAATGTTCCCAGGAACCAATTAACCTACCAGTGTGTGTTTGTAATGTGGGAGAAAACCAGAGTACCTGGAAAAAACCCATATGAGTACAGAGAACAGGTAAACTCCACACAGACAGCACCCAAGGAACTGAACCCTGGGTCACAGCAATGCTCACTACCCTGTACCTACAGTAGGAATAATCTAAAGGCAGGACATACTTTCAACAGATAAACATCACCAAAGCCACCGAGCACAAGTGGAGTTCTCTGGATTACAGTTGATCATTCCAAGTCCAGTCAAAGTCCATGTCACTGCCAAACCAACTGTATACAGGATATAGAGAATCTTTTGTGGAATACTCGAAATAACTATTTTAAAAAGATACAAAGAAGAAAAATAAAAAAAATAAATAAAACGCCCACATACAGTGTCATATACAAAATACTATAAAATGCTGTGTTACATTGAAATTACCAATACTGCAAATACTTTAAGAAATAATTGTATGATAGTGTTGAGATGAGTCACTGAATAGGTTCAGGATACAGTAAGTGCTCTTCCAGAACTACTTTGTTCCAGATTAGGCACATCTTAGTCTTCTTCTCGAGCACAGGAGCTCAAACAGGGGAAAGAGCTGAGTATAATAACCACTAATACAATAATCAATACAATACAATTCAGAACAATACAATTGTACAATCAATACAATACAATACAATATTGTACAATACTGTACTGTAACTGTACTGTATTAGCTTACTTGAAATCATTGGTATTTAAGGAAAGCTCAACCATCAAGGATCACATCATCAACAGCATTGACCATTTGGATTCAGACAGGTTGAAGAGACTTAAGAACAAGCTCTTTGGAAGATGAGGCCAGTTTCCTGGGGTGGAAGTAGCCAACTGTGACAAGATAGAACTGGTATTGTCTAATTGCTGTCCTTCAGGAATATGGTGAAGTTAGCCTGACATTTGGTGTATCATTCATGAAAACAGCTCAATCAGTTCAGAACTGAAAAGCATGTTGGGACTGTCATGCCCAGACAGGTAGCCCTTGGTAGCCAGGAGAGACTGCAGTGCTTCTCTGAACGAACACATTTCTCATTTCTCATGTAGCTCCAATTGCTGGGTTGTGTGCATATTCACCCCTCCTTGACCATCTATAAATCACCCGAACTGCCATTAACCATTAACCACTACACTCTGGTCTGTCCCCGCGTCTCTCAGTTCTTATTATTATTAGTTATTCTTAAACTAATTCTAGAATAAACCCTCTTCCAGACTCCTAGCCCCAAACTCCAGTTACCTGAACTTGCCTTGACCCTGTTCTGTCTGAAACATTCCCATGGGTTATTATCCTGCCTATATAACCAGCCTTTTTCCCAGCCTGGATCCAGCTCTGACATTTTTTCCTCTTTTCTCTATAATCTCCGACAGTTTCCGGAAATCGCGGACCATCTGCAGTTGGATTGCATTCCGGCCTTTAGATGTAGCAGTCAGTCTGAATAAACCATGTCATAACAGCAACATAGTAAGTGCTAAAGGTGATTTTTTTAAATATTCAGAGTTATGTTGTGGTTTTCTACTACACGGAATAGTTTTTTTACCCACTTATAGAGCGTTACCTTTTAAAATTTATATTGTATGTCCCATCACAGTAAAATAAGTTTAGATGTTTATTGTTTCAAAAAACTGACAAAAATTGAGAAAGTCATAACAAGTGAGGGGACCTTATCTTTACTAAACTAATCTTTCTTTAGTTAATAAGCAAAATGCTTCAGAAGACATCTCTCTCATCTCTCATCTCAGACACAGTTTTAAATGAAAGGTCAGGAGGAGGTCAAGCCATAACCTCACACACTTACGAGTTTCTGTGTATGTTTCTCATTTTGTTTTCGCCTCCCTCTCACCACCCAGTCATTGTGCTTGCAGCAGCTTCCTGGCTCATCCTTACAGAACAGATCGCCTTTCTGTCAGCCACTGGCAAGTTCAGAAAACAAGTTCAGATCATGCCCCTACTCAGAAAAGAAATGTGAGTCACTCATTGTGACTTTATTCTAGTTCTGGAGTTCTGTATGCATACGATTTACGTACCATGATGTATATATGAACAAGTAAAAGTTTATTCCATGCTGAAAAGGGAAGAAAAGAAACACAACGTTTCAGCTGTGGAGCCTTCTTTGGGTATGAGAAAGAGAGGGAAGTCGGTAGCGTATAAAGCATAGGAGAACACAGACTGAGAAATCAGAGTGATCATGGCCGTTAGAGGTGAAATGAGACTATGGGCTTGTAGAGATCTTTACTCCTGACAGTCATTGATGCAGTCTCTGAGTCTCCTTCTTATTTCCCCAATGTAGATGGTTGGGCATTGTCTGCAAGAGATGCAGTTAATAAGGTTGCTGGAGGTACAAGATGTCATCTGAGCAATCCAGAATTGTTCTGAGCGTGGTGTTAGATATATATTTTCAGGTGATGCAGTTAGTTCTGTTGCAGGGGAAAGAGCCTGTTGTGGATGGTTGTTGAGGGTGGTCAAAGGAGCTGTGAACAAGGAAGTTACACAGATTAGGTGGGCAGTGATATGAGATGATGGGAGGTCATAAAAAAGGGTACCAATGGAAGGATCATCCTGTAAGATGGAAAGTTCTTGTTAATGGTCCTGGGGATAGAAAGTGTGTTAGGGTGGTAGGGAAGCACCAAAGGAATGTGGTTGTGAGGTGGTAAACTCATCACTTCCTGATTGAGTTTATGATCCTTGGTCTGTTTTTGGCTCAGGTGAGGGCCTTGTTGATAACATGGGTGGGGTATCCTCTGTTGATGAAAAAAGAGTGCATTTTGAGTGCTTGGTTTTGGAAAAACATGAGGAACATGTGAAAAAGGGAGAGAATTTTTAGAATTCCAGGTGGGTAGTTCAGGTGGGTATGTTTATTTAGTATGTTTAGGGTGAAATGAGCTGTACAGGATTTAGCTTTGTGAATCTGTGGGTTTGTAATAGACCAAAGTAGAGAGTCCTGGATGGTTAGTGAATAAGTTTATGTCTAGAAACAGAAGAGTATTGGAAGATATGTTAACTGTATATTTGTGGGAAGGGTGGAAGTTGATGAAGTGATGCTGGAATTGTTCTAGCTGTTCATTAGAGCATGTGGCGGTACCGATGTAGTCATCGATGTATCGCCTGTAGAGGTCAGAGACAAAGCATGTGTACGAAGCGAAGAAGCATTCTTCTACCCAAAAATATTGGCATAGCTGGGTCCCATCCTGGTGCCCATGGCGACTCCACTAACCTGCTGATAAAAAAAAGTAGTGACAGTGGTAGTGGTAGTGTCATAAAAGCTTTTTCAGGACCTCATGCAGATGGCAGAATCCGGAGGGGAGTGAGAGAAAAAGACTAGGAAAAAGCCGGAGTGGGATCCGGCGAAGGGTCGGGGGAATAAAGAGGGTAACGGGGCCAGGCGCTCCCAGCCCTGGACCCAGATGGTCAGGAGCCAGTTGTGAAGTCGATGCCATCAAGGCCCTCCTGGACTCACTGCTAGGCGGGCTTCCAGGTGTCCATCTTCCAAAGCTGAGCCCAGGCTGGTAGGAGCGTCTGGCTTTTGTAGGACTGGGGCTGGAACCGGAGGCAGGTGTAGGAAATCAAAGATAAACAAGAAAGGGCTTCCTTGTCCTTAAGAAGAAGGGTAATGGTGGTAGAGCAGAGAAGTGCAGAGACCTTTTTGTGGGCAGTGGCTCAAAAGGGGAGAAGAGGCACTTTCCGGGGCAGGATTTGTTACATTAGAGTATCCTGGATCCAAATCAGTGCCCACTTATATTTCTGTGTTTTTTAATTTTACAGGAAGTTTGGATGTGACTTCAGAGGCATTATAATATTCACAACCTTGGCAAAAAATGGTTGTCCATAATTGCTGATTAACATAATTGCTGTTTGATTAACAGACAATATATTATACACCGTCTACTGAGCATATACTTTATTTTCCTGATATAATAATCATCAACTTTATTTTATATAGCAACTTAAAGGGTGGCTTCTCGAAGCGCTTTACAGAATGACAACAACAATAAATACAAACAATACACAAGATAAAACACAATTACAATATACAGAGCAGACCATAGATGGTGGTACTAAGAAAAGCAGAGGGGTGAAGAATGGAACCAGTTAAGTAAAGGCTCTTCTAAAGAAGAAGGTTTTAAATCTGGATTTGAAGGAGTTTAGAGAAGGTGACTCTCTGATATCCTTGGGAAGAGAGTTCCAGAGTTTGGGGGCATAACAGGAGAGGACCCTGTCACCCATAGAATGAAGACGGGCTTGGGGGACAGTTAGAAGACCAGAATTAGAAGAGCGAAGGTTGTGAGGTGCGGAGTAGGGCGATGATAGTTCAGACAGGTACTGAGGTGCCAGGCCATGCAGAGCCTTATAGGTTAGAATGAGGATATTAAAGTCCACACGGAATTTGACAGGAAGCCAGTGCAGGGACCCCAGGATAGGAGTAATGTGAACACTTGCACTAGACCCATTCAGGATTCCGTCTGCTGAATTTTGGACACACTGCAGTTTTATCAATGTAGATTTAGATACCCCAGAGAGTAGAGCTCTACAGTAGTAAATTCGGGAGAACATAATTGTGTTGATCAGCTTTTCAGCCACAGTAAGTGATAACATAGGGCGTAATCTAGCGATATTTTTGAGGTGAAAAAAAGATGTTTAAAAAATGCTGAACATGTGGGTCGAATGTTAAGCCAGAATCAAATATCACCCCTAGGTTTTTTCATTTAGACTGAAGCTCAAGTACAGAACCATCTACAGACAGGGTTACAGGAATGGCATTACAAAGTTGATGGAGGTGCCGATAAGCATGACTTCAGTCTTGTCGCAGTTAAGATGAAGGAAATTTTGAATCATCCAAGTTTTTGTCAGACATGCAATTAGATAAAATAGAGAAAGCTACATCGGGGTAAGGTTTGGTAAGGATGTATCATCAGTATTATCAGCATGGAAATGATAGCTGAGGCCATGTGATCTTAAAAGCTGACCAAGTGGAAACATGTGTTGTGTCAAACAAATGACAGCAAACTGGGTGTCAGTGTAGCAGAAGTCTTCTTTATTACATATGCATATGGGAGCCTACCTCTTGCAGGCCAGACTCAAAGAAGTATTACAAAGAGTGGTCTTTTTGTACAGTAAAGTCTGTAAAACTTGTCCATAAAAGGGATTTGACATCGGCTGTGGACATGAAGAAGAGTTAAGCAAGTTTCTCATTGTTTTTGTAACACTGCCAAGAACATATTGCAGTTATGCCTTGCGATTACAACAGACATGACAGTTCAGCATATACAGACAAAAGTGGAACTACATACTTTCACAACTGCTGGAGTGGAAAGTTTCAAGACAAGTGTTTAAGATATCAAAGACTTATAGAAGAATTAAGAATAATTTCTTCACATGTAAATGCCCAGTATCAAGCCCTGAGGAACACCAGACTTAACAAGACCAATTTCAGACCTACTATATACCCATTAAGACAGACAAAGTGACAGGGATCAGTGAGAGAAAAAGACTAGGAAAAAGCCGGAGTGGGATCCGGCGAAGGGTCGGGGGAATAAAGAGGGTAACGGGGCCAGGCGCTCCCAGCCCTGGACCCAGATGGTCAGGAGCCAGTTGTGAAGTCGATGCCATCAAGGCCCTCCTGGACTCACTGCTAGGCGGGCTTCCAGGCGTCCATCTTCCAAAGCTGAGCCCAGGCTGGTAGGAGCGTCTGGCTTTTGTAGGACTGGGGCTGGAACCGGAGGCAGGTGTAGGAAATCAAAGATAAACAAGAAAGGGCTTCCTTGTCCTTAAGAAGAAGGGTAATGGTGGTAGAGCAGAGAAGTGCAGAGACCTTTTTGTGGGCAGTGGCTCAAAAGGGGAGAAGAGGCACTTTCCGGGGCAGGATTTGTTACATTAGAGTATCCTGGATCCAAATCAGTGCCCACTTATATTTCTGTGTTTTTTAATTTTACAGGAAGTTTGGATGTGACTTCAGAGGCATTATAATATTCACAACCTTGGCAAAAAATGGTTGTCCATAATTGCTGATTAACATAATTGCTGTTTGATTAACAGACAATATATTATACACCGTCTACTGAGCATATACTTTATTTTCCTGATATAATAATCATCAACTTTATTTTATATAGCAACTTAAAGGGTGGCTTCTCGAAGCGCTTTACAGAATGACAACAACAATAAATACAAACAATACACAAGATAAAACACAATTACAATATACAGAGCAGACCATAGATGGTGGTACTAAGAAAAGCAGAGGGGTGAAGAATGGAACCAGTTAAGTAAAGGCTCTTCTAAAGAAGAAGGTTTTAAATCTGGATTTGAAGGAGTTTAGAGAAGGTGACTCTCTGATATCCTTGGGAAGAGAGTTCCAGAGTTTGGGGGCATAACAGGAGAGGACCCTGTCACCCATAGAATGAAGACGGGCTTGGGGGACAGTTAGAAGACCAGAATTAGAAGAGCGAAGGTTGTGAGGTGCGGAGTAGGGCGATGATAGTTCAGACAGGTACTGAGGTGCCAGGCCATGCAGAGCCTTATAGGTTAGAATGAGGATATTAAAGTCCACACGGAATTTGACAGGAAGCCAGTGCAGGGACCCCAGGATAGGAGTAATGTGAACACTTGCACTAGACCCATTCAGGATTCCGTCTGCTGAATTTTGGACACACTGCAGTTTTATCAATGTAGATTTAGATACCCCAGAGATTAGAGCTCTACAGTAGTAAATTCGGGAGAACATAATTGTGTTGATCAGCTTTTCAGCCACAGTAAGTGATAACATAGGGCGTAATCTAGCGATATTTTTGAGGTGAAAAAAAGATGTTTAAAAAATGCTGAACATGTGGGTCGAATGTTAAGCCAGAATCAAATATCACCCCTAGGTTTTTTCATTTAGACTGAAGCTCAAGTACAGAACCATCTACAGACAGGGTTACAGGAATGGCATTACAAAGTTGATGGAGGTGCCGATAAGCATGACTTCAGTCTTGTCGCAGTTAAGATGAAGGAAATTTTGAATCATCCAAGTTTTTGTCAGACATGCAATTAGATAAAATAGAGAAAGCTACATCGGGGTAAGGTTTGGTAAGGATGTATTATCAGTATTATCAGCATGGAAATGATAGCTGAGGCCATGTGATCTTAAAAGCTGACCAAGTGGAAACATGTGTTGTGTCAAACAAATGACAGCAAACTGGGTGTCAGTGTAGCAGAAGTCTTCTTTATTACATATGCATATGGGAGCCTACCTCTTGCAGGCCAGACTCAAAGAAGTATTACAAAGAGTGGTCTTTTTGTACAGTAAAGTCTGTAAAACTTGTCCATAAAAGGGATTTGACATCGGCTGTGGACATGAAGAAGAGTTAAGCAAGTTTCTCATTGTTTTTGTAACACTGCCAAGAACATATTGCAGTTATGCCTTGCGATTACAACAGACATGACAGGTCAGCATATACAGACAAAAGTGGAACTACATACTTTCACAACTGCTGGAGTGGAAAGTTTCAAGACAAGTGTTTAAGATATCAAAGACTTATAGAAGAATTAAGAATAATTTCTTCACATGTAAATGCCCAGTATCAAGCCCTGAGGAACACCAGACTTAACAAGACCAATTTCAGACCTACTATATACCCATTAAGACAGACAAAGTGACAGGGATCAGTGAGAGAAAAAGACTAGGAAAAAGCCGGAGTGGGATCCGGCGAAGGGTCGGGGGAATAAAGAGGGTAACGGGGCCAGGCGCTCCCAGCCCTGGACCCAGATGGTCAGGAGCCAGTTGTGAAGTCGATGCCATCAAGGCCCTCCTGGACTCACTGCTAGGCGGGCTTCCAGGCGTCCATCTTCCAAAGCTGAGCCCAGGCTGGTAGGAGCGTCTGGCTTTTGTAGGACTGGGGCTGGAACCGGAGGCAGGTGTAGGAAATCAAAGATAAACAAGAAAGGGCTTCCTTGTCCTTAAGAAGAAGGGTAATGGTGGTAGAGCAGAGAAGTGCAGAGACCTTTTTGTGGGCAGTGGCTCAAAAGGGGAGAAGAGGCACTTTCCGGGGCAGGATTTGTTACATTAGAGTATCCTGGATCCAAATCAGTGCCCACTTATATTTCTGTGTTTTTTAATTTTACAGGAAGTTTGGATGTGACTTCAGAGGCATTATAATATTCACAACCTTGGCAAAAAATGGTTGTCCATAATTGCTGATTAACATAATTGCTGTTTGATTAACAGACAATATATTATACACCGTCTACTGAGCATATACTTTATTTTCCTGATATAATAATCATCAACTTTATTTTATATAGCAACTTAAAGGGTGGCTTCTCGAAGCGCTTTACAGAATGACAACAACAATAAATACAAACAATACACAAGATAAAACACAATTACAATATACAGAGCAGACCATAGATGGTGGTACTAAGAAAAGCAGAGGGGTGAAGAATGGAACCAGTTAAGTAAAGGCTCTTCTAAAGAAGAAGGTTTTAAATCTGGATTTGAAGGAGTTTAGAGAAGGTGACTCTCTGATATCCTTGGGAAGAGAGTTCCAGAGTTTGGGGGCATAACAGGAGAGGACCCTGTCACCCATAGAATGAAGACGGGCTTGGGGGACAGTTAGAAGACCAGAATTAGAAGAGCAAAGGTTGTGAGGTGGGGAGTAGGGCGATAATAGTTCAGACAGGTACTGAGGTGCCAGGCCATGCAGAGCCTTATAGGTTAGAATGAGGATATTAAAGTCCACACGGAATTTGACAGGAAGCCAGTGCAAGGATCCCAGGATAGGAGTAATGTGAACACTTGCACTAGACCCATTCAGGATTCCGTCTGCTGAATTTTGGACACACTGCAGTTTTATCAATGTAGATTTAGATACCCCAGAGAGTAGAGCTCTACAGTAGTAAATTCGGGAGAACATAATTGTGTTGATCAGCTTTTCAGCCACAGTAAGTGATAACATATAGGGCGTAATCTAGCGATATTTTTGAGGTGAAAAAAAGATGTTTAAAAAATGCTGAACATGTGGGTCGAATGTTAAGCCAGAATCAAATATCACCCCTAGGTTTTTTCATTTAGACTGAAGCTCAAGTACAGAACCATCTACAGACAGGGTTACAGGAATGGCATTACAAAGTTGATGGAGGTGCCGATAAGCATGACTTCAGTCTTGTCGCAGTTAAGATGAAGGAAATTTTGAATTATCCAAGTTTTTGTCAGACATGCAATTAGATAAAATAGAGAAAGCTACATCGGGGTAAGGTTTGGTAAGGATGTATCATCAGTATTATCAGCATGGAAATGATAGCTGAGGCCATGTGATCTTAAAAGCTGACCAAGTGGAAACATGTGTTGTGTCAAACAAATGACAGCAAACTGGGTGTCAGTGTAGCAGAAGTCTTCTTTATTACATATGCATATGGGAGCCTAGCTCTTGCAGGCCAGACTCAAAGAAGTATTACAAAGAGTGGTCTTTTTGTACAGTAAAGTCTGTAAAACTTGTCCATAAAAGGGATTTGACATCGGCTGTGGACATGAAGAAGAGTTAAGCAAGTTTCTCATTGTTTTTGTAACACTGCCAGGAACATATTGCAGTTATGCCTTGCGATTACAACAGACATGACAGGTCAGCATATACAGACAAAAGTGGAACTACATACTTTCACAACTGCTGGAGTGGAAAGTTTCAAGACAAGTGTTTAAGATATCAAAGACTTATAGAAGAATTAAGAATAATTTCTTCACATGTAAATGCCCAGTATCGAGCCCTGAGGAACACCAGACTTAACAAGACCAATTTCAGACCTACTATATACCCATTAAGACAGACAAAGTGACAGGGATCAGTGAGGTAAGACTTGAACCACTTGAGAGCAGTGTCAGAAACTCCAAACACAGTCTCAAGACGAGAAAGTAAGATGTTATGGTCAACAGTGTCAAAAGCAGCACTGAGATCAAGAAGGATGAGTATAGAAAGAGAACCAGAATCAGAAGCTATTAGAAGATCGTTAGTGACTTTGACCAGGGCAGTTTCTGTGCTGTGAAGTTGTTGGAAGCCAGATTGGAGGGGTTCGAAAAGGTTGTTTGTCATGAGGTGGTTACGTAACTGAAATGTGACAGCACGTTCCAGAATTTTTGGAAGAAAGGGTAAGTTGGAGATGGGGAGAACATTGTTTAGATTGTCGAGAGCCATGTTAGGCTTTTTTGGCATGGGGGTAATGGCAGCAGTTTTGAGGACCGTTAGTACAATGTCAGTGCTCAAGGATTCATTTATAATATTGAGGACAACGGGACAGAGAGAAGAGAAACAGGACTGAAATAAAGTGGTGGGAATGGGATCTAAAATAGATGTGGTGGGTTTCATGTGTGTAACTAGTTTATTAAGGGATGTTGAGTCCAGAAGAGAGATGTTGGAGAGAGAAGAACCAGAAAAGTTCCTCTCGTAACACTTTTGTGTTTCACCTACAGATGAGCTTCCAAGACTACTGTGTAAGTTGTTTGTCTGTGTGTCTATGTGTTTTAACATTGCTATTTTTCTCCTGATGAGTCAGTAAGTTTAAACAGATACATACTAGATTCTTTGGTACACATTTTGTATGTGCAGGTGTGCTTCTACAACACTGAAAGCTGTGACAATAACACTATTATTTCTTGTACTGGCATGTCATCATATCTGCTGTTTCCTTTGAATCTACACTTAATGGAAACTTTGTATAGAATGTAGGTCACAATGGATAACGACGCCTGCTAAACAAATGTGAGATGTTTTTCAAGATTTTCAATATAAGTAGGGACTAACAAGCAGTCTAATATTCAAACTGTATGATCATTAATCAAGAATCTCAGTTTAAATTAATATTAAAATCCATCCAACACATGCTTTCCTTTATTTTGCCTGTAGGCCGGCTTGCTGTGGACCTGGGTGAGTAGCCAAAGTGTTGCAGAACTTCATTTTCATGATTCCTGAAAGAGTAGAGTAACACAGTACAGCAGATGTAAGTGAGCTTATGATTGGTGACCTCAGGTCTATTTGTGGAATAACTACATGCAGACAGCTCCCCAGGTCTGGAACTGAACCCCAGACCCCAGCAATGAAAGGTAGCAATGCTGTGTCACGGATGTTGGAAGGGACAAACCGTGGAATGGCAGGAGAGTGAAAAAAGACCCATATGCGTAGCGGAGGAACGGGGGTTAGCCCGGGCTCAGCAGTTCAAGAGTCGGATAGAAACCAATGCCCTCAGGCAGTGGACATGGGGAGATGCTAGGCGGGTCTCAGGACATCTGAAACTCAATGCTGAACAAAGGTGAATGAGAGACCCGGAAATATATAGCCTCAGAGAGAGAGACACTGGAAGGACAGCAAAGCACAGGAAACTAGGGACAGGAAAGAGTAGGAGTACCTTCTGGCTGCAGAGGGTGTGACATGCTGTTCTCTGCACCACCGTGCTGCTTATCCCTTTATTCTGGAAATGCCCCTGCACTACAAGACAGTAGCTGTTTATAAATACTTTTTTATCTGTTATGTGTTAAAAAGGTATGCTTCTTAATGAAATGGGATTCTTCTTTCTTAAATATATAATTTGTTCAGCATTGGTACCACATTTTGTTCTTTTGCTTTATGCTAAAAACGTGGATACCCACACTCTCAGTCAAACAGTAAACTGCTTACTGGCTTCCTCACAGATAAATAAATCCACACTGGGGATTTGCTCATCCATCTAAACCTCTTCTAACCACTTCTCCTAATTCAGGGTCATGGCAGGAGCCAGTCCCAACAAGCAACAGGAGAAAGACAGGATACACCCTGGACAGGACAACCACCCCATCACAGGGCAGGCAGACACACAGACACACAGACACACTGGACAGGACACCACCAGGAGGAAACCCACATGAACACGGAGAACAGGCAAACTCCACAAAGACAGCACCCCAGGAATTAGGCCCAGGGCCGCAGCAATGTGAAACAACATTGCTCACCACTCTGCCACCTTGGAATCTTCAAATGGAAGAACAAACTTTCTCTGGATTGAAATCCAGTCCAGTCAAAGTCAAACCAACCCAACCTCAAGGGTTAAAAGGAAATTTTTTGTGGTGTTACAAAAAGATTCAAAGAAAGAAATATTCCTGAATAACAAACACATACAGTATCATACAGTATACGAAATACTATAAAATGATGCACTACATTGAACACAGAATCCACCAATTTACCAATAAATACTTTAATACTGTAAATAGTTTAATAACAGTTGAGATGAGACACTGAATAGCGTCAGAGTAGATGCTTCTGCAGAACTGCTCTAGATTTGAGACAGGAAACTCATTCGCAATTTAAGAAGCTTGTGGTTAAGAAAAGGCTATAACAAAGATGAAAGCGGACTGAAGATATGACAAGTGAAACAGAAACACGAAGGGTTTTACAAACTGACACCTCACCTCCGTGCTTCTTGTGTGATCTAAAGCACGTCCCTCTGCCTTTGTAATTATCTCTGAACTGCAGAGAAAAACCAAGGTCTGTCAACAGTTCTTCCACTTCCATTTTCCAGATCAAGTCTTCAAAATTGCCTTGACAGCAAAAGCAGAGACTTCTAATAAAATTATTACAATATAGCACCTATAAAAAAAACTATTTTAAAATGCAGAGGAAAATATTTATACATTGCAGGTATAGGGGGAAGTCCAATTATTTCACTTAGATTGTGTTATTAAAGATTTCTAGTAAGGTTTGTGTGCCTTTACCTATAGCCTGTTGCTTGTTACAGGAATGTAGCTAAAGAGGAACCGTTCTGTGATCTCAGTCGCAGGATGATCTAAAGGTCTTTGTATGTGGGAAGACTTTCCTAGGACAGTCCAGATCCAGTTGTCCATAAGCCCTAAGATGGATGTCCACTGCTAGCTCCTGGGTGTCCAGCAGAGAGCCATAGACAACGGGCTGGACATAATCATAAAAGTCACAGGACATGGACAATCATCCAAGAAGATTATCAACCAGCCAGAGACCTGACGGGAATGGGGACACACTCCACCTGGTAGCTTCTTGACCAATCACCAACTGTATTTTCCCCAGTTAAAAAGTTGTGCATCACCTCTAACTTTCCCGCTGAACCAATTTGGCTGACTGACAACAGAACCATGTGCCAGCCACACTTGTTGTCTAAACTTTGGTACTTAAACATTTTTCTGAAGCTCCAAGTTTGAGAGTAAGCCAGTACTTAAAGACAGAATTATTTAAGCATCAATGCAGCAGAGCACAGATTGGACAGCACTGTGACAGACACAGTCAGCTTTTCCCCTATCGGTCTCCGCTGGAGTTACAAATCCACGTTTGTGGTTGAGTATAATATAATAACGACTATTACTGTCCGCGAGAATTCAATTGTTGCATTAACACATGTTGATACTGTACCAATTTAATTCATTTAAGTAACACTATTTACTTATTAGAACCTGAATATTGATGTGTTTATAAGGAGCTAGTGTAATTGATCTTGTACTATGTGTATTATCCTTGTTTTATGAAACATTCCTTTATACTCATTATAGCTCAATAATTCTCATGTGCCATCTGAATCAAATCCGACTCTTGTGTATTTACCTCAAATGCTTTTATGTACAAATTGTTTTATACTTAAATAGATGCATTCTGTGTGTTGTGAATCCTCCTGAAGAGTCCCTGTTGTTCTGCTGATTGATTCCTAATAGCCAAAGTAAACTCACACTGTTTACTGTTACAACTAAATATTCTGTCAGTAAATTCACACAAAACCTCCAAACAGGTCTCCACTGGATTAAGGTATATTCCAAGCAATATAACTGCAGGCAAATAGACTCCACAGGTTAAAATTTGTCATCAGATGGGTTGATCAACAAATGTTTCCTGTAAGGTCACAGGTCAGCGGTGTGTATCTGTGGTCACTGATAAGTTCATACACACTCACTGTCCATGAGGGACTCCTGCTCTGCTCCTTGTGGGAGCAGTCTTGTGGGATTCTTCCCCATTGTCGTCATAAAGCCTGGAGAAGCCCGTGCTTGTTCACTGGTCTCTGAGCCCAAACAGCCACAGTTCACCCCAGATCACCCCAGCAGTGATTAATGTCAGAGGTACATTAATTGTGAGAACTGTTCACTGGTGTCTGAGCCCTGGAAGCCCATTGGGATGGCAGTGTGTGGGGATCCTCATTTTTATAGCTCATTCGAAAAACGACAATGCAGTGTGTGCAGAGTAACAGCAGTGCTTTTGAGTTTTCAGGTGCATATCTTGATGTAATCAAGTCTCAAAGCCTTACTCCTTCCAGTGGAGGAATAACTGCTGATCAAAGTCATGAAAAGACAAAGTATTGGAGGCATAACTGCTTATCTAATGAATTCCAAGGGGCAAGACGAGCTGTGGACTTTGTAACAGTTAACGCTTGTTTCGTTCTTACTGTACTGTAAATATTTTCACTGGAAAAAAATACTCTTGGTTCTCATTGTAGGAAATGATGTAATACTTGTTTAATGCAAGTGGAAAAAATCCTGATTATCATGATCTTTAAATTGAACAATAAGAAAAATAATCACTGAATTTAGGAAGGTATGAGGTTTATTTAGGCAAGTAAAAGTTTTATTAAGTTCATCAGGACAGGAAAAAAGTTCTGACATAGCAGCTACCCAAGATCCCGCCCCAAGACACACTTGTGAAACAGCAGGTTTGAAGAGTGACGTCAGCAAGTCAAAGCCACAGAGAAGAACTCTGACAGAGAGACGACAAGACAGACGACATTCATACTATAACTACATATACAGTATATTGTACTGTAGTTCAGGTGGGTAGCTGCGTCAGCATGCGTAGGCTGCAAAGGAACAAGTAATAGGTTTATTCCATGCTGAAAAAAAAGAAAGAGAACACAACGACCAAAACGTTGTGTTCTCTTTCTTCTTTTTTTTCAGCATGGAATAAACCTATATATTGTACTGTAACTGTACCGTATAGTTTGCTTGAAATCACCTCAGTTTTCATTTTTATTGGTATTCAACAGAGTAACTGGGTTGAACTTTAGCTTTTTTTGCAGTGCATTTGGCGTAATTGTGCTATAAATATTCACAGAGAAACTGTGAGAAGAGCTTTATAGAAAATGAGCTCAGCCATCAAGGACCACATCATCCACAGCCTGAAGAGTCTGGATTCAGACAGGTTGAAGAGATTTAAGGACAAGCTCATTGACATGGGAGGAGGAGGCAAGTTCCCTAGAGCAGAAGCAATCAACTATGATGCCATAGAGCTGGCAACACGTCTGATTGCTGTCTATCAGGAACACGGCGCTGTTAAAAAGACAATTACAATTCTGCATGGCATTCACGAAAACAAAGTCGCTTCAGATCTGGAAAGCAAGATAGAATGTGGTAAGTTCTAAAGGTGATTCTTTTAAAATCAGACTCTTTTTTTGGTGTTTTACTTCACAGAATAGTTAAAAGCTTGTGTTGTTGTTCTTCTCTTTCTTAAAGAGAGGTTTCCTTTTCAGATCTATATTGAATGTCTCATCACAGTAAAAGAGGTTAAATATACAGTAGCTGCTCATTATTAGAGTATACTGATAGAAATGGAGGATGTCATAACAAATAAGGGGACCTTATCTTTACTAAAGCTATGTATTCTGTTTTTAAAAACAAGCAAAATGCTTCATAAAACAAGTGTCTCTACACAGTTGTAAATGAAAGGTCAGGAAAGGGTCAAACCCTGATCTCACCCACTGACACCTTCCCATGTATGCACTTCATGAGCCTGTGTGACTCTCCTCCCTCCTGCACGAAGTCATTGTGCTTCAGCAGCTTCCTGGCTCATCCAGACACACAGGTTGCCATTCTGACAGCCACTGGCAAGTTCAGAAAACAAGTTGAGATCAGGCCCCTACTCAGAACAGAAACTTGAGTCACTCATTGTGACTTTATTCTAGTTCTGGAGTTCTGTATGCACATTATCTACATATCGTGATATACTGTATATGTGCACTGTATTGTACCGTGATCTATGCATGAAAGAAAAACAAATGAAAAGTGTTCATTTATATTTTATAAATACACCTCTGCAATGATACTGACTGTACCGCAGTAGGTCAGAAAGATCATGAAATCTGCTGGGTGGCAGCTGAGTGCTGGAGTCTGGTTGTGAGAGTGTGGAGCTCCGTACTGTTACTGCAGTCATCAGTGTTTCACCCGTACTGACATTTTCCTTCATTGTCATTGACAGATGACTCTTCTGATGAGGACGAGGATGATGATGAAGATGAGGATGAGGACGGTGAGTATTTATCATTTATTTAACATTTTCAATATTTCAGAAGAGCTGCCATCTTGTCTGAACCTGCCATCCTCTCACAATGTTTTTTTGATAATGAAGAACAGAGAACAGAGAGAACAAAACAATTTTCTGATCTTATCCTTCATTCCTGAGACTCTCAGCTTTAGACTACTTTGAAAAAACCTTTACCAGTAACACAATACCTATTAAATCTCTATCCTCTGTTTTCCTTTGCCTGCAGATGACTTTGTTGGAGCCTTAGCTAAGTAACTTGAGTGTTTTTGGTTTGTGCAGATTGTAAAACTGCTGCTATATTTATTAATGCCTATAAGGCTGAATATGCAGGCATCTGTTTCCTGTAGTGGACATGAATTGTTGGGTACTGTACACAGTTATGGTCAGAGCGTTGTTGGCATTGCTGACTTGCAGCGCTGAGGCCCTGGGTTCACTTCCGGATTGGGAGTGCTGTCTGTGTGGAGTTGACATGTTCTCCCCGTGTTGTTTCTGCAGCTGCTCTTATTTCCTCTGATAATCCAAAGACATGCTGACAGGTTAACTGGCTCCTGGGAAATCTGGCCCTGGTGTGAGTCTGTCTGTGTGTCTTGTAATGGACTGGCATCCTGTGCAGGGTGTATCCTTGTGCCTGTTGCTTTCTGGGATAGGCTCTGACTTCCCTGTAGCCCATAAAGTGGTTAGAACATGGATGGACGGGTGAATAGATGCACACGAGCCCTGTTTTCAGTCTCACTGGCATCTTGTACAACAGCTCTTCTCTATGACTTTGACATAAACCTGGGCCTTCATACCTGTTCTGTTTCTGATTTGATCTTAACAAAGCCCTTTGTTTCAGGGAAGAGAAAGAGCTATCTCAAGGCAAGTTAAAAAACCAATAAGTGGGTTCATCTCTAAAACCTCAATGGTCACAAAAGTTGCTGCATTTCATTTCCTCTTAAATAAGAACGACTCATTACCAATCAACTGGTAGAACCTGCAGGACCAAGATAATGAGAAGGAATCTGCTCCTCATGGGATGAGCTTGTAAGGGATAATGAAAGTAAAATACATTCACACCTTCATGCCAGATACATGAGAACATAAGAAAGTGTGCAAAGAAGCGTGAGGCCACTTAGTCCATTTTGCTCATTTGGTTTTTAGTTTGAAAAACTATACAGTACTTCCTGTTCCTGATTCTCATGAGAGGTTTACATTTCGGGGGCAGACTGTGTAATTTTGCAGTGAACAGTGGATTTTGTTGCTTTCACTCACACACTTGTGAGACTGTTGCCTCATTAACACTTGTTTTGAGATTTCCTTTTCCCCTCTGATATTTTGCTAGAGAATTGACTGCACTCGTGACAACAGTGGTGGTAGTAGTGACAGCTGCAGTGATAGTAGTGACTGCAGTAAAGTAGTGACAGTAGTATTAGAGGGAATGACAGTGGTAGTAATAGTAGTGACAGCAGAATTGGTGGTAGTTTCAGTGGTAGTGACTGCACTAAAATAGTGACAGTAGTGGTACAAGTAGTGACAGTAGTAGTGGTAGTAATGACAGTGGTATTGACAGCAGTAGTGACAACAATACTTACTGCAGTAGCGGCTGCAGTAGTGACTGCAGTACAGTTGTAGTGCAGTAGTAGTAGTAATGACATTAGTAGTGATTGCAGTAGTGCTGTCAAACTTTCATCATAAAAAAAATTCAAAGATACTGCAGGTCTTGATCTACAATAAATGTTTGCAAGGATGATGTATGTGCAGCCGGCCTTTTGTGTGCACTAAAGAATCCAGGAGGATCACACAAAAAATCATCAGTGCTATTACTGATTTCAGCACTGATATATTTTATCAAGCTTTTTATTTTCCTTTTTTTGACATGTTTTTTTATTTGCATTGACAGAAGAGACTTCTAAAGAGATGGGTAAGTTTTAAATATTTTTAGTAACAAGAGAAGGAATATTTTCAATATTGGAAACCTTAATACACCTTAAGATGTTCCTTAAGATATGTCTTAATACACATCTGCACTATGCACGTTTTACCTAGTGTACCATTTTTTTGGTCTCACTACTACATATTTATTTTCCAGAAAATATATGTCATCCCTGTTGTCTACATTGTTTAGTGTTGTCTGTTGTACTGTGCATGTCCCGAGAGATCAGCGCGATTAAGAATTCCAATGTACGTCTACATACAGTATGGCAATATACTACTCTACTCTCCCTCTCCTCCAAAAAAAAGGATTAGAGAAGTGTGCATTATATATTACAGTGCACCTAACATAATATTTTATGTAATGCTTGAACATTTCCAATCAGAATTGTCATGCAATGTATTACCTTTCCATGCCTTAAACAGTTTTGAAACAAGCATGAAGTGAATTCAGTAGAACTACAGTATTTGATTTGAATCATCCTATTCCTCTGTAGAGAAAGCAGTGAATAGGTCTGTATTGCGGAAGTAGGAGTTAAACCTGTCTGACTTTTGTGTTTTACCCACAGATGAGCTTTTAAAACAACTGCGTAAGTACTCTGTCTGTGTGTGTCTTTGTGTTTTAACAGTAATGTTTCTACCAATGAAAGTACTGATGTTTAGACAGACAGATGCTACAGTAGTGTCTTTTGGACTCATATGTGCAGGTCTGCTTCTACAACACTGAAAGCTGTGACAATAACATAACCCAAGCAGTCTAGCATTCAAACTGTATGTACATTAAACAAGAATCTTAGTTTTAATTAATATTAAAATCCATCCAACCCATGCTTTCCTTTATTTTGCCTGCAGGCCGGCTTGCTGTGGAGCTGGGTGAGTAGCCTATGTGTGCTGTTCTACCCTAAAATTTCTACTGAACTTCATTTACATGACTCCTGAAAGAGCAGACTAACTGGACAGAGTGCAGTCAGTGCTGGAAGGGAGCAATGTTAGCCACAGCTCCACCTTGTCAGCCTTATTACCAGCTCACAAGTCAGAAAATTATTAAAATAAGCAGATGTTGGTGTTTTGGGATGATTATATGCATACAATTAAAATGATCTAAAATTACCATGTAAGTGGTATGATGAGCAGAGTCAACATCTGTAAATAATCAGAACAAGATCAGATCCACACCAGAGATTCCTCTGCTGAGTGAAAAATTAATCAACTACACATAAATTACTTTTATTCAGTAAATATATTCTGAATAATAATAATAATAATAATAAGAAGAAGAAGAAGAAGAAGAAGAAGAAGAAGAAGAAATATTTTTAATGTTATATAATAATAATTACCTAAAAATAAAAAAATGCTTTATTTCCACTATACTAATATACCACAGTTATTTACATTGAAGAAAAAAACAAAGCAGACAAAAAAAAACAGTAAGAATCTCCCAGATTATACACTACCTGACAATCAAGAATATAGATTCTTCAGTACTAGTTAACCGTCTGTGTTGGTCTTCTTCATAATTTCAAGTAATAATACAGAGATCACTACTGCCATGACAACAGTATTATTGCAATGTTGCAGAGCTGTAGTTACAGTAGCAGGAACAGGTGTTGGGACAATAGTAATGCAGTAGTGACAGCAGTATTCACAGTAATAGTGACAGCAGTGACTGCAGTAATAAACGTAGTAGAGACTGTAGCAGTACAGTATATAGTGGTAGTAGTGCCAGCAGTAGTAACTGCAAAAGTGACAGTAAAGTCATTATTAGTGACAGTTGTAGGGGATTTTGTGATTTTACTGGGAGAATCATTAATTGTAGCAGTAATCATGCGGTAGTTCGTTATGGCTTTTAGAAAATCAATCGTCAGAACAACTAACAACGCACAGACACGGATTTGATGCACGAAACACATTTATTAAACATAAATTGTGCACCAAACATATATCAGTCTGCATGGATACAGGCGGCAGACCTTACTGTGAGGGTTATCAATATACAAGGTACACAATCTCAAAGAGATGCAAACACAAAGAGATACAGAACAGAGCATATATTTTAATACTGTATATCGTTCGGCTATACCAAATCGCTAGTCAGTGTCATTACCCACTGTTATACTAGACTCGGAAGTACAGCAGAAGCAACAGTAGGATCTACAGTAGTAGTGCAGTGGTGGCAGTACTGACAGCAGTGGTTTGTGCCTGTACCCTTTGCATCTCAGAGCTGAGCATCAGTTCAAGATAAGATCAGTGTTTACAGGTTGCACGTGATTTGAGCTAATGAAAGTGAGCTCACTGCCATCTCAATCTCTCAATCTCCCAGTTCTCTGATACCCTTTTTCTTATTGTTATAGAAAGATGCAGACCTGGAGGTAAGGAAAATATGTCCTGTTACGTAGTTCCAATACCTCAGTTGGATGTGTTCCACTAAGTGTATACCTGTATACTTAATACATATTTCTATAGATGCTGCATGGATTTGGATGTAATGCAATTATTGGATTTCATATTAGAAAATGTCTGCGTTTTATTTTTCCCTTAAATTCCAGAGATTTTCTTCTCCGCTGTGACATCAGTGGCTGTCCTAGTAAATAGGCTTCTCAGATTCTGCTTCTTTGTCTGCTGTAACGATTTGATAAAGCACTCTCACTGACATGCAAACAGCATCAATATGGTTGTTTCTGTTCAAGTCAAAAGTGGTAGGAGTTTCTGAAATATCCCCACCTGGTGGGGCAGGTTTACTGTCCCAGGAGTCTGAATGATCCTCTAGATCTCATCTCCCCAAATAAAAGAGTGAGCATCACTCTTCCTGATATTTGCTAGGCAGCTCTTTTTCATTAATAAATAAATAATCCTTACACATATAGAGGCTTTTTAGGACACTGCACTCAAAGCTCTTCACAGATAACAGGGACTCCCCTCCACCAGCACCAATGCGCAGCCCCACCTGGATGATGCAACAGCAGCCATAGAGTGATGAAGCCAGTTCAGAGACGGGGATAATTAGGAAGCCATGACTGGTAAAGGCCAGGGGGAAATTTGGCGGGGACATCAGGGTAACACCTCTACTCTTTTCGAAAAACACCCTGGGATTTTTAATGACCACATACAGTATAGTCTGGACCTCAGTTTTACTAAGACTGAAGCTTTTATACAGTACAGTCCCCATTGTGTATGTCTATTGATGTCACATTTTCAAGTCTGTCTGTAGCATGTTTTTCCTGGGAGTCAGGTCTGCTCTTTCTATGGAGGCACCTACTCCTCCAGCTTGTTGTTTTTTCAGAAGGAGCTCTCTGAAGCAAGACCTTGAAGTCAGGATCCTGCTTGTATACTGAGGTCATAGCCCTCCTCACAGGAGTCTGAGCCCTTTCTCTGTTCCAGAGCTTCTGACTGTGAAGCACTGAGGCAGAGCTGTGGCTCAGGGACAGAGAGCAGTTCAAACTCCACTGTGGGAGGAGCAGCATCACACAGCACTGTCTCCAGCTGGACACACCCCTGACACACAAGATCACCCTGCTGCACACCTGATCTCAACACAGACAGCAGTGAGACACACCTGTTCACACACCTGATCTCAACACAGACAGCAGTGAAGACAATCTTATTTTATTTCCAGCTGCAAACTGATATAAAATTTGTTACAGTTTTTTTTCTTTTACTATCATTCCTTTCTCTTTACAGAATTTGAGAGGGCACGCAGGAATGCAGGTGAGACTGTTTGCTTTCTCAAGCATTCGTCAATCTCATTAAAATACACAAAGTACAGGTTCAGTGCCCAGGGATTACTTAACACTGTTCATCCACAGATCTTCTCATTCGTCTCCTTTCTTGTCCATAGTGGACGTGACTCTGGACCCTAGAACAGCTCATCCCCGTCTCATTGTGTCTAGGAATGGGAAACAAGTCAGACATGGTGACATACGACAGGATCTCCCGGACAATCCAGAGAGATTTACTTCCTGTGTCAATGTCCTGGGAAAGGATGGGATCACCTCAGGTCGACACTACTGGGAGGTGAAGGTTGGAAAGAAGACTGAGTGGGATTTAGGAGTTGTCAGAGAGTCTATCAAAAGGAAGGGGCAGATCACACTGAGTCCTGAGGATGGGTTCTGGATGGTGTGGTTGAGGGATGGAAGTTACAAAGCAATCACAACCCCTTCTGTCAAGCTACCCCTGACCATGAAGCCCCGGAAGGTGGGGGTGTATGTGGATTATGAGGGGGGGCAGGTCTCCTTTTACAATGTGGAGGAGGAGTCTCATATTTATACGTTCACTTGCAACTTCAGGGAGAAGATCTACCCTTTCTTCAGCCCCTGTAAAAATGATGGGGGTAAAAACTCAGCCCCACTGATCATCACTCCTGTCAGTCCCTCTGAGTGACACACAATATCTGTTGGAGGGGCAGCATGTATAATAACTGCTGTATCTTTTGGGTTCACTGATTTATCACAGATAGGTTGTACTATTATTTTGCATTGGGTTTGTTGATCCTGTAAGAAATGAAAGAGAAATCACTTTTACTTGAACTCTGTTTCCACTGATTTCTGATCCTCTGTAGGATCAAGCATTTCAAGCATCCCAACAGCCTCTGAGAGTTACAAAAATGACATTTAGATCAGCAAGATGAAATTATTAAATCTGTGATAGCTGTCAGCCAGAGATTTTCATGAAAATCATTATGCTTTCAAATCTAGTAATAAAAAAGTGAAAATTCATTCATTTAAAATTCATTTTTTTAATTATTGTTTTTTTATGTTTTAACCTTCCTGCTCATTCCTGTTTCTAGCAACAATGTAAGATAATGACAGAAAGATACTGAAAACTAAGTAAATATTTATGTTGAATAAAAGTAATAATGTCCTTTATTCACCTAACATTGGACATAAGACAATACTGTACAAACAAGCAAAATAAATGTTCTTTCTCTGATTGTTTAGAGATTGTCCACACAGTACAGCAGATGTAAGTGAGTTTATGATTGGTGACCTCAGCTCTATTTGTGGAATAATACATGCAGACAGCTCCCCGGGTCTGGAACTGAACCCCAGACCCCAGCAATGAAAGACAGCAATGCTCATCACTGCACCACCATGATGCTTATCCCTTTATTCTGGAAATGTCCCTTCGCTATGAGATTGGAGCTGTTTATGAATATTTTTTTATCTGTTATGTGTTAAAATACAGGCTTCTCAATGAAACTGGGTTCTTCTTTCTTAAATAATTTGTTCATCAACGGTACCAAACTTGGATGCTGTCACTCTCAGACAAACTGTAAACCGCTTATTGACTTCTGCACTAATAAATAAATCCATTTTGGGAATTTGCTAATCCATCCATACATCTTCTAAGCAGTCCTAATTCATGGACATAAGGTAGCAGGAGCCAGTCCAATAAGCAACAGGAGCAAGACAAGACACCCGTCTGTCTCAGGGCAGACACACAGACACACTCACATCAGGCCTAATGTTCCCAGGAACCAATTAACCTACCAGTGTGTGTTTGTAATGTGGGAGAAAACCAGAGTACCTGGAAAAAACCCATATGAGTACAGAGAACAGGTAAACTCCACACAGACAGCACCCAAGGAACTGAACCCTGGGTCACAGCAATGCTCACTACCCTGTACCTACAGTAGGAATAATCTAAAGGCAGGACATACTTTCAACAGATAAACATCACCAAAGCCACCGAGCACAAGTGGAGTTCTCTGGATTACAGTTGATCATTCCAAGTCCAGTCAAAGTCCATGTCACTGCCAAACCAACTGTATACAGGATATAGAGAATCTTTTGTGGAATACTCGAAATAACTATTTTAAAAAGATACAAAGAAGAAAAATAAAAAAAATAAATAAAACGCCCACATACAGTGTCATATACAAAATACTATAAAATGCTGTGTTACATTGAAATTACCAATACTGCAAATACTTTAAGAAATAATTGTATGATAGTGTTGAGATGAGTCACTGAATAGGTTCAGGATACAGTAAGTGCTCTTCCAGAACTACTTTGTTCCAGATTAGGCACATCTTAGTCTTCTTCTCGAGCACAGGAGCTCAAACAGGGGAAAGAGCTGAGTATAATAACCACTAATACAATAATCAATACAATACAATTCAGAACAATACAATTGTACAATCAATACAATACAATACAATATTGTACAATACTGTACTGTAACTGTACTGTATTAGCTTACTTGAAATCATTGGTATTTAAGGAAAGCTCAACCATCAAGGATCACATCATCAACAGCATTGACCATTTGGATTCAGACAGGTTGAAGAGACTTAAGAACAAGCTCTTTGGAAGATGAGGCCAGTTTCCTGGGGTGGAAGTAGCCAACTGTGACAAGATAGAACTGGTATTGTCTAATTGCTGTCCTTCAGGAATATGGTGAAGTTAGCCTGACATTTGGTGTATCATTCATGAAAACAGCTCAATCAGTTCAGAACTGAAAAGCATGTTGGGACTGTCATGCCCAGACAGGTAGCCCTTGGTAGCCAGGAGAGACTGCAGTGCTTCTCTGAACGAACACATTTCTCATTTCTCATGTAGCTCCAATTGCTGGGTTGTGTGCATATTCACCCCTCCTTGACCATCTATAAATCACCCGAACTGCCATTAACCATTAACCACTACACTCTGGTCTGTCCCCGCGTCTCTCAGTTCTTATTATTATTAGTTATTCTTAAACTAATTCTAGAATAAACCCTCTTCCAGACTCCTAGCCCCAAACTCCAGTTACCTGAACTTGCCTTGACCCTGTTCTGTCTGAAACATTCCCATGGGTTATTATCCTGCCTATATAACCAGCCTTTTTCCCAGCCTGGATCCAGCTCTGACATTTTTTCCTCTTTTCTCTATAATCTCCGACAGTTTCCGGAAATCGCGGACCATCTGCAGTTGGATTGCATTCCGGCCTTTAGATGTAGCAGTCAGTCTGAATAAACCATGTCATAACAGCAACATAGTAAGTGCTAAAGGTGATTTTTTTAAATATTCAGAGTTATGTTGTGGTTTTCTACTACACGGAATAGTTTTTTTACCCACTTATAGAGCGTTACCTTTTAAAATTTATATTGTATGTCCCATCACAGTAAAATAAGTTTAGATGTTTATTGTTTCAAAAAACTGACAAAAATTGAGAAAGTCATAACAAGTGAGGGGACCTTATCTTTACTAAACTAATCTTTCTTTAGTTAATAAGCAAAATGCTTCAGAAGACATCTCTCTCATCTCTCATCTCAGACACAGTTTTAAATGAAAGGTCAGGAGGAGGTCAAGCCATAACCTCACACACTTACGAGTTTCTGTGTATGTTTCTCATTTTGTTTTCGCCTCCCTCTCACCACCCAGTCATTGTGCTTGCAGCAGCTTCCTGGCTCATCCTTACAGAACAGATCGCCTTTCTGTCAGCCACTGGCAAGTTCAGAAAACAAGTTCAGATCATGCCCCTACTCAGAAAAGAAATGTGAGTCACTCATTGTGACTTTATTCTAGTTCTGGAGTTCTGTATGCATACGATTTACGTACCATGATGTATATATGAACAAGTAAAAGTTTATTCCATGCTGAAAAGGGAAGAAAAGAAACACAACGTTTCAGCTGTGGAGCCTTCTTTGGGTATGAGAAAGAGAGGGAAGTCGGTAGCGTATAAAGCATAGGAGAACACAGACTGAGAAATCAGAGTGATCATGGCCGTTAGAGGTGAAATGAGACTATGGGCTTGTAGAGATCTTTACTCCTGACAGTCATTGATGCAGTCTCTGAGTCTCCTTCTTATTTCCCCAATGTAGATGGTTGGGCATTGTCTGCAAGAGATGCAGTTAATAAGGTTGCTGGAGGTACAAGATGTCATCTGAGCAATCCAGAATTGTTCTGAGCGTGGTGTTAGATATATATTTTCAGGTGATGCAGTTAGTTCTGTTGCAGGGGAAAGAGCCTGTTGTGGATGGTTGTTGAGGGTGGTCAAAGGAGCTGTGAACAAGGAAGTTACACAGATTAGGTGGGCAGTGATATGAGATGATGGGAGGTCATAAAAAAGGGTACCAATGGAAGGATCATCCTGTAAGATGGAAAGTTCTTGTTAATGGTCCTGGGGATAGAAAGTGTGTTAGGGTGGTAGGGAAGCACCAAAGGAATGTGGTTGTGAGGTGGTAAACTCATCACTTCCTGATTGAGTTTATGATCTGTGGTCTGTTTTTGGCTCAGGTGAGGGCCTTGTTGATAACATGGGTGGGGTATCCTCTGTTGATGAAAAAAGTGCATTTTGAGTGCTTGGTTTTGGAAAAACATGAGGAACTGTGAAAAAGGGAGAGAATTTTTAGAATTTCAGGTGGGTAGTTCAGGTGGGTATGTTTATTTAGTATGTTTAGGGTGAAATGAGCTGTACAGGATTTAGCTTTGTGAATCTGTGGGTTTGTAATAGACCGAAGTAGAGAGTCCTGGATGGTTAGTGAATAAGTTTATGTCTAGAAACAGAAGAGTATTGGAAGATATGTTAACTGTATATTTGTGGGAAGGGTGGAAGTTGATGAAGTGATGCTGGAATTGTTCTAGCTGTTCATTAGAGCATGTGGCGGTACCGATGTAGTCATCGATGTATCGCCTGTAGAGGTCAGAGACAAAGCATGTGTACGAAGCGAAGAAGCATTCTTCTACCCAAAAATATTGGCATAGCTGGGTCCCATCCTGGTGCCCATGGCGACTCCACTAACCTGCTGATAAAAAAAAGTAGTGACAATGGTAGTGGTAGTGTCATAAAAGCTTTTTCAGGACCTTATGCAGACGGCAGAATCCGGAGGGGAGTGAGAGAAACACAGGGAAAAAGACTAGGAAAAAGCCGGAGTGGGATCCGGCGAAGGGTCGGGGGAATAAAGAGGGTAACGGGGCCAGGCGCTCCCAGCCCTGGACCCAGATGGTCAGGAGCCAGTTGTGAAGTCGATGCCATCAAGGCCCTCCTGGACTCACTGCTAAACGGGCTTCCAGGCGTCCATCTTCCAAAGCTGAGCCCAGGCTGGTAGGAGCGTCTGGCTTTTGTAGGACTGGGGCTGGAACCGGAGGCAGGTGTAGGAAATCAAAGATAAACAAGAAAGGGCTTCCTTGTCCTTAAGAAGAAGGGTAATGGTGGTAGAGCAGAGAAGTGCAGAGACCTTTTTGTGGGCAGTGGCTCAAAAGGGGAGAAGGGGCACTTTTCGGGGCAGGATTTGTAACATTAGAGTATCCTGGATGCAAATCAGTGCCCACTTGTATTTCTGTGTTTTTTAATTTTACAGGAAGTTTGGATGTGACTTCAGAGACATTATAATATTCACAACCTTGGCAAAAAATGGTTGTCCATAATTGCTGATTAACATAATTGTTGTTTGATTAACAGACAATATATTATACACCCTCTACTGAGCATATACTTTATTTTCCTGATATAATAATCATCAACTTTATTTTATATAGCAACTTAAAGGGTGGCTTCTTGAAGCGCTTTACAGAATGACAACAACAATAAATACAAACAATACACAAGATAAAACACAATTACAATATACAGAGCAGACCATGGATGGTGGTACTAAGAAAAGCAGAGGGGTAAAGAATGGAACCAGTTAAGTAAAGCCTCTTCTAAAGAAGAAGGTTTTAAATCTGGATTTGAAGGAGTTTAGAGAAGGTGACTCTCTGATATCCTTGGGAAGAGAGTTCCAGAGTTTGGGGGCATAACAGGAGAGGACCCTGTCACCCATAGAATGAAGACGGGCTTGGGGGACAGTTAGAAGACCAGAATTAGAAGAGCGAAGGTTGTGAGGTGGGGAGTAGGGCGATAATAGTTCAGACAGGTACTGAGGTGCCAGGCCATGCAGAGCCTTATAGGTTAGAATGAGGATATTAAAGTCCACACGGAATTTGACAGGAAGCCAGTGCAAGGATCCCAGGATAGGAGTAATGTGAACACTTGCACTAGACCCATTCAGGATTCCGTCTGCTGAATTTTGGACACACTGCAGTTTTATCAATGTAGATTTAGATACCCCAGAGAGTAGAGCTCTACAGTAGTAAATTCGGGAGAACATAATTGTGTTGATCAGCTTTTCAGCCACAGTAAGTGATAACATAGGGCGTAATCTAGCGATATTTTTGAGGTGAAAAAAAGATGTTTAAAAAATATGCTGAACATGTGGGTCGAATGTTAAGCCAGAATCAAATATCACCCCTAGGTTTTTTCATTTAGACTGAAGCTCAAGTACAGAACCATCTACAGACAGGGTTACAGGAATGGCATTACAAAGTTGATGGAGGTGCCGATAAGCATGACTTCAGTCTTGTCGCAGTTAAGATGAAGGAGATTTTGAATCATCCAAGTTTTTGTCAGACATGCAATTAGATAAAATAGAGAAAGCTACATCGGGGTAAGGTTTGGTAAGGATGTATCATCAGTATTATCAGCATGGAAATGATAGGTGAGGCCATGTGATCTTAAAAGCTGACCAAGTGGAAACATGTGTTGTGTCAAACAAATGACAGCAAACTGGGTGTCAGTGTAGCAGAAGTCTTCTTTATTACATATGCATATGGGAGCCTAGCTCTTGCAGGCCAGACTCAAAGAAGTATTACAAAGAGTGGTCTTTTTGTACAGTAAAGTCTGTAAAACTTGTCCATAAAAGGGATTTGACATCGGCTGTGGACATGAAGAAGAGTTAAGCAAGTTTCTCATTGTTTTTGTAACACTGCCAGGAACATATTGCAGTTATGCCTTGCGATTACAACAGACATGACAGGTCAGCATATACAGACAAAAGTGGAACTACATACTTTCACAACTGCTGGAGTGGAAAGTTTCAAGACAAGTGTTTAAGATATCAAAGACTTATAGAAGAATTAAGAATAATTTTATCACATGTAAATGCCCAGTATCGAGCCCTGAGGAACACCAGACTTAACAAGACCAATTTCAGACCTACTATATACCCATTAAGACAGACAAAGTGACAGGGATCAGTGAGGTAAGACTTGAACCACTTGAGAGCAGTGTCAGAAACTCCAAACACAGTCTCAAGACGTGAAAGTAAGATGTTATGGTCAACAGTGTCAAAAGCAGCACTGAGATCAAGAAGGATGAGTATAGAAAGAGAACCAGAATCAGAAGCTATTAGAAGATCGTTAGTGACTTTGACCAGGGCGGTTTCTGTGCTGTGAAGTTGACGGAAGCCAGATTGGAGGGGTTCGAAAAGGTTGTTTGTCATGAGGTGGTTACGTAACTGAAATGTGACAGCACGTTCCAGAATTTTTGGAAGAAAGGGTAAGTTGGAGATGGGGAGAACATTGTTTAGATTGTCGAGAGCCATGTTAGGCTTTTTTGGCATGGGGGTAATGGCAGCAGTTTTGAGGACCGTTAGTACAATGTCAGTGCTCAAGGATTCATTTATAATATTGAGGACAACGGGACAGAGAGAAGAGAAACAGGACTGAAATAAAGTGGTGGGAATGGGATCTAAAATAGATGTGGTGGGTTTCATGTGTGTAACTAGTTTATTAAGGGATGTTGAGTCCAGAAGAGAGATGTTGGAGAGAGAAGAACCAGAAAAGTTCCCCTCGTAACACTTTTGTGTTTCACCTACAGATGAGCTTCCAAGACTACTGTGTAAGTTGTTTGTCTGTGTGTCTATGTGTTTTAACATTGCTATTTTTCTCCTGATGAGTCAGTAAGTTTAAACAGATACATACTAGATTCTTTGGTACACATTTTGTATGTGCAGGTGTGCTTCTACAACACTGAAAGCTGTGACAATAACACTATTATTTCTTGTACTGGCATGTCATCATATCTGCTGTTTCCTTTGAATCTACACTTAATGGAAACTTTGTATAGAATGTAGGTCACAATGGATAACGACGCCTGCTAAACAAATGTGAGATGTTTTTCAAGATTTTCAATATAAGTAGGGACTAACAAGCAGTCTAATATTCAAACTGTATGATCATTAATCAAGAATCTCAGTTTAAATTAATATTAAAATCCATCCAACACATGCTTTCCTTTATTTTGCCTGTAGGCCGGCTTGCTGTGGACCTGGGTGAGTAGCCAAAGTGTTGCAGAACTTCATTTTCATGATTCCTGAAAGAGTAGAGTAACACAGTACAGCAGATGTAAGTGAGCTTATGATTGGTGACCTCAGGTCTATTTGTGGAATAACTACATGCAGACAGCTCCCCAGGTCTGGAACTGAACCCCAGACCCCAGCAATGAAAGGTAGCAATGCTGTGTCACGGATGTTGGAAGGGACAAACCGTGGAATGGCAGGAGAGTGAAAAAAGACCCATATGCGTAGCGGAGGAACGGGGGTTAGCCCGGGCTCAGCAGTTCAAGAGTCGGATAGAAACCAATGCCCTCAGGCAGTGGACATGGGGAGATGCTAGGCGGGTCTCAGGACATCTGAAACTCAATGCTGAACAAAGGTGAATGAGAGACCCGGAAATATATAGCCTCAGAGAGAGAGACACTGGAAGGACAGCAAAGCACAGGAAACTAGGGACAGGAAAGAGTAGGAGTACCTTCTGGCTGCAGAGGGTGTGACATGCTGTTCACTGCACCACCGTGCTGCTTATCCCTTTATTCTGGAAATGCCCCTGCACTACAAGACAGTAGCTGTTTATAAATACTTTTTTATCTGTTATGTGTTAAAAAAGCATGCTTCTTAATGAAATGGGATTCTTCTTTCATAAATATATAATTTGTTCAGCATTGGTACCACATTTTGTTCTTTTGCTTTATGCTAAAAACGTGGAAACCCACACTCTCAGTCAAACAGTAAACTGCTTACTGGATTCCTCACAGATAAATAAATCCACACTGGGGATTTGCTCATCCATCTAAACCTCTTCTAACCACTTCTCCTAATTCAGGGTCATGGCAGGAGCCAGTCCCAACAAGCAACAGGAGCAAGACAGGATACACCCTGGACAGGACAACCACCCCATCACAGGGCAGGCAGACACACAGACACACAGACACACTGGACAGGACACCACCAGGAGGAAACCCACATGAACACGGAGAACAGGCAAACTCCACAAAGACAGCACCCCAGGAATTAGGCCCAGGGCCGCAGCAATGTGAAACAACATTGCTCACCACTCTGCCACCTTGGAATCTTCAAATGGAAGAACAAACTTTCTCTGGATTGAAATCCAGTCCAGTCCAGTCAAAGTCAAACCAAACCAGCCTCACGGGTTAAAAGGAAATTTTTTGTGGTGTTACAAAAAGATTCAAAGTAAAGAAAGAAATATTCCTGAATAACAAACACATACAGTATCATACAGTATACGAAATACTATAAAATGATGCACTATATTGAACACAGAATCCACCAATTTACCAATAAATACTTTAATACTGTAAATAGTTTTATAACAGTTGAGATGAGACACTGAATAGCGTCAGAGTAGATGCTTCTGCAGAACTACTCTAGATTTGAGACAGGAAACTCATTCGCAATTTAAGAAGCTTGTGGTTAAGAAAAGGCTATAACAAAGATGAAAGCGGACTGAAGATATGACAAATGAAACGGAAACACGAAGGGTTTTACAAACTGACACCTCACCTCCGTGCTCCTTGTGTGACCTAAAGCACGTCCCTCTGCCTTTGTAATTATCTCTGAACTGCAGAGAAAAACCTCAGTGTCTGTCAACAGTTCTTCCACTTCCATTTTCCAGATCAAGTCTTCAAAATTGCCTTGACAGCAAAAGCAGAGACTTCTAATAAAATTATTACAATACAGCACCTATAAAAAAAAACTATTTTAAAATGCAGAGGAAAATATTTATACATTGCAGGTATAGGGGGAAGTCCAATTATTTCACTTAGATTAAGTGTTATTAAAGATTTCTAGTAAGGTTTGTGTGCCTTTACCTATAGCCTGTTGCTTGTTACAGGAATGTAGCTAAAGAGGAACCGTTCTGTGATCTCAGTCGCAGGATGATCTAAAGGTCTTTGTATGTGGGAAGACTTTCCTAGGACAGTCCAGATCCAGTTGTCCATAAGCCCTAAGATGGATGTCCACTGCAAGCTCCTGAATGTCCAGCAGATAGCCTAGATACCTGGGCTGGACATAATCTTAAAAGTCACAGGCCATGGACAATCATCCAAGAAGATTATCAACCAGCCAGAGACCTGACGGGAATGGAGACACACTCCACCTGGTAGCTTCTTGACCAATCACCAACTGTATTTTCCCCAGTTAAAAAGTTGTGCATCACCTCTAACTTTCCCGCTGAACCAATTTGGCTGACTGACAACAGAACCATGTGCCAGCCACACTTGTTGTCTAAACTTTGGTACTTAAACGTTTTTCTGAAGCTCCAAGTTTGAGACTAAGCCAGTACTTAAAGACAGAATTATTTAAGCATCAATGCAGCAGAGCACAGATTGGACAGCACTGTGACAGACACAGTCAGCTTTTCCCCTATCGGTCTCCGCTGGAGTTACGAATCCACGTTTGTGGTTGAGTATAATATAATATCGACTATTACTGTCCTCGAGAATTCAATTGTTACATTAACACATGTTGATACCAATTTAATTAATTTAAGTAACACTATTTACTTATTAGAACCTGAATATTGATGTGTTTATAAGGAGCTAGTGTAATTGATCTTGTACTATGTGTATTATCCTTGTTTTATGAAACATTCCTTTATACTCATTATAGCTCAATAATTCTCATGTGCCATCTGAATCAAATCCGACTCTTGTGTATTTACCTCAAATGCTTTTATGTACAAATTGTTTTATACTTAAATAGATGCATTCTGTGTGTTGTGAATCCTCCTGAAGAGTCCCTGTTGTTCTGCTGATTGATTCCTAATAGCCAAAGTAAACTCACACTGTTTACTGTTACAACTAAATATTCTGTCAGTAAATTCACACAAAACTCCAAAACAGGTCTCCACTGGATTAAGGTATATTCCAAGCAATATAACTGCAGGCAAATAGACTCCACAGGTTAAGATTTGTCATCAGATGGGTTGATCAACAAATGTTTCCTGTAAGGTCACAGGTCAGCGGTGTGTATCTGTGGTCACTGATAAGTTCATACACACTCACTGTCCATGTGGGACTCCTGCTCTGCTCCTTGTGGGAGCAGTCTTGTGGGATTCTTCCCCATTGTCGTCATAAAGCCTGGAGAAGCCCGTGCCTGTTCACGGGTCTCTGAGCCCAAACAGCCACAGTTCACCCCAGATCACCCCAGCAGTGATTAATGTCAGAGGTACATTAATTGTGAGAACTGTTCACTGGTCTCTGAGCCCAGACAGTCACAGTTCACCCCAGATCACCCCAGCAGTGATTAATGTCAGAGGTACATTAATTGTGAGAACTGTTCACTGGTGTCTGAGTCCTGGAAGCCCATTGGGATGGCAGTATGTGGGGATCCTCATTTTTATAGCTCATTCGAAAAACAGCAATGCAGTGTGTGCAGAGTAACAGCAGTGCTTTTGAGTTTTCAAGTGCATATCTTGATGTAATCAAGTCTCAAAGCCTTACCCCTTCCAGTGGAGGAATAACTGCTGATCAAAGTCATGAAAAGACAAAGTCTTGGAGGCATAACTGCTTATCTAATGAATTCCAAGGGGCAAGACGAGCTGTGGACTTTGTAACAGTTAACGCTTGTTTCGTTCTTACTGTACTGTAAATATTTTTACTGGAACAAAATACTCTTGGTTCTCATTGTAGGAAATGATGTAATACTTGTTTAATGCAGGTGGAAAAACATCCTGATGATCATGATCTTTAAATTGAACAATAAGAAAAATAATCACTGAATTTAGGAATGTATGAGGTTTATTTAGGCAAGTAAAAGTTTTATTTAGTTCATCAGGACAGGAAAAAAAATTCTGATATAGCAGCTACCCAAGATCCCGCCCCAAGACACACTTGTGAAACAGCAGGTTTGAAGAGTGACTTCAGCAAGTCAAAGCCACAGAGAAGAACTCTGACAGAGAGACGACATACATTCTATAACTACATATATATTGTACTGTAACTGTACCGTATAGTTTGCTAGAAATCACCTCAGTTTTCATTTTTATTGGTATTCAACAAAGCAACTGGGTTAAACTTTAACTTTTTTTACAGTGCATTTGGTGTAATTGTGCTATAAATATTCACAGAGAAACTGTGAGAAGAGCTTTATAGAAAATGAGCTCAACCATCAAGGACCACATCATCCACAGCCTGGAGAGTCTGGATTCAGACAGGTTGAAGAGATTTAAGGACAAGCTCATTGACATGGGAGGAGGAGGCAAGTTCCCTAGAGCAGAAGCAATCAACTATGATGCCATAGAGCTGGCAACACGTCTGATTGCTGTCTATCAGGAACACGGCGCTGTTAAAAAGACAATTACAATTCTGCGTGGCATTCACGAAAACAAAGTCGCTTCAGATCTGGAAAGCAAGATAGAATGTGGTAAGTTCTAAAGGTGATTCTTTTAAAATCAGACTCATGTTTTGGTGTTTTACTTCACAGAATAGTTAAAAGCTTGTGTTGTTGTTCTTCTCTTTCTTAAAGAGAGGTTTCCTTTTCAGATCTATATTGAATGTCTCATCACAGTAAAAGAGGTTAAATATACAGTAGCTGTTCATTATTAGAGTATACTGATAGAAATGGAGGATGTCATAACAAATAAGGGGACCTTATCTTTACTAAAGCTATGTATTCTGTTTTTAAAAACAAGCAAAATGCTTCATAAAACAAGTGTCTCTACACAGTTGTAAATGAAAGGTCAGGAGAGAGTCAAACCCTGATCTCACCCACTGACACCTTCCCATGTATGCACTTCATGAGCCTGTGTGACTCTCCTCCCTCCTGCACGAGGTCATTGTGCTTCAGCAGCTTCCTGGCTCATCCAGACACAGAGGTTGCCATTCTGACAGCCACTGGCAAGTTCAGAAAACAAGTTCAGATCAGGCCCCTACTCAGAACAGAAACGCATTGTGACTTTATAATAGTTCTGGAGTTCTGTATGCACATTATCTACATATCGTGATATACTGTATATGTGCACTGTATTGTACCGTGATCTATGCATGAAAGAAAAACAAATGAAAAGTGTTCATTAATATTTTATAAATACACCTGTGCAATGATACTGACTGCACTGCAGTAGGTCAGAAAGATTATGAAACCTGCTGGGTGGCAGCTGTGTGCTGGAGTCTGGTTGTGAGAGTGTGGAGCTCCGTACTGTTACTGCAGTCATCAGTGTTTCACCCGTACTGACATTTTCCTTCATTGTCATTGACAGATGACTCTTCTGATGAGGACGAGGATGATGATGAAGATGAGGATGAGGAAGGTGAGTATTTAACATTTATTTAACATTTTCAATATGTCAGAAGAGCTGCCATCTTGTCAGAACCTGCCATCCTCTCACAATGTTTTGGATAATGAAGAACAGAGAACAGAGAGAACAAAACAATTTTCTGATCTGATCCTTCATTCCTGAGACTCTCAGCTTTAGACTACTTTGAAAAAACCTGTACCAGTAACACAATACCTATTAAATCTCTATCCTCTGTTTTCCTTTGCCTTCTGATGACATTTTTCTGGAGCCTTAGCTAAGTAACGAGTGTTTTTGGTTTGAATCTGTTTCCTGTAGTGGACATGAATTGTTGGGTACTGTACACAGTTATGGTCAGAGCGTTGTTGGCATTGCTGACTTGCAGCGCTGAGGCCCTGGGTTCACTTCCGGATTGGGAGTGCTGTCTGTGTGGAGTTGACATGTTCTCCCCGTGTTGTTTCTGCAGCTGCTCTTATTTCCTCTGATAATCCGAAGACATGCTGACAGGTTATCTGGGAAATCTTCTCTATGACTTTGACATAAATCTGGGCCTTCATACCTGTTCTGTTTCTGATTTGATCTTAACAAAGCCCTTTGTTTCAGGGAAGAGAAAGAGCTATCTCAAGGCAGGTTAAAATAACAATAAGTGGGTTCATCTCTAAAACCTCAATGGTCACAAACGTTGCTGCATTTCATTTCCTCTTAAATAAGAACGACTCATTACCAATCAACTGGTAGAACCTGCAGGACCCAGATAATGAGAAGGAATCTGCTCCTCATGGGATGAGCTTGTAAGGGATAATGAAAGTAAAATACATTCACACCTTCATGCCAGATACATGAGAACATAAGAAAGTGTGCAAAGAAATGTGAGGCCACTTAGTCTATTTTGCTTGTATGGTTTTTAGTTTGAAAAACTATACTTCCTGTTCCTGATGCTCACGAGAGGTTTACATTTCGGGGGCAGACTCTGTAATTTTGCAGTGATCAGTGGATTTTGTTACTTTCATTCACACGCTTATGAGACTGTTGCCTCATTGACACTTGTTTTGGGATTTCCTTTTCTCCTCTGATATTTTGCTAGAGCATTGACTGCACTAGTGACAACAGTAGTGTAGTAGTGAGAGCTGTAGTGATAGTAGTGACAGAAGTAGTGTCAGTGGTAGTGGTAGTAGTGACAGTAGTAGTGACTGCAGTGAAGTAGTGACAGTAGTATTAGAGGGAATGAAAGTAGTAGTAATAGTAGTGACAGCAGAATTGGTATTAGTGTGTTAGGGTGGTAGGGAAGCACCAAAGGAATGCAGTTGTTACGTCGGGAGTTCCTGATCGGGTTGATGGTCCTGGGGGTGTTTTTGGCTCGGGCAAGGGCCCTGTCAATCACACTGCTGGGGTATCCTCTGTTGATGAAAAAGGAGTACATTTCGAGGGCTTGGTTCTCGAAGTCGATGTTGTCGCTGCATAGTTGTCATAGCCTAAGTAACTGTGAAAAAGGGAGAGAGTTTTTAGTGTGTTTGGGGTGAAATGAGCTGTACAGTAGTAGCTGTAGTAGTAGTGACAGTAGTGGCACTAATGATGATAGTAGTGACCGCAGTAGTGATCTCAAACTTCCATCATCAGCATGAAAAATATAATTAAAAAAATACTGCAGGTCTTGATCTACAATAAATCTTTGCAAGGATGCTGTATATACAGTACAGCAGGTCTGCTGTGTGCACTAACGAAACCAGGAGGATCACACAACAGATCATCAGTGCAATTACTGTTTTCAGCACTGATGAATTTTATCATGGTTTTTATTTTTCTTTATCTTTTTCTGACCTGTTTTTTTTTATTTGTATTGACAGATGAGAGTTCTAAAGAGAAGGGTAAGTTTTAAACATTTTTGGTAACATAAGAGAAGGAAGAATTGCAACATTGAAATTCTTCATCATGGTTGAAGCATAACTTTCAGATGTTCACAATTTTTTCTTCAGATGATTGTATTTACTCCACAAAAAGTACTAGAAATGCCTGCGCTTTATATTTCACTGCTCCTAACACAATATTGTAGCAAATGTGGAGTTAATAAAGGAATAACCAAGGCAACATTCTTCAGTAGCGCGCGCACACACACACTCTTTACTTACAGACCTCAGTCAGCCAGTAACCAGGCAACAGAGACTTTAACACCAAACTCAAGAAGAGCTAAACACACACAAGCACAGTAATGGGAACATGTAGATTTAGGGTTAATAAGCCTCATGGGATGAAACAGGGGTAACCAACAGTCAACTATGTACACAATGCTTCTTAGTCTTTATTTACATAGTCAGGGTTAATTAGTGGTCATCCTGCAGACCCCCAGTCCATCCTCCAGTTACGTTTCCCAGCCATTAGCTGGGTGTGCATCCGCCAAGACACCAGGCGTGGGCGCTACAATATTTCATATAATGATTGCACATTTCCAGTAAGAATTTTAATGTGATGTACATTTCCTTGTCTTGAACGGTTATGAAATATGCATAAACTAAATTCAGTTGAACTATTGACTTGGTTCCCCTGAAGAGAAAGCAGTGAATAGGTCTGTATTGCTAAAGTAGAAGTTAAACCTGTCTGACTTTTGTGTTTTACCCACAGATAAGCTTTTAAAACAACTGCGTAAGTACTCTGTCTTTGTGTGTCTTTGTGTTTTAACACTGCAATTGTCCTACCGATGAAAGTACTGATGTTTAGACAGACAGATGCTACAGTAGCGTCTTTTGGACTCATATGTGCATGTCTGCTTCTACTACACTGAAAGCTGTGACAATAACATAACCCAAGCAGTCTAGCATTCAAACTGCATGTACATTAAGCAAGAATCTCAGTTTAAATGAATATTAAAACCCGTCCAACACATGCTTTCCTCTATTTTGCCTGCAGGCCGGCTTGCTGTGGAGCTGGGTGAGTAGCCAAAGTGTTGCAGAACTTCATTTACAAGATTCCTGAAAGAGTAGACCAGGGGTTCTTAACCTTTTTGAGAGTTTGACACTTTTTTGGGGTTACTAATATTTTGCGATTACCCGCCGCCCCGCCCGTCTCCACACACACAGACACATTTAAAAACTGTCATGTTGTATAAATTTTAAGCCTACTCACTTAATAATAATAATAACAACTATAATTTTAATTTATATACATTTTTACAGAGACAGTAGCAGTAATAGGTGTGATAATAGTAGTGCAGTAGTACTGACAGTAGTGACATTATCAGTGACAGCATACTGACACTATTAGTGACAATGGTGGTGACAGTAGAAGTGCAGTAGTGGTAGTGACAGCAGTCTCGACATCAGTAGGAACTGTAGTAGTGACAGCAGAAGTGGCTGCACTTTTGACAGTAAGTAGAGTCTTGACAGCAGTAGTGACAGTAGTACTGACAGTAGTAGTGCAGTGGTGGCAGTAGTGACAGTAGTAGTGTGTGCCTGTGCTGTTGGCATCTCATCTCAGGTCTGAGCATTACTAGATGATCAGTGTTTACAGGCTGCTTAATACATTTTGTTCTTTCTTTTTATAGAAAGATGCAGACCTGGAGGTAAGGAAATAATGTCCTCTGTAACAAAACTCCAATGGCTCAGTTGGGTGTTCTACTAAGTGTGTCTACTCAACTGTGTATTTAATACATATTTCATTCTTCTGTTGTGTCACAGGGAGGGCTGGAGGAGTGCCCAAGTGAATTCTTTCTAAATAGAATGATGGCTCAGCCACAATAGCACTTAGGTGCCAAAGTGGTGGTTTATTTGGACACTGCTCCCCATAAACCAACAATACAATTACAGTATATATAGTGCAAAATAAGAACACAATAGAACAAAAATACACAAAAACTCACAAACACTTCCTCTGAGAGCTATAAGCCAGGAGTCCCACCACCCTTAGGTCCTATCAGCGAACTCAGCTGCCTGGCCCACAGTCAGGTGTTTTGGGTTCACCTCTGTCTGCTGCTTCCTCTGTCCTGCGGCCAAGTCATCCTTTTCCTCCTCCACCTTACACACCATCAGCAAGGTCTGCCCAGGGCATTGTGTGTGTGAGGTGAAACACTATTGGTCTACATGTTTGAGGAACAACCAAACGTTTGTTCCCCGTCTCCCCGTTTGCGCCCATCTCTCCAACCATCATCAATGGAATAAACAACCCCACAATGATATTCTGTTTTAGGATTCCTACTCTCCACACATTTTCAAACAACGGTTGCAGAGACAAGTCATCACGCTGTAAAGAAGCAATGTTATCAGGACTTCTCATCCCTGGACAGCAAGACCAGATCCATCAATCTTAGACGTTGGAGTACCCAATTATTTTGCAATGCGCCGCTGGCGGCGTGTTTTTCTTGGCCCTTTAGTTCCTCCCTCACACGGACTATCATCATTGACCGGGAGTGGCTGCAAACCAGCTCTTGCTTGGGCTTTTGTAAAGACCGCACATGATGTTTGTATCCTAGTTTGATTCTCAGAACTTCATTTTGTAACAAGTCTGTTATCACAGGCAGATTATGTCTGCTGGCAGCTCTGGAACAACTCCTGCATTTAACAAGTACTGTACATCTGTGCATCCACCCCCACAGTTAGTTCTGTCATAGGGTGTTTCTGTTTTTCCCTATGTACACCTTAAAAGATTGGTTTCCAAAATCAATTTTACTATCAGGGACAAGGGACTGTTTAACCAGAGTCATTGAACTGCCTGTATCCAGTAGAGCTGTTACTTCCTGACCATTAATTATAACAGGGCAATTTGCTAAATTACCAGCACTCTCACCAGTACTTTTTCCACCCAGGACTGTCTCCCTCCCTTGGGACATAACAGAAACCAGATAGTTTCGGCTTACACACAGCGCAGGTAAAGACTTTATGTCCTGGGGATTCACTGACTATGGTCTTCATCTTGGCCTCCCCCTGCATCCTTCTTGTCTCAGTAGTGCTACCATTAAGGTCCAGGCTGTCCCTGGTACCTCTGGGCATAGAAGATAAGTGTCGTTGATGTTCTCCTTGTTGGGCGTTGATGTATTGAAGAGCCAGCTTGGCTTCTGTCAACCCATTGGCTGGCTTACAGTATGTTCTTTCACCCAGGTCCTGGTGTCACACATAGCAACTGCTCCCCAATGATGACCTTGGCAATCTCCTCTTTGTAACACTGCTCTGGGTGAATCCATCTTCTGTATAGACCGTTCAGGCCTTGTTGGTTTCCATAGGCATTTCTCCTGGTGGAATTGTGGTCATCCTGAAACGCTGTCGGTATGTTTCTGGCGATATGTAAAATTTAGTAAGTAATGCTTCCTTTGGGTCACTGTACGTGTTGGATTGGTCCTCATCCACGGCATTAATTCTCCAAGGCCTTGCCTGTGAGCAGAGGCACTAGCCAACAGGCCCACTCCTTCTCCGGCCAATTCCAGGTTCTGACCATGTGCTCAAATCGCTGGAGATAGTTTTTGATCTCCTCACCTTGCTGGTAGGGGGGCCATCTTAGGTTCTTTCCGGAACATGCTCTCTGCTGAAGCACGTGTAGCAGACAAGGGTGTTGAACGCGGTGGACCCCGATCCTGATCTGATGTGGTGCGTTGTCATGGTGCTGGACTACCTGCTGTCTCCACGCTTCCTGGTGTTGCTCCCCAAGCCTGCGTAGCTAGTGCTACCCTGGGCACAACTAAGATCTCCTGAAGGGGGGATTAAAGTCCACGTAATTCTTCCAAATGCCCCTCCTCTCTCTTCTGTTGCCAAGACAGAAAGTCTTGGAGAAGGGCCACCATCTCCCCTTGAGGTTCTGTCATTGGTGCAGGTCCAACAGCTGTTGGTCGTAGAGAGGTGACTCTGGGCCACGCCCCCAGCTCCTCACAACATCCTTTATCATCCACTTCCTCTGATGATGTCACGGTGCCCCAAGGCTCCTCTGCTTTGAGCTGTGGCAGTGCCTTTGCTTGTGAACGAAGGCCTGCCTGTTTTCTCCAGGGACACACTGTCCTTCGGCTAGCCATCCCATGGCTGCCACCATGGATTAGTACCTAACACATTTACTGAATCTCACCATATTAGACGATTTCTGCATTTTAAAATATGTATTTAAAGTGGTTACCTTATATCCCAGAGATTTTCATCTCTGCTGTGCAGGTTTCTTAGATTCTGCTACTTAGTGCTCTGTAATATTTTGATAAAGTACTCCTGTTCATGTGTTCACGTTCATATGGTTATTATGGTTATCGTGCCCTCTCTGTGTTTTTTCTCCTTTGCTGCTTGGCAGCACTTTTGCATTAAAAATACATTTACCTAGCACTTTTCTGGACACTTCACTCAAAGCTTTTTACAGGAATGGGGACTCCCCTCCACCACCATCTATTTGCTCCTGTGTGGATGATGCGCCATTATAATCATCACACATCACCATTCAGTAGGGAGGAGAACAGAGTGATGAATTCAGTTCACAGATGGGGGTTAGTTGGAGGCCATGACTGGTAAGGACCTGGGAGAAATTTAGTCAGGACAGTGCGGTAACACCTCTACTCTTTTCAAGAAACAGTCTGGAATTTACCTTCAAAAGGATGGCACCTTTATACAGTACCCATTCTGTGTATCCATTGACGTCACATTTCCTGTTTCATGTCTTGATTTGTCTTTATGTGGGAGTTTGCTCTCCATAGCAGTTCCTGCATAGTCAGGTCTGCTCTTTCTATGGAGGCACCTGCTCCTCTGGCTTGTTGTTTTATGAGAAGGGGCTCTCTGAAGCAAGACCTTGAAGTCAGGATCCTGCTTGTATACTGAGGTCATAGCCCTCCTCACAGGAGTCTGAGCATTTTATCTGTCCCAGAGCTTCTGACTGTGAAGCAGTGAGGCAGAGCTGTGGCTCAGGGACAGAGAGCAGCTTAAACTCCCCTGTGGGAAGAGCAGCATCACACAGCAGTTTCTCCTGCTGGACACACCCCTGACACACAAGATCACCCTGCTGCACACCTGATCTCAACACAGACAGCAGTAAAGACACACCTGTTCACACATCCGATCTCAACACAGACAGTAACGAAGACACACCTCTTCACCGGAAATATTAGTGAGGACCCTGTGCAGAAATACCAGGACGATCTCTAGAGGCGTAGTCGATATAACAATCTGAGGTCCAAAAGCTGAAGGGGAACAAGTACAAACCCAGAAGCGGAGCCATAAGCCTGGAGGAAGACAAGAGTTGAAACCAGAACAATAATCAAAGTACCAAAACCAAAACCAGGAGATGTGGTTGAAGAATAAACCAGGGTCAGGAAACCAAAAACCAAGTACTGTAGTAAGTAATAGCGAAAGACAAAGTAGCTCTAACCAGGAAAAACCCTAATACTGAGCACAGGGGAGAGTGTGAAGCAGCATTAAATAGGCTGGGGTAAATGGGCTAATTGGGAACCGTGCTGGAATGCGAGGTGGAATGACGAGTCCTCCGGGGGCGGGGCGTAACAGACAGCAGTGAAGACAACCTGTTTTTATCTCCAGCTGGACACAGAGAAATTTTGATGTTTTTTTTTCTGGAACTATCGTTTCTTTCTCTTTACAGAATTTGAGAGCGCACGCACTAATGCAGGTGAGACTATTTGTTTTCTCAAGCATTCATCAATCTCATTAAAATATACAAAGTACAGGTTCAGTGAGCTGGGATTGCTTAACACTGTTCATCATCAGATCTTCTCATTCGTCTCCTTTCTTGTCCATAGTGGACGTGACTCTGGACCCCAGAACAGCTCATCCCAGCCTCATTGTGTCTAGAAATGGGAAACAAGTCAGAGATGGCGACATAAGACAGGATCTCCCCGACAATCCAGAGAGATTTACTTCCTGTGTCGATGTCCTGGGAAAGGATGGGATCACCTCAGGTCGACACTACTGGGAGGTGAAGGTGAAAAATAAGTCCGCCTGGACTTTAGGCGTCGCCAGAGAGTCCATCAAAAGGAAGGGGCAGATCACACTGTCCCCTGAGAAAGGTTTCTGGACTGTGTGGCTGAGGAAAGGAAAGTATGAAGCAATAACAACCCCTTCTTTCGACCTCCCCCTGACCATGAAGCCCCAGAAGGTGGGGGTGTATGTGGATTATGAGGGGGGGCAGGTCTCCTTTTACAATGTGGAGGAGGAGTCTCATATTTATACGTTCACTTGCAACTTCAGGGAGAAGATCTACCCTTTCTTCAGCCCCTGTACTGATGATGGGGGTAAAAACTCAGCCCCACTGATCATCACTCCTGTCAGTCCCTCTGAGTGACACACAACATCTGTGGGAGGGGCAGCATGTATAATAACTGCTGTGTATTTTGGGTTTACTGATTTGCCACAGATTGGGTGTACTATTATTTTGTGTTGGGTTTGTTGATCAAACAACAAATAAAATGCCTTCAGTTTTGTTACTCGAGCTTCACTCCAATTATTAAAATTCAATTATTTAATCTGTAAGGGCTGTCAGTCGGACAATATGATTTAAAAATTACTAGTAAAAAGTGAAGGTTGTAAAAATTCTAAAACCTTTTAGAAAAAAAAAAATTTAAATTGCTGTTCATTTTATGTATTTTAACCTGCCTGCTCTTCCGTGTATCCAGCAACGATGTGAACAGAAAGACAGAAAGATACTGGAACTACACTGAAAACAAACATTAAGATTTATGTTGAAAAAGGGAATAAACTCCTTTCTTGACGTAACATTGGACTTAACCTTTTATTCTGTAGCTGTTTATTATTTTTTATCTTGTGAGATTAAAGAAACATGCCTCTCAAAGAAATGGGTTTCTTCTTTTTAAAAAAATAATTTGTTTAGCATTGTTACCACATTTTGTTCTTTTGCTTTACTCAAAAGGCCAAATTTGTAACGGGAGCCAGTTCAGACTCCCGTGTAGTGCATATTTTGGACCCTATGCAGACGGTAAAATCCGGAAGAGACTGGAGAAGGACAACAGGTAAACACGACAGGGTCAGGATTGGCTGACTGACAGGGGGTCGTGACAATGGTGAACTGGTGCTTGGGGGACGTGGCACAGGCAAACAAGTCCAAAACTATCCAGAAGGGGAAACCAGGGAGCAGTCCAAAAGTCCATAGCCGGCAGATACATCCGAAACAAAAACTAGACAAGGATAAAAACCGGAACGGGATCCAGTGCAGTGAGAGGGAATAAAAATGGGATGACGGGGCCAGGCGCTCTGAGCCCCGGACTCAGCTGGGTCGGGACGCCGATAGAAGGCCTGTGCCCTCAAGCCACGGACACAGGAAGACTTGGTGGTAGGCGGGCCTCCGTCTTCCATCGCAGAGCCGGGAGTAGCAAGAGCACCCATCTTAAATAAGGAGGGGCAGGACTGAGGGCAGGTGCACAGAATCAGCAAAATGTGAAAGAGCATGGAGGGCCCTTAAGAGGAGGGATTACGATCGTGACAAAATTTGGATACTCACACTCTCAGGAAAACTTTAAACTGCTTACTGGTGTAGTGGTTTTCTGATTTTACTAAGACAATTATCAATTGTAGCAGTAATCACGAGGTGATTCATTGTAGCTTTTAGAAAATCAATCGTCAGAACAACAAACAACGCACACACACGGATTCAATACACGAGATACATTTATTAAACATAAATTGTGCACCAAACATATACCAGTCTGCCTGGATACAGGTGGCAGACCTTACTGTGAGGGCTATCAAAATACAAGGTATATAATCTTGAAGAGATGCAAACACAAAGAGATACACAACAGAGAATATATTTCAATATATCGTTCGGCTATACCAAATCGCTAATCAGTGTTATTACCCACTGTTACTCTAGATTAGGAAGTAAATACATTATTCATGAATTAAATTGATAACAACTTGTGTTGAGGTACAATTAAATTCTCGAAACGCAATGTGGAAAATGGGGTTTACTCCACTGTATGGATTCGGATTTCCTGGTAAGAACACCAAACCAGCTGACAGGCTCTGTTGCAGCCTCTGGGAGCATCCCCATTTGGGAGCTGTCCCTTATCAAAAGAAAACACCTTAAATCAGCCTGCATGAATAACTTCTCTGTGGCTGCACCACAGAGATGGAGATAGAGATGGGGCCTCATTTAGGAAAGCACAGTAACTCTTAATTCTGTCTTATTAACAAGCATTGCCGCTACACTGGCTTCCACACAAATTAATAAATCCACACTGGGAATTTGCTAATCCATCTAAACCTCTTCTAACCACTTCTCCTAATTCAGGGTCAGAAGGTAGCATGAACCAATCCCAACAAGCAACAGGAGCAAGACAGGATACACCCTGGACAGGACACCAGTCCACCACAGGACACACACAGACAAACACCCTGGACAGGACACCCTGCAGGGCCAAATATTCCAATCCAAATACTTGCAATCCTCATCCTATTCCCATACCCTCAAACCTAAAACCTATTCCAGTAACATCAGACCTCAATCCTCAGGCCTATCACAATACCTTCACCCCTTAACTCACAAGCCTATTGCAGCAGCATAAGGTGATAGGAGGGACTACCTTCTAGGTGGGACATCAGTTCATTCCAGAGTGCACAGACACTCACACTGGGACCTCCACTGGCATCTAAAGCTTTATTTGTCTGTTACAGGCAAGTGTGCTGGTTGCTGATCCATTCTGTGACAAGAGCATCGGTGCTCCATACACTTCCACTCTTGGTTACTGTGGTAAAGAGGGGAAACATATCCACCTGACCCCCGAATACCTGTTGAATGACCAGGCCATCAACATGTACGGACCCAGAGGTGAGACTGCAGCCCTGAGCACCTCGGACTCCCACTGGTAGTTTCTGATGCTTATTCAACTCAAGGTCGTGGGGGAGCCAGAGTCAGGGTACACTCCTAACAAAAGCAAGGGTACACTCTTGACGGTTCATCATACCATTGGAAGGGCACACACAGACACAACTGCAGCCCTGCACACCTCAGACACCCACTGACTGTTTCTGAAATGATCTTGTGTCCAGGTGTCAAACCCTTGTCCCAGAGATTAATTGTGCTGTAGGTTTTAAAGGTAGCTAAGAGCTCAATGAGCAGAGCTCGGGAAAGGTTGTTGATTTCTTCTAATTAAGCGACAGATTGATCCAATGAATTCAGCTGGAACAAACAAACTAGAAGATCTCATGGTTCTGCAGAAACAGCTTTGGAAACTGTGCTTTACAGTACCTGAGAATGAAAGCTAGGAAGCAGGGAGACAAACTGCATTCTTAAATATATTCATGCTTAAGTTGCAATTATACATCATATCACACATCACTTTCAATAAGTGCTTAACCAAAGCAGGGTCGCAGGGAAAGCAGAGCCTATATCAGCAAGCAACAGGTGCAAGGCAGGATACACCATGGAAGGGACACTAGTCCATCACGCACACTCCAAGCCAATTAACCCACCAGTATGTCTTTGGTCATTGGTGGGAGGAAACTGGAGAACCAGGAGGAAACCCATCTGAACACAAGCAGACCATACAATCTCCACACAGATAGAACCCCAGGAATTAAATCCAGGGCCCCAGTGAGGCAGGAATGTTAACAAGAAGACGACTGCTTCAAAACTGAAAAAAGGCGAGACATCTGCTTTCTCCTCTTTTAATTAATCATGTACTGTTAGAAGCTGTGAAGGTATCAAAGAAGGCTACCACCTACTGCAGATTCAAGATGTTGAATGTACATGCAGGTTTTTCTCTTGCGTGTACTGTACTGTATATACAGTATACTGTAGCTTCCACATAGTGTGCGTGTCACACCCTTTGCAGCCAGATGGCACTCCTACTCTGTCCTATCCCTAGTTTCCTGTACTTTGCTGCCCTTCCGGTATCTCTATCTCTGGGGCTATATATTTCCGGGTCACTGAATCACCTTCGCTCAGCATTGACGTTCGGATGTCCTGAGACCCGCCTAGCGCCAGGTCGCCACTCCATCCATGTTTTGATGGCATAGGTTTCTATACGGTAGTTCCTGAACTCCTGCACTGCTTTGCTGTCGTTCTGGTATCTCTCTCTCTGGGGCTATATATTTCCGGGTCACTCATTCACCTTTGCTCAGCATTCTGTCACGGATGTTGGAAGAGAAGAACCGTGGAATGGCAGGAGAGCGAAAACGACCCTATGCGTAGCGGCGGAACAGGGAGTTAGCCTGGGCTCAGCAGTGCAGGAGTTCAGGAATTGCCGTATAGAAACCTATGCCCTCAGGCCACAGACAGAGCGGCGGCCTGGTGCTAGGCAGGTCTCAGGACATCTGAACGTCAATGCTGAGCCCGGGCTAACTCCCTGTTCCACCGCTTCGCATAGGGTCTTTTTCCACTCTCCTCCCATTCCAGGGTTCATTCCCTCTGACATCCGTGAGAGTGCGCCTGTTTTAACCCACTGTCTTTCATACCTTGTGTTCACACACAGAACTATTCTCCTCCTTCTGTGCTCCAGGTCGTGTATTGGTGTATACCTGACCAGTTCTGTGATGGGGAGTGTTCAGTGAATTTAACACCCAGGAGCTCTTTCATATTTCTGAATATAGTGTGAAAGAACCCATTAGGTAAGTGAAAATCCTTTCTCTGGCAATACAAGCTCAATCTCAGCTATAACACGGAATATCCAGAAAGGGTGGGGTTCGGAATAAAGAAGTTATTGAAATATCATTTTAAAGTGGTAAAATTTTAAACAGGTATGTACCCATGTAAATTGTTTGAATTCCTAAGTGCTGACATTTTTGCCCTTTATTAAATGAGGTGTTTAAACAAGGATAAACAAGGATAAACACAGATTCTAACAGATACTTTGGATTGCTGTGCATATGCCAAAACGATTCTCAAAACGTTCATTAAGGCACTTCTGTGTATTTAGTGCACTAAAAGAGCAGAATAATCTAAATAAAGAGTCCAAAAGGCTGTGGGAGTGGTGTTGTGAACTAAACAAGTCTGTTTTCAGAGTGACAAGGACATGCACCTGAATGCTTTGATGATAGTGGATGTCACGTTGGCTTGCAATGCTGTTCATTTACTGCTGTCATATTCAAATCCAGTGTGATGTCATTGAACAGGAGGAAAGAGTTTCTCAGCCAATGACAAACTGGACTCCAACGCACTGATGGATGCATTCAGTGACATCACTTCTCAGTCTGGAGATGACATCGCCAGTGCTGTCCAGGTGGGGCTTTGAGCTGTTCTCACTGCTCCTGGTGTTATAATACCCATCCGTGACACAGTAATGTAGCCATTGGCTAATAACTGGAGCAATCAAGGGTGCAGAATGCTTCAGGCTTTGGAATGTCCCGAGATGCTTCAGATGTCACAGATGTCAAACAAGCACATCGGCCACATGAGAATTGGTAACAAAGGGAAAGGTAGGACATGTCATGAATTCCTGGAAGTTAATCACAGTGCAGTCTCTGTCTCATGCACATGTAATTATCCAGTGCTGAGAAGATTCAAGTGTCACCCTAAATTTAGAATTTGCTCAAAACAGTTATGTGGCCTCTGCCCCATCTCATGCGATGCAATGTTCGAGACATGGGAAAGAAAGGCACATTTGTTTGAATTTGTCACGAACCCCAGGAAGAATGCACTGCTCAGAGTCACCACGGGAGGGTAGGGTCAGGAGCTGGGCTGAGATGGCTGTAATGATGGACAGTGAGCAGCTGGGACCGTCCACAAGACGAGGGGTAGATTTCAGTAAAGCAGTGGTGTGTTCTAGGGCAGAAGTGAGGATAGTAGCGCAGGTTGGAGGTGAGCAGAGTGAAGCCAGAGGGGATTGAAACACCGAAGCTGGGGAAAGCTGGAGGAAAACACAGATGCACAGCAGCACTACAGTACAATTGTGGCAGAAGGAAGAGAAAGCATGTTGTACTCAGACAGAGGAGGGAGAGGGAACAGGGGCAGCAGGGGCGTGTGACAAGAATGAGGTTGTCACCAGTCTTCTGGTGTAAATGGAAAGGGGAAAGATGTGTGTCTAATGTTGAAAAGCTTTAAGGTAAAATGTACACTAAAATGACTTTCAAAATATATCAAACACAAGAGTATTTTACATACATCAAGTGCATTTGTAATTGGATAGAAATGGAAAAACAGATTTAGCCACACTAGTGTAAGACATCTAAACTGTTTGAAAACAACCACCAGAGTGCAGCGTGGGGCTGTTTAAGAACTAACTCTATTCCCAGGGACATGATTCTATGTATGGGCTGCAACTAGAATGTTTTAGGGTTGACAGATATGTTGCTGTTGATATCTGATGATATCCAGACCTTATTCTTTTTCAAAGATTAAACCTAATTTTCCAGAGAGTTGAGATAACAAGCTGAACTTAATGATAAAGAGGTTAGAGTTTTCAGGATGTGACTTTAAATCTATTTTTTTTCTTGTTAATGCATAAAGACATATAAAATAATGTACCATGAAAAGCATTACATAAAATTCATTTTCTTATAAGTGGTCAGAAACAGCACTGTCAACTAGAAACTAGAAACATCCTGAACAAAAATCGCTGATTCAAAAATGTAAATAATTGCACACCCCATGGGTCGGACCCCTAACCAAGATCCAAGTTCTAATCCCCAAGTGAATTCACGAGGAATGACAACGCCCCAAAATCGAAGCGTAATGAACTATTGTGGAGTGAATATTTGGCTTAACCCACTTGGCTGAGAGCCGACCTCCTGGCCGCAGGACGAGGAGGCCAGGACCCCAACGCAGGGTAACCAAGGGGCAGCTGCAGAGGTGGAGGTGGGATACAGAAGTCGCACACGAGGGAGAGAGATATCGCATTTGGTATTTATAGTGTTCAGTGGAGGAAGGACGAAGGGAGTGATTGCTAATCGCTGACGACTGGGGATGATTGTGCGTGGTTGTTGTCATCCCTCACGAACTTTAGTTAAATAAACTCCATCACTATCATGTTTACAAGATTATCCTGATAACCCTGAAAACTAGTCAGCAACACGTGAAAGACTTATGCGTCTGGTGGCTGACGAATTGCCATAAAATATTAACGTTTGCCACGATGGACTGGCATCTGTCCAGGGTGAAGTTCTGCCTTGTGGTCGTCGCTTCCTGGGATAGACTCTGGCTTCTGTGCGACACCGAAATGCAAGAATGGATGGATGGAACTAGCATTTGCAGTAGCTATTCAAGTGTAGGAGCATTTAAAATGAGGAAAATCAAATCAACTTAAGCGTCCTTTACAAACAGAGGGTGACTAAGAAAGCCAAAAGCATCAGGGAGTGTGTGTCTCACCCCCTCCATTGTGAATTCACACTTCTCTCATCTGGGAGACGCCTCTGTGCCCTCAGGTGTAAAACCACCAGACTCACACTCTTGAACAATGCAATGTAACTACCTTGACTCTTGTCTCTTGTCTCTTTTCTCCTGTAACACTGCTGTATTCTCTTCCCTTTTGATGATGTGTATTGTCACTGTGTTGTGTTTGACTGTGCCGTAAAACACATTTCCCCTAGGGGGCAGCAAAGCTTGAATTGAATTGAACTCAGGTTTTCATTGTTGTTGCTTGTAAAACAGAAGCTCTTTCTAAGAACAGCGCTACAGAGGTGAATCACCAGACTAAATTGTTATCTTTTACAGTTTGGTGTTTGACTCTTTTTATTTTTTCTCTCTATTCCCTTTAAACCCAGCTGCTGAGCAAAGGGAGTCGGACAGACCCGGGGTCACAGTTTCAGGGTGAAGTCCCTGTGGACCCCACTGTGGGCAACAACACCGTGCTGACATTCACCTGGGAACACGCCCAGCCAGACATCACAGTCCGCAGCCCGAGTGGAGGATCCTACAATAATAGGTATGGCTTCTGGGGCTGGGTAGAGGCTTCTACATTCATTTACATTGGTCTTGTCAGGTGTCAGAACCTCGAGGGCTGGGGCATTGTTTGTTATAGCAGTAGCAGTGTAATTTCCTCTCATAGGCAAGAGAGAGAGGATCCTTGATGGGACAGGTTGAGTCCTGAATGAAGTGAAGAGTAATAAGATCAGATCACTTTATTGGCCATACACAATTGCTTGCATTAGGAATTGGTCTTTTCCCAGACCCCAGCTTGCTCTCCATGAGACACACAGACAGGGAGAGAAGCTGGGGGTCAGAGCGCAGGGTCAGCCATTTATACAGCACCCCTGGAGCAGCTGGGGTTAAGGAGCCCAACAGAGTAGGATTCCTCTGCCAGCCGCAGGATTTGAACCAGCAACTTTCCAGCCACGAGTGCAGATCCTGAGCCACAGAGCCACCTCTGCCCATGTGTGTGGGGAGTATGGGGAAGAAGTGTGTCACAGGACAGATGCTTGAGTGCCTGGTGATTAAGAGACATAGGGTGAAGAATACATCTAGTACTCTTCTGCTCTCCGTACTCTTCTACTGCATTACTCTTAGTGTCTCTGTTCTCCACTCTACTATTGTTACTGTCTACAGATCCCCTCTGGATGCATTTTAGGCGGGTTTGTCGATTTACTTTCTTTTTTATGTCTCAGATTTAAGAGGATTCTCATTCTTGGTATCGTTTATATCCATATTGATCCGTGGTCTTCCAGTTTTGCGATGGATTTTCCAGCTTTGTTGGAATGCTTTGATCTAACCCAGTTTGTTCTTAGCCCAACTCATAACAAAGGATACACCCTGGATTCAGGAATTTCTAAATACTGTAGCTCTTTTGTTTTTCACTTCTCTCATCTTGGACTACAGGTGAGGCCTTTCTGACCATGTTCTTTTGAATCTGGGTTTTCCAGTTTCACACACTGTAGTACTAAGCTTGCACCTGGTACTCATTGAAGAGTTAAGCTGAAGGGCTTGAGAAACTGGATGTAAACAGTATGTGCAGAAGCTCTAGCGTTAACTGAGCTGTCAGAAGAGCAAAGTAAAAAGCAACTGAAAAGGACAAAGACTGTGCTGTCTTCCTGAGTGGGGTAGATCTACAGTTAGTGTGTTAGATATCGAATCCCGGAGGGGATCTGAAGCAATATATTAGAACCTCAAGAAACAAGGGATCCGCAGGCAGAGTTGGTCCTTTAGTGCCAAATGTGCTGGTATCATCACAACCTTTGAATAGTCTTGGCTCCGGCTCAAGCTAGTGTTTTCTTGCGAAACCGAATCACATGGCTAAGAAGTGCAAGGTCTTACACTCGTGCCCTGGCTTTCGAGAGGTGCTGAACGAAGACGGGAAGGCAGGAGTGATGAATGAGGCTTAGCATCCACACAGAGCCAAAACAGATCCAGCTGGAGCAGCGTTTCTCAGATTAAATCATTAAACGAACAAATGCTACTGCTGGTGACGACTGCTTATCCTGTTCTTACCCTCAAAGCCTTTCATCGCTGATTCATGTTTGATTTTCTGGGGGGGTATGGAAATCTCATTTTGTTGGGGATCTGTGATGTTGGCGTGACCGACTACCTAGCATGAGGAGTCCGTCAAATAATAAAAAAACATCTGAAAATGATCAAAATAAGTGCGGATGTAAAAAGGGAAAACCCCCAAAAATGTGCAAATAAAAAAACCAGCATACCAGACGAAACCTAACCAATTATCACACCCAAAGAAGGCTCCACAGCAGAAACATTGTGTTCTTCTCTTTTCAGTATGGAATAAACCTTTATCTGTTCCATTAGAGCTACACCATCTAGGCCAGGATATACAGTATAGGTCCCACTCCTGGTCCTCTTGATGGACAGGTGAAGCTCCAGTTTAAGAGGTGGGTTAACAGGCTCTGTAACCTGATACAAGATGATGGATCCACAACAGCTAACGCATAACAAAATACAACAAATGCACATAGCATAGAAATGGACACTATAGAAAGAGCTACACAGAAATATCCCTGACAGGCCACAAGGCCATGTGGCAGGGGTCTAGCACAGCTGTTCATCACAATTTGGTTCTGACTTGCATCTCACTGACTGTGAGAATTTCCCCTTTTTGTTGTGGGAAACTCATTAGCAGAAGAACAGAAGACAGATCCAGTTTTTATTGAGCTCAATGCACACAGCAATGCAGCACTGGGTCTGACCCACAGAGCAGAGAAACTGCCAGGCCTTGTCTAGGCCTTTTATACTGTATCTCATGAGGATTGTGACAGTTGAGTTTGTTTCGTGCTCAGATGGCTAATGTTCTGTTTTTTTAAGTAGATCACTCTTTCTTTTGACAACGTCATTAGGATCACATCGATTTCTGCTCCTAACAAAGCTGTCAACTTCCTTTGACATCTGTCTTTTGTTTTTACAAAAACAGAATTGGTGACCTACAGTATGCAGAGTTGTGCATTTAACAAAGTCCAGTAATTATTTCATACATATTCATACTACAACCTTGAATATATGCAGATTTTCCCAGCTTCATTTTTTTAAAAGTATTTTGATGTGAAGAAAATTGCTGTGTGTCCTTTTTTAAGCCTTTTTTATCTCTTGACAATTACAGAACTCTGCCCTAGCTAGAAGCAGTCAGTCAGTCAGTCAGTCAGAAACTCCCTACATTTACATCTGTCTGGGGTGGTACCAAAAAATCTCAAGGTTGGCAGATCTCATCCTTGCTGCTCTCTTTCTGGTTCATCTCTGTACTCTGATAAAGGTGCCAAAACACTGTGTTGGCACGAGCCTGGTTGGGGCTGAACTTCACTGTTTCTGGAGCAGGTTTGTAGATTCTGTCTCTTGTTTGATAAAAAGCAAGACAAGCGTGGGAATATTGGTCCAGAGTCAGAAATGAGAGACATGAGTTCCCCATGTCTGTACTGAATTCTCCATTTTGGTCAAATCTTGTAGAGTGGTACATGGAGCTACAAGGTTGTCAACACCCACAGCTCCCCCCAGACCTTCACATTGCTAGTGACCTCCAGAGCCGCCGATGAATGTGTCCCTCCGGTCACTGTCACTGGAGGCATGAGCGAGACCGAGGTGACCTACCCCCAGCCCCTCGTCATCTCTGCGCAGCTGTCCCAGGGTGCCCGGCCTGTCATCATTTTGCCGATCCCGTGCACCTGCCCCCAGTCCTGCCCCTCCTTATTTAAGCCGGGCTCATTCGCTACTCCCGGCTCTGCATTGGAAGACGGACGCCCGGCGGCCTGCCTACCATCAAGTCCGCGGCTTGAGGGCACAGGCCTCCTATCGGCGTCCTGACCCAGCTGAGTGTGGGGCTCAGAGCGCCTGGCCCCGTCATCCCATTTTTATTCCCTCTCACTGCACCGGATCCCGTTCCGGTTTTTAACTTTGTCTTGTTTGATTAGGACCTTGGACTTCGCCCTGGATTTCCCCCTGGACTCCTTGGACTTGTTCGCCCTGGCCACGCCCCCCGAGCACCAGTTCACCATCGTCACGCCCCCCTGTCTGTCAACCCCTCCTGATCCTCGTCGTCTCCTCCCCATCCTCCTTCTCCACTTACTTCTGGATTATACCGCCTACAAAGGGTTCAGAACTGTGCTTCGTGACAATGTTGTCGCTAACTGCTGCTGAAAAGCTGGTCAACACTTCTGTCTTTTGTCCTTTTGACTACTCTAATGTCCTACTTGCTAGGGTATCTAAATCTACAAGAGTGTAAGACAGCAGAAGGTGGTGACAACATGGTTCTTGTTCCCCAGAAGGATGTGGGAATTTACCAGCTGACTGACAGATGGTAAACCAGGAAGCAGTGGTTTGAAGGAGCTGCTGACCTCTGCTACACAGGAAATGAAAAGAGGCTCTGATTTGCCCATCACCAGTGGGAGAAGGGATACAAGGAACTTATGATCCCCTGGAAGTCTACTGTAAAATGACCAAATGATGCATAAATGTTTGTAAGCTTAGTATTCTCAAAGCATGAATGCTCAAACTGAATTGATCTAAGGCTAAGATAATAATAATAATAATAATAATAATAATAATAATAATAATTGCTTACACTTATATAGCGCTTTTCTGGACAGCCCACTCAAAGCGCTTTACAGGTATTGGGGATCCCCTCCACCACCACCAATGTGCAGCATCCACCTGGATGATAGCCATAGTGCGCCAGAACGCTCACCACACATCAGCGATCAGTGAGGAGGAGAGCAGAGTAATAAAGCCAATTTATAGAGAAGATAAGTACTGTTAATGTCAAAACCTAAAGAGAAAAGGTGTTGAATGCTTAACTATTCAGATCTGTGCACTCAATATTTGGTAGAAGCACCTTTGACGGTATTTACCTTTGATCTATTGATGAAACAGCATCGAGCTACTGCTTCTATCATACTGGAGTATTACAGTAAGAGGAAAAGCAGAGGAAAACTTTGGTCTTATTGTTCCTTGCATGCAATAAACTCAGTTACGTCATCTCGGGTTCTAGAACTTATTTGTCTGTTACTACAAACAGAACAAGAAGTTTGTCGTTTGTGATCCTGTTCAGAAACGACCTACTAAAAATATTTGAACCTTCAGCTGCAACTTCAGCGTGAGTGCTAATAACACTGAAAGTTCTGTTATGAGTACAGTTCGTTTTCTGGAGTTTTCTCTGTCCATCTGGTTTGTCTGGAAGTCACCTTCTTATGAAATAATAGAAAATTATTTTGTTTTATTCAGCCAAAGAATGTGTCTTTGGTTTGGCAGCCCTTTCTCTAGAGTTCCTAAACTCAGATTGTGCTCCTCTTGTGTTTTGTGCTGTGGAAGTTCCTGGTAGAGTGACTCATTGTGCTGGATTTCAAGGGCTGGGAGACTTCCAAGCTTTATTGAAAAACAGGAGCAAGACAATTCTCAGCAACAGCACCAGCAGATTTGTAATTCCAGCCCTCAATGTCACACCCAGTACACCTAGAGGGCACTCTACTTTCCTCCTGTTCCTAGTCCCCTGTGATTATTCTTGTCTTTCTGGTGTGTCTTGTTGTGGAGCCTATTTATTTCCTGCTTCTGCTCTGCTACTCGCTCAGCATTGATGTTCGGTTGTCCTGAGACCCACCTAGCACCAGGTCGCCCCATGTCTGCTACCTGAGGGCCTAGGTTTCTTTACGGCATTTCTTGAACAGCTAAGCCTGGGCTTACCCCATCTCGCCACTACGCATAGGGTCTTAAACGCTCTCCTGCCATTCCACAGCTCGTCCTTTCTGACATCCGTGACACTCAATAGCAGTACTACATATACACACTCCGAAGTATGCTATTTAACTACTTCTGCTATGTAGATTGCTTGCACACCAGTTGCTCCAGATGTGCTCTTTCGCTTCTTGGTGACACAAACATACCATTTAATTTTTTTTTCTGTGTAAATCTGCAGTGCCAAGAAAATGTTTGTGGACCCTAAATATTAATATGCACAATTTCATGGTTTTACCCTGTTGAAAGGGTCTTTGTGAACTTTGTACTGTACATACCTTTTCTGCTGAAGCTGCAATATTTTATTAGATGGACATACAGAACTTGTTTAAACTGGATTGAAAGAATGCTGGACACAAGGACTACGATGTAATTCTAAACTGCGTTATATAGGAACGTGTGCTATGAACCTAAGTTACCAATCGTGTTATAGTAAGTTATTTTTGGCAAATAGGGAAGGTGGAGATGTGCGTGATTCTAGAACGCTGCCAATCTGATCAGCACAGGGAAGCATGGTACTGTAGATAACAGAAAATGTAAGGACTGTGCTAGTTTAATTACTTTGAGAGAAACATGCCAAGCATGTCTGTGTGTTTCGCTCCCCTGTGCATAAAATAAAAAATTCTTTAAACATCTGAGATGGACTCCTTGCTGTCTTTTAAGGGGAAGCAGGAAAAAATTCTCCAACAACCCTGCTACTCTTCCTGACTCAAAGCTAGCTTTCATGAAAATACCCCATAGAGTTTAGACTAACCAATTCCTTGCATCTTGAAAGAAAATGTTGGAAAAAGTGAAACAAACAGTGTGGAAGCAAGGACCGGGGATGGGGAAAAGCAAGTGTACCCTTAGTTTCATTGGCTCAGTTAAGGAAATAATTAAAATCAAGTGCTTACATTATTGGGTAGATGAATTTTGAAGGTGCCACCCCTATCAAGATTAGAACTGTTGTGGGTTTGGTTTCCACCATACAGTTGTGTGAAAGCAACTAATGGCACTTGTTAGTTTAAGGAGAACGTTGAGCACCTCTTATTTTAAACCTTCTACTGCTCCAACTCCCTGCAGACCTGGTGCTCCAGATGTCCTCTTTCCTACTTTTGTGACACACCCTTACATACGAACCCTAATCATAGTTACAGCCATGAGAATGTGCTCTCCGAGTAATTAAACAATTAGGCAATTACTGAAGCTATTACACACCACCGTGGGAAACTACAGTATGTTGCCCCGAAACCTGTTTTATTGTTTCTGACTTATACAGTATCTTTGTAAATGCATTTCTCTTTTCATTTCAAATTTACTGTAATTCTTTCCCATACTGATCTGTTACTACTTGTACCAGACAGGCCTCACCCCACTAGGCGGGCCTATCAGCTCATGATTTTTCCCACTCACCAGTTACTCACACTCACGTTTTCACCTTTCACGGATGTCTTCACTTCCTGCTCACTTGTTCTCATTCTGCACAATACCTGATAGTCTGACACGCCGTATATACTGGCCAAAGTCCTTTTCTATCCTTGCAATTGATAGATGCCAGATGTTCACACAGCACTGGGGCAGGACCTCGGCTCAATGAGTCACTGTCCTGGAGCGTGTATATTGTTTGTTATGAGAAAAAAATGCCCAATATAGACTTGTGTCTCAATGTAACTGTGATCTACATTTATTAATGAGTGTGTTCATATGTAGCAATTATTAAAAATTGTAAAGAACTTACATCAAACAACAACAGTTGTACTTTCTGTGCACCCGGACAATGTTTAATCCATGCCAAAACATTCTTACAAAATACATGTGTAAAACATACTGTATCTGTCCAGACTTTTCACTGCTATTGTTTTGCTTCACAAATAATGGCATCATGTATTTGTGCTTTATCGTGATTCATCACACAGCAAATTGTAATTATCTTGGCACAGATACCTAGCAGAGAAAGCATCGATGAATCTGAGTTATTCTTCTGAAAAACAACAAAGTAACAAGAGAGGAATGAAAAGGCAGAGAAGCTTTTTTATAGACTAAGTGGCAAGGAGAGATTTGAAGAAAATTAGAAACATACTACAGCTAATCCACACCCACTAGGCATTTCTCTGTGTGTGTCTTTCAACAGTGTGGGATCACAGCACACACACAGCAAACCCTCGCTCTGAGCTCCAAAGAAATGTTGTCCTCTGTGCTGCTGCTGTGCTGGACGGTCTCTGTAACTCTGGGGTCTCCAGTCCAGCTGATTAATAATGGATACAGGGGGGTGGTCGTCGCCATCAACCCCCGTGTGCCTGAGAACCCAGCGCTCATTGAGAAGATCAAGGTAAGGTCCTCAGGACACAGAGAATTGCTGTTGCTTTACTAATATTAATTCAGATTTCATGTCTGCTACAGTTGCTAGTACGACTATCAGCATAGAGATCACTGCTTCCTCTAATACATTGGAGCAGTATGGAAGCTATGAATAGCTATATTTAAACTAGATTATTGTTGTTCTGAATATTTAAATTCTTTCTTTGTGCAGCATAACATAATGAAATTTAAAAACTTTGTTTTTTAAACAAGGCATTCTCCAAATGCAATAACACTTGCAGTAACAAAAGGTCAATTCTGTCATGATGAATGCAATTTTAAACTTTAGGTTATCTGGATAAATCGATAAGTACATAAATCATCATTTTCCACCCTGTAAATGATTTTGCAAAGAATATTAATTTGCGGTTGGTGTAGTTAGATGCATATGAGTTCTTTGTCCTCTGGCACAGCTTTGGTGAAAAGAGTAATAATTCTGTAATAATTCTGGCACATTGGGCTAAACAAGAATTTCACATGGAATAACGCCATCCAAGAATCAGAGGCTTTCTGATGTTTGGGTATTTAAATACAAAAGGTTTTGGCTTTACCGGATTGGTTAAGAGGGAGCCTCCCAGTTATAGGATGAGGAGGATGAGGAGGCTCCACCACCAAAAGAAACCAAAGGAAACAAGGGAACCCCAAAACCACCATGTAGAAACAGGGAAGAAAGGAACCTACAAGCACAGTATGGAAATGCAGAGAAGGTGCATGATTGGGGTGCAGATTGAACGCTGGACAGACTCGGGGCCAAAGAGGTGGCATCAGGAGCAGCAGGGCGAAATGCAGCAATGGAGGGGAGGAACGTGGAAACGTTAAAAGAGAAGACAGATATCATGCGTTACATATGATGTCTGAAGCAGGAGCTGAGAGGAGGGAGTCTGCGGCCAAACTGGATGCCCAGGACAGAGTAAACACCTGCTGTCTGAGCCAGAGGTGGGATGCAGGACAGACCCAAGGCCAATGAGATGATATAACTTTTCATTGGATTGCCTCATTTTGGGTTGTTATTATTTTATTTGTGCAGGTCCCATCCAGTACCAAAGGCTGGGCTGTGAGCTTGATAGAATGCTGGGGCCAGTGGCAAAGTAATAGATGAGCTAAACACACAATATATTGAAACTGCATTCCCAGAGAGCAGAGGAGAGACCGAGGAGAGAGCAGAAGTAAGACTACACGAAGAATGAATCAGATCAAACCCAGGCCTGAGTCCCAGTGAATCGAGATGGTGACAGGTAGTCAGCCTAATCAGCAGCAGGGAGAAGCCAGCTGGCAGTTCTTGAACATCAGCCCACGTAGAATAAGCCCCAGTTGAATTATCCTGTTTTTGTTTTGTAAACTATACAAGGTGTGGACCTTCAGATTCTGATTCAGATTTTGGCCTGAACAATTGTGAGAGTGGTTGGAAGTTGTGTTGTGCTAGATGTCAGGTGGGAAGTGAAGAGAGAGAGGGTCACAGGACACCCTCAGAGCAGGACACCAGAGAGCCTCTGGTCTGGTTAAAAAAGCATTAAAAGCAACAAGTGAGATGAAACCAGGGTCCAAGAGATAGGAAGAGATTAGAAACCATAAAAAGATTAATCTGGGACCTGGGATGACACCAGACACAAGGGCAGTAGAAACAAGGAGTTGAAGGTTTGGAAGGCCAGTATCTGTCTGCAGGTTTCCATTCTAACTCATCTCAACTCAATCAGCTTAATGGAGCCAATGTAACAGCATTTCTCAGCTTTTATAAAGCCCTGTTACTGTATAAAGAGACATACAAAGCCCTGACCAGCCCTCCAGGACCAGGACTGGACAGCCCTGATGTGGACATGATGACTGGACCTCCAGGACCAGGACTGGACAGCCCTGATGTGGAAATGCTGATTAATCACCTCATTTGCCTTTCTCCTCAGGAAATGTTCACAGAGGCTTCCCTTTCTCTGTTCACGGCCACAAGGAAACGAGCTTTCTTCCAGGATGTGAGGATTTTAATTCCAAGAACATGGAAAGAAAACAATTCTCTCTACAGGAAACCAGGCACTGAGACTTATGTTAAGGTACAAAAACACTACTGGATTTTATGCTGTGCAACTGTATATATATATAGTATTTTATGTTATGTTTTATTTTAGTTACACATTCACATATTAGATAAGAGATTCTGGACTGAAGTTGAGAGACAGGTAGATCTACAGTATATGTTCAATAAATATATGCAGTATACTGTATTTGTGTGAGGATGTGTGTAAGTATGAGTGTAACTTGATTGCTTTAAATTCAGTTTCATTACACAAAATACCTGTATAAGGTTAAGATAAAACTCAATATTGCTAATAACCTGTTCATGACAGAATTCTATGTGCTGTTTTCAATATGGTCCCATTCTGATTTTACTGCATGGCAATTTAAATACCACTAATCAGGACTAAACTACTACTACTACTACTACTAATAATAATCGGTTAATATAAACTTTCTGTTATATGGATTCCCATGCATGAATGGATGTAACACTCAAAGGCCTTTAGGTAATGCCAACCCCCTTCCTACAACACCCATGTGTAGCCCCACGATGGCAGCCAAAGTGCACCAGTTATCAGTGTGTGAAACCAGACTACAGACTAAGGAGTTAAGAAGCTATCAGAGTAATGAGGCCAATTCATAAAAGGGGGAGTTTATTATTAGGTTTTTTGGTATCGGGAGGAAATTTGGCCATGCCAGTGGGGTAACACCCCTAATATGTTTTAGAAATACCCTGGGATTACTGATGACCAAGGAGAGTTGGGACTTCAGTGTTATGGGGCATTAGGACCCACACAGATTGCAGGGTGAGCGCCCCCTACTGGTCCCACTAACTCCTCTTACAGCAGCAACCTTAGTTTTCCCAGGAGGCCTCCCATCCAGCTACTGACCAGGCTCACACCTGCTGACTTACAGTGGGCTGCCAGTTGTTACCTGCGGGGTGATATAGCCTCTGGTGATATGAAGTAATAGTAAACACTTTCATCCCTTGATTGAATTATCTTTCAGTAACAAAATACATTAATGTGATCCTTTAATGTATTAACATTAAAGTGCTCGATGTAAAAAAAAAACAACTAAAACACATCCCTTGTGGGACAAACATATTTTATTTTCTTATGATCTAATAAATACAGACTGTATGTTAGCATGAATGTGCACTGAAGGGCCTAACAAAAATGAACTGTGAAGAATTAAACTGGTCTCAGGTGTTAAATACTGGCCAAGGCATTTTAACTACATGTGGGGACTGCAAATGAAGACGGTTACATATTGAAGCATTTTAGAAGAAATCACACCATCAGAATGGCTACAAATAATAGGATATATTCATCATGTCCAGTTCATTTGGTCCTATTTCTCTATAATTCCATAGGCAGTGGTTTTTCAGCAGGACCAGCTCCTTAACGCTCCTTAACGTGTGATGCATTACTGGAAAGCTGATTACTCTATTTAAGAAAAACCCTTAAACCAATCCTGGTACCTTCAACATCTCCCATATAACCTTAACCCTCCACCCCCAGTCTAACCCAATACTCTTGAACCTCAAAGTTCTGCCTGTTCCAAATAACTTTAATTCTCAACCCTCAGCCTATCCCAGTTTCCCAAAATTCTCAACCCTCAGCCAGTGCCAGTACCATTAATTCCAGACCCCCAACTTATCCCAGTACCATCAATCCCCAGTCTATCCTGGCAGCATAGAGTAACTGCCTCCTGAATTGGACACCACTTCAGTCCACAGAGAAAGCTACACTCACACAGATACCACTGTTGTTACCCAAAGCTTTTCTGTTACAGGCAAGTGTGCTGGTTGCTGATCCATTCTGTGACAACAGCATCGGCACTCCATACACTTCCACTCTTGGTAACTGTGGTCAAGAAGGGGAACATATTCACCTGACCCCCGAATACCTGTTGAATGACCAGGCCATCGTCATGTATGGACCCAGAGGTGAGACTGCAGCCCTGCGCACCTCAGACACTCACTAATTATTCTGAGGTGAGCTTGTGTCCAGGTGTGCTGGAGTCCCAGACACCATGGTGGCCTGTTGGCAGGACTCTGGTAGAGTCCAGGCAGGGGGTGGAGCGACTGCAGGATAGTGAGGGCTCAGGAGTTTGAGTCCAGGGGCCTCCTGAGGGTGTTGCAGGGGGCTGCAGCCTGAATCTGAGATAGGAGAGCAGGCCAGAAAGTCAGATCGGCTATGCCAGCCTGTCTCAGGCAGTAGGTCATATACGTAGGTAGTGTGATGCCACAGGTGGCGTGGTCATCATGTGGGTCCTAGGGCACAGACACACCCATGATTTGAATTGTCTCTCAAGTCTTCCCTTTCTATCAAATATCGGAGTTTGCCGTAGTTAGATTCCTTTCTCTTGAGGCTCAGGTCTTCCTGTGGTCCGATTCCTCTCTCCACAATCTCTCTCAGCTCTCCTCTCCACAGTCCTTAATGCGGCAGCCTTCTTTCACTCTGCACATCTGCTAAGTTAGCAGACACTGCTGTTCCCTGTTCCAGCAATTGCTTCATCTTGACTGCTAGCATTCTCTCGTGGCCATCTTAGTATTTGCTTCTAGTTGTAGTTCTAGATGTTTCTGTCTGTCAAGTAACAGCCCCTAAGAGCTCAATGAGCAGAGATCTAGAAAGCTTCTTCTAGTTAAACAAATGATTCTTCCTGACAGGACCTGAATGATTGACAGGACATGAGAATTCAAGTTAAGAATCAGGCCATCAGGCTATTGTGAAATACATTTATCTTCACTTTTGTACAGTTGTATGCTTTGAACTTTATTTGTAGAATGTTTAAATGAGCAAACATACAGAAGAGTCTGCTCAACTATACTGTACACCAGTTGGCCAATCAAAATGTGTAATTAGAAACAATCACAGCACCCTATTCAATTAACTTATTGGTGAGACTCACTATAGCTATTGTGCTGTTTGTAATGAGAACCGTAAAAACTGGATTAAAGGAAACTCATTAACAAAGTTACAACTAATAACTAGTAAAATAATATGACAACAATTATGAAATACAGTGTAGGGATTGTGTGAACTTACTGATACAATTGTAATTGCAATAATAAGGTGTGTATCCTGGCTATTTGGAATTAATATGACAGAATAACAAGCAGTCTGCACACGGATTCACAAAATAATGAATACTGTACATATTTTGATGCATAGAATATGAACATAAAAGCATTAAAGTTAATACACGAAAGGCATTTCATGGAGTGACTATAAACAAATCAAAACGCAATTTATTGCACAGTGAATCCTTGAATGGAGATGGCATGTTCTCTGTTCTCTCCGTCTTTCCTCTTTCTTTCTTACTATCCTGATTGTCTTGGAAGATCGTGTACAGCGCTTTCTTGAAGAGCAGGCCACGAGGAACTAATAAAACAATAGATTGTAAAAATTAAGTCGGCAATACTACTTTAGAATACAAACTGTAATTAGGTATTTCAAATGATGTCTATTTGCTTACCTCTCGCTCTTTGTGTGCCAAGGCAGTTAGTATTGAAGCACCACCAATATCTTACATAAAGTAAAATTTCTTGGTCTAATTACTGGGTGCAGGAAGAGTCAACAGAATTTTTACCACAGCGTGTTATAATGCTACAGACCCTTATCTGAATGATTAAATAAACTATTTTCTAAGGTTGAATCCAATACTCACACGATATTTGTAATGGTAACATATTTTGAGTTTGTGGAATTCTGCTTTACACGGTCATATGCAGACGTTTTGCATAAATACCTGTCGAACGGTAATTCTCACATTATGAGCTCATGTGGACTGCGATTATGCATTCTAGCTTGTCCATGACTGCACTCTGACAAGCTGGCCCTCAGCTCCTACAGTATATCCTGACTTGACAATCTTGTATTTTTCCTTGGGAGAGGTCTTTTCTGTGGCTTACAGGTTATGACCTTTTAATACAAACTTCTCCCACTATCATAGAAAAAGCGTGAATTCTCCTATATGTTTTCTCTTAGTTCGTTGGACGTCTGGTCTAAAAAGAATAGAAAGGTGTTGTAACCGACAAATGAGTTTGGGATCCCGAGATGAAGTTTAAACAGATGGGTTTTATTGCATGCAAGGAACAATAAAACTGAAGTATTGATCGAACTACCGGTACAAAACTTCCAGTTTACAGTATATAGGCCTTCTCTACCACTTCTGACATATCTCGTTACCATGGTAATGGGGGGAGGTCACGGTGTCCGGCCAGGTCACAGACTTTGGTCACTCTTAATGGTCAGTGTTAGGTTTCCTTCCCTGGGGGTTTCCTAGCTGGCCTCTGGAATCCTTATCGGTTCCCACCCTTTCCTGCCATAACTCTAGGTCTGGAATGTCTTGTGTCATAAGAAGTCCAGTCCTTGTGCAGAAAGGAATGTTAACCCTTTCTCCACATCTTTTATCTTTCTTCAAAGGAAACAAAAAAATTGCTTTTAACTTGTACTTTTAAGCAACACAATTACTCTGCTGGAGTCTCACAAGTAACTCACCTACAGCTGTACTTACATGCTTAGAACATGCACGTGACTCATTCTCTTTTATACAGTGGGAGTTATAGAAACAGCGATTTAAAGGCTTATCGAGAGGACACGGGCACCCTCCTTCGGCTTCAGGTAAAATTACCAGTGGCCCTGCCACACAGAACAAGAAACTAAGCATTCTAAAAATACAGATATATGTATATTTAAAATAAATATTCTGGGGCTTGTACCACAGAGAGGCAGCTCACTGAAAAAAAAACAAATCTACACCAACACTTAAATCTGTGGCTTATTAATAAGCATTGCTGCTACAACAGTAAATTCAATATTTTGGTTTAGGTTATTTGTCAAAACTAATTAATCTGCACTTTCTACTGAGCTGTTGTGAAAAGGGAAAAATAATAGTTGCAGTTACAGTACTTTCAGTTTCAGATGGACATAGAATTGGAAACAAGTAAAGGCTATAAAGACAAGCATAGTTTCTCATTAGCAGTAGTAGCTGACCTATGGTGTCTTGCAGCTGTAATTGGCACCTCCTAATGACTAGGAGGAAATGTCAGAAATAACAGCAAAGAAAAATCCCAAACAAATACGTTATTTTGTATACTGTAAGTATTCAGCACTGAGTCAAATACTGCACTTTCTTGTAGCTACAGAGGCTATGCGGCAACATTAAGCCAGGTGAAGCACAGACAGCAGCAGGTGAGCAGCACACAAGACAAGAAGCAGGGAAAGCAAAAACAGTCCAAAGCCTTAATCCAAGAACAGGCAGAGGACAAAAAAACTGTACCAAAAGTTCCAAAGACAAAACCTTACAGCTGAGTCCAAGCAAGTTGAAAAGCCCGGGAAACACAGCAAACCGTACAAGGGAAATCCACAACACACAACTCAACACCAAGACAAGAACAAAGCACTATGACTGAGTAACCTAGCATTGTTCTTTAAGCAAGTTCTTTAATAGCCCCGGACTGAGTGTGAACAGGTGGGACAGCTCTTCACCCACACTGGGACATAATTGGCAGATCATTAGGTCCATCTCTTGAAGTGATCGTAATGTATTTCCAAGCTTTTTGATGAGCGTCAATAATTGGTGGAAGTGCTTTTGTCAGCAATCACTGCTGAAGGTCCTTTTGGACGGGTCTCTACCAGCTTTACAGGTTGAGCTCCTACAGGTTGTCATGCTCACGCACACTGATCATCTGGTAGACCATCTGCCGATCATTACATTACAGCCAGACGTGTCCCTTCTCTCTCTTGTCAACTGTGCTGGTTGCCAACATGCAATGAGACAGAAAGCTCAACTCACCTGTGCCGTATTACTAACTCTATTGCTCTCTGGTGAATCATGCTCTTTAAAGGCTGCTCTGACAGTGCTCTTAGCTCTTTCACACGAGTTCTTTTGTTCCCTACTTTGTACTTTGGTTTCCTAACTTCACATTGTCTCAACTTTGTTCCTGGATCACCCCTGTGCTTGTTACACTCCTCTGTTTATTTGGCCTGTTTATGAGTGATGTCGGCTTGAATTCTCCCCGTCTTCCGTTGCGACATTTTCTTGGATTTGACCATTGTTTCATCGTACCTTGACTCGAGACTATTTCGTTTGTCACCACTCTTGCCTGTGCTTGCTGGTGTTCACTGTGCTGCTTGTTTCCCTAGCCAGCTGGTGCTCCTTTGCTAAGCAGTGGATATCACACTAGTGCATTTATTCTGAACTCATGTCAACCACTGATATTACTCACAGACAGAGGATATTCAACTGTACTGTATGTCTTGTCGATACCTTTTGTGCACCTGAACTACAGAAATTTAATTAAGCTTTGTCATAGCATGAGGATGCATATGTATGCAATTACCCATTAGTACTGATTAGAAATTAAGTTTATATCAAGAAGGGGTCAAGTAGGATCTGTGTGTGAAAAATTGGATTTTTTTTATGGTTAGGATTTCTGAAAGACATTGTCCCAAGAAATACCTTCATCTGTAACATTCATTAGCTAGCACTCTGTGTTATCACATTACCACCTACATTAGTTGCAATAGTAAGAGTCTGAGGATATACTGTATATGCAGGGTTATATATGCATTTATATATGCAGTTTTAATATATCATGCAGACTTGTTTTAATCTCTTTGTCTCTCATATGTTATCTTAGCAGACTGCAATGGAAGGTTTTATTCTGTAGGTAGCTAAGAGCTCAATGAGCAGAGCTCGGGAAAGGTTGTTGATTTCTTCTAATTAAGCAACAGAGTGATCCAATGAAGTCAGCTGGAACAAACAAACTAGAGGATCTCATGGTTCTGGAGAAACAGTTTTTGAAACTGTGCTTTACAGTACCTGAGAATGAAGGCTAGGAAGCAGGGAGACAAACCGCATTCTTAACTATATTAATGCTTAGGTTGCAATTATACATCATATCACACATCACTTTCAATAAGAGCTTATCCAAAGCAGGGTCGCAGGGAAAGCAGAGCCTATATCAGCAAGCAACAGGCGGAAGGCAGGATACACCATGGAGGGGACGCTAGTCCATCACGCACACTCAGGGTCATTTTTCCCAGAAGCCAATTAACCCACCAGTGGTCTTTGGTGGGAGGAAACTGTCATGTTCGTAAACCCCTCCTCTTAAGGAGGCTCCAGCCCTTCCTTGTTTTCTACTCATCCACCGCACCTGCTCCCCTTTTCCTTGAAAGCCAGGCGCTCACTCTATTCTGGGCTCTGCTCTGGTTTCTGTACCAGGCGAGCCCGGAACCTGGAAGCGCCTGGTCCCATCAAGGTTTTAAGTTCCTGTTCCTGCCGGTTCTGACCCGGTTCCGCTTTTAATTCTGTTTGTCTTGGATGGACCGCCCGGTTTTGGAGTTTTGGCTCCATTTGGACTGGATTGTTTGCCTTGGCCACACCTCCCCCAAACACCAGCGCACCATGGACACGCCCCTTGTTTTCATTCCCGACTCCCGCATGCCTTTTCCCCGTGTACTCTACTCTGGATTGTGTCGTCTGCATAGGGTCCGGAAAGAACGCTTTCGTGACAGAAACTGGAGAACCAGGAGGAAACCTATGTAAACACAAGCAAACCATACAATCTCCACACAGATATTACTCCAGGAATTAACATTCCAGTGAGACAGGAATGTTAACAGGAAGACGACTGCTTCAAAACTGACAAGGGCCAGACATCTGCTTTCTCCTCTTTTAATCATGTACTGTTAGAAGCTGTGAAGGTATCAAAGTAGGTTACCACCTACAGTACCACAGATTCAACACGTTCAGTACATGCAGGTTTTTCTCTTCAGTGTACTGTATATATACTGTAGCTTCCACGTACTGTGCGCCTGTTTTAACCCATTGTCTTTCATACCTTGTGTTCACACACAGAAATATTCTCCTCTTTCTGTGCTATAGGTCGAGTATTAGTGTACACTTGGGCCATTCTGCGATGGGGAGTGTTCAGTGAATTTAACTCTCAGGAACCCTTTTATATGGATAAAACTGGTGAGGCAGAAGCTGTTAGGTAAGTGACAATCCCTTCTAAACCAATACATGTTCAGTCTTAGTTTTAGCATGGAATTGTCATGTCCGACCCAGCTCCAGCGCCGTGGTTACCTCTCTTGTCAACAGCTGGTACCACAGCAAAGCCTGATCACCTGTGTGCAATTATGAGCACTCCAGCCTTAGAAGGTGCAGGCTGCTTACTGCCAGGTCAGACTGCACTTGGTGCTGTGGTATGGAGTCGTTTGATAGTTTGATAGTTTCTGAGGTTTGTTCTCTTCATCCTTTGCTCTCACATTTCTGTATTCCCGGGTTCCTGATTGTTACCATGTGTGCTACCTCTGTAGCCCAGTCTCTCATTTCCTGGTTGCTACCTCTGTTCCTCTATTCCCAAGTTCCCATGATGCTATCTTTGTCCCCATGTGCCCTCGCTGGTGTTCATTTAGGATTCCTGATCCGGCTTATCCTGAACTTGTTATGGGATTTCCCCTAAGGCTTGAAATGTTTATAGTGTGAATCCCGGCTTGGACCTACGCCCATGGATTCCCCCCGGGTGTTTTGGACAGTGTCTCTTCTGACTTTCCTGGCTTTGGCTCCTGCCCGCCTGGCCATGAGCTCGAAGAGCCCCGCTTGACAACATGCCAGCAACCTACGAGCTCTTCTAGGCCACAGCCCCTCCAGGTCACACATAGTGCTCAGCCCAGCCCCAGTGAGTGTGCAGCGCTGTTCAGCCACTCCAGGCACATCCGTCCATGCTCTCCCTCCTCGGCCCCATTTCCCGCTCTGCTCATGCTTACTTCCCTTACTTACTGGGTTGTTTGAACCTCGTGTTTGGGTTCCTACCTTATCAAAGGTCCATCTCTCCCATCCACCGGAGTGCTAAGTATAACTGGAATCTATTCTTTATTATTATTATTATTATTATTATTATTATTATTATTATTATTATTTATTATATTTTAATTCTCCCAACAAATTTCCCTCTGATTTTCTCTCTGAATCAACACACAGGTTCTCATTTCTCCATTGCTGTAGATACCTATTCAGTACAATACTCAGGTACCTTAGTGTCCAATCAGTGTAACAACTGTCCCTCTGTGCTCTCTCTTAATCTCTTAGTTGCCCTAAAAATTATAGGGGCACATTGAAGAACCCCAATGGGGAGACAGACTGTGAGATAGACCCCAGCGCAGGGCAGCCCACAAATAACTGTGTCTTCGTCCCTCACATCAAGCAGAATACAAAAGTCTCCATCATGTATCAGCCTTCCATTGCACAGGTGAGCTCCTATAGAATGATAGTGCTCCTTAAACTGCTTCAGTCACACAAGTGCGTTCCTGTAAAAATATGCTGCTCCTTATATAGCCTCAGTCACACAGGTGAGCTGCTATAGGAAGATACTGCCCCTCATACTGCCTCAGTCACAGGCTGCCATTCTTCATATCACATACGTGAAGAAGCGAAGCCATCCTACTGTACTGAACAATATTGTTGAGATAAAAAGCTGGGAGAAATGGAAAAATCAATATCTACAACTCTACCCCTTCACAATCACTGAAGAAAAAAGACCATGTACTAGTCTATTAGAAATGGATTATGCCTATTAGTCTAATAACTGTAACCTGGTGGGCTGTACTGTACGTAGACATTGGGCATGATACAAAAGTTGGGAGCTGCATCAGTGTGTATTGGCTGTAACAAAGAACAGGAAATGGTTACTTCCACACTGAAAAATAGGAAGGAAAAACTTTTCAACATCCAAAAAATGTGTTTATTCTTTGTACATTTCAGTGAGAAATTAAACTTTGCTTGTTTATTGTATATTTACAAACCATTGTATATGGTTTATAATATATGTGTTTATTTGTTGCACCAAGGAAGCCACATTCTGTGATGACAGATCTCACAATTCCAAGGTACTAAATGCCCAAAACAAGCTCTGTGACTACAGGAGTGTCTGGGACGTCATCAGCCAGACTCCCGACTTCAAAGGTGGCAACAACGCCCCCATGACAGCGGACCCCCCCAGTCCAACCTTCACTCTGCTGAGGGCCAGACAACGTGTGGTATGTCTGGTGCTGGACACCTCCGGGAGCATGAAAGACGTAAGTTTTCGTTACTACACAAGCGGGTGAAGGATGGGCAGTCTCACTCACAGAATTTGCTCAGTGAATGCATGCCCTGATTGTTTAGTCATATATAGACTGACAGTATCTGTTTGTGCACTGTGTTTGTGCACTGGATGATGTTTAAGAGCAAGTCTTTCTCTTGTACTGGTCTGGGGTGCACATGCACAGAATCTGTTTACTACTGCACATCTCCGGCTGGTACTAAAACACGATTTAAGACCTTCCGATGCATGTCGGCTTCTGGTGACGTCACCATCAGCAAAGGCCACTTAATGGTTGTGCTCGCTCAGACTCTCTCACCCCACAATGCCCTAACTGTAATTTTAAAGGAACAGTAAGAGTTGGGCAACAATGGAGACATGAGGCAATGGACGAAAACATACACACAAACAGCAGAGAAAGGAATCTGAGGATGTAGAGGGACGTCAGAGCCCCTCCCCCCCCAGTGCAGTGTTAGATGCCACGCTGAGGTGACTGAAGGACATGAGCCTTTCAGTGAGACTCGAAAAAAATCAACTCTGAACCAATCAACTGTGTCCCCATTATTTTACCTGGGTGAATCAGTACTCGCAGCCCTCGGACTCCTCAGAAACCAGGTGCATTTGCACAAGGAGTCAAACACCTCCCAGGGCAGACTGTCCCTGCCACCATCCTCCAATTAACAGGTACCAATTACATCGATTATACAATATATACTGTAAACCTTGTTCTGCCACAGATGGGGTACTGAGATACCTTATATGTCAGGTAGTGCTCTCAGCATTACTAACCTGTGTCTCTCATACTTTGAATCCTGCCCAAAAGATTCCCCATCTGTTCTGAACCTGTCCTAAAAAACTAGGTCAGTGGGTTGAGCTTTGTGATCACAGTTTCCATCATGGGTTGAGATCTATGATTGCGGGTTTGATTGCAAGTTGAGATCTCTGATCATGGGGTCATGTCACTACCGACCGTAGCCAGGATTCCTCAAGGGTAGTAACCAGCCAGGCATCTTCTGATACCCCGTGCAGCACCCCCTGCTTGCAGTCTGTTGCCTATGGTGTGTTAAAAGACAAGTGGCCTGAATGTGGGAGGGTTGAAGGAGTCTGCAAACACTTCCTCGTGATCCCCTCTGCATCAGATTGGGGTTCATAGCTCTGAGCCAAGAACAAAAAGCGAAAAAGCTTTGGCAGCCACAAAGCTGTGAACTCTCTCTCATTGCTCATGGACAAATACAAGTATATATATCCACTATACTAGGAAGGAGTATTTAAACAGCAAAAAAGAAGCTTTAAAAAAAAGGTTTCTTCTACAATTATATTGAGAAAAATAGAAAAAAAGTCTTACATCATATTCTCAACAATAGACTTGAAAATCCTTCATTCTCACCCCTTATACATGGAACTGACTCTTGAAGAGTGCCAGAAGCCTCTTTTAGCTCAGTATTTCCCATTTTGTATAGTTATGAACAGTTTATGTTTTTACTTCCTGCATGCAACAACATTCAACATCATCTACCAGGCGTTTCACCCAGTAGTGAATTAAATCTCTTTGAATTTCAATCCCTGCTTCTTCAGTGTTTGATAATCCTCCTATTTTGGTATCATCTGCAAATGTGATTCGTTTATTACAGTAACTGTATCGGAATCTAGATCATCTTCTCCAAGGTGGAATAGTTTGCAATCTCTCCCGGGAAGCTGTCTTCCTTCAGGAGCTGCCACTTGACAGTCTGAGTTATGTTAACTTTGCCTTTTCCCTCTTCCAGTGCGGTCGGATCCACAGACTCCGTCAGGCTGCGACGATCTTCCTGGACCAGATTGTGGAACAGGGCTCGCGAGTGGGCATCGTGGAGTTCAAACATTTCGCCCACGTTTTAATAGATCTGGTTCTCATTGACGGGAAGGAGGCACGGGCTCAGCTTGCCAACGAGCTGCCTTCTTTAACAGGTGGCGGCACCGAGATCTGCACTGGCATCCAGAAAGCGTTTGGGGTGAGTGAGCTGATGGTGACGAAAAAGGCTGCCAAGTAGCAGGGAGAGCAATTTCATGCAGTTCATGGTGTCATCGAACAGCAGTTCAGGTGGAGGTCAAATTCGAATCCTGTACTTCTGCTTCCCTGTGTCGAAAATCTGCGTGGTTAAACATGACCCTGTCCTTCCTTACTAGAACTCTGCATTTCACTTTGTTACCAACAGACATTTTTCACCCTTGGCATTGCTGGTATCTCATCTTCGTCATGTTCATCTAGGACAGGAGTCTAGCTCCCTTCAGCCTCAACCCTCTCCTGAAAACAGGTAGCTCTGTGCCTACCATAGCGTCCGCGTTTCTTCTTCCAGTTTGCTTGGGGAGCCTGTCTGGTCAAAAATCCAGCCCACCACATCTGTGTCCCCAGCTTATATCTGGTGTTTTGTCTCTCCTCTCTCTCCAGTCCTTCTTATTCTGTCTACGGGTGCAAACTGGCATAAAATAGGCCGATATTAGCTCTAGACTCTTCCCTCTCCCAATGCAGCTGATATTCCTTCTATTTTGGGGGGTTCAACTCAAAATTAGTTCTTATGATCTAGTTAGATTTGGAACATGAGAGCTGTCTTCTGTTTTCTGCATCAGAGTACTCTTGCAGGTCACCACTGACTTCCACGGCGTTCCAATTTCAAACTCGCCAGTACTGCTAGCTGCTAACTGTTAGCTGTCTTCCTGCTTCCATGCCAAACTACTCTTCTGCTCACTAATCAATAGTAATCAGTCTATTAGCTATTAGGGCGTGAGTAGAGGCTGGGCTGTATATGTAGACGCAGAAACTCTAAAGGCCAGATATCCATTATGAAGAGTAGTGTCCTGGTTTGTGTTACAGTCCTGCGATGTGCTGCTTGTCAGAAAGGGTTGTCTCCCCTGCAACCCATCATGCTAGAATCAACAGAGCTACTGTATGCTGTGGTCAAGGCCTTACTAAAAATCCACAGCAACACTTCAATTCTCTAGTTTACTAATAAGCATTGCTGCTACACCATAAATGTCATAATTAGAGCAAAGAGTTTTGCATATTTACAAGACATTGCCTTTTAAAATATTCTTGGCACAGCTTACCCTTGTCTTCCGGCTGCTCTGAAATGTCACTTACTCACTCTGTGTAACGAACAGTTCTTTCCGGACCCTATGCGGACGACACAATCCGAAGAAGTGGGGAAACACTGGGGAAACGTCATGCAGGAATACGGGGCTGAAAACAGGGGGGCGTGTCCAAAGTGCACTGGTGCACGGGGAAGGTGTGGCCGAGGCAAACAATCCAAAAAACAATCCATAGAGGGAATCCAAAACACAAGAATAAGTCCATTGCCAGGTGATCCATCCAAACAAAAATTAAAACCAGAAACCGGGTCGGAACCGGCGGACAGGGAACGGGAACAGAGATTAAAACCTTAACGGGACCAGGCGCTTCCAGGTCCCGGACTCGCACAGTGCGGAAACCAGATGCAGAGCCAGGATGAACGTCAGCGCCTGGCTTTTAAGGCGGGCTGGGAAAAGGGGTCAGGTGCACAGAATTAAATCTAAAGTGAAAGGGCTGGAGCATCCTTAAGGAGGGGGGACTATAATCGTGACACTCTGTAAACATTCCACACAGCAGGTGCCTCTCTCTCTTCCTCAGCAGAGCTGAACCAGATCTAGAATGAAACCTTTCACATCTACAGATCAAACTCTACCACTGGACCATTTCAGGTGAAGCACTTTGCTCAAGGGTAAAACAGCAGTCTCTCACCTGCAGCTTGAACCCGCAACCTTCTAGATATAAGCGCACAACCCTGAGCGCTGCTCCACACGGCTGTCCTGACCAGTTCCTCCTCTCCCAGGTTCTCCGACAGGATGACGGGGACACGGCTGGGGACGAGATCATTCTCCTGACGGATGGCCAAGACAAAGGTGTAGGATCTTGTCTGGAGGAAGTGAAGAGCAGTGGTGTCACCATTCACACCATCGCTCTGGGACCCAGTGCCGACCCCCGGCTGGAGGAGTTTGCAATTGGGACAGGTACAGTACTTCAGCCAGAGGTTGAGAGTCTGTCTGGTGCTCTTTCATGTGAGTTTAGCTTCCTGTAACGCAGTGTGTGGAGACAATCACTGATCAGGAAACACCTGGACTGCCTCTCTGTGCATCCCGGAAAAGGGAAACTATCTGCCTCTCAGTAAACACTTCTGAAAACATGGCAGGAACATGGAGGTTTTCCTTGGCCTGCAATGCATTGAACAAAACTTGGATTTAGCTGGCCCCTCTCTAAATCCTTGTCGGCAATCTTGTAAAATGCCATGGGTTTGCTGATTTGATTGTACTGCACATTTCCTGATTCTTTTCCCATCTCCTTTGTATGATTGCTTTTCATTAACTAGTATTCAGTAATCATTAACTAATCATTAACCATTCATTCATTTATTTGTATTAACTTGCGTTCTCAGTAGACTTCCTCATTGTAGCCTTACTGGAGATGATGTTTAAAATATTCTAATAGATACTCTGAATTTCTGCACATATTGTATGTCCAAATCAACTCAAAGAGTGTTTGAATACACTAAAAGTACAGAATAATCTAAATAATCATAAAATAAGGCTGTGTAGAGTGACTGGAGTTGTGAGCTAAATGCATCTTTGTGTCCAGAACGTATACCTGAATGCTCTAATATTAACGGACATCACATTGTCTTGCAATGCCATGCATTTAGTACTGTCATATTCAAATCCATTGTGATGTCACTGTACAGGAGGAACACGTTTCTCAGCCAGTGACAAACTGGACTCTGACGCACTAATCATTGCATTCAGTGACATCACTTCTCAGTCTGGAGATGACATCGCCAGTGCTGTCCAGGTGTGGCTTTGAGCTGATCTCACTGTACCTGCTGTTATAATACCTACAGTATCTGTGATGTTATAATGTAGCCGTTCTTAATTCTGGAAGCAATCAAGGGCTCAGAATGCTTCAGGCTTCAATAAGATAAGAGATCTCTTTATTGGCCATATACAATTTCTCGTATTAGGAATTTGTCTTTTGGGATACCTCAACTTGCTCTCCATGAGACACATAGACAGAGAGAGAAGCTTGAGGTCAGACGGCAGTGTCAGTCATTTATACAGCACATTAAACATTAAATATTAAAGTTTTTGTTGCTTGACTTTTTTTCTCTCTTTTCCTCCAAACCCTCAGCTGCTGAGCAAAGGGAGTCGGACAGACCCGGGGTCACAGTTTCAGGGTGAAGTCCCTGTGGACCCCACTGTGGGCAACAACACCGTGCTGACATTCACCTGGGAACACGCCCAGCCGGACATCACAGTCCGCAGCCCGAGTGGAGGATCCTACAATAATAACGACATGGAAATACACTCTGGGGAGAGAATCGCCAAGCTGAACATCCCTGGAATAGCCGAGGTACTGAACACACAGGAACAGTTATTAAACCCATAAGGACATTCATTCATTAGGGAGCTGGTTAGAGGCTTATAAATCTATCTATCCTTGATCTTACTTGATGTGTTGTTTCTTCCAGTTATCACCTGTTTGATAGTCAGAGTACTGTGTATCATCTTTTGTGAGCTTCTGATGCTTTGCATTTATCCACATTAACCTTCAATTGTAAAGTGTCTGCTAATATGCAAACAACTCTGTTGCTCTGTGGCTCAGGATCTGTGCCTGTGGCTGGAAGGTTGCTGGTTTGAATCATGTGGCCGGCAGAGGAATCCTACTCTGTTGGGCCCCTGAGCAAGACCCATAACCCCAGCTGCTCCAGGGCTGCTGTATAAATGGCTGACCCTGCGCTCTGACCCCAAGCTTCTCTCCCTGTCTGTGTGTCTCATGGAGAGCAAGCTAGGGTATGAGAAAGGACAAATTCCTAATGCAAGAAATTGTATATGGCCAATAAAGTGATCTCTCTACACCTTTATAATTACCTGTGCTTTTTCTAGCATTTTTGCATTTGCACACACTGTTTTTGTAAATATGAACTATATTACATTCTAGATCAGACCATATTTATATGTAGACTATACTACAGTCTAGATAACACTATACTCATAGACTCCTAATTAGATTATACTCTACTACAGACTATAATACAGTGTAGATCAGAATATACGACACTATACACTACAGTACAGTCTTGATCAGACAGTACTATACCACTGACTACCCTACAGGTTAGATCAGACTTTATAATAGATTATACTACAGTCTTGATTAGATTATACTGCAGACTGCAGTCTACATTAGTGATATAAAGTGAGAAGCAGCAGTGACCATTTAGTATTCAAAGAACAACCTCCATTTAAATCATTTTAAATGTTAAACTTTTTGAAATTAGAACCCCTACCTAATAACGAATTTACAAGTAATAAACACATAAACACCTACATGCTGCATTTAGTTTCTTCCTCCAACATATTTCTTGTACGTTTTGATTTTATCACATGTAATATCCGTTCTGGGTTATAATATCTGGGGCCTGGATTCAAATTTTTGCTGTCCTATCTGTGTGGAGTTTTTATGTACTCCCCATGTTTTCCCTGTGGGAAAAATTGCCCTGATCTGAATGTTTATTTGTATCTCTGTGTGCCCTGTGATGGACTGGCGTCCTGTCCAGGGTGTAGCCCGCCTTGTGCCCATTTTGTCACACCCACTACAGCTAGAGGGGGCTTCTGCTCTGTCCTATCCCAAGTTCCCCTGTGTTTTGCTTGGCTTTCCGGTGTGTCTTTGTGTGGGGCTGTATATGTCCGGGTCACCATTTCCTCCTCGCTCAGTGTTGAGGGTTCGGATGTCCTGAGACCCGCCTAGCACCAGGTTGTCTCTTCCGTGGCCTGAGGGCATAAGACATAGTCTGACCCCCAGAGCCCGGGCTAACCTCCGTCTTTCCCCCTTTTCTGCTTCGCATCGGGTCTTTTTTGCTCTCCTGGCCTGGCATGCCCTTCTGACATCCGTGACATCCTCGGCTGGCAATTCCTCCCTGTCGGAGTCCACCAGATCCTCTCTTTCTTCCACGTCTGTGAATCCAGCTGAGCCCCGTCTTGCCGATACACATAGGGTCTTTTTTTCGCTCTCCTGCCATTCCAGGGCATGCCTCTCTGGCACCCGTGCCACATGTCTTACTGGAATAGGATCGGGCTCTGCTCACACTGTAATGGATAAAGAGGTTTGTGAAGGGGTGGTGGATAATATCTATTCTGTCCCCCTTCTGTTCAGATCAACTAGTTCTTGCTATTTGTGACACATTTCATAAAACCAGACACTGCACTGCTCTCATCTGTTTCGAGGCTTGACATCAAGACCTGGGCGGATTTTACAATTTCTTCCTGTCTGGGTGGTCAGTTAAATAGGAAAACCTGCAAAATCAAAAGACAAACCTACAGTACCCTGAATGAGTAATTAGCATCGGAGGGAGTGAAATGTCACATGAGGGAAAGGAGCTGACATGATTCTGTGTGAACTTAGTCAGTCCTCTCGGCTAAATTAGAGACACATATTGTAGGACCAGCAAGGTGGACAAAGGGTTCAGACTGTGTCCACTCTCATTAAGAGAGTGCAAATGCGAGAGGTACCGTGAGGAGATCTCATTCAGTAATGGATTCAGCTAGCTTGCATTAGCTGAATAACTAAAGTTTATGAATTCTCTTTCTTGGTCAATTCTTGCAGAGTGGTACATGGAGCTACAAGGTTGTCAACACCCACAGCTCCCCCCAGACCTTCACATTGCTAGTGACCTCCAGAGCCGCCGATGAATGTGTCCCTCCGGTCACTGTCACTGGAGGCATGAGCGAGACTGAGGTGATCTATCCCCGGCCCCTCGTCATCTCTTCGCAGCTGTCCCAGGGCAACTGGCCCGTCATCAACGCTGATGTCATGGCTGTAGTGGACCTCAGTGATAAGACCACAGTGAAGCTGGCTCTGTTCGACGGTGGCACAGGTACGTGTTCACGGCTGACGGTCCATCATTTGCACACATATCAGGGCAGATCGGGGAACCGTGACACCACAACCCTCTTATGGCACAAAGCCCTTCATGTAATCAGAAAACCAGAACATGTTCTCATTTTGAAAGACAACTTTTAAAAGTATAGACTGATACAGCGCTTAAGTGGAACAATTTAAGTCCTGTATGTCACTTAAGGGTACAACAACAGTTGGTATCAGAGCCAATAGAGAAGACTACTGTTGTAAAACACCTTCCACAGTAGTTATCTGGCAACTTGAAGCTAGAATTCTGAAAACAGAAGGCCTAATTTGTGAAGGTAAAGATCAGAATGTTTTATTAGTAACGGTTTAAGACAGGAGTAGGTGGAGACAAGATGGCTGGTCTTGACGGTGCCACATTTCCCAGAAGGATGTGGGAATTTACCTGTCATCTAGAGTAAGTCACCTGACTGACAGTTGATCAGGTGACAGATAAATCAGGGAGCGGAGGCTCCCAGGAGCTGCTGACCTCTGCTATCCAGGGAGAGAGCAGAGCTCCCGACATGCACTGCACCACTGGGAGAACAGAGCAAGGAACTGAGCAATAGACCTGCCCTTGGAAACCTTTTACGTCATACTGCATTAGCAATCTTTAATGCAACAAAATCAAAATATGAAAGTTATTTTATATGAAAAATATAAAGTCTGAATACTTTTGCCAGGCACTGTACAGCATTTCCTATTGAAAACAGAACAGGACTTTTTAAAAAGTGGATTTTTAAGTGTTTTCTTTAAAAGCAGTTCCTAATGCCAGTCAGTATCTATTGGCCCCTCTCTTCTTCTCCTTGCAGTGTGCTGTAGCTGCACTGGTGGATTATTCTTCGGCTGTGCTAATACAGTACCTCTTTCTTTGCAGCTGGGGATCAATTGAAAGATGATGGCATATACTCCGCTATCTTTCACAACTACGAGGGTAACGGGCGATACAGCCTGAAGTTCGAGGCGCTGGGTGTGGAGGGCAGAGTGATGACCAGAATGTATCCTGAAAACACTGTTCCTGAAAGATCTCGACCAAGCAGTGGTACAAGACACCTAAGAACACAAAGGATACAATTCAACATGCGTCGTAGCGCCCCCTCTCTTCGCCAGACTAGCACAGCTCTCGGCAGCTTCAGCCGCACTGCCAGTGGGGGCACAGTGACAGTGAAGGGAGTGCCAGCTGTGCCCAGGGATGACTTCCCCCCTGGAAAAGTGACCGACCTGACCGCCTCTGTGGTCAACAACACTGTCGTTCTGCAGTGGACTGCACCTGGAGATGACTACTACACTGGGACAGGTGAGAGCACAGACTGGACACCCATCACTACACTGGGACAGGTGAGAGACACAGACTGGACACCCATCACTACACTGGGACAGGTGAGAGACACAGACTGGACCCCCATCACTACACTGGGACAGGTGAGAGCACAGACTGGACCCCCATCACTACACTGGGACAGGTGAGAGCACAGACTGGACACCCATCACTACACTGGGACAGGTGAGAGCACAGACTGGACACCCATCACTACACTGGGACAGGTGAGAGCACAGACTAGACACCCATCACTACACTGGGACAGGAGAAAGACACAGACTGGACACCCATCACTACACTGGGACAGGTGAGAGACACACTGACTGGACCCCCATCACTACACTGGGACAGGTGAAAGACACACAGACTGGACCCCCATCACTACACTGGGACAGGTGAGAGACACAGACTGGACACCCATCACTACACTGGGACAGGAGAGAGACACAGACTGGACACCCATCACAACACTGGGACAGGAGAGAGACACTGGGTTCCTCCCCCCTCTGATCTTCCTCTCCCTCTCCTCCAGTCTCCAGCTATGACATCAGAATTGGCCTCAGCCCACAGGCCCTGAGAGAGAGCTTCACTGCTGCTCTGCCCCTCAACACCTCCTCTCTGCACAGTGTTCCAGCAGGACAGACCCAGACTCTCCTCCTGCCTTTGGACTCCTTGGCTGCCATGAACCAATCAGTGGTCTACCTCGCCCTGCGTGCCACAGATGAAGAGGGGGGCACCTCTGAGACCTCCACCATCACCCAAGTGTCCACATTTGACCCTTTAATGTTGCCCCTCTCCCAGGGACACGCCTCCCCAGCTCCTGTTGGATTTTGTTCTGTGTTTCTGCTGGTAACAGCTCTGGTTCTGCTGGATCTGAGTATCTGAAATGCACACAGGTCCTTATATAACACTGTGATGTAACAGTATCATGCAAACTGCTTCTCTTTTAAAGTACTCAAGTTAAAACTTGGTGTATTATTACACTCACTCCCTGCAGGCTGTGCAACGTGATCATTTTTTCTTCTGGAAATTCCCAAGCTTCTCTATTTTGCCAGCTGTGGGCTGTTTCCCTGTCAAACAATGGATTAAGTGATGGTTGTAGCCGTAACTGGAGAGCTTCCAGGCAGAGTGAAGCAATGAGTCTGGTTTCAGTTTATACATGATTGCTATGTTGTTTGGATTTTTAAAGAACTGGGGTTAAGCGATCAATTAAATTGATAATCCCATCCTGTTCCAAAGCTGCTATAAAGTTGGATTGTAATCTATCATCTTGAATTTTGTGAGTTGCACATGTAGTAAGCTTTTTGTATAATTTCTTCTTTTTATCAGCTAATCAATGTGTTTTAAAGTTGGTATGTGGAAATCTGACTGATCCAAAATGCAGTGCCATGGACTTGAGATTTATTGTACCACAGTAACTAAAACTATTAGTTAATATCTAACTATTGTAAAAACTAAAACTTGAAAGTGAGCATTTGCGAATGTGGTCCTATTGAAGATCTATTTAAATATTTTTAGTGATGTCGTTGACCTTGGATTTTTTCTAATTTTGTATGCAAAAAGCCAACTGATGCAAAATGTAATGTCATTGACATACATTTGATTATACTTACTGGGTATTTTCAGTTTAGCAAAAAAAGTTTTGACTTTATTCATCTGCTATTTTTCAATGGAGCTAATGAAGACCTTACAGTCAACCTGTCTTCCGTCTAAATAAAATACTCAGAAGTGACTCTGCAGTTATCTAGTTCTTCGATCCATCACTTTTCTAACTGCTTTATCCAGTACAAGGGTGCAGGGGAGCAAGCCCAGCAAGCAGCAGGAGTATTGCAAGACACAAACAGATACAAACACAAGGGCCAATATTTCCAGAAGCCATTTAACCTACTGTGGGAGGAAACCTACGTGAACAATATTGACTAGGTCAATATTGACTTAAGACACACTTCTCATACCTGTGTGTGAACATTGGAGTACATACTGTACAGACTCCATGCAGATAACACCCCAGAAATTGAATCCAAGGCCCCATGGCTGCAAAATAGCAATACGAGCCACCATGCCATTGTGTGGCCCTTACTAACTTTCTATGTGCTGGCAGGTTCGACCTAGGTCAATATTGACTGAAGACTACATCTCATTTCATTGTGCTTTACCAACAAAACCAAAAAACCAACAGACCTTTACAGAAAACCTTTTATCAATCGAAAATAGACAACCGGTGCTTCACAAAACCGTTTTCGGAAACCGAAATACGCAGAGGCAATCGAACACAATAACAGACTTTTTATCTGATGATGCACCTAAGCAAGCTTCCGAAGCGCGTCGATAAGTAATCAGTAAGCCAGCAAAACATGTCCGCAAAAGCAAAAACTATGAGAAAAAGAATATGTCCCATGTTTTTAACTTGTTTTCGTCATCCGTAAGTCTAGTGATATATCCACAAAAGGCTAACCTTACTCATCTCCAGACCTGGAGGAAACAGAGACGTATTGGCTATTGGAATTGAATTTTGAAACCGACCACTTCAAAAAGGTCTGATTGGAAAAAAAAATGTTTTCATTCATTGTATGTTCAGCCATTCATAGCCCTTAGGGGGTGGGCCTTTGGCTGCCTTCTACCTGCATTCCAGCAGTCAATTATTGACACAGAAGGTTGTAATCAATCAGATTATTATCAGTGGCTATTTTTGTCACACCTGAAGGCCACTCTAAAGTTTTTTTTTCAATGCCTAATAGCAGAAATGACTCTCTAGCAATGCCTAAAGCCTTTTTATAGCAATTGCAATGGCTTTTACATATTAGGTTTATTGACATGGCTAAATAGTTCTGCTTTTAATCTTTTTTTTTAACTCAAATGTATTAGAATGGAACTAACTGTATGCTCCCCGCTATAATCACAGTTCTAGGCCATTCTCTATTAGGGTGATAGTAAACAGCTATTTAGGTGAGCGAAGACTAAGCAGTATTTGTATTCTAGACGATTCTGAGCACCTTAATGATATAGAACAGCACATCTATGATGAAGAACAAAAAAAAAATCATAATTATAATCCAGATGATTGGGGCATTGGTGTGTGGCTACAGTCTGTGCTAGGAACATGGGGAGGGTCTCCGGTTCAATACATATTTGTGTTTCTGGTATTATTCGTTATGATCATACTGTTAATATCCTGCTTGAAAAACATGTGGACTAAAGCTGTTGCTTCTGTGCTAATTTACTCCCTGAAAGGATCACAAAGGTCAAAAAATGATTTCATGGGAAAGGTTCTCTTATCTAGTGGCAGAACAATATAGTTTTAAGGGGGGTTACCCTTGGGAGTTATTTCCCTAGATGCAAATGATTATTGTGGTTTGTTTGTTCATAATTAGATGTTTTGCAGGAACAGAAGAGAAATTTTACAACTTCAGCTAGAATTGTTCTGCAAAACGGCACAGCTGAGGCAGGGGGACAAAGTGTAGATTTTTCCCCAAGAGTTATTACCCAGCTGTTGACCTATCTTGGAAACCCCCTAAGATTATGCTGGGCTCCAGCCCATAGGGATTTACCTGTGCTTTAAGAACTAATGAGTGAAAAAGGAGAGAGGCATCAAAGATGCACCCACTTTCTTCTTCTGATTAGAGTCACTGTTTGGACCATGGGGAATGTTTCTCTTTAAGTTACTAACACTGGTTATAGTAGCTGTAACACTTGTCTTCCCGTTTTCATGTTGCTGTATGACATGTATTATTCCAATGCTTCGCAATATGGTGATGAATGTTTACGCATCAGTATATTCTGATAAGAACGCAAGAATCTGAAGTATGGGAGCCGTCAGGAACAGTTCTTTCTGGGCCCTATGCGGACGACACGATCCGAAAGGTGAAGAAACAATAGGGAAAAATATCATGCAGGAGTCGGTCAGGAGACAGGGTGGCATGTCCGAGGTGAGCTGGTGTCCAGGGGAAATGAGTCCGGGGCAAACAATCCAAGCATAAATCCAAAAGGGAAATCCAAAACGGAAGGCAAAGTCCAAGACCAGGGTATCCATCCAAAGTAATTAAAAACCAGAACCGGGTCGGGACCGCCGGAACCGGCGGGACAAGGAATCAGGAACAGGAACCTAAAACCAAAACGGAGCCAGACGCGGCAGGACCCCGGGCTCTCACGAAACGGGATTCAATGAGAAGCCCCGAGCAAACGCCCGCGTCTGGCTTTAAAGGTGGAACTAAAGAGGGGCTGGAATAAGGAACAGGTGTGGGAAATGGGACAGAACGAGGAAGGGCTGGAGCGCCCTTAAGAGGAGGAGTAACGATCGTGACAGGAGCCTCCTGGGAATCCATATGAAGGATCTAACTTTTAAACATTTTAAGTATAAAAAGGAGGTAATTGAAATGGAAATCTAATAATTAAATTGAGTCTTCAAATGTAAAGAACTTTAGGAAAATATGTAACTGCTGTGCTACGTGCAGATTCTTAGAAGACTGTCTAGATGACTAAATTAGCCGAGGGTAACTGCTAAGCTTTGAAAAAAAATATATTGGTGCTTCTTCTTTCGTTTTTAGGGTGTAATCCGTTTTGTCCTAAGGAAAGGAGAAGTATTGGAGGGAACAAAGTGCTGTACTTTCCCTTGCATTGCAACATCTTTATAAAAAGTCTGTACTGCTTGTAATGAGTTGAGTCTCTGACACGGGGATCCCAATGTTGCAATATTGAAATAAAGACCTTACTCGGGTGAGAACTCTCTCTCGTGGCTTCCTTGATAGGTATATTTCTATGACAGGGCGATGTATTATCAATGTTAAATTGCAACCGTAATATCGACAACATTAATAAATGCATATACTGTATAATTGAAACTGAAAACATATCTAACACAGCATCTTTTCACAATCTTTTTCACAATGCATTGCTGATATTCATTGATTTTGGTTAAATACTGTCACGTTTTTCAACGAAGAAGTAATCTGCAAAAATCTCGGCAATCGTCTTTTGACGAGTAAGTATAAATAATAATACTACTATTTGAATACATACGGTTCTTCATATTATTTCGATTAAACATAGCATGTTAATAACCAATACATGGCACATAAAAACAGTGTGAAGGTGAAGATCACACAAAATCAAATGTGGGAATTTTACATTTTTAAGATTATAAATGGCATGTAGCGCATTAGCAACACTACAGTAACGCTAATATAACAATAGTGTAAGAAAAGCCTGACCTAATTCCTTTCAAATGCTGATACAAAATTGTATCAGAAGACTCTCAAAGAGACCTGAAGCTGAGCTAAAAGTGAGTGTTACAGCACGAGAATGGTCCTAAACAACACAAGCACATCTACAAAGGAACACAGAAGAAGCAGGTCCGCGTTTTACAACGGCCTGGTGAAAATTCAGACCGAACCCCCCTGGAGATGTTGTGGCAGGAGCCACAAGCTGTCCATGCAAAGCAACTCTCAAATGTCACAGAGCTGAAGACCTTCTCTATGGAGCCCCAGAAGTCCTCAAAACCAATGTGAGAGACTGATCAGCGCTTACAGGAATTGTTTATTTGCAGCCATTGCAGCTCAAGGTGGTGCCACAGTTAGTGAATCTAAAGGTTCACATAGTTTCCCACACATGGATCTCAAACGTTGCAATCATTTGAGGTTAAATACAGTATGTGTTGAAAAAGTACCATTTTGTGTCATTTTTGTTTCCACACATTCTCTCCTTAGGACGTAGAGTAAGATTGATGAAGCAGCTCCTCTCTCCCCCTGCTCTGCTGTGGAGAGGGGCTGCTGCACCGTGCTCTGGTGGGAGGTTCTCCTAACCTTACAGAAACACACTGATTATTTCTGAATGTTTTAATAGAAGTAGCAGCAACATCAAGAAAGTATCAGAATCATCAAGTGCAGAGCAGAATTTATCCAGGACACCCCAAAGTCCTTATGTCGTATGATAATACAATGTTGTATGAGTAAAAATATGCCTCTTTTAGATACGGTATGTGTATCTTCGTAACTTGTGGTCTTAATGTGTTCATATTGTAACGCAACAGGGGCTCAGGCGGGCGCCCTTGCCGCATTAGGTCGGCCCCTGCACCGTCCGGGGCTCGAACCCAGGACTCCTGCGTCTCTCTGCAGCGACCTAGCCCCGTGAGCCAAAGAGAGATCTCTCCACAGCCCAGTAGCTGTGGTCCTGCTATCACAGGGAAGGGCGGTGACGTCACCCGCTCTGGTACGCCGGCTCTTACACAGCGCCTGTCGGCCGTAAGCGTTACACTCTCCCCCGCTTAAATCGCCGTCCCCGGCGAAGGGCTATCCCGCCCCGCTTCTGACACCAATGTAACGCAACGGGGGCTCAGGCGGGCGCCCTAGCCGCATCTGGTCGGCCCCATCCCGACTGGAGGCTCGAACCCGGGACTTCCGCGTCTCTCTGCAGCGACCCAGCCCCGTGAGCTAAAGAGAGATCTCTCTTTGGCTCACGGGGCTAGGTCGCTGCAGAGAGATGCGGGAGTCCTGGGTTCGAGCCCCGGACGGTGCAGGGGCCGACCTAATGCGGCAAGGGCGCCCGCCTGAGCCCCCGTTGCGTTACAATATAATTCAGTACAGTAATTATTGAAAATAGAAAACAAATCAAACTTTTTGATTTGTCTTTATACCTCAGTAGTGTCTTGTATATACCCAAAAATACAGTACACTCAAAATACATCTGCAAAATATAGCTGCCCATGCTTTTATTATCAATTTACTGACTTTGCGAACGGTTTGCTTCACAAATAAAGTTCCTTGTGTGTAATACTATTGTGGGTAATGTCCAATACCAAAACACTTCATACTGTATTTATCCTGGCACAAATGTGTGTTAGTTAAAGTGGCAGAGAGTGCGTTAGTTAAAAATTAATGATTTTAATGATTTAATGATTTAAAGCAGAGTTAATTTCTTGAGAAACAACACAGGGCAAAACTAGGGGAAGGAAAGGTCAGGCAAAGTGTTTGTGAGACTATGCAGTGAGAGATATGGAGAAAACAGGAGACATGTTAGTACTGATTCGTGACTACCAAGCACTCCCCTGCTGGGGGCTTTCAATAAATAGTGCGGGATCACAGCACACCCACACAATCCCTCCTTCTGAGCTCCAAAGGAATGTTGTCTTCTGTGCTGCTGCTGTGCTCGACGATCTCTGTAACTCTGGGGTCTCCAGTCCAGCTGATTAATAATGGATACAGAGGAGTGGTCGTCGCCATCAACCCCCGTGTGCCTGAGAACCCAGAGCTCATTGACAAGATCAAGGTAAGGTCCTCAGGACACAGGGAGTTGTTGTTGCCTTACTAATACTAAATCAGATTTAACATCTACTACTGCTGCTAGTGCTACTGTCTTTAACTTAGCTTAGTGGAAGCTGTCTTTACTTACAGGGTACAGTATATTGTATTTAAATTAGGTTGTTGTTCAGAACATTCAGATTCTTTTTTGTATTATAAGATAATTCAATTTAAAACCTCACTTAAAAAAAACAGAGGCATTCTGCAAACCTAACAATGCCTACAGCAATACAAGGTCAGTTTTGTCAGAAAGCATGCAAGTCTAAACTTTAATTTATCTGGATTATCTTGTTTGGCTGTTTGGATGTTCTTACTAACTCCAGCAAAAAGCATCAGTACAGTATTGTTGACCAAATCTGTAAAGTACTAGAAATTGAGCTGTTGAGCTGAGCGTCAAACCTCTTCAACAACATGTAATGTGAAAAAAGTTAGTTGATGAATGATTAAAAGCAGGGTTGATCAAGAAGTTTATTACGATGCTTTTCAATATCTAAATGACCAATCACACATTAACACACCATACAAATAAGATATTGGTGATCTTTATGAGACAAAATTCTAATTTTCTATATGATATCATCTTATTTATCACTGGGTTGAAATAGAACCAAAACATTTCTGTAATTTGCTGCTTTTGTCTTTATTTTGGTGTTGTACCACATGAATGTGAATTATGTCTCTCGTACCACTTTTTCAAGCTTAGAGAGGTGAAAACAGGACGTATACTTTTGTCAGTTCTTTGATGAGGAAGTTAATTTGTTTTCCTGTTCAAATGTCAGCTTCCCTCCAGTTTCCTGTATTAAAACACAACACAATTATGCTTTCCTCACAACAAATCATTTTGATAGGGATAAATGTAATACCATTATAATATTTCGGTTTTTATTTGTAGGGAAACAGTGAAGAGAAATGCTGAATCATTAAACTGAATGTTATTAAATGGATGCTGTCTCATGGATCCTGTTGTTCTTATTTGTACTGTATATCTGTGTTTATGGTCATTTGTAGGCTTCTGTGATCATATGTAACATGCACAAAAATGTACACTACATTGGCAAAATGAGAAACACATAGGATTTTCAACTTGCATGATTGTTTTATTTTTTGTTATTGCTTGTCAGATTGAATAATTGTGGAATTTTATGTCTGAAATAATCTTTTGATCCAGTGTATCCAATGGCAAGCAGAATTCAGAATTCAGACTTTATGTAACACATACAATACAATACATATGAGCCAAATAATTTTCAAGGTATATATGTCATCTTTTTGTGGCCCTGATTTCCAAGGTGTAGATGAGGTATAATGAGGTATTGAATAGCAGTTCACTATTAGTACAAGACTTCCCTGACAAGAAGGTGAAGAGATGTAACTGAATGCGATTGAGGTTCCAGGCAAGGAGGTGGAAAAAGCCTCAGAAGTGAGAACGTATCTAAGAAACTCCAACTTTGTAAAAGTAGTAGAAGTCATGTGCTTAGTAAGCAGGCAACCCGACTCTGAAATCAATTTTAAAGAGATGAAAATCTGATAGACTGTAATTTGCGCACCACAATCTGACAAAGGCGGTACAGTGTAGAAGATCTTTGGGCTGCTTCATGTGTTCAATATCCATGTATGACAAAGTACCGGTAAGCTGACGACAATGACATGCAAAACATGGGGGTCAAGAAGCAGGTTTGGAAAGTGCTGGAGATGTTGGCTATGAAACTGAAGGCACCTGATGATGGAAAGAAAAAACAGGCTGTTAATAATTGAAGGGTTAAAAGCTTCTGACAAGTCATTTAATTAGCATTTCTTCCCAGAATACTTGTGACTTGAAACTCTGATGGGGTTGATGCAGCACACTAATAATAAAATTAATAATAATAATAATAATAATAATAATAATAATATTTAAAGGTGGCTTCTCAAATTGCTTTACAGAATGACAAAACAACAATAAAAACAATACACAAGATGTGCACAATAGAGAATACACAATAAGAGGAGACAGTAGATGGGGTACTGAGTACAGTAGGAGCAGAAGCAGAAGGAGAAGGGAGAATCAAGATATTGGACAATAAAGCCATTGCTGTCTTCAACTAGGAATGAGGAGTCTGCTGACTCAGGGTCAGAAGTGGCCAATTCAAGATTTGTACGTTGACAGGAGAGGAAATCTGAGACAGAGAAACCAAACAAGAGCTCATCCTCTAGGTATCGAGTAAAAACAGACTAGGGTGGAAAAGCAATTCAGCATCAAGCCACCACAGTTGCTGCAGGAAGAGGAGTTGTAAACATGTTATTGTAAACATGACAACCGATACCCTCCAGGAGCTCCTGTTTCCACCCACAGTGCAAAAAACATGCTAGTAAGCTAATTGTTCAATTCAATTTAATTTCTTTTTATATACGGCCTTTCACAACAAGTCTGCCCCATGGCACTTAACAAAGCAAGTGACCATACATGTTGTGAATACAGAACACAGAAGGCCAGAAGACAATGGAGGAGAGGAACCAAAAACTCTAGTAAGGAGAAACATAACCTCTAGGGGTCCAATGTCAATTGGCTGCCCAACCCCTTTTGGCATGCTAACATTATGCAATTAATAAAAAAGGAATACCTGAATAAAGGTATGAATCCATCCATCATGTCTTCTGTGTGCCAGTACTCCGTGCAGATCTCTGTAGACCAGTACATTCTCATAAACGATAGCTATATCCACGATGTCCCTCTTGGAGCCATGGCAGTGATCCAGCATCCAACTCAGGTGGTGCCCAGCTCAGGCACCATCCGGACATGTGGGGAGGAGGATAGGATAGTCTGGTCAGAACAGATGTATCTGCCTGGTGGGCCAACACACAGACACACAATGGCCTGTACACCAGCACCAGCAGCCATGGCTGCAGCACGCCTTGATGTAAGGTGTGAGTAGGCTAGGCTGAAGTAATAGGTCTTCAGTCTGGATTTGAATACTGAGATTGACTCGGCATCCCGAGCATGGGGTGGGAGACTGTTCCATAAGCTACAGTAGGAGCCCTGTAACTAAAGCTTTACCGCCAACTGTTATTTTATTAATTCGTGGAATATGAAGAAGGCCTGCATTCTGTGATCTAAGCGACTTGGATGCTAAACTTTAATAAGTTCCATTAGATAGACAGGTGCCTGACCTCTGAGAGCCTTGTTAGTAAGTAGAAGGATATTAAAGTCCGCCCTGTACCAGACAGGAAGCCAAGAAAGAGAGCTAAGTATGGGGGTTTTATGGTCGGACCTTTTGCTCAGATTCTTAACCCTGAGGCCTTCATGATTTTGGCCTGAACAATTGTGAGAGTGGTTGGAAGTTGTGTTGTGCTAGAAGTCAGGTGGAAAGTGAAGAGAGAGAGGGTCACAGGACACCTTCAGAGCAGGACACCAGAGAGCCTCTGGTCTGAAAACGGCATTAAAAGCAACAAGTGAGATGAAACCCGGGTCCAAGAGATAGGAAGAGATTGGAAACCATAAAAAGGTTAATCTGGGACCTGGGATGACACCAGACACAGGGGCAGTAGAAACAATGAACACCTGCTGGCTGAGCTGAGGGTAGGACACCAGAGAGACTCTGGGCTGAGAAGACTGCAACATGTGAAATGAAACCAGGGGCCAAGAGATAAGAAAACCAAGAGATCTGAAAGCATAAAAAATGTTGATGTGAGACCAGGGAGGACACTAGAAACAAGGAGAGGAAACAGGGGGCTGAAGGTTTGGAAGGCCAGTGCCTGTCTGCAGGTTTTTGTTCTAACCCAGCTCCCGAAAAACTCAATCAGCTTAATGGGGTCAATATAACAGCTTCTCTCAGCTTTTCATTGCCCTGCAGTTATAAAGCACAGGAACCCTGCCCACTAGGACCAGCCCTGCAGGATCAGGACAAGACAGCCCTGCTGCAGAAACCCTGACCCTTCCAGATTCAGGACTGGACAGGCCTGCTTTAGTCCACTGACCACTGACCACTGACAACACACTGACTCCAAAACCAGGTCCGGACATGCCTGTTGGCGAGGGCCCTGCCAGTAAATGGGCCCTCTGCAGCCCTGCAGTACACACTGGTCACTCCAGAACCAGGTCTGGACTGCACCACTGCAGACACACCGAGCACCTCTTCAGGATCCAAATTGGACAGCACCACTGCGGACACACTGATTAATCACCTCTCTCACTTTTTTTTTCTTCAGGAAATGTTCACAGAAGCTTCCCCTTACCTGTTCACGGCCACAAAGAAACGTGCTTTTTTCCAGGATGTGAAGATTTTAATTCCCACAACGTGGAAAGAAAACAACTCTCTCTACAGGAAACCAGGCACTGAGACCTATTTTAAGGTACAAAAAATAGGCATCTCTACAGGATTTCATGCTGTGCTACAGTAGATATACAATATTTCATGATGTGTATTAGACTGAAAACGCTGGACTAAAATTGAGGGAATGACTTGTTTTCCCTGTACATTAAATATACATATGTTAGTGTGAGTGTATTATAAAAATAGATTCATAAGGTTAAACTGAAATTTAATCCAATTTAATCCAATCCAATTTTAATCCAACCTTAAAAGTGTTTTTAAATGAACTATTTCTGTTAGATGTCTATGCACTGTTTTCAATATGTCCCTATCTGGATTCTAGAATTAGAATTTGCAAGGTGTCAGTCGTTATACAGTACCTCTGTAGGCACCGCTGTGTCAACAAGACATTGCTTTTTTATTTTTTTCAAATAATTGCAGGACTGCATTATTCTGTAAAACTGCCAGGGGCCGTGGTGAACCCCTAAATAGCACAGCTCCATGTGGTTTTTAGAGAAATTGGTACAACATTTAAATTGTTTTCCTGCACTAATTACAGTATACGTTATGCATACTGTACTAGCGACAATTTCATAAAATACGCTGATTATATTGTTGAGAAAGAATGTTGTTGCCATGTTTCTACCAAAAATCGAAATGAGACAGTATGTCATAATACTGGAGAACACGAATAGAATTATTGTTCACAGAATTATTAGTAACTGTGTATAAGTACTAATTAGATCATTAATACAGAAAAATACATATTTTAATTCTAAAAATATTTTAATTATAAATATTTATAGAGAATTTAAAAACACACTGTATTTCTTGTGCACTTAAAGGCATAACAATGTTGTAACGGATGAATAAGTTCTGGATCCGGAGATGAAGTTCAAACAAATGAGTTTTATTGCATGTAAGGAACAATAAAACCGAAGTACTGTTCGAAATACTGGTACAAAACTTCCAGTTTATAGAGCTCTTTTCTGCCGCTTCTGACGTAGCTCGTTACCATGGTAATGGGGGGAGGTCACGGTGTCCGGCCAGTTCACAGACTTTGGTCACTCTTAATGGTCAGTGTTAGGTTTCCTTCCCTTGGGGGTTTCCTAGCTGGCCTCTGGAATCCTTATCAGTTATCCCCCTTTCCTGCCATAACTCTAAGCCTGCTACGTAGAAGTCCAGTCCCCATGCAGACAGGACTCAGTTAACCCTTTCTTCACATCTTATATCTTTCTTCAACAATAATGAACCGCGATGAATTAAATTAGCCACAGGTGTAACATGGCCAAGACTTTTTCAGTGCATGCTGGAGTTGTGAATTAAAATGTGGACAATTTGGATAATTTTTGGAGAAATCACATCCTCATAATGGCGAGGTATAATCAGACATTATTCATCTTGTTAAACTCATTTGGTACTATTTCCTGATAACCCCTACTATTCTAGAGACAGTAGCTATTTCACTACGACCAGTTGAGTGATGTATTACAGCAATGCTGCTTAATCTTGTTAAGGACTACCAATCTTTAAGGATGAAACCAATCTTTAACATTAATCCTCAACCCACAGCCTATTCCAGTACATTTAACCCTCAACACTAAGATTGTCCCAGGACCCCTAACCCTCAATTTTCATTATATCCCTATTCCCTGACCCCTCAAAACTGAGTCTCTCCTGGTAGCAAAGGGTGATAGGAGGGGCTTCTTCCTGGATGGGACACCAGTGAGTACACACACACTCACACAGGTACCACTATTGTACCACTAACAATATCAATATATGATTTATCTGTCACAGGCAAGTGTGCTGGTTGCTGATCCATTCTGTGACAACAGCATCGGTACTCCATACACTTCCACTCTTGGTAAATGTGGTGAAGAAGGGGAACATGTCCATCTGACCCCTGCATACCTGTTGAATGACCAGGCCCTTGAAATGTATGGACCCAGAGGTAAGACTGCAGCCCTGAGCACCTCGGACTCCCACTGAAGTTAGCTTGCATCCAGGTGTCCACCTCTTATCCTGGTTGTAAACCTGGAGAGCCGTTGTGCCATTGTGCTTTAGTTTGAGTAGGTAGATTAGAGCTCAATGAACAGAGCTCTGCGTAGCTTGTTAACTTCTTCTAATCAAGCATCAGATTGATCCAACTTCATAGTAACTCAGAATGGAAGCTAGAAATCAATGAGCCAAGCTGTATTGTGAAATATATTCTTGTTCTCCTTAGCTGCAGTTATGCATTTTGAGCATAATTTGTGGTATTTTTAAACTAAGCAAATATACAAAAGAGTCTCTTCATAATCCCCCTGTCTCTTACAGTACATCTCGTGTTACTAGACTGCACTATTTCTTTCTGTGTTCCAGGTCGTGTATTATTGTATAGCTGGGCAGTCCTGCGATGGGGAGTGTTCAGTGAGTTGAATTCCCAGGAACCCTTTTATATGCATGACACTGGTGAGATAGAAGCTGTTAGGTGAGTGGAAATCCCTTCTCCAGCAAGATCTCCACACACATTTTAGCTCAATCTCAGTCTAAGCATCTAATCTGCTCCTTCATTATTGCTGCCCCAACAGCTTTCACTCTGACTCTACACACAGGTTTTTCCTCTTCTCCATTACTCTAGATGACTGTCAAGATTCAGCACACTTCTCATGACACTTAGGTGTACCAATTGCCTATCTGTTCTCTCCTATACTCTTAGGTGTCCTGAACACATTAGCGGCACATTGAAGAACCGTGATGGAGATAGACATTGTGAGATAGACCCCAGCACACTGCTGCCCACAAAGAACTGTGTCTTCATCCCTGACAGTGAGCAGAATACAAATGTCTCAATCATGTATCAGCCTACTATTGCACAGGTGAGCTCCAGTAGAAAGATATTGCTCCTCATACTGCCTCAATCACACAGGTGAGCTCCTGTAGATTGATATTGCTCCTCCCTCAGTCTCAGTCTCACAGGTGAGCTCCTATTGAAAGAGACTGCTCCTTACACAGCCTCAGTCACAAACGGTACTGTATGTGAGCTCTTTCGTTTTGCCTTTTATTCACTTCACACCTGAAAACAGAAAACTGGTACTGTAGTGAGCAGTATACTGTTAACATAGATAGCAGGCAGAAATGGAAATACTGTATCTGTATCTACAACTCTACCCCTTCAAAGCCAATGAAGAAAGTAGACCGGTCATGAAGAAGTCAATTGTGCCTGTTGGTCAAATACTGTACCTTAACTGTGATCTGTAGGTTGTAGGTAAACATAGGACTAGAGACAAATGAACAAAGGTTTGAGTCAGGAGCTCTCAGCTTGTGTGTTGGCTGCAATGGAAACAAAAAATGGTCAACTCCATGTGGAAATATAGAATGAAGAACCATTCTACATCCATCCATTTTCTAACCATCTCATCCAATTCAGGGTTGAGAGGGGAGGCAGAGATTATCCTTGGCAAGCAATGGGTGAAGGCAGGATACACCCCTGGCAGCACACCAGTCCATCACAGGGCAGACACCAACACCATTCACAAAAGGAACAATTTTCCCAGAAACCAATTAACTTACTACTGTGTCTTTGGACTTGGGGTGCAGACCAGAGACCCTGAGGAATCCCACGTGAACCAAGGATGAACATGCAGACTCCACACAGATAGCACCCCATATTCAGAATTGAACCCAGGGTCCCAGGGCAGCAAGGCAGTAATAAGAACCACTGTGACATCATGCCCCCCCTTTACTTACATTCCAGGGTGGAATTAACCTCCACATGTCTATATACTACATATAATATGTTTTTTTATTCATTGCTCCAAGGAAGCCACATTCTGTGATGAGAACACTCACAATTTCTGGGTGCAGAATGCCCAGAACAAGCTCTGTGACTACAGGAGTGTCTGGGACGTCATCAGCCAGACTCCTGACTTCAAAGGTGGCAACAACGCCCCCATGACAGCAGATCCCCCCAGTCCAACCTTCACTCTGCTGAGGGCCAGACAACGAGTGGTATGTCTGGTGCTGGACACCTCCGGGAGCATGACACAGGTACGTTTTCATTATTACACAACCAAGAGAAGGATGGGTAGTCACAGTTGCCAGAGTTCTGCATTGTATAAAGCAGCTCAGTGAATGCATGGCCTGATTTTTTAATCATATATACAGTAGACTGACAGTATCAGTTTCTTTCCCTTTCTTTGTGCATTGAATTAAGTTTAAAAGCAAACATTTCTCTTGTGGTGGTCTGTGGTGCACATGCACAGAATCTGTTGGCTATGTCTCCTGCTGGTACTAAGACAACAAGATTTGAGACCTGTTTCACCTGCATGAAAATGGTGATGTTATGTCATGAAAAGTCACATACTGTATCAATATTTCAATATCAGACAGGCAGAACAAAGGCCTTTACCCATCAGTCTTACACAGGTGGAAGGAAGATGCCAATATGACTTTCCTACCATGCAATTCAAATGAAAGTACAGTGTTAAACATAACATCAAGGTAAGGTGTCCTGAGAGGCTCAGTCAAAGTTTTTGAATTCAAGCCTGGGTCATGTCACTAGGCAGCTCTATTGGACACTTGGGTTTGTTAAGTGGCGTCACCACTTCTAGGATTGGACTTGCCAGCCAGGGCCTCTCCTGGGTCATGATAATACCCAGCTTGCAGTCTATTGGTGCTGTCATGAGGGATGTGCGTCTCCTCCAATCAGTTCTGAGCATCCAGTAAGAGGGCGGTGCTGCCCATGTGCTGAAAGATGATTGGCTTGAAGGAGTCTGCAAATCTCCCCTGTGTGCTGCTGTAGGGTTCATAAGCAAAAAGCAAGAAGCAAGTTCTGACTCCCAGAGCTCTCTGCTTTATCTCTCACTGATGATGGTCATTTACAAGAATAGACACAATACACAATATACAAAATTAGACACAATACTGTCAGGCAGTACTTGAACAGTAGAAATGAAGCTACTGTATAAGAACAGGCTCATTTCTGCACTTTCAGTAAAGGAAAAGTGATTTTTGTTTTCCAACAGTAGATAACCTGGTAAGTTTTTTTTCACCTCACCTTTTAGGAATGAAATGGACGCTTGAAAAGGGTGTTATTTTCAGGATGAAATGTGGACCACTGGAGTGCACATTCCAGTCTGTGCTTCTGGTGTCATATACAGTATGCCAATATACAGTACAGTACATACAGTAATATAATATATCATTGATGGGAGCCTTTTCCTCTGGTATGGTTCGTAAACTAGACAGATTTGCAGATTCAATTTGGAAGCTTTGCTAGTGCGTCATACTATATTCTAATAACATCCATTGATTTTAATTTTACATTTTTATCTATGTATTCTAATAATAATATAACTTTCTTGCTTCTCCACATTGTCTAGAGCAGTGGCTCTCAAAGTTCTATGGTCCGCGGACCACTTAATCCAAGTCACAGATGCGGTGGACCACCTATGCCTACGTCCACTTCTTACCTCGTAAAAATCATCACCTATTAATGTACTAAAATTAAAATTGAACTTAGTTTTATGAAAGTACTAACTTTTTTATGAACAAAATTGCATATTTTGCAAATGTTTTTATTAAAAAGTTAATGTGAAGAGTGAAGCTGCTTAGACTTGCTTTAAGAAAGATGACTAGGTCAGCCCATATGTGAACAGAACTACATCAGTTTTTGTTTGTAGCATCTTTAAGCTCAGCATTTCCCAGCTTGTATTGTTATATACAGTATAGTGTGACAGACCCTTGGACATTGACACGATCCATTATAGGATTTTTAAAATAAGTAGGCCTAGTCCAACAGACAGAACAAAAATACAGCTGTGAGGTTTAAAAGCACTCAAAGTGCCTTTTTTCACAGAGTAAGAAAAATCAAAACACCGCAGCCAAAAGGTTTTGCTGTCCTTTGAGCTTTTATCATAACTTTTTCTTGAAGACCTTAACCATCCAAGTTGAGCAGCTAAACCACTTACTGTATTCTAAACAAGCAATTCATACAGTCTCTCAGTCTCTCAGTCACTCACCTTTAAATTTCCAAATAAACAAAGTCTGTCTCAGACTCTTCATTTAAGCCTTTCAAAGATTCGTGGAACTCTGGCAAACGAGTGGTATTAGTTCTGCCTCTTCCCTCTTCCAGTCTGACCGGATCAACAGGCTCCGTCAGGCTGCGATGATCTTCCTGGACCAGATTGTGGAGCAGGGCTCGCGAGTGGGCATCGTGGAGTTCAAAAATTATGCCCGGATCTTGAAGGGTCTGGTTCTCATCGATGGGCAGGCGGCACGGACCCAGCTTGCCAGTGCGCTGCCTTCTGCAGCCGATGGAGGCACCAAGATCTGCAGCGGCATCCAGAAAGCGTTTGAGGTGAGCGAGCTCTGCATTGACCTGCCAGAATTTTACACATTTAACTATATATTGGAATCATTTTACAATTTTCTTGCCTCAGCACATTGTGTAGAAGATGTAAGTGTTGTGTGGACATAAGTACTGTACATCTTTTTTGTAAAAAGAATATTGCGTAATAAACCAGATCAATATTTTATTAAAACTAAATAAATTGAAAATTATGGGAAACTTGAATTTAAATCAAGAATGTCAAGGTGCTTCGCCTGTAAGGATTTGTGATTATAGCACCTCCTACAGGTCTACCAAGGTCTGGGCAGGAAGTATGATTAAAATAACCTCATGTGCATTGTAGAGGGTGTATAGTTATAGGTACATAGCACAGCACCCCTGTAAAAACGTCTTTATAATTTTAAGCATTCTATTCACTTATTCCAGTACAGGGTTGAGGGGGGGCCGGAGTCTATCCCAGCAAGCAACAGGTGAAGGCAGGATAAACCTTGGGCCATCAGTCCATTGCATGATAAACATAGACACACTCATACCATGGCCAGTTTTCTCAAAAGCCAATTAACCTCCAGTACAGTATGTCCAGACAAAAACCATGAGAGTACAGGAGAACACATAAACTCCACACAACAGCACCCCAGGAATTGAACCAGCTCCAGCACTGCAAGACAGCAATGCTCACCACTGTGCCTGCATGTTTAACACTTCTATAGAAAGCAGCTTCCTTTTATACAGGCAAGAGATTTTAGTAGAACATTTCAGGTGCTCAAGAGCGCAGCAGCAGTGTCTCACCTGGGATTTGAACCCCGAGCGCTGCTCCACACTGCTGTCCTGACCAGCTCCTCCTCTCCCAGGTTCTCCGACAGGATGACGGGGACACGGCTGGGGATGAGATCATTCTCCTGACGGACGGTGAAGACAGCAGCGTAGGGTCCTGTCTGGAGGAAGTGAAGAGGAGTGGTGTCCACGTCCACACCATCGCTCTGGGACCCAGTGCCGACCCCCGGCTGGAGGAGTTTGCGAAAGAGACAGGTACTTCAGCCAGAGGTCGGGACTTTCTCTGATGTGTTTGCATGGATTTCCTCTGGGTGCTCTGGTTTCCTTCTACAGTCTAAATGTACAGTATTGCTGGTTGGCTTTTGGAAGACTTGCTTCGATGTGAGTGTGTTTGTGTTTGTAACTGTCTGCCCTGTGATGGACTGGTGTCCCCTCCAGGGTGTATCTTGCCCTGCTCCCATCGCTTGCCGGGAGAAACACGGGTTCCCCCATGACCCTGAATTAGATGAAATGGTTAGAATATGGATGGATATATTTATAGTTTCTTTCTTGCTTAATAGACCGCATTATCCTTGTCTTATGGGAGATGATATTTTATAATATTCTAACAGAGGCTCCGAATTACTGCACATATGCCAACACATTTAAATAAGTGCTTTAGTGCACTAAAAGTGCAGAATAATGCAGTAAAAGTGCTGTAGGCAGAGTGACTGGAGTTGTGACTAAACACTTCTGTTCAGTCTGACAAGAATGTGCACCTTTATGCTTTGATGTTTAGAGACATCACATTGTCTTGCAGTGCTGTTCATCTAGTACTGTCATATTCAAATCCATTGTGATGTCCCTGCACAGGAGGAACACGTTTCTCAGCCAGTGACAAACTGGACTCCAACGAACTGATCATCTCATTTGGTAGCATCACTTCTCAGTCTGGAGATGACATCACCAGTGCTGTCCAGGTGGGTCTTTGAGCTGTTCTCACTGCTCCTGTTGTTATAATACCCATCCGTGACACAGTAATGTAGCCATTGGCTAATGATGGGAGCAATCAAGGGCACAGAATGCTTCAGGCTTTAGAATGTCCCAACAAGATGTTGCAAAACCTCTTCAGGTGTCACGTACTGTATGTCAACTACTCATGTTGGTCACATGGAAAATGCTAACAAAGCAAAACGTTCAGACAGGACATGTCATGAATTCTTGGAAATCCACTCAGAAGTGCAGAGCAAGTGCATGAAGTACTTAGGTGGAGGTGGTTATAGAAATCAACTGGCTCATCAGAATATCGAGAGAGTGGAGATACTAACTTAAATTTACAGGTGAAAAGGTTAAAGGTTTTATGATTAATTATGCAACCTTTAATTCAATTCCCTTTCTTCTCAAGGTACAAAGACGAATCAAATAAAATATAGATGCGCCATATTACTATAAAGAAAACGATGCACCATAAAACAATCTTTATGAAATATTTAGTCCTGTTCAACTAAACAGGACATCATTGGAAGGGGGTGAATGCTTTTGCCAGTCATTGTAATGAAATATTGAGCTTTAGGCCTTGTGAAATCAAAATGTATCCATTCAAATGTGATTCTAGAAAAAATAATAGATTGCAAAAAGAGGCAAGATTTACCTTCAGTAAGATTCATCAACAATATCCAAGTAACCTTCAAATAAATCTTAAAATAAAATTTGACTATTTAACTTTAAGAACAATTTTTTAGAAAACCTGAACTCTTTAAACATTAACATTTAAAAACATTTTAAAAACCTATATTCTTTATCTTCTTTATACACATTGAAGATTTTCATTCTTGACTTTTTTCTCTCTGTTCCATCAAACCCTCAGCTGCTGAGCAAAGGGAGTCGGACAGACCCGGGGTCACAGTTTCAGGGTGAAGTCCCTGTGGACCCCACTGTGGGCAACGACACCGTGCTGACATTCACCTGGGAACACGCCCAGCCGGACATCACAGTCCGCAGCCCGAGTGGAGGATCCTACAAAAATAACGACATGGAAATACACTCAGGGGAGAAAATCGTCTTGTTTAAGATCCCTGGAATAGCTCAGGTACTAAACACACAGGAACAATTATTAAACAGAAATTTGGGAGTTGGTTAGAGATGTCTACGTTTATCCATAAGGTATTCATCTTATATAATTAGTAGAAAATGCTCAATCTTATTTGATTTATTGTTTCTTATAGTTAAATATCACCTGTTTGATATTCAGAGAATATCTTCTTCAGCCAGCTTCTAATGTTTGGAATTTATCCACATTAAACTTCATGCGCCACATGTCTACTAACATACAAACGTTTATGATTACTTGTACCTTGCTAGCATTTTTGCATTTGTACTTTTTCTGGTTTTGAAAATTCAGACTATAATATAACCTAGATCAGACTATACTGTGTTGAGACTATATTCTTACTATGACTTATACTGTATAACAGTCTAGATGTGACTATACAATACTACAAACTAGACTACAGTCTAGATCAGATTATACTATAGACTAGACTACAGTCTTCATCACTAAATACATGCGGAGCAGCAGTCTAGAAAAGTTCATTTTAGTAGTCAAATAATGTCATCCACTTAAATTAGTTTTTGAACATCAAACTTTAAAAAAAATACAATTCCATATTTAATCATTTACAATTAATAAATGCAAGTAAAAACACTTGCTGCATATACTGTATCGTCTTCCCCAAAAGGATTTATTGTAAGATTTGATTGTATTACATACAGTATGTATGCCTGGGGTGTTATACGCATGTAGTTCACACAGATTTCTTCCAGCTGCCCCCGATTCCTCTCACAGTCCAAAGACATGCTAGTAGGTGACTTGGCATCTGGCATTGTGTGTGTCTGTGTCTGTGTATTTACCCTGTGATGGACTGGTGTCCTGTCCAGGGTGTGTGAGAGTGTGTGACTGGATGTGTCCTGCGATGGACTGGCGTCCTGTCCAAGGTGTGTGAGAGTGTGTGTCTGAGTATTTGCCCTGCGATGGACTGACATCCTGTCCACGGTGTGTGAGAGTGTGTGTCTGGATGTGTCCTGCGATGGAGTGGTGTCCTGTCCAGGGTGTGTGAGAGTATGTGTCTGTGTGTGTCCTGCGATGGACTGGCGTCCTATCCAGGGTGTGTGAGGGTGTGTGTGTGTGTATTTGCCCTGCGATGCACTGACATCCTGCCCAGGGTGTGTGAGAGTGTGTGTCTGTGTGTGTCCTGTGATGGACTAGTGTCCTGTCCAGGGTGTACCAGCCTTGCACCCATTGACTGCTGGATAGGCTCCAGCTGCCCTGTGACCCTTTTTTAGATAATAATAATAATAATAATAATAATAATAATAATAATAATAATAATAATAATAATAATTGCTTACACTTAAAAAAGCGATTTTCTGGACACAAAAAAGCGCTTTATAGGTAATGGGGACTCCCCTCCACCAGCACCAATGTGCAGCAGCCATAGTGCGCCAGAACACTCACCACACATCAGCTATCAGTGGGGAGGAGAGCAGAGTAATGAAGCCAATTCATAGATGGGGATTATTAGGAGCCCATGATTGGTAAGGGCCAATGGGAAATTTGGCCAGGATGCCGGGGTTACACAACATAAAGTAGTCTAGAAAATGAATGGATCATGGTTTTGTCCATCCTCACTGATTTAAACAAATATAATAAAACCATGTGCTAAACTACTCTCACCTGTCATCAACCTGGGTGGACTCTCAGTGAGTGATTTGACCTCGGTGGGAATGAAAATCCACATGAGGGAAAGGAGCTGAAATGAGTTAGACATCCTTATACTACTGTAGTGTCATATAAAATGACAGAGTCCTGATGTTGGTGAAAGAGGAGTCGTTTATTACGCATGCATGTGGGAGAGTAGCTTGCCACAGCCAATCTCTAGGAACGGTTATAAAGTTAGTCTTTTAATATAGTGTAACAAACAAAGTATTAGTGAAAGTATTTTGGGAAATCATGAATGGACACCACTTGCTATATGTTTCCTGCTGACAGGCAAAGAATATGCAGCTTGATCTTTAGAAGATAAATTGTTAAAAGCACTTATTCTGGATTCCTCACTACCAACAAGGAGGATGAGGAGGTTCTGTCTGTGTCCAGGCTGTACAGAGAGGTGATCTCCTTATTAACGGACTGAGCTTGCTTACATTAGCTGAATAGTTGCTTATCAATTCTCCTTTTTGGTTAAATTTTGCAGAGTGGTACATGGAGCTATGAAGTTGTCAATACCCACAGCTCCCCCCAGACCTTCACTTTGCAAGTGACCTCCAGAGCCATTGATGAATGTGTCCCTCCGGTCATTGTCACTGGAGGCATGAGCGAGACCGAGGTGACCTACCCCCAGCCCCTCGTCATCTCTGCGCAGCTGTCCCAGGGCGCCCGGCCTGTCATCAACGCTGATGTCAAGGCCGTAGTGGACCTCAGTGATAAGAACACAGTGAAGCTGGATCTGTTCGATGGTGGTATAGGCAAGTCTATTGAATGTTCATCATTTTCTGATTACAGTGTATCAGTATAGTTCAGGGAGCCATGGAGCTACAGCCCTTTATTTAACCAGACATATCAACTGAGAATATGTTCTCATTTCCAAAGACAACTTTGAAAAAGTACTGAAAGATACTTAGCATTTACTGAAGCAATCTGAGTCCAGTATCTCATTCAAGGGTACAACAGCAGCTGGTATAGGGGCCAATAGAGATCACTGCTGTTGTAAACAATCCTCCACAGTAGTGGGTCATTATGATGCCAGAACTAAGTACTTTTTGGTGGTTCTTGTTGGAGCCATATTCCACAGTAGGATGGAATCACCGGTCATCTGTCTACCTGTTACAGAGCTGCTGACCACTGTTATCCAGGAAGGCAGTAGACCAAGGAATTGAGAAACAGACAAACATTTAGAAAACCTAAACAAAAATGTTTTTTGTGTCATGATAGCAATCTTTAGAGTAACAAAGTGTGAAAACTGCACAATGGGCTAAATACTTTTGCAAGACACTATATATCATATTGAGAATAATAAAAGGAGCCTTTAAGAAGGATTTTCAAGTGATTTTTAAGGCAGTTTCTCTCTCTCTGGTTACAATCCGCCAATCACTGTTTATTGGTCCCTCTCTCCCTCTCCTCTCTCTTTGCAGGAGCTGATAAAAAGAAAAATGATGGCATATACTCAGGTCTCTTCTACAACTATAGGGCTAATGGGAGATACGGCCTGAAGTTTGAGGTACAGGGTGTGGAGGGCAAAGTGGAGACCAGACTGTACCCCGACAACAGTGTTCCTGAAAGACCTCGACAAAGCAGTGGTACGAAACACTTCGAAACACAATGTATGCAAAAGGGCACGATGCATGCAAGTGCCAATCGGCATACTGTAACACACACACGGCAATACACACAATACAACTGTACTGATCCTGCTGCACGGTGGGACTCGCAGTACACAGGGAGTGGTCAGATGACTTACTTGCTGGGCACAAGGCGGATGAGACCCAGGGTGTGCAGGGGGTGCACTGACAGAGACTGCAGAGTAGTGCTGCGCGCAGGCAGGGGTTCAAAGCCACAGCTGAGAAGGGGACGGGTTCAAAGCAGAGATCTTGGCTGACATCTGCGGTCACAGAGCTGCAGAGCTGGAGACATCCTGCTGAGGTGGAAACAGGCAGAAGCACACAGGGAATTTTCAAGCAGGAGAGATTGTGTTTCGCTGGAGAAGATAAGTCAAGGTTGGGCATTGCAGGTCCAATCCGGGAAACAGTAATGAAGCAAGGCATAGATCCAGCAATCGTGATTGAATTAACAAGAAACCCAGCAAAAATACAAAACACAGGAGGCTTCAAAGAATGAAGGGAGCAAGCTTGAGAACTGGAGTCCAAACTGAGTGATGAGTGGTTGGAGCAGAGGCCGACTGACAGGGTAACCCTGACAATGATTCACCGCATACATGCAATATAACTTGCACAGGAACATATATGCAGTGCAGCATTCACACTACAATACACATACTATAACATTCACCATACAACACACTATACAATAGAATACACAGTACAGACAGAAACAACACAATTTGACTATCAGTTTCTCACACAAAAACTGTGTACAGTGCACTTGTGTTATAACTATGCCTATCACACACATACTGTACACACATAGTCACAGCTGGGACCTTCAGTATGGAGCCTTGTAACACTGTAATCTTTCTTTCTTTTAATTCATAGGTAGGATGCGTCGTAGCGCCCCCTCTCTTCGCCAGACTAGCACAGCTCTCGGCAGCTTCAGCCGCACTGCCAGTGGGGGCACAGTGACAGTGAAGGGAGTGCCAGCTGTGCCCAGGGATGACTTCCCCCCTGGAAAAGTGACCGACCTGACCGCCTCTGTGGTCAACAACACTGTCGTTCTGCAGTGGACTGCACCTGGAGATGACTACTACACTGGGACAGGTGAGAGCACAGACTGGACACCCATCACTACACTGGGACAGGTGAGAGCACAGACTGGACACCCATCACTACACTGGGACAGGTGAGAGCACAGACTGGACACCCATCACTACACTGGGACAGGTGAGAGCACAGACTGGACACCCATCACTACACTGGGACAGGTGAGAGCACAGACTGGACACCCATCACTACACTGGGACAGGTGAGAGCACAGACTGGACACCCATCACTACACTGGGACAGGTGAGTGCACAGACTGGACACCCATCACTACACTGGGACAGGTGAGAGACACAGACTGGACACCCATCACTACACTGGGACAGGTGAGAGCACAGACTGGACCCCCATCACTACACTGGGACAGGTGAGAGCACAGACTGGACACCCATCACTACACTGGGACAGGTGAGAGACACAGACTGGACACCCATCACTACACTGGGACAGGTGAGAGACACACTGACTGGACACCCATCACTACACTGGGACAGGTGAGAGACACACTGACTGGACACCCATCACTACAATGGGAAGGCTCTCTCCTCCAGTCCTCAGTCCTTGTTCCTCCCCCCTCTGATCTCCCTCTCCCTCTCCTCCAGTCTCCAGCTATGACATCAGAATTGGCCTCAGCCCACAGGCCCTGAGAGAGAGCTTCACTGCTGCTCTGCCCCTCAACACCTCCTCTCTGCACAGTGTTCCAGCAGGACAGACCCAGACTCTCCTCCTGCCTTTGGAGCCCTTGGCTGCCATGAACCAATCAGTGGTCTACCTCGCCCTGCGCGCCACGGATGAAGAGGGGGGCACCTCTGAGACCTCCACCATCACCCAAGTGTCCACATTTGACCCTTTAATGTTGCCCCTCTCCCAGGGACACGCCTCCCCAGCTCCTGTTGGATTCTGTTCTGTGTTTCTGCTGGTGGCAGCTCTGGCTCTGCTGGATCTGAGTATCTGAAAGGCACGAGGGCTTTATATCACCCTGTGATGTCACAGCATCATGCTTCTGCCCTTGCATTAAAGTACGGAATTTAAAACCTGGTGTATAATTATCGTAATTGTGTCTGTTGTCAGATAATTTGCTACTGTATATCACTAAACATATTTTCAGTCTTGTTATTCGGATTTCAAAAGGGTTGGCAGAATTGTAGTTGATCGAGCAATTTCATGCATTCAGCTTTTTAGTCCAGCTCAGAGTGTCATCTTTTATTTTATCACCTTGGATTTTTTGAGGGGCACATTCGGTTAGCTGACAGTTTCTTCTTTATTTTTTTAACAGCTAATTCATGTTTTAAGTTTACAGATTCAAATCCTCACTGATGAAAAGTATAATGTCATTGACTTAAGATTGACTGTACAGATTGGATGTTTTCAGTTCAATAAGAAATGGTTTGTATTTTCACCCATCTACTATTTTTCAATGGAGTAATGAAGACATTACGATCAACCTGCCTTCTGTCTAAATAAAATACTCAGAAGGGAACACGTTTGATTGTGCAATAATCTATTTGTCCCATCCATCATTTTGACTGCTTTATCTAGTACAGGGGAAACCAGGACCTATCCCAGTAAGCAATAGGCACAAAGCAGCTACATATTTGATGGGTTTCCTGTAATGGGAGCTGGTCCTGACTCCTGTGTAGTGCATATTTAGGACCCTATGCAGACGGTATAATCCAGAAGTGACTGTAACGAACAGTTCTTTCCGGACCCTATGCGGACGACACAGTCCGACGGAGTGGGGAAACACTGGGAAAACGTCAGCAAGGAATACGGGGCAGAAGACAGGGGGGCGTGTGCAAGGTGCGCTGGTGCACGGGGGAGGCGTGGCCGAGGCGAACAATCCCAGAGAGTAATCCTTAGAGTATCCAAAACACACGAGTAAGTCCAAAACCAGGAGATCCATCAGAAGAAGGATTAAAAACCACGAAGGCCGGGTCGGAACCGGCGGACGGGGAACAGGAACGGGAACAGAGGTTAAAACCTTAACGGGACCAGGCGCTTCCAGGTCCCGGACTCGCACGATATGGAAATCAGATGCAAAGCCCGGAAGAGCGTCAGCGCCTGGCTTTTAAGGTGGGCAGGGAATGGGAAACAGGTGCAGAGAATGAAGTCTTAAGTGAAAGGGCTGGAGCACCCTTAAGGAGGGGGGACTATAATCGTGACAGTAACTGTCATTACCGTTCTGAAATATCCACTGGTGGACAAGGTCAGTATTGGATAACTGAGCACATGTGGAAAACATCTACGACCATATTAACGTATGGCAGTAATTGACAAGTTAACCGAGTGGAGGCTTGTCTTTTAGCAGTAGTGCTTCAGGTGCACAGACCAGTGTATGACAACCAGCCCCACCCCGCCTCGTGGAGCACATCTGGGCACACAACAAGGATTGCCAGGGGATCGTGCGTGAAAAGAGGTTTTTGGTTCATTGCATACTGGGATAGCCAGCAAGCTGCAAAATATGTCCCTGAAGCAAAACCTCCAACCTGGCAGCAAGAGGGATGAACAGCTTGTCAAGCAGTGTTTGGAGATGCAGGATTAGAGGCCAAAGCTGATCACGCTGGCTGTTGCTCCTTCAGAAGGGTGGTTCAAATGATGCAGGAGGGAGGGATGATGGGCTGCGGGTCTGTTGAAAATTTGTGTATCTTGCCTGTCTAGGATTTAGGCTTTAAGCCTTCTCTATATACAGTAGGTCAGATTTTTAAGGTCTGTGAAGGCATTGGTCTTGTGTGTCTTAGCCTTTAGTTTGTATGGGATGGTAAAGTTAAATTGTAAGAAAAATAAAGTCCATCTTGTCTAAATCTTGTCTGGTATGAAGACATTTCCTCTCTTTTCATGAAGATGATTGTCCAAAAGGATTGCCAGGTTAATTAAAGTTTCCAGTTCGTGGGGTAGATCCCTGGAGACCAGCTCATCCTTTAACTTTTCAGGCAGCTCTGTCTAAATAGCGCAATGACAGCCTCCTCTAACCAGGCACTTCCAAAGTCAACAGTGGGATGGAAGGATGAATCCAGTTGCATGTGAAGCAGCTGCGCAGGCAGGGAACAGGCAGGCAAAGGTGAAACGAAAAACATAATCCAGGTTTAATAATAATAATTCACTTATATAGCGCTTTTCTGAACACTCCATTCTAATGGCTTTACAGGTAATGGGGACTCCCCTCCACCAGCACCAACGTGCAGCCCCACCTGGATAATGTGACGGTGGCCATAGTCCACCAGTATGCTCACCACATGGCAGCTTTCAGTGGCGAGGAGAGCAGAGTGACGATGCCAGTTCATAGTTGGGGATTATTAGGAAGCCATGACTGGTAAAGGCCAATGGGACGTTTCGCCAGGACAGGTTTGTAACAAGCAAGCGAGGATCAAAGTCAGTAGTATACTGGCCAAGAGCACAGCAGGTATCTGAAAGAGTAGTAAAGAGATGTAGTAAAAAAAGGGCTTCAAAGCCACAGGTACACAAGGCACAAGGATGGTCCGTGAGAGCTGTTGAAGAAGCAAGCTGGGTTCAAAACACAAAAGACGGTCCTGAGCATAGTCACGTAAAGGTTTTCTATACTGTCAATGAATTTATTACTGAGATGTAATAACTGGTCTGAGAAATTGGAACTGGGGTTCCCTTTTAAGTGTTTCCTCGTGCTTCAGGTGCACAAACCAGAGTTTCTGTGAGAATGGGCATGACATACCTGTGAATAAGCTTGTGTACTTCTTTACCTCATTTCATCAGGGCACAGATTCATTCATTTCACAGGATATTTCTACTTGTAAAAAGGTGACAAACCCCTCAGAAAACCTTTTATCTTTGGAAAATAACCTTAGTTGTGAGCCACAAAACACAAGATGTTTCTTCATACAGAGGTAGGGGAGAGTATGGAAGCCGTTCTAAGTAGAATCTTTGTGATCCTGTTACAAACAAAAATAAAATCCTTAGTATGCGTACAGTAGTAACAGTTTTGACAGACAATGAGATTTCTGTTGTAACTGCAGCTGGTTTTCTTGGCTCTTCTCAGCTGTTCTGGCAGGAGTCCAACCGGATTGCCTGGAAGTCAACCTCTAGCAAACAAATAGACTATTATTTTCATAAGTTCAGCCAAAAAATGTGACTTTGCTTTGAGAGATTGAGCTTCTCTTGAGGTCTGAGCTATGGGGGTTCCTCACTTCTGGTAGGGTGACTTAGAGGATTAATTCTTGGATTCGTGTAATTTTCCAAAATATGTACCAGTAGATAGAAAGTGAGAAATGCTCACTTTCTGTCACTCTTGTGCATTGCCAAACAGGAAAGAAATCTCTCTGCAGTCTGACAAACCACCAGTAACAATTGTGTGTAGCAGGTGTGTAATGTGTAAAAATGTGTAAAACATATGTATTCTTTGCTATGGTCTTACTTCAAAATTGAAGATAATTGTTCTTTATCATGATTTAGGTATGGGCCGTCACACTGTAAACTGTAATTAGAGAATGGGTTAAAAGTGCAAAGTAATGGTGATAAAACTGTGTTATTCTTCTGAGCGACAATACAGTAGTATGAGAGGAAGGAAAAGGCAAAACAGTGTTTCTGAGACTGCGTCAGAAGGAGAGATATGGAGAAAAGTGGAGACATGCTCCAGCTGTTCCACTCCCAACAGGTATTCCCCTGCTTGGGTCTTTCAATAAATAGTGCAGGAACACAGCGCACACACAGCAAACCCTCCTTCTGAGCTCCAAAGGAATGTTGTCTTCTGTGCTGCTGCTGTGCTGGACGGTCTCTGTAACTCTGGGGTCTCCAGTCCAGCTGATTAATAATGGATACAGGGGGGTGGTCGTCGCCATCAACCCCCGTGTGCCTGAGAACCCAGCGCTCATTAACAAGATCAAGGTAACACAGGGAGTTGCTACAGCTCTGAATACTAGCTCAGCTTCCACATCTACTACAGCTGCTGGTGTAGTCATAGACGGCAGCCACAGCAAGTTCAGACATGGGGAGTATTAAGAGGCCATAATTGGTGAAGGCCATGTAACGAACGGAGTCCGACGGAGTGGGGAAACACTGGGGAAACGTCATGCAGGAAAACGGGGCAGAAGACAGGGGGGGCGTGTCCAAGGTGCGCTGGTGCACGGGGGAGGTGTGGCCGAGGCGAAAAATCCGAGAGAGTAGTCCTTTGGGAATATCTTGATCTTACCTGTGGATCGAGGTGTGATTGGTGACTTTAAATGCATGGCCAGTATGTGGAGACAGAAAATCTGTCCTGAAGCACTATCCAAAACTGTTCATTTTGATGACACGACAATTCAAAAGGAGATGGCGACACTATTCATTTATACCAGATTTCTCACTGTCGGAGAGACCGCAAATGTCTGTTTCATAACCAGAGTAAGCAATTTCTGTTTCCTCTCTCAATCCCTAAATAGGGAAACCATTTCCAAGAAGGCAAAGCCTATGCCCTAAAAAAACTGGTGAAAATGCAGGTACTGCACTTCTTTTTCCTTCTGGTTCTGCAGTGTCTCCATGCTGTTGTCTGGTAGCCCAACCCAGTTTTGAAACAGATCTGGCTGCGCTGTTATAGTCACAAACAGTACCAATTACATGCATACACTACCAATGACTGCTTCCAGTCTGTGATCCATCAACAGCACCAGACTCCTGAGTTGCTTTGCCAAGCCTATACTGCAGCTACGTTCTGTTGCTTCTTGGTTGTGGAGTTATTTTGACTTTGGTTTCCTCTTCAAAATGTGAAATGCATGCACAACAATTGATGTTTATATTTGGGTCATCACTGCAGGGTTGTCTCCTAATGAGTTCGGAGGAATTTGTTTTGGACGTGGAGCAGAAAAAAGTTTTGGTGCACTTCAGAAACCCTTCTGCTGCTGTCATCGTCTGTTTCATCATCAATGAAGACCAGAGTCATTTCCAGAGTCTGTTGCACAAGCCATGGCACCAACTCCATCACGCTTCACAAATGAGATAGTGTGCTGAGAAGCATCAGCAGTTCCTCTCTTTCCACACACTTTTGGAGAGAGAGACTCTCCATCTCTTTGATAATAATAATAATAATTAATAATTGCTTACACTTACATAGCGCTTTTCTGGACACTCCACTCAAAGCGCTTTACAGGTAATGGGGACTCCCCTCCACCACCACCAATGTGCAGCCCCACCTGGATGATGCAACGGCAGCCATAGTGCGCCAGAACGCTCACCACACAGCAGCTATCAGTGGGGTGGAGAGCAGAGTAATGTAGCCAATTCATTGATGAATGTTTATCTTCATCTCATCTGTCCAGAAATGTATTGTGGCACATCTTTGAAATTCTGTGCAAACTCAGATCTAGCCTGGTCTACTGCTGATGACAGATTTGCCCTTGGGTTTCTCCTCTTGAAGTCCTCTGAGCACAGTGAATGGAGATACTTTTAGCTCTGCACTCTGGGGGTTATCTGCTATCTCTTTGGCTGTTACTTTAGTTTTTTCATCATCAAATATTGTCATCTTCCTTGGATAAGCTGCTCCTTGCTTATTGCTTACTCCTCCAGTTCTTTCTTTTTCGAGACAAAACATATTGTCCGCGCTGTGGTTCTAATTGGGATGTTGTTAGTGTTTATTTTCAGCACTGTTCAGTTTTCTCTCACAGAGAAGTCTGTTTTGCATCATACCACAGCTTCTCCTTTAAAGTACAGGCGTCTCTGCTATAACGTGATAGATGAATTCCTGTAAAACTTCGTGGTATGCAAAATTGCGCAATAAAAATAACAGGGCTTATGGGAAAAACAGGGTTAGGGGCAGAACACTCAAAACCTAACCAAATACCTAACCAAAGCTAGAACAAATGTAATAATTAATCTAACAAAAATGTTATATATAATATATATATATATTGTTATATGTTATAAACAGAGTCTTTTTATATACCAGAACATGACAAAAATACACTAAAAGACAATAAAACGACTATGAAAAAGAAGTAGTTCTTATCAATGTATCATTCCGTTTTCTTCCCTGATTTGAAAGAAATGATATGAAGCTTCTTTCACCTGCCACTGAAATCAGCAAAAGCAACAGTGGGGCACCATGGGAAGGGGGTGAATACTTTTGTAAGGCCGTATATCTGGAACTGGATCTGGAACAAAGAGCTGTCCTCTAGAAATAAGGACACGAGAATGTGCGGTTAGATCATTTAAATAATCTAAATTTCTAACCCAAAATGAGAAACAGCTCTCATGAGTCAGTTTTGCACAAACAGTGCATGAGTTCATGTTTACTCACACCATCCATCCAGCTTTTCCTACTGTCTCTACAAAGAGGCAGAACCCAGGCTCAGGACAGTTCACATTCTTTGGATTTTCCCTTGGATTTTCCCTGTGTAGTTTCCAGAGTGGGAACTTTTTCAGCAACCATGTAACCGGAATAATTTCATGTAATTTGTTTCAATCATCGTCATGCCAGACCCACTCACTGTGAAAGAGACAAGCTGGCTGCGATCAGAGATGTTTGGGGTAAAATAGGACGAGATCCTGCCTCTTGTGCAATCCTGGCCTCGCACATTATGGTGCATGAGCCAAACAAGCCTGCAAAGTAAGGCATCGAAATTTGGGCAGCACGTGATGTGAAATCTAGCTATGCCCAGAACATATGCAATAAATATGCCTAAAATATATAAATATCTGCAGGTCTATTCTGGAAAACCATCTGAAGGAGCACCTGAGAAGAATCAGGGCCTACAGGTTGTGCTGGATATGAGTGAAGGGCTGTATGGTCATAACATAACATGTGATTCACGTCCTGCCAACATAGAGTAAAAAATAAGCCAGAGTTCCCTTTTGAATAGGGAGGGCAGATCTGTGAATTCCTAAACAATGCTTTTTCTGAAAGCAATCATGCTGTTACTGCTCAAAGAAGAACAAAAAAGTCTTTATGTGCACAATGAACAAAGATGCATCTCTGCGCACGAGAGGGAACAAGGAGCCACAAATCGTCCTGAACTACAGTACCTCCCAAGGAGGGGTCGACAGCCTTGATAAGGAAACAGCAATGTTCTTCTGCCTCTGGTAATTTTCCTCTTGTGAACATGTGTTCTCACACCCCTTGTGAATAATTGTTGAAGTAGACCAGTTCTTTTAACCTGAGATATAGGGTACAGGGTATGACTAGGTAACTAATAACTGAAGAATGAAAGACGTGAAATTATATTTTACAATTGCAACTAAATTAAGAATATATGACAAATTAAGCACATCTTTTAGAAATATATATATATATATTAGTTCACAGTACAAATAAGTAAACATTTAAAAATACACACTTATCTAGAATCATTTTAATTCTGGCATTTCTTGCACTCCCAGACAGGACATCTGACACTGGTTTAGACAGACAGATGCTACAATAGCTGCTTTTGGACTTGTATTGTATGCGCAGTACGTGTGCTACATAAATAAAAGCTGTGACAATAACATTATTTCTCATACTTGAATCTACGCTTAATGTAAACGTTGTCTAAAAAGTAGGTCACCATGGATAACAGTAACCACTAAACACGTAAAAGTGAATTTTCAAGATGAATAATTAATTGACTTAAGACTTCCAGCACAAGCAGTCTAACATTCAAACTCTATATCCATTGAACAACAATGACAGTTTTAATTAATATTAAAATCAGTCCGAAATATGTTTCTATTGTTTTGACTGCAGGCTGCCTTGCCGTGGAACTGGGTGCTGCTGAGTCTTAATACTATGAAGGGATTTCGATTTTCAAGTCTGAAAGAGTGGACAGAGGGTTCCCTCTGCTGGACATACCCTTGTATTGCACTCAGTGTATTTTAACACGTTCTTCCACCTTGTGTGATGAACCACACGTATCTGCTGAGTCCTGGATGTCTCAGCTAGTCATGAGCTTCTGGATTGTAAATTAAATCCTAGTAGAGGTATGGATACAAGTATCCAGACAACTACAGGAAATTATGTTCTTTCAATACATTACCAGATCACATTACTTTCAATAACTGCTGATCCAATTCAGGGTCACAGTGGGCCCAGAGCCAATACTGAGAAGAATAGGGCACAAGGCTGGATACACCCTGGGCAGGACACCAGTTCAATGCAGGGCTCACACAGACACAAACACACTCACATCAGGGATAAATTTCCCAGAAGACAATCAACCTCCTCGCATGTCTTTAGACTGTTTGGAAAACCGTGTGAACGTGGGGGGAATATATAAACTCCACATAGGTACTATATGTGTAATACTATGTATATATATGTATATATATGTACATATACAATATATACATTATATATGTATATATTATATATACATTATATGTGTAGTATATGTGTAATACTCCACATAGTACCCCAGGAATTGAACACAGAGCCCTGCAAGGTACTGTAGCAATGCCAACCACCCTTATTACCTTATTACTAACCTAATTTGGCTATAGAAAAGGGACTGAATTAATATTGAGTATATACAGTATCATATCAGGAATGGGTCAGATTCACTCTCTGAATGTGAAACAGGAGAATCATTTGATGGTTAGGATTTATGAATATCATATTGTCCTTGGAAATATTTTCATCTGTAACGTTCATCAGATATTGTAATCCATTTTCAATGGTACTGAAAGGACACGTATCCATCCCAGTTTGCAGTCACAGTTAGAGTCACTCATCAGTAAAACTCACTTTTTACTGGCCTTGTTACTGGCCTTGTCTTTGGAGCCTCTAGCTCAGCATCTAATACATTTGCCCCTTTTACTGGTAACAATCCTCAAATTATCTGTATTACTCTATGCAGATGGTATATGGTTGTATGCAAACAGTGTCTGTCAATCCCTACTTTTTCAATTTTAGAAATGATTTTCAGTGTATGAAATTAATTGTCAAAATATCAGCATTACTGCCATGACATTTTTGCAGCGGAGAAAGCTAACTTACCAATTGCCACTGATTAAAGACTTTCTTATTCATTATTTTTTACTTCCATGACATTATAGTGAACAACTTTAATTTGCTATCACACAAATGAATATATTTCCCTCAAATGCTTTGATGTCATTCTCTCCCTTTTCAGGCTCTTGGGACACACAGAATTTTGAAATTTGAATGTAAAAAGAAGCGACTGGTTTTATAGTCTGAAAGATTCTTAGGAAGCCTGGCTTCTTCTAAACTAGTGTATCAATTTTATTATAGGCCTTAGATTTATCCATTGTCAGTGTGGTTTGACAATGATAATCCTGCTATTGACAATCAAAGCATGAAATTCTGGTATCACCTTCAAGATTCTAGACTTCAGAATTTGATTTATACTGGGGTAGAAGACATTGCTTGCCCATTCCCCTCTGTTGTTTAATCATGAACTCCTAATAGGAGTCCTTCTTTCTTTTATACTATGGTTGAGTCAGGAAGGGATTCATGTTATAGCACATATTTTGGTCTTCACCCATTACAGCATATAATTGGATCATCTCGATGTCATTAGTTTGGAGCTCTGGGGTGCTACGATCCATGTTGCCAGTGAGAGGACAGTGGAGGATGCTTGTTGGAGATAGTCAAGGTCCTGTTGCACAGGGGCTTCCATTGTAGGTCTTTGACAACATTTTGGAGACCTTGAGCAGGATCATGGGGGCATTTAGTTTGGTAAAGAATTTGATAAAGATTTGGTAAAGACAAATTTGGTTAAAAAATAACTGAAAATTCAGATCAGGAAGCACAGTCATCAATATTATTATTATTATTATTATTATTATTATTATTATTATTATTATTATTATTATTATTATAATAATTATTATTATTATTATCAATATTATAGAAGTGCACAACAGGCAAAGCAGTGGTTGAGTGCTGTGAAGTAATCACATTATCACCTATGGCTATTTCAATAGGAACAGATTGAAGATGTAAATGCAGGGTTTTCTCTGTGTTGTATACATGTTCTGTGAGTCTGTTTTAATCCCCTTGTCTCTTACAACTTGTGTTAATAGACTTTAATGTTCTCCTCTTTCTGTGCTCCAGGTCGTGTATTAGTGTATACTTGGGCAATCCTGCGATGGGGGGTGTTCAGTGAATTTAACTTCCAGGAACCCTTTTATATGAGTGAAACTGGTGCGACAGAAGCTGTTAGGTAAGTGAAAATGCTTTCTTCATCAATTCAACTCAGTTTTAGTTTCAAAATCCTGTGTTTAGGAGATATTTGCTCCTCTATTATTGCTGAATTTAGCAACAACTTTCACTCTGGTTTTCTCTCTGAAGTTCAAAGTTCAGTGTCTTCCTTTCTCCAATGCTCTACACGTCTGCCATGACTTAGCACAATGCTCATGACCTTTAAGTGCCCAATCAATGTACCAGCTGCCCCTCCATACTCTCTCAGGTGCTCTGAGCACATTAGGGGCACATTGAAGAACCCCAGTGGGGAGACAGACTGTGAGATAGACCCCAGCACGGGGCTGCCCACAAAGAGCTGCGTCTTCATCCCCGACAGAGAGCAGAATACAAAAGTCTCAATCATGTATCAGCCTTCCATTGCACAGGTGAGCTCCAGTAGAAAGATACTGTGCCTCAGACATCCCCAGTCACATAGATTACCTCTTTTTTTCCTCATATCACACCCATGAGCAACTAAAGCCATGCTGCTGTACTGAGCAGTACTGTTAAGGTAGTAGGGATAAATGGATAAAATCTGTGTCTACAACTCAAAGCCATGAAGAAAGAAGACTACAGTATGTACTGATCTTAGAGAAATGGATTGTATCTATTGGTTAAATACCTTTACTGCAAACAGATCTCCTGTAGCTAAACACTGGGACTTGAGATACTGTAAATGAACAAAGGTTCAAGTGGGGAGCAATGTTGGCTGAAGGAGCAAGACATAAGAAAAAGGTTAATTCCACACAATGGAAAATAAAAAAAAAACATGACTCACAACACTTCTACACCGCTTACCGTATTTGAATAAGCAGAATACAGAATACAATTTGCCTACCAGCCCAACAGATCCACAGATGACGCAGTCTCCATTGTTTACAAACTACCCTATCCCATCTGGATAAAAAGAACACATATGCAAGACTACTATTCATCGACTTCAGCTCAGCTTTTAACACTATCATTCCAGAGAAACTAGTCAAGAAACTCAGTGCACTGGGTCTTGACACCACCCTCTGCAACTGGATACGAGACTTTCTGACAGGCAGACCTCAGGCTGTCAGGCTTGGAAACCACACCTCCGGCACACTAACTCTGAACACTGGGGTCCCCCAGGGGTGTGTGCTTAGTCCATTGCTCTACTCCCTCTATACCCACGACTGTAAGGCCAAACACAACACCAACTCCATCATCAAGTTTGCCGATGACACCACAGTTGGAGGTCTGATCACAGACAATGATGAGAGGGCCTACAGGGAGGAGGTTAATCTCCTTACAATGTGGAGTGAAGACAATAACCCCACCCTCAACGTCAGCAAAACCAAAGAGCTGATCATTGATTTCAGGAAACTGCAAACCGGACATGCCCCTATCCACATCAACGGGACTGAAGTGAACAGGGTCAGGAACTTCGAATTCCTTGGCATCCATATCACCAAGGACCTCACATGGTCTCTCAACGCCGTCCTTCGGATGAGATGTGAAACAGTCACCAGCTTTAGGTTTTTGGGAATTCACATCTCTAAAGATCTAACCTGGACTGTGAACACTGACTCTATCATGAAGAAGGCTCAGCAGCGCCTTTATTTCTTGAGGTGCCTCAAGCAATGGGGGATGCCAATCATGTGTTGGTGAACTTCTACCGCTGCACCATCGAGAGCATCCTCACCAACGGGATCACCATGTGGTATGGCAACACCTCTTCGCGAGAAAGAAAGGCACTGCAGAGAATGGTCAATATGGCCCAGAAGATCATCGACTGCGGTCTCACCGAGATTAAACAGCTCTATGAGGACCGCTGCCGTGGTAGAATTCTGGCCATCAAAGAGAACTGTCACCACCCCGGGCATGAGCTCTTCACCCCACTGCCCTCAGGCAAGAGATACAAGAGCATACGGACACTTTCCACTAGATTCTTCAATAGCTTCTATCCACAAGCAGGTATCAGGAGGTATCATCCTGTAAGATAGAGAAATTGTCATTAATGTTCTCTGGAATATAAAGGCTGATAGGGAAGCACCAATGGAATTCAGTTGCAGAGTCTGGACGTTCCTAGTGTAATACTGTAAAGTATATTACAATGCTTCTAACATTATACTTTTCAGCTTGGAAAACATCCTAACCATAGACCATAGAATGGTGGCACATATCCAGTAACATTAGAATGTGATGGACATTTCTTTGGCTTGACCAGGTTTGAAATATAGCATTAACTAAATTCAGTAGAACTATTTGATTTGGACCATCCTATTCCTCTGAAGAGAAAGCAGTCAACAGGCCTGTATTGCTAAAGTAGGGTGTCTGACATCACCTGCAGATGAGCTTTCAAGACAACGTTGTAAGTACTGTAGTCTGTGTGTCTCCGTCCATTGCTCATTTGTTAACTGCTGATCTGTAAATTTAGACAGACAGATGTTAGCTTCTTTTGGACATGTACTGTATGTGCCATGCTGCTGTTATATAAATACAAGTTAGAATATTCAGTGTAATTCCATGTTATCATATCAGCTGTTTCCTTTGAATCTACACCTAATGTAAACATTTTCTAGTTTGTCTAGGTAGGTCACCAAGGATAACCACTTAGCAATTAAAAGTTATTTGGTTTTCAAGATTAGATGGTCATTAAGACTGGCGAACACATTTAGCCATCCCCCTCGGACTACACCTACACCATCACCATCTACCATTTTATGATTTCTTACCTATTGCACATCTCCAGTCATTGTTTACACGTCTGTATTGTTTACATTCAAACTGTCTACATGTTTACTTGCACATTGTCTATTGTTTGTTTGTATATTGTCTTGATGCACTGTCTGCACTTTGTCTTGTTTTTTGCACTTGTTTTACAATCGAGAGACTTTCTGTAAGTAAGAATTCCATTGTACCAGTACCGGTTACATATGGCAATAAAGTTCAAGTTCAAGTTCAAGTAAAGATCACACTACTTTCAGTAGCTGTTTGTCCAATTCAGGGTCATAGTGGCCTGGAGCCTGTCCCAGGTAGTGCTGGGCTCAACGTGAGACACATTCTAGACGGGACAGTAGTCCATTGCAGGGCACACACAAGCACACACACACAGAGTGAACACAATATAACTTCACATCATATTGATCTTTCTCTTTTTTGCCCCGTTTCAAAAAGCTTATTCTGACTGCTTATCCTCTGTGTTGTCCACTCCACTTCACGAACTTCACTAATTGTTTCACTCCAGTTTACTGATGTGAGGTGTTTGTGATTGAAGTCACAGTTGTATCTGCTTTGAATTGCAGTTATTCCCAATATTCTAAAACAAATATTTATCTGTTTTGGAAAACAACCCGTGGGGTTCTTCCACAAAGAAAATTCTCTGGACATAAATAGAGCCGACGTGTGTAAATCGATTCCAGTACTTTAAGAATTTCATGCCAAAACAGGGCAGGTATAGAAGATATGGGGGTGATCACCTGTATGCACCCCCACCATTTCTCCAACAAGCAGCAGTGTTTACTCTATTCAGCTTGTATAATAGGACTCTTCAAAAATCTCATAGGAATTTTCTAAGCATTCTCCCCTCCAAAACCAAGTATAAGTTGTCTTCAAAGTATTCAGAGATATATCAGTCCAAATATTAAAATGTGATTCTGCTTGACATTTATTTTCACCTTTGAACAGAACCTTGACTCCTCCTTCTTCTAATCTGTGTCCCAGCAAATGACTCAGTTGACCCAACAACTAAGACATTAGTTGTCTAAGACATTAGTCAACTAAGACACTTGATATTCAATTTATCCTACATTTGTGCTATAAACAGAATTGAAAGATGAATTTCATCAAACATGTTCCTGATTCCCTGGATCTTTGTAATATGTTCTACCTGTAACTTGCAGTTCATTAAAAAAACTTGAGTGTTCAGAATATTAAATATTTTAGATACTGTAGATTCCCTGTCCCTTTATCAGTGATCATCTGATGATACTACAGCCCTCTATTGGCCAAAACACAAGTGTTATCTGTTGTATCTGGTGTAAAGTGTGGATCTGTTTTAATTTATTTTTTGCAAACAGAAACCAATGGTTTTACAGCATTCTGAATACACATATTTTCCAACGCTTTTAAAGCATAATCTAATTTTGATTAAAATCTGTTAGACTGTTGTGAATTGTATTAAGGCTCGACCAATAAATTCACACCTGCTTTGCTCAACTAAACAGGCTCACCCCTCTCACTGAAATAGTGCTTTTTTATTGTTTATTTTTAATTGTTGCTGTTCCTGTTGTCATTCTGTACAGAATTCTGTTGTCATTCTGATTTGAGAAACGGCCTTTAAAGGCGCTATATCAAATCAAGTTTATTATTATAATATTTATTATATGTGTATGTGAGTGTGTGCGTGCATGCGTGCTCATGTTGGTCATTAAGATTTTCTGGGGTTCCTATGAGAAGATGGCTTGTACTGTAGGTGGTAGTTGGATGCTTTGGTTTGATCAGGGGTGGTACTTGGTCCAAAGAGTTTGAGAACTACTGTCCTAGTGTGATCCTTGATTTCAGGTGCCTTTCTGCAGAAGGAGTTCCAAAATCCCTCTGTGAGGAAGCAGTCGGAGAGATCAGTCTGATCATGGTCGTTAAAGGTGAAATGGGAAACTATTGGTCTGGAGAGATCTTTGATCGCCCCAGCCCTGGCATGTTCCCTGAAATGGTCTCCCAGTATCTTCCCTGTCTCACCAATGTAAATAGTTGGGCATTGTCTGTAAAAGATCAAGAAAATAAGGTAACTGGAAATACAAGAAGTCATCTGAGGGATGCGATGAGATGATGATGGGTCAGTCAGAAAATAGGGTACCAGTGGAGGTATCATCCTGTAAGATAGAGAAATTGTCATTAATGTTCTCTGGAATACAAAGGCTGATAGGGAAGCACCATTAGAATGCAGTTGCAGAGTCTGGACGTTCCTAGTGTAATACTGTAAAGTATATTACAATGCTTCTAACATTATACTTTTCAGCTTGGAAAACATCCTAACCATAGACCATAGAATGGTGGCACATATCCAGTAACATTAGAATGTGATGGACATTTCTTTGGCTTGACCAGGTTTGAAATATAGCATTAACTAAATTCAGTAGAACTATTTGATTTGGACCATCCTATTCCTCTGAAGAGAAAGCAGTCAACAGGCCTGTATTGCTAAAGTAGGGTGTCTGACATCACCTGCAGGTGAGCTTTCAAGACAACGTTGTAAGTAGTCTGTGTGTCTCCGTCCATTGCTCATTTGTTAACTGCTGATCTGTAAATTTAGACAGACAGATGTTAGCTTCTTTTGGACATGTACTGTATGTGCCATGCTGCTGTTATATAAATACAAGTTAGAATATTCAGTGTAATTCCATGTTATCATATCAGCTGTTTCCTTTGAATCTACACCTAATGTAAACATTTTCTAGTTTGTCTAGGTAGGTCACCAAGGATAACCACTTAGCAATTAAAAGTTATTTGGTTTTCAAGATTAAGGTCATAAGGATTACAAGCATGTGTGGAACCCAGGCCTACAGTTGTATGCAAAAGTTTGGACACCCCTGGTCAAATTGCATTTTCACTGAATCTCTAAGTAAAAGAAGTTAACACAACCTCTGCAGCATACAAACTGAAACATAGCATATTTCTGCACATTCTAACGCACAAAATCACTATTTATTTATTTGCTGAATTTAACAGATTGAAAGAAAATGAAACGGTGAAGGTGGCATGTGCAAAAGTTTGGACACTCTTCCAGTTGATTCATTGATACTTTTTTTAAGGCCACAAAACTTCTTAGGCCTTAAATTAAACCAGGTGAAGACAATTCTAGAGCTGAATACAGACTCTGACCCTTCTAACCTCTCAAGATGTCGTGCCCATTCTCACCAACCTTGGGCTGTTCTACGCAGTTGACCGAGGACTTGAAAATAAAGATAATTGACTCTTACAAAGCAAGGGAAGGCTATAAGAAGATATCTACACACTTCCAGCTTGGAATTTCCACTGTCAGAAATCAGAGTTAGGGGGAACTGTTGAAGTCCAGGCAAGACCTGGAATACCCAGAAAAATCTCTGATAGCTCGCAAGGTGGTCAGATATGCAAACCAGAACCCACATATCACTGCAAAGGAGCTGCAGAAAGGTTTATCTGGCACCAGAGTAGTGATCCAGAGGTCCACAGTACAGCGCTGCTCACACACAAAAAATTTGCATAGAAGTGCTATCAGAAGAAAACCTTTCCTACGACCTCATCACAAAAGGCAACATATGAGGTATCCAAAACAATACTTAGATTGATCTAAGCCTTTTACTTAGAAACGTTTTGGAAAAAAATACCGTTGACTGATAAAACAAAAATTTTACTTTTTGGCCACAACCACAAAAGATTTATTTGGAGAGAAACAAGTGGGGTATTTGAAGAAAAGAACACCTTGCCAGCTGTTATGCTTTAGAGTTGTGTGGCAGCCGGTGGCACAGGAACCAGTGTGCGGATAGAGGGAAGAATGGATTCTACTAAATATCAACACATCCTAGAAGCTCGTGTCCCAGAGTCAGTGAAGAAATGGAAGCTGAAAAGAGGTTGGATATTTCAGTGAGAAAACAATCCAAAATATCCCTCAGAATCAACCATGAAGTACCTACAGGAATGGAAGATGAAGGTTCCCCAGACTTGAATATTATTGAAAATCTGTTCAGAGATCTCGAACATGCAGTGCATGCAAGGCGACCTAAAAATATTTCTGAGCAAGGAGGAGTGGGAAACAATTCCTAAAGCAAGAATAGAAAGACTCTTAGCTGGCCACAAGAAACGTTTGGCAGCTGTGATTTCTGCCAAAGGAGGTGTTAAAAAGTACTAAGTGACAGGGTGCCGGCGTGAAACTTTGGCACGTCACATTCACTGTTTTATTTTATGTCAAGCTGTTAAATTCAGCAAACAGTAATAGGGCATTAGAACGTGCCGAAATATGGCATGTTTAAGTTTGTATCCTGCAGAGGTTGTTTTAACTCTTTTTCACTTAGAGATTGTGTGGAACATGCAGTTTGACCAGGGCTTCCCAAACTTTCACATACAACCGCAGACCTGTGCCTGTAATTACTTAGATTCGGTCATGTCAATCCCTCCATTGATTAGACAGCTTAATGATCATAAATCTGTCCCCTTTTTTCCTTCTGCTCTCTATAAACAATTTATCACCTTTGGAGGAACATTTATTGGTCTGGGAAAGTCTGGGAAAAAAACATAAATCTTGGAAGAACATTCACTTTTATAGCATCAGCTTTTCTGATAATTGTTAAAGGTGACAAGTTCCATCTATTTCAATCCTCTTTAAGTTTATTTTCTAGTACTCCAAAAATGTAAGAATATAGGTCTGATAAACTGTACAGTAATTTTAATTTAAGGTACTTAATTGTATTTTGAGCCTAACTTAAGCTTAAACTTAATGTCCTGAGGTGGTGTTTGACCTACTGTCACAGCCTTTGATTTTCTTACATTTGTTCCAAATCCAGAAATGTCTCCATATTGTTTAATATCTTTTCTAAAAATGCCTTTTAAACATTGTCTTAACTGTGGTCTACTGCCATTAATGTATTCTTATATAATTATTAAAATAGTCTATATCAATCATAAACTGTACTTTCTGTACACCTGAACAGTGTTTAGTCCATACCCCAAAATAAACACAAACATACATTTGAAAAATGTAGCTGTCCATGCTTTTACTATCATTTTACCACCTGTGCTGCTGTTTTGGTTTGTGAATAAAGTTCTTTGTTCTTTATAACGATTTTGTTGTGGCCCATCACACTTCATGCTGGCTTTGGTACAAAACCTGGTAGAACATGTGTTTGTGAAAAGCAAAGCTGATAAGGTTATTCCATTGAGACACGGGACAAAATGAGGTGAAGGACAGGGCACGTAAACTGTTTATGAGACTGTGTCATCAGGAGAGATGTGGAGAAGACTGGAGCTGCAGATGATCCACGCCTACCATAAATGTTTTTCAATAAATAGTTCAGGAACACGGCACACACAATCCCTCCTTCTGAGCTCCAAAGAAATGCTGTCCTCTGTGCTGCTGCTGTGCTGGATGGGCTCTGTAACTCTGGGGTCTCCAGTCCAGCTGATTAATAATGGATACACAGGGGTGGTCGTTGCCATCAACCCCCATGTGCCTGAGAACCCAGCGCTCATTGAGAAGATCAAGGTAAGGTCCTAAAGACAGAGCGAATTGCTACAGCTCTGAGTACTAACACAGCTCCCAAATCTACTAATGCTGCCAATGCTACTATCAGCACTGCTATCAGTGGCACTGCTGCCTCTGACAGGCGGCTCAGGAAGCCATGTCAATTCGGAAGGGGTGACCAGAAAATTGCAAAGCGGAGAATCCAGACTGCGTTAGGATCTAGGATTTCACAGACCTGATCTGAGAAACGCCAAGGCCTCTCTCTTTAATGAAAACAAGGACGGAGGGAGACGCGGGGCTGGTGATCGGTGAAGATCCATGAAGTAGCACCTGAGCTGATTAGGCCTGCGCAGCTTTTCTCAAGGTGTAACAGTGAAGTATTGAGAGACACAACACTTGTGTCAGATAGGCAGGGGAAGGATGAGGGAGCTGTGAATTGGGAGAACATCGTGAAGCCAAAGAGGGTTCACTGGACAAGGGATTCTAGACTTTGAGAGATGTAGGAGAAGCAGTTACCGGACCTAAGGCTGTACCAACTGGTAGACAGGATGTGTGCAGGAAGAGGGAATAATGTACTGCGAATGAGCAGTTCAGAGTGTCGGACAGCTTTTCAGAAGCAAAATCATTTTCAGATGAGAAACAGATTCACGCAGGGAGCAGAGTACAGAAGCTAATCAGCGCTGTGGAGAAAAACACCTTTTTTGCACTTTTAAAGAGATAGTATTGCATTTAAAAGAGAAAATTATTGACAATTATTTTATTTTTACAATATGGACTTGTGTTTAAACTATAAAATGATTGCATTTAACTGCATTAAGAAGTGACAGTTAATTAGTGAACAATATTGACTACTATTTTAATATATTGTATTATATTGTATACACAATAATATTGTGCCATGCAAAGCAGCATTAACTGTAACAACACAAGAATATCATCACAATCCTCTTTTTGAAAAACAGTAATGTAAAGAAGCACGTTCTGTCTATTGTATATATGAAGTAGAACACCCCGTGATTGAGCATTCCTGGGTTAAATGCGTGTCATTTCACCGTTTCTGTGACACAGCTTTCCAAACATTATTCTTTATGCGAAACTGCAGAAAAATGTACTGTACATGGGTTTTTGCCTACTCTTTTAACATTCTAAAGGAATACATTCACTATGACTTGACAGTAAGACATATACCTGCTGTTGGCATACTGTTACTGTTATTGTTGGTCACAGTAATCGGCAATGTTCATTCAGTAGTCATACATTTAGAAAGCCGTGTCATGGCTACTTCTCACAGAAATGTTAAAAATGATAAACATTTAACCCAGGAATGCTCACTGAAACAGTGTGGTACTTCATGTACTGTAAAAAAAAAGTACGCATGCTTCTATAGATTAATGTTTTGCAAAAAGGGTAGTGTAATGACATTCTTCTGTTGTTAAAGTCAATACTACTTTGCATGGGACAATATTATTGCACAGATAATACTCAATATTAATATAGTAGGGAATGTTGTTCACAGATTAACTATCATGTTTTAATGCAGTTATGTCATATCAATGCAATAATGTTCTTGTTTAAAGGCAACAATTTTCTTGTATAAATGCAATACTATGTCACATAAATGACATTAAAACCCAGTGCTGTCTAGTTTAAACACAAAGAATCTATTTTTCTCTGTGGCACTAATGAGCTTCCGTAGCATAGGCCACACAGGAGCTGAGGGGAAAAAAACGGAATTCCGCTTAAGTTATTTGTAGATAATCTGACCTTAGGTGGTTCGTTCACATGAAAAGGTTTCCCACTTTCCCAGAAACAAGCGTGATAGTGGAAGCTCTGCTGTGAAATTTGAAGTGACGTTTGATCCAGAAGGATATGTTGGAACAACCAGCTGCAGAGATGGGTGTGGTACCGAGTTTGAAACACTAGCGCAAACACTAGGCAGAGGCGTAGTCAAGAACCAGGTGGGGGTAAAGTCCGAGAGAAAAACCCAAAAGACAAAGTCTGGAGCAAGCAGGGGTCAGAGCCAAAACTAGCAAAGATAGCAGGGAGAAACCTGACACTGACACACCCGTCACTACTGAGTGGTTACTGAGGAGAGAAGCTGATTTTAATCATCATAATAATAATACAAACCAAAGGATGCTGTACGTCATAAAGAAAAAGACACAGAAATACAATAAAAAGTGAACGAAGAAAGGAAATAAACAAGAGCATACAGGTTTTTACAGATGTAGGCAATCAGACAAAGACCTTGGTTAAAAGGTGTTTTAAGTTTAGATTTGAAGAGAATTAAAGTTAAAGAATTAAAGAATTAAAGTCTGAGAAAGGTCATTTCACAACACTGGAGCAGCGACAGAAGAGGCATGGTCACCAAAAGCCCATGATTTAGTCCTGGGTACAGTGAGCGGAGGAGCAGCCTCGTGTGAATGGAGCCGACAGCATGGAGGAGTTCAGAGATGTATGATGGAGCCAGATTGTTCGGTAACCAGATCTTAAACAGCAGTCTTTATGAATAATGGGACACAGGTGTGGATGATCACTGCTTAAGTGGCACAGTGGTGAGAGTCACATACACTTCCACTGCAGCCGAAACATGGAATCCCAGAGAGCGGACCTGTGCCAGACAATCCATCCTGGGGCTAAATATAAAAAACACATGAGATAAGAGACAGGTGCTCAGGAATGACTCATATGCAGTAGTGGAGGTGCGCAGTACGGATAATAGGTCTTTCTTAGTACAAAATGTACAGTAGTTGACAGGTAGGTGGAGAGACATCATTAATTGCAATCGAGCCTTGAGGCCAGATATATCCAAATATCCTTCAGAACTAACTGATTCAAAGAAATCTGAGGTTTCTGAAGGATGTGAAAACGTGTTCTTGGCGAGAGGGACGTCAGGCTTTTCAAAAGCAGAATTCAGGGCTGATGAGGCTCTTGCTTGGGGGAATGCTGGGAAAATCGATTCTAAAGGAATTGTCAAGGAGATGAAAAGTGGAAGCTTGCAGTGAATCCACAGAATCCAGCAGAGTGCTTCGGGTGGGGTGGTTCAGATCTGGGGCTGCACTAGCATCTGAGGGTCAGGCGAACTGTAGAAGTGAAAGCACAGTAAATGATGCTGTAATCACCTCGCTTGTTCTTTCCTCCAGGAAATGTTCACAGAGGCTTCCCCTTACCTGTTCACGGCCGCAAGGAAACGGGCGTTCTTCAAGGACGTGAGGATTTTAATTCCCACAACCTGGAAAGAAAATCATTCTCTCTACAAGAAACCAAGCACTGAGACCTATAAAGAGGTACAACTACACATCACTACAGCGCTGCACACTGTGTTATTGTGTTATGTGTGATATTATGTGTTGGGTTGTAATATGTGTAATGTCTTCTGACTGAAAATGTTGGACTGAAATTTAGAAACCGGTACTTGGATATGAAATATAAAGGTATAAGCAGCAAAGAAATGGGGAGCTCGAAGTGGTCTATGTTGTTCGTTGTGGATATGTGTGGGCGCATGTTTGTGTGTCTGTGCGCGGGGAGGTGGGTTGCATATGCTGACATCCAATTTCCCTAAATCCCTTGTTTTAATACACGTACACATACAGTTCTTTTAAGAACGTTTTTGAAAATAATTTCCATGCTTTTGAGAAAGGATTGGGAAATGACATTTTTGATCAGTTACATTTAGGTTTTAGACTTACGTTACAGTTATATTAAAATTTAATATATTTGATTTATCGATTCTTCATATTTTGTGAGCAATATATACAGCAATAGGAACAAGTGAAGGTTTATTCCCTGCTGAAAAGAGAAGAGAGAAAACACAATGTTACGATATTTTAGTCTGTGACACTACCCTGGTAACCCTTACCCTCAAACCTCAGTCTTCATCCCAGTATTCCTCAGTCCCCAACCCTCAACTCCCAAGTCCTTCCTTCCTCAAGCTTCAGTTTATCCCAGCGCCTTCTCAAACCTCAGCCTATCCCGATACCCTCGGGCATCTCAATACACCTCAGACAATCTCCATTCTCAGCCTAGCCCAGTGCCATAGGGTGACAGGAAGGACTGCCTCCTGAATTGGACACTAGTTCATCCTACAGTGAAAACACACTCACACGGGTACCACTGTTGTTATGCAAAGCTTTGTTTGTCTGTTACAGGCAAGTGTGCAGGTTGCTGATCCATTCTGTGACAAGAGCATCGGCGCTCCATACACTTCCACTCTTGGTTACTGTGGTAAAGAGGGGAAACATATCCACCTGACCCCCGAATACCTGTTGAATGACCAGGCCATCGACATGTACGGACCCAGAGGTGAGACTGCAGCCCTGAGCACCTCGGACTCCCACTGGTTGTTTCTGATGCTTATTCAACTCAAGGTCGTGGGGGAGCCAGAGTCAGGGTACACTCCTAACAAAAGCAAGGGTACACTCTTGACGGTTCGCCATACCATTGGAAGGGCACACACAGACACGAACACACACACATTTGCACCAGGGCCAATTTCTCCCAAAGTCAATTCACCAACCAAGAAGTCTTTGGACTGTGGGAGGATCCTGGAACACCTGGAGGAAACCCGCAGTGACCCATGGAGAACATACAAAATACACACCGAGAGTGCCCCAGGTCTTGAACTGAACCCAGGACCCCAGCACTGTAAGGCAGCAGTGATCACTACTGTGCCACCATTCTTCCTCCCAAAAAGGCATTCAGCTGCAGCAATTGGTATTAATTGCTGACAGATGTGCTTCCACCAAGTGGGGTTGAATACATATTATATATATATACTGATGGAAAAAAGAAACACAACATTTTCTGGATTGAGAATACTATAGTTGCACAGTAGCTTATGTACTTTCACAAAAAGTTGTCCATTTGTTTTAAGCCCCCTGACCAGCAATACAGCTTGTGCAGTGAGGCATTGCAACTTGCCAATCTCACGAAAGCTCGTTACCTACGCTTTTACCCAACAAGGTCCAGGTGGAACAGGTCACCTTTAAAAAGGCCTTAATTCAAAGCTTAGGTCACTGCAAGAAAAAGGCCACACTTAGTCATTCCATAATGCCTTGAATGTCACCAGAAGCAAGGGAGAGGGTCATTGGCATGCTGCAGGCAGGCGTGTCACGTGCCAGCGTTGCCAGACACTATGGAGTAAGCTGCTCCACTGTGTCCCGGCTGCAGAGAAGGTTTCAGCAGACTGGCAGGACAGACCGTCCAAGATCCGGTCCCCCTCAAGTGACCACACCAGAGCAGGACTCACACATCAGACTGGTCCACCTGAGAGATCGTTTCAGATCTGCCACCTCTACTGCTGCTGAAACTGCCAGCAAACACAATGTCTGCATCAGTGACAGGACAGTGAGGCTCCATTCTGCCGGCCTTAGAACAAGGCAACCTGTCAGAGGCCCTCTGCTCACACCTCCTAAACATCACACACAACTGGCTTAGGCCAGACAGAGGCTGCGATGGACTCGTCAGCAGTGGCATCAGGTCACTCTTCAGCCTGTTCCACGCAGACGGGAGGGCCAGAGTGTGGAGGAGAAGGTGTTGCGTTTCTTTTTTCCATCAGTATAGATTACAGAATAACGATTTATCTTTGCTGTAAGAAAGACACAAATGGCTTAAGCCTTTGATCGAGGTTTTTCTCACAGCCTAGTTATATAAATGAGAGAAATTGCTTCACCAGTTGAAGTTTTAGGGAGGTCAGATTGTGGAGGCTCCGCATAGAATTTAGCCAGGCCCATGGGGCTAACACCTCTTCACCCTTGCAGCTGCCTCCCTGTTTCATTCCTTGTAAGTGAGGGAGGTTGTGACAGTGCTGATCTACAGCCAACACTGTCCTTTCCTGAGCCAGATGAGTTAACACCAAGGTAATAAGTACTCTATCCTTTTAAAGTAATCAGCTAATCATAAATAGAATTAGACTGAACTACCGAAGTGTCGTATGTGCACAAGACACCTACTTCAAAATGCATGTTTTAAATAGACCAAACAACTGGTTTCTCCTTTTTCATCAAACTGAACTATTGGGGGGCAGCACAGTGGTGCAGTGGTGAGCATTGCTGCCTTGCTGGGGTCCTGGGTTCAATTCCAGACTATCTGTGCAGGGTCTGTATGTTCTCCCTGTGAACACGTGGGTTTTCTAAGGGTGTTCCAGTTTCCTCCCACAGTCCAAACACATGCTGGTACTGTAGGTCATTTATCTATGGAAGCACATTGGGCCTGATGGGAGGGTGTGAGTGTTTGTGTCTGTATGTGCCCTGTGATGAACCAGCTTCAGATCCAGGGTAGATCCTGCCTCGTACCTGTTGCTACAGAGGCTACGGCTCTCCTGTGACCCTGAATTGAATGAAGAGATTAGAAAATGGATAGGTGAACTGTGTTTATATATAGTATCTTCCTCACAGATTGAACATCTTTAAACCCATTGTTTCTTACATTTTGTCTTCACACACTGAATTATTCTCCTCTTGTGCTCCAGGTCGTGTGTTAGTGTACACCTGGGCAATCTTGCGATGGGGAGTGTTCAGTGAATTTAACTTCCAGCAACCATTTCATAGGCATTTCACTGGTGAGATAGAAGCTGTTAGGTAAGTGAAAATCCCTTCTCTAGAATTCTGTCTCACTCTTCACAATTCGTTCTGTTCTCCTTTGCACAAGGTGTCCACCGAGACTTCACAACAAGCACAATGCTTATGTACTTTAGTATCCAATCAGTGCATAACAACTGCACCTCTGTACTCTCTCTAACTCTCTCAGGTGCTCTAAGAACATTAGGGGCTCAATCAAGAATCGTTATTCGAAGAGAGACTGTAAGATAGACCCCTGGACAGGGCTGCCCTCAAAGAACTGTGTCTTCATCCCTCACAAGGAGCAGAACACAAAGGCCTCAATCATGTATCAGCCTTCCATTCCACAGGTGAGCTCCTGTAAAAAGATGCTGCTCCTCATAATGCCTCAGTCACACAGGCAAGCTTGTATTGGAAGATACTGGTCATTACACAGCCTCAGTCACACAAGTGAGCTCATGTAGAAAGATACAGCCCCTGAGACAGCCTCAGTCATAGTCAGGTGAGATCCTATAGAAAGATACTGTTCCTCACGCTGCTATAGTCATACAGGTCAGCTCCTGTAGTGTGATACAGCTCCTTACACAGCCTCAGCAATACATTGTAGAACAATACTGCTCCTCATACTGCCTCAGTCACACAGGTGAGCTCCTGTAGAATGATTCCTCTTCTCACACTGCCTCAGTGTGAGAAGAAATAAGAGTAGAGGTATCTTAACCATCAGAGATAGTTTGAACAAAAGAACATATTTGAGCCATTTTTCTCACATAGTTGCTCGGGAGCCGATCTATTCCAAAAACCCATCCTGACGCTTCTAGACGTGTGATCTACAGCTCACAATACTCTGTTGAAAGAAGACGTGACTTGACATGAGACAACTCATGTTAAGCTCTTGAATTTCAGTTGTTGGTTTTGGATCCACCCTTGTTTCAATATATGGAGTTCACTATATAATAACATCTTTCGTTGGTTACACAAGTTAATCAAGATATACACAATGCAGTGCCACAGAGCCAAAAAGTGTGACTCCCAAAATGTATAATATAGAAATATATGTTTTTTATTTGTGCCACCAAGGTTACTGAGTTCTGTGATGACAGCACTCACAATTTCGAGGTACTAAATGACCAGAACAAGCAGTGTGACTACAGGAGTGTCTGGGGTGTCATCAGCCAGACTAAGGACTTCAGAGGTGGCAACAACCCCCCCATGACAGCGGACCCCCCCAGTCCAACCTTCACTCTGCTGAGGGCCAGACAACGTGTGGTATGTCTGGTGCTGGACACCTCTGGGAGCATGAAGGATGTAAGTTTTCATTATTCATTCATTATACAATCAGGAGCAAGATTGGTAGTCTCTGGACCATTTGCGTAATGCAGAATACTTTGTGTGTTGGATAAATTTAAATAACAAGTCTTTCTGCACTCTCATGCACTGTACACAGGATCTATTGGCTATGTCTCCTTCTGGTATTTAGATGATAAGACACAGGAACTGCATTCAAGACCCTGCCCTTGTCTGCAGTCAATGCCACCTCCCTTTGTGGGGAGCTGTCTTGCTTCAGGAGATGACGATATGAGCTGTGTTACTCTGCTTTTTCCCTCTTCCAGTCTGACCGGATCAACAGGCTCCGTCAGGCTGCGATGATCTTCGTGGACCAGATTGTGGAGCAGGGCTCGCGAGTGGGCATCGTGGAGTTCAAAGGTTCTGCCCAGATCTTGAAGGGTCTGGTTCTCATCGATGGGCAGGCGGCACGGACCCAGCTGGCCAGTGCGCTGCCTTCTGCAGCCGATGGAGGCACCAAGATCTGCAGCGGCGTCCAGAAAGCGTTGGAGGTGAGTCAAGTCCTAAATGACCGGCCAGAACTGACTGCATGAGTGCGAGCTCTGACCTGTCCAGCTACATTTGCACATGAAGCAGGGCACAAAAGGGCTAATGAGGAGCAGAGAGGGGACTGTTATGATGAGACTGTTACTGAGAGATATCCATAAACTCACAGCTAATGATAATGTATCAGTCGTTCTCAAACACATCCAAATTTGAACTCCAGTTCATCAGCTTGCTTTTGAATTTTAAATCATTTCTGTTCTTCAAAGTGTTTTTCAAATTGATATCTACTAAAGGAGGAACATTGTTGCATTTTGTTCAGGTTTTATAGTATGGGTTCTCAAAGTGGTACAGGCTAACAGATTTGTGGTCAATTATATCTATAAGGTGGTGGCACAGTGGTGCAGTGGATAGCATTGTTGTTTCTGAGCACTTATGGACCTGGGTGTTATCTGTGTGGAGTTTGTATATTTTTCCTGTGTTTGCGTGGGTTTGCTCCTACAGCCCAAAAGCATTCTGGTAGGTTAATTGTCTGCTGGGAAAATTGTCCTTGGTGTGAGTGTGTCTGTGTCTACCCTGAGATGAGTGTGCAAGGCTGGATTCACCCTGGGTGGGACACCAGTCCATCAGAGGGCACGTACAGACACAAAGTTAGATATACTGTAGACCCACACACTTACACCAGCCACAATTTTCCTGAACTGTTGGAGAAAACCGGAGTACCTGGAGGAAAACAACAGGGAAACCATGCAAACTTCACATGGATCGAGTTAATGTAGCCAATTTAACATTAACTAAATACAAATGACCAGTACAGGGATCAGCAAGGGGTTCCAAATGACAAAAACTATAAAAGTGAAAGCAGGCTGCATTTATGAATTATTAGCTTATCATTAACTTATTATAATTATTAATCATTATAATTATTAACTTATTACTTATTTGTTTGGGATATTTCTTCTCCCCAGTCACGATTTGGGTTATATGCGGTATTCGTCTAGTTATAATGTTGTATGCACACTGCTCAGTGCCTTGGAGTTCCAGGGATATATTTCATTTCACTTCCAAGGTGGGTAAACGGCGTGGCTGTGTCATGCTTGCTCTCAATGAAGTATCGCAAAACTGCACTAGAATCACCACAACTGCCAGCAGTTTGTCACGGATGTCGGAAAGGACGAACCGTGGAATGGCAGGGGAGCGAAAATAGACCCTATGCGTAGCAGCGAGACGGGGGTTAGCCCAGGCTCAGCTGTTCAGGAGAAGCCGTATAGAAACCTAGGCCCTCAGGCCAAGGACAGGAGTGACCTGGTGCTAGGTGGGTCTCAAGACATCCGAACCTCAATGCTGAGCGAGGAGCAGAGCAGAAGCAGGAAGTAAATAGGCTCCACAACAAGACGCACCAGAAAGACAAGAATAATCACAGGGAACTAGGAACAGGAGGAAAGTAGAGCGCCCTCTAGGTGTACTGGGCGTGACACAGTTACTATAACCCCAGATCAGGTAGAAAATCAATCCCACTTGTGCACACTTCGACCTGGCTGTTGAAGACCTGACCCTGTCATACTCGGGTTGCAGTCTTAGAGATCTTCATCTTAGTTTGGGAATTCATAGTGTGCTTACCTCATTTTCTGACTTGTGCTTTGTTTGACTCCACTCTTGGATTTCCCCTATGGACTGTGCTTTGTTTTTGAGTCTCTCTGGCTTTGACCCTTATTTGTTTTGGATGATGGCTTTGGGATGATTGCCCATGGCTTGCTCTCTCACCTTTAAGCTCATTCCTTCTCTAGACTTGGACCCAGCCTGCAGCTTCTGACTGCTGTTCTTCAACGGGAAAGTGCGACAGTTATGGGCTGGTGCATGACTTGCATCTGTGTGTATCAGCTCGCATGACTTTAATGGGCATCTCTAATAAACCAGTACAGTGTTTAGTTAAAATCAAATGCAATGGAAATTGTAGAGAAAAAAATGAAAAGGCTCCACCATGCTGGATGTCAAACATGTGCTCAAAGCCTGGGCAGGAAATAGGATCAGCAATAAGCACAGGAGCAGCTTTAATATAGTTACAGGGTCACAGCACAGCACCCCTTTGAAAAATATGATTTTCTAATTTATTTGGTTTGACATGGAGTCAAAGTACCCTACATCTGTTTATACAGCTGGGTATTTGACTGGGCTGTGTGGCACAGAAGAGGCATTCCGAATTGTAAATCCACTGATCACCACTAGAGGGCAAAGAAAGACGACACACCTGGCTCGGTCCTCACCTCCATCATCCGCGTGGGAATGAATGTCAAGATCATTACCCACTCTGAAGGAGCAGCTACATAAGATTCCCACACAAGTGTTTTTGCGTTTGTTTCAGAACTGAAGCTCAGGTGCACATTCCTGTTTCTTTGCCCCTCGTTAGAAGAGAAAGGCCTCCTCTTTCTTTTTTTCAACTGTTTTGCAAGGGATTATTCCATCCCAGGGAGGACCCCTCGTTGGTCTTCTATCTCCTATCTGAGATATTGACCTGAGCCTGCAATCGCCGGCGGTGCATATTTTCTGAACCAACATCTGTTACAGCTGATTCAGGTGAAGCACTGTACCTCACTGAGGAGCACAGCAGCAGTGTCTCACCTGGGATTTGAACCCCGAGCGCTGCTCCACACTGCTGTCCTGACCAGTTCCTCCTCTCCCAGGTTCTCCGACAGGATGACGGGGACACGGCTGGGGACGAGATCATTCTCCTGACGGATGGTGAAGACAGCAGCGTAGGGTCCTGTCTGGAGGAAGTGAAGAGGAGTGGTGTCCACGTCCACACCATCGCTCTGGGACCCAGTGCCGACCCCCGGCTGGAGGAGTTTGCGACCGGGACAGGTATTTCAGCCAGGGGTCGAGACTCTCCACTGTTCTACCTTGTGAGCTTAGCTTCCTGCAAAGCAGTGCATTGAGACAATCACATATTGGGAAACATCTGGACTGCTTCTATCTGAACAAGAGGAAAGGGGATATGGTTTGTCTTTCCAGATTCTTTTGAAAGTTGAAAGGAAGTGTTTTTTTTATTTTTCAAGGGGCAAGGACACAGGGGTTTTCCTTTCCCTGAAATTAACTGAACAAAATTCAGGGAATGCAGGAATCAGCAGAACAAAACCAACCCTTTCTAAATCCTTGTTGGAGATCTCTTAAAATGTCATGGTTTTGCAGACACTCCAATTACATCTGTTGTTTCCGTAACCTTCTTGATAAAGTAAGACTGTTTGTGATCCACGTCTCCTGGATCACTACCCATCCCCTTTGCATGATTTAGTTTAGATTGAGCAATTTTCCCATCTGTGAGTACTGTGGCAAACCTATTCGAGTTGAAATTTCCTAGATAGGTGTCATTTCTTTGAGCATGACTGAGAAAACACCTTCCAAATAGAACATGTACCAGAATGCTTGGATGTTAAGTGACATCACATTGGTTTGTAATGCTGTCCATTTAGTGCTGCCATATCTAAATCCATTGTGATTTCATTGAACAGGAGGAAAGAGTTTCTCAGCCAATGACAAACTGGACTCCAACGCACTGATGGATGCATTCAGTGACATCACTTCTCAGTCTGGAGATGACATCACTAGTGCTGTCCAGGTGTGGCTTTGAGCTGCTCTTACCGTTCCTACTATTATAATTTTTAGGTTGTTATAAAACAATTGTCTAATAATGGGAGCACTCAAGGGCTCAGAATGCTTCAGCATCTATAATGTCCCACAAGATGATGTACAGCTTCAAGTTTCGCGGATGTCAACCAAACACATCGATCACATGAAAAATGGTAACAAAGAACAATATTCAGACAGAATATGTCGTGAATTCCTGGAAATTCATTACAGAACAGTCTCTGTCTCATGCACAGTAATATTGCAATTATCCAGAGAGTAATTGCAATAAAAGAATCAAGTGTCGCTCTAATTGTAAAAGAATTTGCTGATAACAATTATGTGGTCTCAGCCCCATCTCGTCTGATGAAATATTTAAGACATAGGAAAGAAAGGCAAAATGTTCGAATTTGCCATGCACCCCAGGGAGAGTCACCACAGGAAGGTAGGGTCAGGAGCTGGGCTGAGATGGCTGTAATGATGGACAGTGAGCAGCTGGGACCTTCCACAAGTTGAGGGGTAGATTTCAGTAAAGCAGTGGTGTGTTCTAGGGTGAGTGAGCACAGGAGAGAACAGATACAGCAGATCAGACAGACAAGGAAGAGGGAAAAGGGGTAGCAGATCACACAGTGTAGGAAGGGGGTATAAAGGCAGCAGACTAGACAGAGGATGAAGAAGGGAATGAGACTGCAGTCACACAGATTAGGATGAGGGAACAGAGGCAGCAGATCAGACAATGAAGGAAGAGGGGGCATGTAAAGAAGATTAGACAGAGGAGGATGAGGGAACAGGGAGCAAGTCAGAGGAAGACGAAAGAACACAGGCGGCAGATCAGACAGAGGAGGAGGGAACGGGGGACCAGATCCAACAGAAGAAAGAGGGAATAAAGGCAGCAGATCAGACAGAGGATGAAGAGGGACAAAAGGCTGTGGATCACACAGCTCACACAGATGGGGATGAGGGAACAAAGCTAGCAGATCAGACAACAGAGGAAGAGGGAAAATGCAGATAAGATCAAACAGAGGGAAATGGGGGAACAGGGAGCAAATCAAACAGAAGAAGATAAGAGAACACAGACAGCAGATCATACTGCGAAGGAAAAAGAAGCAGAAGAAGCATATCAGACAGATGAAGAAGGGTGAATTTGGGGAGCAGATCTGACAGAGGAGGAAGATGGAAGTGGGGGAGCAGATCAGAGAAGGGTGATTATGGGTTATAAAATGTGTCCATGACTTCTTGTGGTCATAGAAACATCCTGAACAAAATTCCAAGATTACAAAAGTTTAAAACTTGTGCACCCCTTGAGTCAGACTCCAAATTAGTATCAAACATCTTATCCCTATATTAGATAATATTATCAGGTTTGCAAAATAAATCTGAAATACATCTGAGTTTGGTGGAACATTTTAAACAGGAAACCTCTTCTCTAGCACGTCTAACATTGTTGTGTTCCTTTAAGGCCAGTTCTAGAGACGGCTTCCAGCTTCCTTTCCTGAGGGACTGGAGGAGGTGAATCTCCAGTCTAATTTGTTATCTTTTAGACTTTGGCGCTTGACTTTTTTCTCTCTCTTCTTTCAAATCCAGCTGCTGAGCAAAGGGGGTAGGACTATCCCAGGGTCATGGTTCCAGGGTGAAGTCCCTGTGGACTCCACTGTTGGCAAAAACACCGTGCTGGCATTCACCTGGGAACATGCCCAGCCAGACATCACAGTCCGCAGCCCGAGTGGAGGATCCTACAAAAATAACGACATGGAAATACACTCAGGGGAGAAAATCGCCAAGCTGAACATCCCTGGAATAGCCGAGGTACTGAACACACAGGAACAATTACTAAATCAATAAAGCCATTCAGGCATTAGGAGAGTTGAATAGAGACTTCAACATTCATTTACATTTGTCTTATATAATCATTATAAGATGCTTGATGTCATTATTGCAGTACTTCATTTAATTAAATATCACATTTGATATTTAGAGTACGTTCTGAGTAAAAGCTGGAGGTTGTTAGTGAAAATCAGGTGTCTGATGGGAACAAGAGAAAAACGGTTTTGATGGGTGAAGTGAAAATAGTTTAGGTCCTGTTTTTTTAAGTAGATCACTTTCTCTTGACAACATCAATTACTGTTGTTTTTACAAAGTCAGTTCTTTAACAGACCTTGAGGAAGTTTTGTGACTGATGAAGAGCTCTATTGTTTAGTTAAAATATTCCAGTTATGATTCCATACATATTAAGTACTAACACTAACCTTACATACCTGCTGATATTGTCCCTTCCTGATATTGTTTTGATGTGCACTATGTCCTGTACATTTTAAGCAAGCCTTTTTTATATCTTGACACTTACAGAATTCTGCCCTGGCTCCAAGCATGTCTCATTTTCCATCGGTCAGTTTAGCTCATCTGTACTGAGCTACACCAAATTAAATTGAAACAATCATTTTTAATGACACCTGCAGAACTCAGCACTATGAATCATTTAGCTGCTTCAGCCCTATAGGATTCTAAAGGATGCAGACACTCTAAAATATGGCTGCTTTTACAGTACATCTGTCTGGGGTGGCACCAAAAATCTCAAGGTTGGCAAATCTCCACCTCTTCTTCTCTTTGCTACAAGCATCCTCTTTACAGAGCTCCTTTCATCCTTGCCTGCTGCCCTTCTGGTTCATCTCTCTGCTCTGCTAAAGATGCCAAAACATGTTCGTTGACCTGCAAGTGCCTGTATTAAATTCTCATTCTTGGTTAAATCTTGCAGATTGGTATATGGAGCTACAAGATTGTCAACACCCACAGCTCCCCCCAGACCTTCACATTGCTAGTGACCTCCAGAGCCGCCGATGAATGTGTCCCTCCGGTCACTGTCACTGGAGGCATAAGCGAGACACAGACAACCTACCCTCAGCCCCTCCTGATCTCTGCTCAGCTGTCCCAGGGCGCCTGGCCTGTCATCAATGCCAACGTCACAGCTATAGTGGACCTTGGTGAAAAGACCGTGAATAAACTGCGTCTGGTCGACAGCGGTACAGGCACGTGTTGACTGTCTGTCATTTGCACATTACACATATCAGGGCAGTTCAGGGAGCTTTGGAGGTACAGCCCTTTATTTAACCAGATAAATCAACTGGGAATAGGTTCTCATTTCCAAAACTTTTAAAAATCACAAACTAATACAGCTTGGCCGGAGACCACTGCACTGTAAAACATACTCCACAGTAGTGGGAAGGTACTGTATGATGCCAGAGCATAATGTTTTTTTAATAATCTAGCTAGAATGCGTCTGTCATTTACCTGACTGACAGTTGGTTTGGTGACCATGTAGCCTTGTGCTTTAAATCATAGTCATGTTGAAAAGAGAAATGTATCCCGGTTTTGGGTCTGAAGGAGTTTTTCCTCTAACATTTGCCAGAACTGTGTTCCCATCAGTCTTGACAAGCTTCCCAGTCCCTGCTGATGAAGAGCAGATCTATAATACTACTGCACCCCCATGCTTGACTGTAGGGATGGTGTTGATTGAGTCATGCACTGTGTTGAGTTTGTGCAAAATTGTGTGGCTCATTAAAGTGATTTTTTGGACCTAAATTCCTTTAGGTTTGCTACAGCAAAGGGGTTGAATTCATGTCTACTTATGCCTGGGCTGAATTCTTTTGCAAGGACCTGAATGTCATACTGAGAGTCTAGTGGACTTTTTCAATTGAAGTGGTTCCTCCTTCTCTCTCTCTAGCTGCTGTCTTGCCATCTAGTGTTCATTGCCATCTCTCTCCTTCTCAGTTCAATGTACTGTGGACTGTACAGTCAGCTTATTCTCCGCCTGTGTTTATACAACTCTCTCTTTGCAGGAGCTGATAAAACGAAAGATGATGGCATATACTCAGCTATGTTCCACAGCTTTAAGGGTAACGGGAGATACAGTGTAAAGTTTGAGGTGCAGGGTGTCAAGGGCGGAGTGGAGTACCCCAAAAATGCTGTTCCAGAAAGACCTCGACATAGCAGTGGTACGAAAGACTTAGAAATACAAAGGATACATGCAAACTAAAATAAAGACACCACAATACTCGGAATAAAACAGACACACTCTAACACACACAATACAATATGCACAAAACACACAATGAAATGCACTCTACAGTACAACATGCACAAGAACAATATGCAGAATACACTATACACACTACAATACTTGAATTATAACACACCAATAATTACAATACACACACTACAATGTGTACTCGTCAATACACACTACAAAGAGCACAATACCATACATATACAACAATATGAACCACATACAGAAGTGTTAACCTCAACACACTTAGACATGTACACTTAAATTAACTTTCCCATTTCTCTCACTCACGTACACACAAAATCACAGCAAGGACCTACTGCCACTTGTAACACTGTAATCTTTCTTTCTTTTAATTCATAGGTAGGATGCGTCGTAGCGCCCCCTCTCTTCGCCAGACTAGCACAGCTCTCGGCAGCTTCAGCCGCACTGCCAGTGGGGGCACAGTGACAGTGAAGGGAGTGCCAGCTGTGCTCAGGGATGACTTCCCCCCTGGAAAAGTGACCGACCTGACCGCCTCTGTGGCCAACAACACTGTCGTTCTGCAGTGGACTGCACCTGGAGATGACTACTACACTGGGACAGGTGAGAGCACAGACTGGACACCCATCACTACACTGGGACAGGTGAGAGACATAGACTGGACACCCATCACTACACTGGGACAGGTGAGAGACACAGACTGGACACCCATCACTACACTGGGACAGGTGAGAGACACAGACTGGACACCCATCACTACACTGGGACAGGTGAGAGCACAGACTGGACACCCATCACTACACTGGGACAGGTGAGAGACACAGACTGGACACCCATCACTACACTGGGACAGGTGAGAGACACAGACTGGACACCCATCACTACACTGGGACAGGTGAGAGCACAGACTGGACACCCATCACTACACTGGGACAGGGGACAGGTGAGAGACACAGACTGGACACCCATCACTACACTGGGACAGGTGAGAGACACAGACTGGACACCCATCACTACACTGGGACAGGTGAGAGCACAGACTGGACCCCCATCACTACACTGGGACAGGTGAGAGCACAGACTGGACACCCATCACTACACTGGGACAGGTGAGAGACACAGACTGGACACCCATCACTTTACTGGGACAGGTGAGAGACACAGACTGGACACCCACCACTACACTGGGACAGGGGACAGGTGAGAGACACAGACTGGACACCCATCACTACACTGGGACAGGGGACAGGTGAGAGACACAGACTGGACACCCATCACTACACTGGGACAGGTGAGAGACACAGACTGGACACCCATCACTACACTGGGACAGGTGAGAGCACAGACTGGACACCCATCACTACACTGGGACAGGTGAGAGCACAGACTGGACACCCATCACTACACTGGGACAGGTGAGAGACACAGACTGGACACTCATCACTACACTGGGACAGCTGAGAGACATAGACGGGACACACATCTCTACACTGAGACAGGTAAGAGACACAGACTGGACACCCATCACAACACCGGGACAGCTGAGAGACATACAGACTAGAACCCCAGTCCTTTTTCCAAACCCCTCTGATCTTCCTCTCCCTCTCCTCCAGTCTCCAGCTATGACATCAGAATTGGCCTCAGCCCACAGGCCCTGAGAGAGAGCTTCACTGCTGCTCTGCCCCTCAACACCTCCTCTCTGCACAGTGTTCCAGCAGGACAGACCCAGACTCTCCTCCTGCCTTTGGAGTCCTTGGCTGCCATGAACCAATCTGTGGTCTACCTCGCCCTGCGCGCCACGGATGAAGAGGGGGGCACCTCTGAGATCTCCAGCATCACCCAGTTGTCCACATACGAGGCCCTCTCCCAGGCTCCTGCTGGATCTGATCCATCACGCTGCTGGTTGTACCTCTGGATCTGCTGGATCTGAGTATCCGAAATGCATATGGGATCTTATATAACCCTGTGATGTACAGTAACAGTATCATGCTACTGCCCTTGCTTTAAAGTACTCAGGTTAAAATCTGGAGTATTATTATAGTCACTCTCTGCAGACTGGAAAAAAATTGACATTAGGCTGGTGAAAAGTGATATTTTTATCTGTTTGAAACTCAGTTTCCAAAACCCTTAATTTTATCAGTTGTAGGTAGTTTTCAGGCCAAATAATGGATTCAGAAGCACTTGGCAGTATGTAACCTGTAAGCTTCCAGATAGAGTACCGATGAGTCTGTTTTCAGATTATTTGCTATATCTCTAATCATGTTTGCAATGTGGTTGTTTGGATTTCTAAAGGACTGGGGTTAATTGAACAACTGGATGCGTTCTGGTGAACGCAGTCCTGCTACACAGATGATTTCATCTTTTAGTGTCATCTTGAACTCTGTCACCTTCGATTTTGTGAGAAAAGAGTTTGGTTCGTTTTTTTTTTTCTGTTCTTCACAGGGAATTAATGTTTTCTTTAAAGTCTCTATGTGCCAATCCTTCTCATTCAAACTGTAATTTGGGGTTAAGAGTGGTTCACTGGGTTAAGATTGATTGTGCTGACTGGTGTTTTCAGTTTAGCAAGAAATGGTTTGACTCCTTATGCGTCTAAATAAAATACTCCTACTGTATGTGTGCATGTTTGACTGCGCAATTATCTAGTTCTTCCATACATTAATTGTTTAACTGCTTTATCCAGTACAGGCTGGTGGGGGAGCTGTAGCCAGGAAACAACAGACACAAGGCATGTTACATGACACAAACACACTCACACTAGGCCAGTGATACCAGAAGCCAGATAACCTATGAGCATGTTATGGGATTTGGGAAGAAAACAGAGCACCCAGATGAAATGAGAAGAATACACAAGTTCCACACAGATGAATGACTATATGATGACCATATGAATTGAGCCTAGAGCCCCAGCACCATAAGGCAGCAATACCTGCTGTGCCACCTTGTCACACTTACTGTATCTAGAAAAGGCTAGGGTTAGGGTCAGAACTAGTTTTTTACTACAGGTGCTGGATTTTGGGTCCCAGGTGAACTTTAGGACGAGTGACAATTTGTTCCTTTTTTCTGAGACTTTTGGCTGATTGTATTGTACATTGCACTATTCAGGAATTGTATTCCAAAACAGAGTCAATGAAAACTTGTATGAAAACCTGTCATACTCTAATATTCTCATTTAATGTGCAACTAGACGTATAACTGGAGTCATCATATAATGGTAATTGTAACCCAAACTTTACACTGCCAGGAAATACACACTCATATAAATACCATTTTGGCAGCACTTTTTCAGCTGATTGGAAATGTGCTTCAAGACGATACAGTAAAGAATAAAAGAAGAAAAATTCCCAAGAGCTTTTTTCATGGGTGATTGTTACAGAATCCAAATTTTTGTTTTGAGAAACAGATACAAACACGCTGACAGTAGAGCTTCAGAGACACACTGCGGAATTGCTCTGTTGAAACATCGGCTAGGCTTGGGGTTAGCATTCCCACACTAATTGGACATTTGTTTCACTCAGTGCTGGATTGTGTGTTCCAAGTGCACTTTAGAACAAGTGGTAATTTGCTCCTTTATTCAACTTTTTTTTTTCTGAGAATGTCGGCTGCTTATATTGTATATTGCACCGTTCAGTACTTGAGTCAGACAAAAAAGTTGAAAGAAAATCTTTCCTACAGTGTTAACTCTCTTAATTGAATTTAGTAATTTAACTTGATGTATAAATGTACTCAACCTTTAGTGGTTCTTGTATCCCAAACCCTACACTTTATGCCAGCAGCCATATCACCCTGCAACTCACAACTGGCAACCCACTGAAGCTCAGCAGGTGTGAGCCTGGTCAGTACCTGGATGGGAGACCTCCTGGGAAAAACTAAGGTTGCTGCTGGAAGAGGTGTTAGTGGGGCCAGCAGGGGGCGCTCACCCTGCGGTCCATGTGGGTCCTAATGCCCCAGTATAGTGACGGGGACACTGTACTGTAAACAGGCGCCGTCCTTCGGATGAGATGTAAAACTGAGGTCCTGACTCTCTGTGGTCATTAAAAATCCCAGGGTGTTTCTCGAAAAGAGTAGGGGTGTAACCCCGGCGTCCTGGCCAAATTTCCCATTGGCCCTTACCAATCATGGCTTCCTAATAATCCCCCTCTATGAATTGGCTACATTACTCTGCTCTCCTCCCCACTGATATCTGATGTGTGGTGAGTGTTCTGGCGCACTATGGCTGCCGTCGCATCATCCAGGTGGATGCTGCACATTGGTGGTGGTGGAGGGGAGTCCCCATTACCTGTAAAAGCGCTTTGAGTGGAGTGGCCAGAAAAGCGCTATATAAGTGTAAGCAATTATTATTATTATTGGCCTCAAATCCATGCTCATTTAAATACCAATGTTACAGCATTTTTTCAGCAGACTGAAAATTTGCCAAATTAAGATACACGATTGAAGAAGCTTTTTTCAATGGTTTTCACTATTTTAGATTCCTATTTTTTAGTTTGAAGGACACATTCAAATCTGATGACTGGAGAGCTTCAGAGAATCACTGCAGAATTACTCTGTTGAAACCCCAGCTAGGATTAGGGTTAGCATTCCCACACTACTGGGACATTTTTTACACTTCCTGGATTTTGGGTCTCAAGTGAACTTTGCATTCAAGCTGGCATTCAAACAACACAAAGACAATTTTTATGCTAAGAACCGGATTTTGGGGCCCAAGACAGCTTTAGGACGAGTGTTTTTTTGGTCCTTTCTAAAAAAAATTATTTGGGAAACTCCAGGCTTCCTGGATGGTGCGGTGTACCATTCGGAAATTGTTGCAAAACAGTCCGTTAGATCAAAAGGAGGAAAAAACATTACCGAATCGAACAAATTTGGAACATCTTTTCTCAACGGCTACAATTGTTTCTCACTGATACAGTTTGCTTTGGGGAATATATCAAAATCCGATGATTGGAAGGCTTCATAGAAAGATTGCGAAATGGCTCAGTTGGCACCCCAGCTAGGGTTAGGGTTAGCACTCACGCACTACTTACACGGTTTTTAAGCTCAGGACTGCATTATGGGCCCAAATCAAGTTTAGGACAATAATAATAATAATAATAATTGCTAACACTTATATAGCGCTTTTCTGGACACTCCACTCAAAGCGCTTTACAGGTAATGGGGACTCCCCTCGACCACCACCAATGTGCAGCATCCACCTGGATGATGCGACGGCAGCCATAGTGCGCCAGAACGCTCACCACACATCAGCTATCAGTGGGGAGGAGAGCAGAGTAATGTAGCCAATTCATAGAGGGGGATTATTAGGAGGCCATGATTAGTAAGGGCCAATTGGAAGTTTGGCCAGGACACCGGGGTTACACCCCTACTCTTTTCGAGAAGCGCCCTGGGATTTTTAATGACCACAGAGAGTCAGGACCTCGGTTTTACGTCTCATCCGAAGGACGGCGCCTGTTTACAGTATAGTGTCCCCGTCACTATACTGGGGCATTAGGACCCACATGGACCGCGGACAAGTGATTCCGTGCTCCTATCTGAATTTTGTTTTTCCGGAAACTCTCTGGGGCCTGGATGGCCAGTGCACCGCTGGTAAATTTCAACCAAAACTGATTCGGTCGGATCAAAATTTGAAACCAAGCATTATTGAATGCCATTCACTTGCAAGAGATTTGATCAATGGTTTTGATTTTATGCCATTCATACCTTTAGGTTTGGGGCACATGTCAAAATCCGATGCCCAGAGAGGTTCAGGTATAGATCGTGGAAATGCTCAGTTGCCACCCCAGTAGGGTTAGGGTTAGCATTCACACACTACTTACACAGTTTTTAAGCTGAGGTCTGCATTTTGGGCCCAAGCCAAGTTTAGGACGAGTGATTTCTTGATCCTGTCTGAAATCTTTTTTTCCGGAAACTCTCTGGGGCCTGGAAGTCATGGTGCACCGCTGGTAAATTTAAACCAAAACTGATGTGGTCGGATCAAAATTTGTAACCAAGCATTTTTGTATGTCATTCACTTACAAGAGCTTTGATCAGTTGTTTTGATTTTATCCCATTCATCCATTTAGGTTTGGGGAACATGTCAAAATACCCAGAGAGGTTCAGATACACAGATTCAGCCATTCAAAACGCACGGTACAACCCCATACCGTACAACTGGGGTACTCATGGTACATCGGTTGTTAGTGAAACGATTTAATCTTTTAATCTCTTTACTGTGCATGAGCTTAGAAGGTGGAAGGTTGTGTACTTTTGTCCAACTGAGCAAAATTGCTTTTATAAAAAATACCCGACTTTTTAATGTATATTGATTAACATGCTGTTATACACAGTTTTAAATTATTAAAAGTCTAAAGAGTATATAACTTAAATTCTTAATTGGAAAAAGATTGTCCCTCAGCAGTGTTTTCTGGCGACAGCTCAAACGCTTTTTGAAATGGCTCAGTTGAAGCCACAGCTAGGGTTAGGTTTAGAAACTCTACTTCGACAATTTTGACGCTCGGCACCGGATTTTGGGGCCCATGATGAGCTTTGGGACTCTTCTGGAATTTCTTTTCTGGGGGAAACTCCAGGCTGCCTGGATGGCGCAGTGTACCATTAGGAAATTGTGTTGCAAAAAGGTCCGTCGGATCAAAAGAGGGAACAAAGCATTATCAAATCTAATACATTTGAGACATCTTTTCTCAACGGCTGCAATTGTTTCTCACTCATACAGTTTGCTTTGGGGAATATATGAAACTCCGATGACTGGAGGGCTTCATAGAAAGATTGCGAAACGGCTCAGTTGAAACCCCAGCTAGGGTTTGGGGTAGCACTCACACTACTCAGACAATTTTTAAGCTCAGGGCTGGCTTTTGGGTCCCATATTAATTTTGATTTTGAATTTTAGGAAAAGTGGTAATATGCTCCTATCTTCATCTCTTTTTTTTTAGACTTTTGGCTGCTTATGATGAATATTCCGCCGTTCGGTACTTTTATTCCAAAACTGAGTCATACAAAAAGTTGTTGCAAGTAGTCGTAAATGACAAAATGAAGAGAATTTACTAAGCAGGAGAGGTTTTCCTGCAACTTTTTGTCTGACTCGGGTTTGGAGCACAAGTACCGAACGGTGCAATGTACAATATGAGCAGGCAAAAGACTTTGAAAAAAAAGGTGAAGATAGGCTCATTGCTTATTCATCGTGCAGTACGCATCCTTAACAGCTAACTTCAGACTCAATGTGTTTGCCCCATGTACTTTGCGCCTGGTCTGCCACATTTTTTTTCTCCACTACATATTCATTGCTCCTGTTGTTAATATTTACTATGTTTGTAAGATACTGTGTACGTCCTGAGAGATCAGCGTGAATCAGAATTCCAGTGCACATGAACATAGAGCATTAAACTCCTCTACTCTGCTCTCTACTCATCGTGAGATTGTCACGCCCTCTACAGCCAGAGGGCGCTCCTACTCTGTCCTGACCCTAGTTTCCCTGTGTTTTGCTTGTCTTTCCAGTGTGTCCTTGTGTGGGGCTATATATTTCCAGGTCACGCTTTCCTCCTCGCTCAGCATTGAGGGTTTTGGATGTCTTGAGACCCACCTACTGTAGCACCAGGTCGTCTCCTCCGCGGCCTGAGGGCCTGAGGGCGTAGGTTTCTACCCGACATCATCTGATCTCCTGAGCCCGGGCTAACCCCCGTTTTGCCGCTACGCATAGGGTCTTCAATGCTCTCCTGGCCATTCCACGGCATGCCTTTCCGACATCCGTGACAGAGGTGGGGCGACAGTGCAAGGAACTGAGAAACCTTAATTCTGTCCAACGTTAAGGACTTGGCGTGTATGGGAAACGTTGCTCAGCTTGGCGAATAGCTTCTCACAGGCCTGAGGAGTCAGCGTCTCCCAGGGGGTCTCCCGCCATCGCCGTGCACAGCCCCAAACGAAGCCCAAGAGGAGGGAAATAAGAAAAGCACTCTCTCTAGCCAGAGAGTAAATCGTCATGGATGCAAAGGTGCAAATTCGCCTGATCTTCAGGGAGTGTGTCCCCAAGGGGCTGGGAGCGATTCGCGCCCCGCGGTTGCTAGGGACAACCGCCGCATTCACGCGATTTCCACCCCGCGGCCTAACCCGCGCTGACGAGGTCCGGACGGCGGTCAGTCAGACCGAAGTCAGTCTGAATTGGCCCTTATTGATGGCCGTTTTGGGCGCGCTGCCGACTTCACCGAGCACTTCCTGCCTGGAGGGGAAGCCGCCCGGTCCCGTCTGGACTCGGCCGGAAATCGAAGAGACAAACCGCTTTTGTGGCCTGCCATCAGTTCTTCCTGCACATTGATTGTGTGGGGGGGTGCAGGGAGTCAGAGAGCAGATCAGTTTGAAGTTTTCCCATGTGCTTCACGCAGCTGGGGCTCGGCAGAGCCAAACAGAGTGACACAGCGCTTTGGCACAGGCCATTTCTCCAGGCCATTTCCAAGGAAGGCTTCATACCTTGACAACCCAGCAGCAGCCTCCAGTGCTTCCTCATGAAGAACAAGTCACTGTTCCAGAAGAGCGAACGTGTGCTTAAATACCAGCACTGGCGGAACACGTCTAAACCTCCAAAATGCTGCCCTTGCTCGTCAAGTTCTCGCACATTTCCCATCACTGCCTCAGAGTCGCTCGACTGGTCTACCGTCTTAAACAGCAAGGGGCTGACGTCTCCAGTCTTTACTCCTGCGCACCGGCGGCTGAAGTTATCTTTCTGCTGTTGCTGGTTCCCAAAGTGGAAAGAGTGATCAGAGACGAACACAGGGGGGTTCAAACTAAAATAAAAAAGTAAAACATGAAATCCCTTTTCTTAGTTGAACAGAATTGTGCCCCACCCCTGTGACACCGTCACGGGATGAGATCCTCAGATCAAGGCACTATTAGCAGCTTTTTATTTGCAAATTGCTGGTCAGAGGGCTTAAAACAAATTGACAACTTTTTGTGAAAGTACATCAGCTATAACTATAGTTTATTCCGATTTCATTAGAATTTGGTCTGATTGCAGAAAATGTTGACTAGAAAATGGAAACGGACTGTAAGGACAAAAGTTTGTTCAAGTGCTTGTTGCTAGAAACTTTGTTTCAAAGCTTTTGTTTACATATGTTTGGGAAAAAAAGGATATTTTGCATTTCTTAAACTAAGTTATGCCCTGGTAGCACTGGTATAAGAAAGCAATGGGGGATATTGTATTTTCCAGTCTTGTGAATGACCCCAGGACCAGCAAGTCTGGAGTTAATCCTCTGAAAGGGCGATATGACTGGGGTGTATGGTGTGAATTTCAGCCCTGCAGCTGTGTAAGACTCCAGTGAGAGTCTGAGCTCTTAAGGTTTTGGAAACATAGTTGTGTAGATCTCTGTGATTTCCCTGTGCTGTAGAAACAGACATGCTTTGTAGATGCCTGTTGCGTTCACAAAAGAACCGGACCGCTAGCCTGACTAGAATAGCTTGATCCTGACTCATTACATGCTCTTTACATACTCCAGCTTGTTTTGTAGGAAAATATATTACAGGCACGTAGTCTGCCTCAGGGGCAGAGGGCGGAGTCCCAGGACACAGCAGCATTTAAAAACTGCTCTTCACTCCACAACACAGCAACGTTCCTAGAGCTGTGTTGCTGCCCCAGGGCTCAGGAGAGGAGACCGACAGGGACAGTGGGACCTCAGGGAGGGACAGGGCTCAGGAGAGGAGACGGACAGGGACAGTGGGAGCTCAGGGAGGGACAGGGCTCAGGAGAGGAGACCGACAGGCACAGTGGGACCTCAGGGAGGGACAGGGCTCAGGAGAGGAGACCAACAGGGACAGTGGGACCTCAGGGAGGGACAGGGCTCAGGAGAGGAGACCGACAGGGACAGTGGGAGCTCAGGGAGGGACAGGGCTCAGGAGAGGAGACCGACAGGGACACTGGGACCTCAGGGAGGGACAGGGCTCAGGAGAGGAGACAGACAGGGACAGTGGGAGCTCAGGGAGGGACAGGGCTCAGGAGAGACTGACAGGGACAGTGGGAGCTCAGGGAGGGACAGGGCTCAGGAGAGACCGACAGGGACAGTGGGAGCTCAGGGGGGGACAGGGCTCAGGAGAGACCGACAGGGACAGTGGGAGCTCAGGGGGGGACAGGGCTCAGGAGAGGAGACCGACAGGGACAGTAGGAGCTCAGGGAGGGACAGGGCTCAGGAGAGGAGACGGACAGGGACAGTGGGAGCTCAGGGAGGGACAGGGCTCAGGAGAGACTGACAGGGACAGTGGGAGCTCAGGGAGGGACAGGGCAAAGGAGAGGAGACCGACAGGGACAGAGCTGTGCTTCTATCACCTTCAAAGGTAAATGCTGTATTGAGATTTTCTAAGTAATAAAAGTTATGTTTTCACTATCGGCATTCAGCAACGTACCAGAAATAAATGCTTACTGCAGGTGCTGTTCCAGCTGCTCTAGGATATCAATAAATTCAGTAAATTGTGGAAGAAGGAAAGAACAACATCTTTAAACAAGTGAAGCTTGAAAGGGAAAGTATAATGTGCAATGTTGAGTGTCTGATCTATGCTCCTGCGATGCATTGATCATCCTTGTCCCATTGATCTTTGTATTTCTTTAAGATAATTCTTATCTTTAATAAAAAAGTATTTCCCAGTTATTTCACATTGTGAAATAAAAGGGACTTCACCCGGAAGCATTTTGTTTGTGATTGCTAGTAAATGTTTTGACTCAATGTTACCTGCATAACTGCATTCTTAAGCTGGCTCCCTTTCTATCTTTTTCTGTCTTTATCTTTTTCTGTCTTTCTTCCTTGTTCCTGTTAGCAACATTTATAATTATGCCTTTTGTATTATGGTACTGTGTCTCGGTGCTGTGTGTGACAGTCCAGTCTATACTGATACTGTGTCTCGGTGCTGTGTGTGACAGTCCAGTCTATACTGGTACTGTGTCCCAGTGGAATGTGTGACAGTCCAGTCTGTATTGATACTGTGTCTCGGTGCTGTGTGTGACAGTCCAGTCGATGAAGGTACTGTGTCCCACTGGAGTGTGTGACAGTCCAGTCTGTACTGGTACTGTGTCTCGGTGCTGTGTGTGACAGTCCAGTCTGTACTGGTACTGTGTCTCGGTGCTGTGTGTGACAGTCCAGTCTGTACCGGTAATGTGTCTCAGTGTTGTGTGTGACAGTCCAGTCTATACTGGTATACTGTGTCCCAGTGGAGTGTGTGACAGTCCAGTCTGTACTGGTACTGTGTCTCAGTGCTGTGTGTGACAGTCCAGTCTGTACCGGTAATGTGTCTCAGTGTTGTGTGTGACAGTCCAGTCTATACTGGTATACTGTGTCCCACTGGAGTGTGTGACAGTCCAGTCTGTACTGGTACTGTGTCCCAGTGGAGTGTGTGACAGTCCAGTCTGTACTGGTACTGTGTCTCGGTGCTGTGTGTGACAGTCCAGTCTGTACTGGTACTGTGTCTCAGTGTTGTGTGTGACAGTCCAGTCTATACTGGTATACTGTGTCCCAGTGGGGTGTGTGACAGTCCAGTCTGTACTGGTACTGTGTCTCGGTGCTGTGTGTGACAGTCCAGTCTGTACCGGTAATGTGTCTCAGTGTTGTGTGTGACAGTCCAGTCTATACTGGTATACTGTGTCTCGGTGCTGTGTGTGACAGTCCAGTCTGTACTGGTACTGTGTCCCAGTGAAGTGTGTGACAGTCCAGTCTGTACTGGCAATGTGTCTCCCAGATGTGCATTGAGCTGTTAATATGCATGTTGACATGGAGCACAAAGAAGACAGAAGACAAGGGCGAGGCTGGGCAGGGCTCCTGTGGTTCAGAGAGCATCAGTAAAGGCTGGATGGAAGGCTGAAGACCTGGCAGCGTCTCTGGGTGCTTGATTTCAGTCAGTGCTCGGAGAAACCCTGGACACTGGTGGCGATTGACTTGAAGAACACACAGATAATGGGCCCATCGATAGGAAGTGTGACTTCGCTGACAGACAGCTGCAGACAGTGCTCTGTCTGGAGATCTGGAATGCCGATAAGAGCGGAATTTTAACACCCCCGCCCCTTTTCCAACCACAGTTCTCTCAATGAAAGAGGCAGAGAAAGAATTGCAGTGTTCATGGGAATGAGCATCTCTGTGTGATGGAACAAGTAATAGGTTTATTCCATGCTGAAAAAAAGAAGAAAGAGAACACAATGTTTCGGCCGTGGAGCCTTCTTCAGGTGTGAGAGAGACAGGGCAGTAGGCAAAGGTAAAGTAGCGGGAGAACAAAGGTTGGGAGGGAGGAGGAGTGAGAGGCGGGAGCAGGGGACAAAAAGAGAGGCCAATCAAGAGGTGGGCCAATCAACAAATCACCTCTTGATTGGCCTCTCTTTCTGTCCCCTGCTCCCGCCTCTCACTCCTCCTCCCTCTCAACCTTTGCAGCCTACGCATGCCGACGCAGCTACCCACCTGAACTATCTCTGTGTGATGATGCCCAGGGAAACGCAACTCTTCAGCATCAGGAAAAGCCAGAACCCACCATGCTTGAAAGATAAGAGATGCCTTCCAGTCAGGATCAGTGCCAGTGAGTCTGACTGTACGGCAGCTACTTCAGCAGAAGCACCTTCGAAAGAACACAGAGACAATACTGTATTGTAAAAATTCTGGTGTGATCTTTGTTCTTGTGTCAAACGTCTAAATTCCTAAGGATTGAGTTACGGGAAACGAGACATTTTGCTTTTGAAAAATATTCCTTGAAACAAAGCTGTCCATTCCCCACAGGTAATTGTACCTGCACTTCATGAATGATACTCAGACGCATCCAGTGTGCCTGGTTAACTTGCTTCATTTACTTTGCTATTCAGCTATAGTCTGGGCTAGGTTATAGTTTGAAAACCATGATTGCACTTACTGTACATCTACAGTATTTCTGTCTCTGTAAACTCGTGCTGCTTCAATAATCTCTTGCGTTTGCCTTTGTTTCGACCAGAAATGATTTCGCCCGGCAGCCTGCTGTCCGAAGAGCAGCTCCTGTGCTCGATCTGCCTGGATGTGTTCGCCAGCCCGGTCTCCCTCCCCTGCGGGCACAACTTCTGCCAGGCCTGTATCGGGGGGTACTGGGACAGCGGGGGTGCGTGTCAGTGCCCGCTGTGTAAGGAGGCGTTCGGCCGAAGACCCAGTCTCCAGATTAACCGGACCTTGAGCGAGATCGCGGAGCAGTTCAAGGCCACGAGAAGCAGCCGCGCTGACGGGGGCGCCGCCGGCCCAGGGGAGGTGCCCTGTGACGTCTGCACTGCGGAGAAGCTCAGGGCGGTGAAGTCCTGCCTGGTGTGTCTGGCCTCCTACTGCGACGAGCACGTCCAGCCGCACCGCGAGGTCGGGAGACTGAGCAGGCACCGGCTGGTCGACCCAGCACGCAGCTTGAGGGACAAGCTGTGCAGGAAGCACGGCAGACAGCTGGAGCTGTTCTGCAGGAGAGACCAGGCTTTCATCTGTCGGCTGTGCACCAAGAAAGACCACCGGACACACAGCACTGTCCCCATAGAAGCACAAAGGCTGGAGCTTCAGGTTGGTGGAGATGTTCAATGTTGAAATGCGCAAGAGCAATGTCTGTGTTGATCTGTGCGCAAGCGCTTCTTAAACATGTGAGGTCAAGATGAAGTATGCTAATAAGAAATATAATGCTTTTTTCATATATTGCTTAGATAAAATGATAACTTATTCATGCAATATAACGCCACCGCCCATATGACATAAAATTCTAAGATCAAATAGTTTTAATATCATCCTGAACTCCCTTGAGCGTTTCTTTGATCAGCACAATTTCAAATCTTAATCCTCCGCAGAAATTTGGCCGATTTGAAGCTCTGACTGCATATCATGTTTTACTCCTTGTAAAGTTCTACCAGTCTGGACTATCTGATTCAGGAAGTGATGAATAGTCTGTGTGGTCCTGTGTTTTATTATGCTGCCTGCAGAATAATATGAGGAAGACACAGGCACAATTACAGCAGATGGCCCAGGACAGACTGAAGAAGGTGGAGGACGTCAAAAAATCTGTGAAACTCCACAAAGTGAGTCCTGTAATGAGCCTTGTCAAATCTTTCTGAGTGGGGTACTGCAGGGTTCACTGCTGGGGTCACTGCTCTCTCTGAGACAGTCCTGTCAGTGTTTCTGAGTGGGTACTGCAGGGCTCAGTGCTGGGGTCTCTGCTCTCTGAGACACAGTGAGTCCTGTCAGTCTTTCTGAGTGGGGTGCTGCAGGGGTCACAGACCTATCTCTGCATCATCAAATACAGGATTGATTGGACGCACACTGTATACTTCAAAATATACTGATGGAAAAAAGAAACGCAACATTTCCTGGAAAGAGAATACTACAGTTACTCTGTAGTATTTTCACAAAAAGTTGTCAATTTGGTTTAAGCCCTCTGACAAGTAATACAACTTGTTGTATTACAACTTGAAAGCTCATTAGGTGCTCTTTTACCCAATGAGGTCCAGGTGGAAAAATGCCTGATCAGGTCACCTTTAAAAAGGCCTTAATTCAAAGCTCAGATCACTGCAAGATAAAGGCCACACTTAGTCAGTTTTCTGTGCATTCCATAATGCCTCCAATGTCACCAGATGCAAGGGAGAGGGCCATTGGCATGCTGCAGGCAGGCATGTCATGTGCCAGCGTTGCCAGACACTATGGAGTAAGCCTCTCCACTGTGTCCCAGCTGCAGAGAAGGTTTCAGCAGACAGGCAGACTGCAGGTGGCTGCAGATAACCGTCCAAGATCGGGTCCCCTTGTGTGACCACACCAGAGCAGGGCCGACACATCAGACTGGTCCATCTGAGAGATCGTTTCAGATCTACCACCCGTACCGCTGCTGAAGCTGCCAGCAGACACAATGTCCGCATCAGTGACAGGACAGTGAGGCTCCATGCTGCTGGCCTTAGAACAAGGAGACCTGTCAGAGGCCCTCTGCTCACACCTCCTAGACATCACACCCGACTGGCTTGGGCCAGACAGAGGCTGCGATGGACTCTCTCAGCCTGTTTCACACAGACGGGAAGGCCAGAGTGTGGAGGAAGGGGTGTTGCTTTTCTTTTTTCCATCCATTTATATTGCGACAAACCCTTGAAATGTGTTCCAGACAAGGCTGTGCTACCACAACATTTATTAATTAACAACTTCTCAATATCTCCCCACAAAAGCCTTCATCGGGACAAAAGTGCATTAGCTTTTGGGCCAAAATTATTTTGTGTAATTAATGAATAGATTTCAGAGTATATAGTGTGCATCCAGTCAGTCCTGTTTTTAGATTGCTTTTTTTGCGACAGCAATATTTGGGTTCTTTTCTTCTCTTTCTACCTTTCTCTGAGCACCCTAGGGGGCTGCAGCCCAGAGCTTGAGAAGCACTGGCTCAGATCATTTGGTTTCTTGAGGCTCATTGGATAGCACGCATCGGAGAATCCGATAGGAACTTCCTGCAGGTTTCGGCTGTTCAGAGATTTCCCTGGTTCTCCCGTCCGTGTCCTCTCGCCCCCTCAGCGCTGGGTGCAGAAAGAGATGAAGGACAGCGTGAAGCTGTGCACTGCGCTGGCCCACTGCGTGGAGAGGAGCCAGGCCGAGGTCATCAAAGCGCTGGAGGACAAGCAGAGGGCAGCCGAGGTGCAGGCTGAAGGCCTGATCAAGGAGCTGGAGCAGGAGATGGCCGCTATAAAGAGGAGGAATGCAGAGCTGGAGCAGCTCGCCCGCACCGAGGACCACCTCCTCTTCCTGCAGGTGAGAGGACGTGTGGAACATGCTTCACGCACTTTGGGGCAATCTGAAGGCAGACGTCAGCAAACAGGCAGGGGTCCAGGCTGTGACAACAGACAACTGAAGGAAATCCAAAGGGCAAAACCAGAGAGAGAAGGCAAAGTCCAAAACCTGAAAAAGGCACGAGAAAAAGGCCAAAAGGAAACAAACAAAAGTTGAAAAACCAAGCTGCACACTAGGGAACACAGAGACCAGGTGAGAACACACTCAGTCTGAGTGCCACAGAACAGCAAATGCAGGTCTTACATATTTGCCGGTGGTATTGATTTCCTTCCTGACCTTGCTGTCATGGTAATTGATTGACAGGTGTGTTATTAGTTGTGTTTCAACGTGACTAGCAATCCCATGGCAGAAGCAGCTGTGATACTATGGAGCAGACCACTGTCTGCTCCGTATGGACAACAGCTATTTGACCCCACAACTCACACTGGCAGCTCACTGAAGCTCAGCAGGTGTTAGCCTGGTCAGTACCTGGAGGGCAGACTCCTGGGAAAGCTAGGGTTGCTGCTGGAAGAGGTGTTAGTGGGGCCAGTAGGGGGCGCTCACCCTGCGGTCTGTGTGGGTCCTAATGCCCAAGTATAGTGATGGGGACACTATGCTGTAAAAAGGCACCGTCCTTTGGCTGAAACTGAGGTCCTGACTCTCTGTGGTCATTAGAAATCCCAGGGTGTTTCTCGAAAAGAGTAGGGGTGTTACGCCGGTGTTCTGGCCAAATTTCCACCTGTCCTTTACCAGTCATGGCCTTCTAATAACCCCCCTCTCAGAACTGGCTTCTTCACTCTGCTCTCCTCCCCACTGAGAGCTGGTGTGTGTGAGCAGACTGGAGCATCATCCAGGTGGGGCTGCACACTGGTGCTGGTGGAGGGGATCCCCATTACCTGTAAAGCACTATATAAGTGTGAGGAATTATTATGTCTACAATAAAACCCAGTCTAGCATTTAGAAGGCAGTGCTTCTGAGACCTGGATGTCCACTGAGTAATGCGAGAGTGAGATTTAACAACAGCTCTTACATTTGCTTGCTTCATTCATGCCCCAGCTGGGAATAATTCTCCACCACTTGAAAGATAACCTTTCAATGTGGGCTGTTTTGGTTCTGTTAGCTGAGGACAGAAGGCTTTTATAAGCAGTTCAGGAGAATAGCACAACTGCGATGACAGGTAGGGGCTGATTAGTGGTGGCGTTAATTAGATCATTGTAAAAGTGCGTCACTCTAATGCTCTTGTTACCAAAATGATAGTCAAATTCAAAGTCTAGTCAAAAGTCCTGAGTGTAAAATGTAGCATTTGCTCCACTGTCTCCACCCTGTAGTCTAGTGAGAGGATCGCTAGCTTCTTGACAACAAAACAGTGGTGTCTTACTATATAACTTTACAGCAACATTATGTGGTATTAAGTGCAGAGGAAAGTGCTGTGAAGCAGAGGAATGAGACGTCAGAAAACTAAGGCGGGGGGGCATCCCATAATCCTCAGTCTTACAACATATGGCGAGCCACAGGGGACACACAGTACATAACAACAACTCACAATGCTGAATCTCTCCTCTCTCTCTACTCTAGTGTTTCCCCTCCCTGTGCTCTCCTCCACAAACCAAGGAGTGGTCCAGCATCACTCTCCCCACAGAGCCTAGTGCGGACTCCTCTTGGGAAGCTCTGACCCACCTGGAGGAGAGATTCCTGGAAGAGCTAAGGAAGTTGAAAAACAAGGGTTTGTATTCTGTGTGAGACCTGACCAACTGAAACAGGCTTTCACGCTTGGAGGGTCTAACTTTGAGTGACTCTGATACTCATCAGAAACAGGCTGTGCTCTGAAATCCAAAACCACCCACAGACTTAACCTGCACAACAAGTATCTGAAGAAATAACACAGGTGCTGTTAAACTCTTTGACGTCAGTGCAATCAGATGGTGCTGTTTGTTTTTTTCTGTGGAACTCGTCCAGCTGTTTCTTGAGAGAAGTCAGGGTATCAGCTTCAACAACACGGCAGCTTGTTCTACCCTCCTGCCACCCTCTGTGTAAAGCAGAGCCTCCTGTCCTGACTGAGGGATCTCCTCCAGCTGCTTTTTGAGAGAAGTTTGGGTATTGGTTTCAAAAACGTGGCTGGACTACTTGCTCCACACTCCCACCACCTTGGTTTCTTTCAAGATATGGCTGTCAGCTTTATATTGTAGCATTTCTATCTTTATTAGCTAATAGCAAGCAAATCAAATATATTAAATAAGAATCAGATTTAATTTTAATAATTCTCCTTCCTTACTTCTTTATATTTAGCATAGGCACAAGGCACAAAGTCACACTGTACAAACACCCGAAATGCCACCCAGACTACACAGTTAGACTCAATGCAGAATCACAGGAGGCTGAGGCTCAAAACCACCGTGTTTCTTCTTCAAACTCATGGCTCGCAACTTTTGTGGGCTTTGATCAGAGTTGAGGGAGACTTAAATACTAAAGCATTCAGTGTGTCATTCTGGGCACTTGGTTGAGTCCAGCCCTTTACTCACTGTACCCAGGACTAAATCTCAGCCTTTTGGTGACTATAGTTTTTCTGTCTTTGCTTCTTTGCTATGTAATGCCCTTCCTCTGACTCTTTAAGAAACAAATTCTTTGAGTCTCTTCAAAAACAAACTCAAAACCCATGTTTTTACCAGGGCCTGTGTCTGATTGCCCTATATTATATCCTTTATGTTCTTGATGGGATAGATCAAGCTGAATTGTAAGACCAGCGTGTTCAGTGGTCATGATTAAGAGCCTGTGTCTTCCCAGGACCTCAGGACAACCCTGCCAGGAGAAGGTCATCGTGCAGCTGGAGAACAATGGTCCTGTCTTACATGTGGACGGTCATTCTCACTGCTGTACTGCTCGGCTTCTGTGAGTATTGAGGAGAACGACAGTGTTCTCTTCCTGTCTGGAATGGAGTGTGGGGTAGCGTGTTTGAGAACTAGTAAATCTGTAATACTGCACTGAAATGTTTGAATTGGGATATTTTTTGTCACTGTTAGCATTATTCAGCAGTTCGGTCAAATTCCAGTAATGATTAAATGAGACAACGAATATAAAGGGACAGCAGTATTTATAGTCCAGGTGACTAGCTGCGTCAGCATGCTTAGGCTGCAAAGGAACAAGTAATAGGTTTATTCCATGCTGAAATGGAATAACTTCCACCTTTCCAGCATGGAATAAACCTACTACTTGTTCCTTTGCAGCAGTATTTATTCTTTAGCATGAACTTGCCTAGCTGAGGAAGTGACAGTGTTGAATGAAGATCAGTGCTGTCACAGATCACCTTTTACTTTATTAGGAATGAACCAGGGAGGCAGCCAAGAGAGTGAAGTAGGGAGAGTATCAGCAGTATCAGCACTAGCCAGCTCTCTAGAATCCTAGTGATCACGTGTTATAGCAATCATTCATGATGGTACAAGATACAGTATAAACTGACAATTTAAATATGCCATATCAATATTAATGGTCTTTTTGTTCTGGACTTTTTATTCCACGTGTTCAGTATTTCTAAGCTGGCGACGCTTGAACTGTGTATCTTTGCAGATGCTCACACTCATATGCAAAAGCAGACCCCACAAGATGAAATGAGAAATGCACAAATCTCCTCCACCAGCGTGAGGATGGGTAAGCACAGTGGTTTGCAATGTTTGGGCAGTTTATATGGGGAAGACAGTAAACCCGCTGGCTGGAATGTTAGGGGTCCTAGTTAAGAGGATAGAGCCTTTTTGCCCATCACAGGACACACATTCACAGCAGGGCCAATTATCCCTGAAGTCAATTCACCTACCCGCTTTGGAGAGTCTTGGGAGGAAATCAGAGCACCTGGAGGAAACCCAGGTAAACACGGGGCGAACATACAAACTCCATGCAGATAGCACCCCAGGAATTGAAGCCGGGGCCCGAGCACTGCTAATCACTGTGCCGTGTGCATTACCATTGAGCCTTTCAGTGACAGAATAACAAGAGACACATTCCATCGCCTTCCCTAATCTCCATCCTGTTGAGAACCTGGGGAAACAGTGGCACACAATCCACTCTCTCTCTTATTTAGTGTAATTCCATTACTGTGTCTCCTCTTCTCTGTCATCTAAAAAAGGAGCCATGACATTCTCTGATTTCCTCAGGTAACATTTTCCTGGTAAACATAGCTGCTTCTTCCTCTATTACCGGCAGCTGCCTGTATTCAAAATCGAAGACATTTTCACGGAGAGATGAGTTTCTCGCTTTTCTCAGGCACAATATTGCTGAAAAAAGTCTGTACATTTATTTCCGTCTCAGTAGCTGCATGAAATCCTAACAAAGGTGACAGAGTGGTGAGAGGTGCAGTAGAGAGACAAGCAAAGCAAAGGAAAGTCCCGGGTGTGAGACCAATATGCGTAGGCGAGTGGAAGAGTGCAAGATTAGGATCTAACCTTCATTCCAGACCTCTATTTCAAACTCCATAGATATTCCCTTCCATGTTCTCTTCAAAATAATCATAATGAGGTATATTGTACAAGTGCATCGTAAAGCCTCAGAATCAATCATCCATAGTGCACAGGTTCCTGGACCTGTTGCTTTTTTGTGTAGGGATCACATTGCACTTGACAACATGAATTGTAACTCCTGTGGATCACCACTGCTTGCATTGGCTTATTAAAAATTCTTGAATTTCCGCAGAATAAAAGAGAAACCAGCAAAGTTTCAGAAGTAGACAGTAGAAGCAGGACAGAACGAGAATCTAAGACGTTTGTACCCATATTTGCATTTATATTCCATCAAAAATGTAAGTTGCATTTGTCACACTGAGGTTTCCAGGCAGAACTCGGTTGCTGATGTTTCTAAATCATTTGATGTTGTATTATTGGAGAGATGGTTTTACCACGTCTGTCTCCTCTCTGCCCCACAGTCAATGTGACTCTGGACTCCAGTACTGCTCATCCCAGTCTCATCCTGTCTGAGGATGGGAAACAGGTGAGACTGGGAGACGCACCACAGGATCTCCCTGACAATCCAGAGAGATTCGACCAAGACTTCTGTGTCCTGGGCGCGGAGGGTTTCACCTCGGGGAGACACTACTGGGAGGTGGAGGTGGGGGACAAGACGGAGTGGGATTTGGGAGTGGCCAGAGAGTCCGTGGACCGTAAGGGAGAGATCACGTTGAGCCCAGAGGATGGGTACTGAAGTATTTGGCTCAAGAATGGAAAGGAGTATCAGGCACTTACTGACAATGCTGTTGCTCTGCCCCTGAGCACGAGGCCCCGGAAGGTGGGGGTGTATGTGGACTATGAGGGGGGGCAGGTGTCCTTTTACAACGTGGAGGCCAGCTCTCATATCTACACCTTCATGGCCTCCTTCACTGAGAAGCTCTACCCATACTTCAGCCCTGGTCTCAACAGCGATGGTAAAAATTCTGCCCCACTGATAATCTCTTCTCCTGCACACATAAAGAATAAATAACAGGTTATCTCTGGAACAGGCAGCAGGAATTTAAGCCAAAGAGAGTACTAAACTCACATATTGAAGTGGACCATACCAAAGTGTCATGGCATTATTAAAACTGAGAGGGTGGCACAGCAGCACATTGCTGCCTCACAGTGCAGAGGCGTTTGTATGTTTCCATGTGTTCACCCAGATTGTGTGCAGGTTACATTCTGTGTGCCTGCCCTGTGAAGAAAGATATAAGATGTGAAGAAGGAGTTAACTGAGTCCTTTCTGCATGAGGACTGGACTTTTAAGTAACAGGCTTAGGGTTGTGGCAGCAAAGGGGGATAACTGATAAGGATTCCAGAGGCCAGCTAGGAACCCCCCCAGGGAAGGAAACCTAACTCTGACCATTAAGAGTGACCAAAGTCTGTGAACTGGCCGGACACCGTGACCTCCCCCCATTACCATGGTAACGAGCTACGTCAGAAGCGGCAGAAAAGGGCTCTATAAACTGGACGTTTTGTACCAGTATTTCGAACAGTACTTCGGTTTTATTGTTCCTTGCACGCAATAAAACTCACCTGTTTAAACTTCATCTTGGGATCCAGAACTGATTTGTCTGTTACAACACCTGTAATGGACTGGTGCCCCATCCAGGGTGTATCCTGCCTTGTTCCCGTTGCTTCCTGGGATATTCTTTGCCTCCCCTGTGACAATGAAATGGTAGAAGCAGTTTGAAAATGGGAACACAAGCTGACAAAATCCTCTCTTAAAACTGAAAAGTTTGTCAAAATGTCAATTGAAATTCCTGTGTTAACAACTCATTTTGTTACAGGAATTCCAAAGTAGATCTTAACCGAACTTTGTGGTCTGTATCAATATCTCTCAAGTATCACTGTATATTGACGTTTTTAAGTACTTAAATGTAGTAAAATGTGTTGAAATATTGTAAATTTATACACTTTGAACTGTGCGTTTACTGTATGTATGAAATGAATCATTGCTGCTAACTCTTTTTTGACTTTATTGCATTTTACAGTAGCCCTGTGGTCCCTGGTGACATGACAATGTTAAATTAAATAGTAAAACATCTCTCTATCCAAGTTTATATCACCCTACCAGTAATGAATATTAGGTACGGAATAAAAACCTAATGGTCTCCCCTTGTTTCACTTCTAATGCAGAAAGCATCAAACTGAATGAAAAGAAAAGTATGATACCCACCAACGAGCTTTCTTCCCTCCTTCTCCTGATCTTTTAAGAAAGCTTGTGTTCTCTATTCTAGTCCATGACTTACCATTCTTTTCCATTCGTTAGAGTCTGCGTTGTCCCCATATTTTGAAACGTTGGAGCTTGTTTTAAACTGCACTTAAAGACAACCAGACTACAGAATACCAGCCGAGAGAGAGTTTATGGTGAAACTGCACAGCTCCACCACATCTGGAGTTCTGTAGAGAACTCTGGGTACCACCCTGCCACCTAGACTATATATTATATAATCTATAGATTTTATTGTGGCAGTCCTCCCTCCAAAGAGGTGTTGCCTGACAGAACCATATGCTGCAGACAGCTCCCTTTTTATTGTTTATTTTTAATTGTAATAGCCCCTGGGTCTATCTGTGTCTTGGTTCAAAACCCAGTACATGTACATGTACAGATCCTATCACTGTTCTGTCAACACACAGTAACTTGGAAAATGAGGCTGGTGGAACTCAACATGCAAAAGCTAAAGACCTATATTGTTTAATAATTCATCTTAATATGTATATTAAAATGAGTCATGGTGCAATCTTTCATCCATCCATCTACTTTTAAAGACGCTTTATCTGGTATGGGGTCACTGGGGAGCCAGAGCCAATCCCAGCAAGCACAAGCACACAGTCACATTAGTGAAAATGTTCCTAGAAGCCGTTTAGCTTACTAGCCTGCCTTTGGACTATGGAGTTAATGCAGTCTTACTCTATTTAGTACTAGAACTCTATATACATGAACATCACTCATTATCATAATAGGATGAAATGTTCTTCAGAATCATACTCACTTGCAGGATTTACATAGCAGAAATGTACGCTCTGGGCCTCTGATTAGGAATTGATTGTTCAGTTCTTGCACAAAGGCACACTTTCTGTCATCAAGGTAAGTAGTGAGGAATCAAAATGTGTAATGACGTGCTCCACAATACTTTTTTTGCATCACAAATGTTTCCACAAACACCATCAACTTAGAAAGGAAGAGGTGGTGACGGATCATTATGTTTAATCCATCAGAACCATGTCTGTGTGACAGAGGAAATCTGAAGAAAAGAGGATTCAACTGAGCCCCAAAGATGGATCAGACCACAGACAGTAGTGAGGAGGATCTTCTACCTTTATTCTCAGTGTACACAGTGGGAGCTCCATGGAGCACAGGAATCTCGACGAATAGGACCAAGCACCTGGCATTAAATATACTTTCAGCTGGAGGTGGCTGGCTGACTATTGCCCACCTCTACTGTGAGTTTCTGACTAAGTGGTTAATAAATTGTGCGTTGCAGAAACTGAACATCATTTAGCCCTCCCACCTACCCTGCATGATTATATCAGACTACACCCCATAATACTTCCACTCTAGTGTTCTTCATCACAGGAGCCTATGACAAAATAAGGGAGTTACCGTGGCAACCCCAGGACTTGGGGCGAGGTGGGGTGGGGGGGAGTGATGACCTTGGCGTCCTTTACTTGAGCCTGTGTGAGTAGTAACCCTCCCCCCCACGGAGATTTTAAGGAGGCCAGTGTCTTCCAGCCCTTATCTGTATGTTTTGATACAGCTACCCACCAAGTTCCTTCCATCAAGGCCACCTTAACATCTTCTAAACATTCTCACGGGAAAGGGGCATGAGGAATGGGGGCACTGCATGTACTGTACTGTATATCAGCTTTCATGCAGCTGTCACGGAATTTGAAGCTTACGCAGAAGCGACAGAAAAGGACAGACATTGCAGAATATGAATGTGCTATTAGGACAGCAAAAATGATCATCGCTAACCAATCCCAAAATCATTATTAGTATCAATCAATACTACAGTTTCAATCAATATTAGCCATTCTATCAATATTCATGAGTAGAATGCATGTGCACTGATTAAAAAACATACTTATACAGAGGAACAAGTAAAGGTTTATTCCAGGCTGAAAAGAGAAGAAAGAAAACACAACGTTTCGGCCATGGAGCCTTCTTCAGGTGTCAGTTCAGTGCCTTTGTGCAAGAACTGAACAATTAATTCCCTCACACCTGAAGAAGGCGTAGGCCTTTGCAGCCTACGCATGCTGACGCAGCTACCCACCTGAACTGCTACATACTACTACAGATTCCAGTCCAATCCCAGCAAGCTGCTAGCACAAGGCAGGATACACCCTGGATGGGACGCCAGTCTGTCACAGGGCACACAGACACACACACTCACACACCAGGGCCAGTTTTCCCAGCATGTCTTTGGACTGTGGGAGGAAACCAGAACACCCAGAGGAACCCCAAGTAAACACAGAGAGAACATGCAGATTTAAACAGAGTCTTTCACACTAGCACTTCAGCAATCGAGCCCAGCACCCCAGCACTCTGATGCTAACCACTAGTCATCATGCCACCCATCATCCATGAATAAATGAAATAGGTACATTTGGTCATAAATCACTGACTACAATTCAAAGACTCAGCGATTTAGAAAACAAAAGGACAAATCAGCTCTATTGTCATTGTTGTTTTTTGATTTTGAACATTTTCAAGCAGGTTTTATTTTAAGAAACTAACAATCTTGATTTAGGTGTAGGCATGATGGCGTAGTGATAAGAGTCACTTCCTTTCAACGGTGAGGCCCTAGATTCAGTTGTCAATTCAATACAATTCAATTCAATTCCAGACCTGGGGTGCTATGTATGTGTAGTTTGTAGGTTTTCCCCATTACTGTGTGAGTTTCCTCCAGGTGCTCCGGTTTCCTGTCACAGTCCAAAGACATACTGGGAGGGAAATTGGCTTCTGGCTAAACTGGTCCTGCTGTGAGTGTGTCTGCCCTGCGATGGACTCACGTCCAGTCCAGGGTGAATCCAGCCTTGTACTTGGTGCTTGGCATAGATGCTGGCTCCCCTGTGACCCTGTACTGGATAAAGTGATTCGAAAATGGATGGATGGACAATATTGATTAAGAATTACGATTGGTCAGAAAGACCGATTCTATGATTTTATCCTATGTTGTGACTAGTCACTGTCGCAGCCATCGTTGCAGTCATAGTTGCAGTCGTAGTTGAGGGCCTAGTGATTTATTTTGGGTATTTATTGTTGTATTCTTCTTATTTATTGTTATTGTCATCCTGTAAAGCGCTTTGAGAAGCCACCTTTAAAGGCGCTATATAAAATAAAGTTTTTTATTATTATTATTATTATTATTATTATTATTATTATTATTATTATTACATTATCAAAGGGTTTCCTTTTATTGTACTAGGAAAGTGTACCTGGAAAGTGCGTGCGCCTATATATGCAATCGCGCGGTAAAGTCGCCTCAACCGGAGCGATGTGCACGGCTGAAATGCGCTGACTCGAAGCGTCTGCAGAAACGCAGCCTCGGGCCGTGCGCCGTCTGCTGCGCGCTCCGGGGAGAGAATGGCGGAGACTCCGCTGAAGTTGGAAATCCAGCTGTCGTCGCTCATAGAGAGGAACGTGCAGAACACGGTGTCGGAAATCGCGCAGCTGCTGCGAGGCAGCCTGGCCGGCCTGCGCGCCGAGCTGACGCGCAAGCGGAGGCAGAACCAGACCCTCTCGGCGGAGCTGCGCCAGCTGGAGGAGTCGCTGAGAGCCGAGAGGCGGCAGCTGTGTCCGGCCAGCCCTGCCGGTGAGCGGAGCTCCAAAGAGCCGAGCCGTTCATCCGAGGGCAAGTTTCCCTTCCCGTTTCCCTAACGAGGCATCGCACACGGCACGGGACGCGGATGATAAAAGTCGTTGTTTTGCGTGTGGAAAAGTGCGTGGATTTCATCTGGTCTCTGTGTCTGGTGCGTGGCATGTATGGCACCATCTTAGCCAGTGGGACTGACGCTTAATATTGGCTGGCTGTACCCCTGTGTGTTCTGTGGCAGTCTGCCCTGTCTGTTCTTTTGCCACATATCTGGGCCAACAGGTGGTTGTGCTGCTGAGTCTCTTGAATATATTTCTGTCCATCCGTTTTCTAAACATTTCTTCCAGTACAGGATCGTGTGGGAGCTGGAGTCTATCCCAGCAAGCAACGGGCACAAGGCAGGATGGGACACCAGTCCATCACGGGACAGACACAGACACACACGCACACACTCACACTTTCCAGAAGCCCTACTAGCATATTCTTTCGAACGTGAGAGGAAGCCTTTTGGAACATTGGGAGAACATGCAAACTCCACACTTACATCACCTTAGGTCCAGAATTGAACCCAGAGACCCAGTGCTAACCATTACACCACTGTGCTGTCCCTCTCGAATATTTCTCCGCACCCAAAGTGGTGGAGTCTCATGACTCGTCATCGTCACAGCAGAACATGAGCGCTGTTCCCTCAGTGTGGATGGATCAGTGAATCACGTGGAAATGTCTAGTGTGAGAAAACAGAGAGTCCTGATGGAAAAGTCTGTCTTGAATGTGTAGCTACAGGCATGTCTGTTGATGCCAGTGTTCAGCTCATACTGTGTGTGTACAGTGCTTGCTAAACCTGTGCTGATCTGCTAGTGGGGTAGATCAGAATAAGCTTTGCACAACCTTATTCTCCTTTGCTCCACACCGATTGAGATAAGTGCACCACTGCATCCCCATCTTTAGATAAGATCACTTTATTAGCCATATATAATTACTTCTATTAGGAATTTGTCTTTTCACAGTCTTTTCATGAGACACACAGACAGGGAGAGAGAAGCTGGGGGTCAGAGCACAGGGTCAGCCATTTATACAGCAACCCTGGAGCAGCTGGGGTGAAGGGCCTCGCTCAGGGGCCCAACAAAGTAGGATTCCTCTACCAGCTATGGGATTTGAACCAGCAACTTTCCAGCCGCGGGTGCAAATCTTGAGCAATAGTGCCACTGCTCCGCCCCAAGTTTGATTGATAACTTGGAATCCACAGTGATGGTTTTAGGGGGTGGTGAGAGGCTGGGTGTCTGCTCAGTTCTTGTCAGTGGACAGTTGTACGGGCAGCACAGTCACTTGTGTTTCCTAGTCAAAGTCACTCTTGTGTGAGTTGCCCATCAGCTCAGCTACACTCTGAACTATGACCTGGGACAGTTTGAGCTGTTGTGGTTCAGTTGTGACAGGAAGCACTTTGTAGGGTGACATTTGTTGTAAACTACCTCTGTGCCTCTACACGTAAAGGAATACCAGGCTCGCACATAATACTGGGAGTAAATGTGGTGTTGTCATTTTCCATCCTTTTCTGACATCCTCATGATGACATCACTTCCTATATACTTTAGTAACCAAAGAAACTGAGAGGCAGCTTTATAACTCACTATGCATGTTGCTAAGGCTGCTATGGAGTTATCAAAACGCCACTATCTCTGTTGTATAAATTGGCATGAGTGATATAACAAGAGTTTCCTGACAAGGGAGAAGGGAGAGGTTTAGACTTGGCAGTGGTTTTCTGTGATATCATTGGAAAGATACCATATCAGTAGCATATATTGTACAACTATATACTGTACATTACCACATATTCAAGATTTGATAGAGGAAAAGGACCATATTCAAGTGAACCTGAAGTTCCTTTGTATGAAGCAAATGAAAAGCTCTGCAGGCCGAGGGACAGGAGGGCTCTGTGTGCTCAGGGATCTCCAGAGTGCTCTATATAGCTGACAATCGACTCTTGTGTCCTGACTCCCGATGTATCACAACAGGGCCCAACTTCATGAACTCAGCATCATAAACAACGTGGTGCAACTGTGTAACTGTAGGTAACTGCGTTGCACTGGAGAAGTGCATAAAGTGCCACCCTCGTCTTAACAGCAGTACAGAGGGGACCCCGCCAGAAATCACCTGGCTTGTTGTTTTGCATACATGTCATCAGTTAATAAAAAAAACTAAATTTATTATGCGTCACAGGGGTCGGTACTAATGTTTCTGGAGGCAGTGGAAGTGGAGGGGTGTTGTGGTGGCCAGGCTGTAGGCACTGTACTGTACTGTGCTGTCACACCACAAACCAGTGTGTCGTCCATTGTCCTCCTCGCTGTCTTTGCGTTGTGAAGTAAATACAGCACAAGGAGGGTGGCATGGTGGCTCAGTGGTGGACGTTGCTGCCTCATAGTGCTGGGGCCCCGGGTTCAATTCCAGACTTGGGAGTCCTATCTGTGTGGAATTTGCATGTTCTTCCCCCTATTCATGTGGGTTTCCTCAGGATGGCCCTGTTTCCTACCACAGTCCAAAAACATGTGGGAGGTTAATTGGGTGCTGGGAAAACTGTCTCTGTGTGATATCCTCTCCAGGGCGTACCCTGCCTTGCACCCAGAGCTTGCTGGGATAGCAAGCCCGTGCCCCTGTGGTGGGTTATGATGGCAAAAACACGATCCAAAAGGTTTTCTTAAAAAAAATGTCACTGGTGGCCTCCCTGAAAAGCTGTCCCAGAGCAGCGCTGCTATAAAACATGCCAAGAGAACCCGTCCGGAGGCGGGGTCGTGCTCGGGCCTGGAGGGCGCTAAGAAACCTGGGGCGTGCTGCTCTCTCCATGAAAGGCGTGCTCTTTTCCTCCTCACGCAGGAGCCGGAGAGGGCTGTGCCGTGGAGGATGGGGGCGGCGTGCCGGAGCCAGAGGAGGGCCCCAGGACGAGACACGACCGGGGGCCGGCACGCGCGCCGGACAAGGAGGGCGTCCGCAGCCAGGGCAGAAGTCAGCGGGACGACTCGGGCGCCTCTTTCTACGTCATTGAAATCGACCCCTCGGCCATCGATCTGCAGTTCGTCCTGCCCTCTCCTGTTGTCCCCGCGGAGCCGCTGGGCTCGGAGCACGGCTCCACGGACGGGGATCCGGGCGACCTGCTGCGAATTTCCCACGCGGGATCTCCGCGGGTGAATGGGCACCTTGAACTGGAGCCGGGCGGCACCCCTCCGGGGCTGCCCGAGCCCCCTGCGGGGGCCCGAGCCCCCTGCGGGGGGGACAGCCAGCCACCCTGGCTGTCGGGGGACGCTGACCTTGCTGCCGGGGTCTTATCCCAGGCAGAGGGTCCCGCGGATGGCTGGTGTGCCTGGACGGCGGAGAGGGCGTCTGTTTGCTCTTCGCCCTGCGATGAATGCCAGGCGGGCGCCCCAGAGGGGGACGGCGTCCCTCTATTCGGGTCTCAGCCGAGTGACCAGAAGCGTAAGTATTCCTTTGGTCCTGTTTCTGCTCTCTTTTCCACTTTCTAAGGTGACATGGGTTATCTCATGTCCTGGGACATGTTGAAGTGCAGTGCTGAGGCTCTGGGCTCAATTCCTGGGGTACCATCTGCAGGGAGTTTGTATGTTCATCCTGTATTTGCTTCCGTTTCCTCCCCCAGTACAAAGACATGCTGTCAGGTTAAATGGCTTCTGAGAAGATTTCCCCCCTGTTGTGAGTGTGCCCTGCAGTGGACTAGCGTCCTATCCAGGGTGTATCCTGCCTTGCACCTGTTGCTTGCTGGGATAGGCTCCCGCGACCCTGCACTGGATAAAGCCGTTAGAAGATGGACGGACAGACATTAATTCAAAGATGTGTAAAGTCTGGGAGGTTGTAGCTGAAAGACGTTGTAGCTGAAAGCATCTGTAAGTCTGCACCTGCCAAAGAGTCAGGCTGAGAACAAATTAATTTCCAAATGTGCCTAATATGAATTGGAACACTTCTGACCATAATATTAATACATCACATGGTTTGTTTTTCGATTGTGGGAACAGTACAGTCGCTACCCAAAGCAACGAGATATCTCCTGGGGTGTTGGTTCTCTTTCAAAAGATTAATAAAGCTAATGTCTGTGTTTGTCTCCCTCTGCTCTTGGCACGGAAAGCCGAAACACCGGAGAGCGACACTGCTGCCCCTGATGAACAGGACGAGCTCTTCGCTGGCGGAGAAGAGCCCCAGAGATTTTCGCGCACACCCGTTCCCCACGCTCAGACTGGCCCAGGGCAAACCCTGCCCCCGGGCCACTCGGCTTCCGGATCCGAACCTCCCACACCAGCCCAGTCTCCCGGCTTCCAGATGGAACTGCGCCGGAGCAAGGAGAGTCCCAGTCTCCACGGCGGCCCCCTGACCCAAGAGCCCGCAGCGGGATATCATTGCCCGCACTGCGGCAAGAAGCTCTCCAGCTCCTACAGCGTCAGAAGACACCTGCAGATTCACATGAGGGATCGCTTCAGGTGCGCCGAGTGCGGGAAGACGTTCGGGTACCTGAGCAGCTTGGACAGACACAAGCGAATCCACTCGAGGCCCGACGAGCCGCCCGGGAAGATCTGCGGTCCACCCGCGGGCCACGTCCGACGGCTCAGACGTCGGAGAGGCAGGAACCCGCTGGGCTGTATCCATTGCGAGGAGCCGGCGAGCAGGCGGAACAGCCTTCCCCCGCACCGAGCCGCCCAGCACCCCAAGCGCCGTCGACCAGCTGAGCCCCCAGTGCCCCAGAAGGACGCAGAGGCCGGCGGGAAACCCCGATTTCCCTGCGGCCAGTGCCACAAGAGCTTCACCAGGCGCTACTCCCTCAAGCGCCACCTGTCGGCTCACACGGCCCACGGCCCGCCCCCCGCTCCCGGCAGGACTCAAGAGCTCGGGCAGGGAGGCGAGAGGAGCAGGCGGTGACGGGAGTTCCCGCCGAGAGGACTGACTCCGGTTCCGCGAGTCGGGCCACAGCCCTGCGCCCGGGACCCGCGCGAGAGGTTCTTCTGCGGCCCGTACAGTAAGAGCTGCGGCCGAGCTCCCAAGCTGCGCGGTGCCACCCACGTGGGGCCACGCAGACCAGGAGGCCTGATCGGTGCCCGCGGTGCGGGAAAGAGTTTCCCCAGCAGAGCCTTCCGACCGTTCACCTGCAGGGCCACAACGTGACGACCGCCCGTACTCTTGAAAACCATCTAGGGTTCTCGACACTTGAGTCCATTGAGAGGAGTGACCATATAACCACCGCGAGTCATAGAGGGCCACCGCCCCGCGGGTTTAGGCAGGAACTCGAAGGTGTTTGACGACCAAATACTTGGGAACGGTTGTGATTAAGACAAACCAGCAAGCCAATCACAGGCAGGGGAGATGAGATGAGATGATGCTCTGACCCTCCAGGACCCAAGCAGTGAGAATCCCTGGCTTAAAGTATCCGGGGTGGATGGTATCCAGGATGGTTGAATTAGAGCCAAGGAAATTTAAGGCAACCCCAACAGACATGTCCTCCACATCTTGCAGACCTGAGTTTCTAAAGCAGCTGAGGGATGAGGGACCCAGGATGGCTCAAGTCTTTCCCTTAACCTTGCTGCTGAAGCCTCTGGTTCTGAACAGACGCTGGTGGAAAAATGTTGAATCTGGATTCGAATGCGTTTGTCTAATCACAGCTACTTGGTGTGGGCTAACGCTGGCTGTGTCTTGGCTTCCACCAGGAGCCATCATGGGAGAACAGTGCCCTAGGAGAAATGAGCCCCTTTGATGGCAGATGGCCAGCAAGGCTGTTTCATCAGGATGAAGTTGATGAGATCATGGCACCACTTCAGAAATGGGAAGTTCTCATCATGGTCAGCTTGTGTTGGAACCCAGGACAGAACCTGCAACATCTGAGCTCTCATCACAGTCATCTAGTGACGAGACCCAGGACAGAACCTGCAACGTCTCAGCTCTCATCACAGTCATCTAGTGACGAGACCCAGGACAGAACCTGCAACGTCTCAGCTCTCATCACAGTCAGCTAGTGACGAGACCCAGGACAGAACCTGCAACGTCTCAGCTCTCATCACAGTCAGCTAGTGACGAGACCCAGGACAGAACCTGCAACGTCTCAGCTCTCATCACAGTCAGCTAGTGACGAGACCCAGGACAGAACCTGCAACGTCTCAGCTCTCATCACAGTCAGCTAGTGACGAGACCCAGGACAGAACCTGCAATATCTCAGCTCTCATCACAGTCAGCTAGTGACGAGACCCAGGACAGAACCTGCAACGTCTCAGCTCTCATCACAGTCAGCTAGTGACGAGACCCAGGACAGAACCTGCAACGTCTCAGCTCTCATCACAGTCATCTAGTGACAGGACACAGGACAGAACCTGCAATGTCTGAGCTCTCATCACAGTCAGCTAGTGACAAGACCCAGGACAGAACCTGCAATATCTGAGCTCTCATCACAGTCATCTAGTGACAGGACACAGGACAGAACCTGCAATATCTGAGCTCTCATCCTGGTCAGCTAGTGACAGGACACAGGACAGAACCTGCAATATCTGAGCTCTCATCCTGGTCAGCTAGTGACAGGACACAGGACAGAACCTCAGTTCATCAGATCCAGAGATCTCATCCTGCCCTTAGAGCAAGAGCTCAGTACTGGCTGAATTGCTCAAGAGCCCTGATAAATCTCTTTCACCTTTCATTCAACCTGTTTGTGACACCAGCATTTATTTTTCCAGTATTTCCTGCTGGAGGAACGTTTGTATTAGTGAGAAATAAATAATAATTGAAATAATTAAATATAAGTAGAAAATACTTCAAAACACACAAGATGCAATGAGGCCAAATCTAGGTTTTGGTCCATGTGATGGTCATTTTAAAGACAGACCAAAAGACTTTAACAATGCGATTGCTTTTTTTTGTTGGCTTGGTTGTTGCCTGAGTTTGTGAGATCGCTGCCTCGTTGCTGTCTGGCAGTGCTAGAACTTTGGGTTCAATTTGAGACCTGGGATGCTATCTGTGTGGAGTTTGTATGGTCTCCCTGTGTTTGTGTGGGTTTCCTCCCAGAGCCCAAAAACATGGTGGTAGGTTAAACGGCGCGATGGCTCTGTGGCTAAGTCTCTGCACCTGTGGCTGGAAGGTTGCCGGTTTAAATCCTGTGGACGGCAGGGAATCCTACTCTGTTGGGCCCCTGAGCGAGGCCCTTCACCCCAGCTGCTCCAGGGGTGCTGTATAAATGGCTGACCCTGTGCTCTGACCCAGACTCCCTGTCTGTTTGTCTCATGGGCAGCAAGGCTGGGGTATGCAAAAAGACAAATTCCTAATACAAGTAATCATATATGACTAATAAAGTGATCTGATCTGGGAGAATTACCCCTGGTGAGAGTGTGTATTTCTGCTCTGGGATGGAGTGGTGTCCTGTCCAGGGTGAATCCTGCCTTGTGCCTGTTGCTTGCAGAAATAGACTCCAGCTGCTCTGCAACCCTGTACTGGACAAAGTGATTAGAAAATGGATGAGTGGATGTAATATGGTCCCTGTGAGGTGGTGTGGTTTTAGTTCCAAGCTGCATCTCTCCTGTCCCACAACTTGATGTCCCTGGTTGGTTCTGTTGATTTAGATATTTAGATGTGAAATAAGGGTGCAGAAGGCCAAGAAGTGTCTTCAGTGTTTTCGCCCTTTTTTGCCAGAAGCATCGGGAGCTGCTGTGATGAGCTTCATTCGTTTAGAATGATCAGTTCCTTTGGGTGCCATGAAAGTCCCAAATTCAAAATGAATTTGGAAATAAAACAGAAAGTGATGTAAGAGCAGAAGCATGGTGTGACAAAAAGAGTTGTGCTCTGGAATATCTATGGTGATGAAAGGTTCGCAGATCTGTCTACATGTGAAAATAAATTTACCTGGTTTTCATTTGATTGTTAAATGGGTGTTTTGTTCTTTGCTTCTTGACCTGCTCTTCTCCCTGTTAAATCAAATAATGTGAACTGGAAAAAGGTTTAGTTGCGTCTAAGTTGGCTGGTGTTATTTTACTAGCTGCTAAGTGTTCTGACAAATTAGCCCAGTTATCTGCTGGTTCATAATCTTCTGTGTTACATTTCACTGAGGTATAAATCAAGCAGTTACATTCACATTGTTGTGAAAGCTGTGAACTTGGTGTTCCATTGTTACGGACTGCGAACGGGCACAATGATTCGGCCTTGTGCTCAATAACAGAGAAATAGATTTGTGTGAGGGCTTAGATGAAATAAAAAACCCAAAGGTAAAATTAAATGAAATGGGAGAAGAGGTTTTACTTGAAATTGAATCGACAAGAATGGTCCCAACACTTGAGCAGCTCTGTGGCACAGTGGTGAGCATTGCTGTCTCGCAGTACTGGGGCTCTGGGTTCAGTTCTGGACCTGGGGTGCTGTCTGTGTGGAGTTTGTATGTTCTCCCTGTGTTTGTTGGGGTTTCCTCCCACACTCCAAAGACATGCTGGTACATTCATTGGTTTCTGGGAAAACTGGCCCTGGTGTGGTGTTTGTGTGCTCTGTGATGGACTGGTGTCCCATCTGGAGTGTATCCTACCTTGCTCCCCCGAAATTGGGTAATTCAGTTAGAAAATGGATGGATGCCTTCATGATATGTTTCTTTTGTGCCATATATATTCCTGGGGATTTACATGTTTACAAACATTTACATTGTTGTTTTATATCTATAAAGTTACAAACACATTTTTCCTGTACTGTACGTGGCTATCTCCATGTCTATATTTAAGTAGCCCTTTGTGGATAGTTTTATGGCTGGGCAGCTTGTTCCACATTGTGACCACGCTTCTGGTAAAGATGTGGCTCCTCATTTCAGTTTTAAATGTAATCTAAACATTTATTTTAACAATCAATCAACATCAATCAAAATGTTTTTGTTAAACAAAAACATTTATCTTAACAATCAATCACCCCTTCACTCCATGAATTAACACACAGCACACCTTCCACACAAACGTGAACGGTTTCTGTACACACTGAAAAAGAGGTGCGCGTTTTCTCCTGGTCATACGGCCAGTTTGTGACCTCTGACCCTCCGGCGTATCACGGCTCTAGTACTTCCGGGGGGAAACGTAAACTCATCACAAGCGCAGCTGGAATGGCACTGCGGTGCCGCACTATTAAGAAACCGGGAACGAGTCCTTTCTGAACTGAGCAGCACGATGGAGGGCCCCGTGTATATCTCCGCTTTTGAGAGCCAGCTCTCCTCCTTCATGGATTGCCTGCTGAAGCAAGCCGTGTCCGGCATCACCAGGCTGGTGGAGGACAGCGTGGTCGGTCTGTACGGCGAGATCGCCAGTAAAGAAGCCGAAATCAAGGCGCTGTCGGACAGGCTGCAGGAGTGCGAGCGAGAGCTGGCGCTGGTGGGGACGGGCGAGGGCGACGTCCGCCCGGGCGGCAGCGAAACGGACGATGGACCTGCGGGGGGAGAGGGGGGCTGTGACCTACGAGCGACGTCTGCCGGTAAGAGCCTGGAGGTCGTCGCGACGCTGGCCTCTGAAGCCGGGACTCTGTGCGTGAGAGTCGCCCCGCTTGCAAGATGCCGGAAAGTGGTGAAGTTGTTAACCTGCCGCCGACCACGTTCACTGTGACGCTGGCTGCTGCAGAACTGCCTGTGAACTCCACACAGACCTGGGTTTGTTTCATTAGTCCGATGGCGAACTAATGACACAGACCTGTTGCGAAAACTGAGGGTGCCTTATCAGTCACTGAAATGCATTTCTCTGACCCGAGCCTTAAACCTCACGCACGTCGTGTTGACGAGAGGTGGCGCGGCGGGCGGTACCTGGCGCCTTTCTCAATCAAAGACGGGCCGGGTGGCAGAGAACAGCGAGACCGAGGGGTACATGTGAAGTGGGCTTCGTGTGTGACCTCCCCGAGTGTTGATGTCCAGTCCCGTGTACATCCGCGTCATGCCAAGAACTTTTTTCCACGGGACAATATTAGGGCTCCCCCTACCGACAATCTTCTCTCTTTGCTTTTAACATTAAATATGGCTTAGGAATTGAGACTTGAATCTTTTTTTTTTTCCCTTGCCAGTTTGAATAACTCCCTTGCATTAAGGTCCTTTCAGCTGCCCCTTGTGTATTTCGTTGTAGCTGTCTCTCTCTCTCTCTTGACTGTGGCGACAGTGAAAACCGTCTCTTGTCAAAGCTGTCTTGTCTGAGACTCCCAAACAGTCGCCTCTCCTGCATGAGTCAGCTGTCTTTGCTGGATGTCATTCCAGTGCTGTTTCTCTCAGCGTCTGCAGTCCAAGTCTTTTCCGTTAGCCATCTTCAATGATTGCAGTGCTTCTTCTGTTGTGGCTCTGGGGCTCGGGATCAGCGCCTGTGTGCTGGAAGGTTGCTGGTTCGTATCCCTCAGCCGGCAGAGGAATCCTACTCTATTGGGCCCCTGAGCGAGGCCCTTCACCCCAGCTGCTCCAGGGGTGCTGTATAAATGGCTGACCCTGCACTCTGACCCCCAGCTTCTCTCCCTCTGTCTGTGTGTCTCATGGAGAGCAAGCTGGGGTCTGTATAAAAGACAAGTAGTTGTATATGGCCAATAAAGTGATCTGATCTTATCCTTGTAACTCTTCAGAAAGCGGTCCTCGATCCGTGTACAATGTGCTTGTGTTTGCTCGGCTTGTGGCTTTGACTTCTAGAGCCAGACCTCTATACCTCCGAGCTCTCGTTAACATCCCCCAAACTCTCAGAGGAGCCTGGTCAGAGGTTTCTTAACAGCCGAGCACACACACACACACTGCAGACACATGAAGACCAGCTCGATGCTCGATGCTGACAATCGGAGAAGGCGGTGCTGCCATCTTGTGGAATAATAAGCCATAGCGCCCCACTCTAACTTTCTCTGTGATGAGGTGAGGATGAGGCAGATAGGTATGGTCAATTTGGCCATGACACCAGAGCGACGCCCCTCCTCTTTTTGAGAAACGCCCTGGGAGTTTTAATGACATCTCATCCGAAGGAAGGCACTTTTTTACAGTATAGCGTCCCGTCACTATACCGGGGCATGAGGACCCACCCAGACCGGCAGTAACATCCGCTTTCCCGGGAGTCTCCCCTCCAGGTACTGACCAGGCTCACGCCTGCTGAGCTCCAGTGGGCTGCCAGCTGTGAGCTGCAGGGGGATGTGGCCGCTGGCTGCCTCGCAGTGCTGGGGCCCAGATCTGTGGAGCTGTCTGCATGGCATTGTCATGTTCGCTTGGTATTTGCCTGGGTTTCCTCCCACGGTCCAAAGACAGGCTGGGGGGTTCATTGGCGTCCGGGAGAATTGGCCCTGGTATGAGTGCGTCTCTGTGTCTGCCAGCCCTGTGATGGACGAGCGTCCTGTCCAGGGTGTACCCTGCCCTGCACCTGTTGCTTGCTGGGATAGACTCCAGCTCTCCCTCAGTCCGGTCCTGGAGAATGCCGTTAGAAGGTGGGTGGGTGACCTGAAAGCCATGCAGTCTCCTGTGTTTCTTCCTGTGGTCTGCGCTGTGAATGCTGTGCGTGACCATGTTGTTTCTTGCCGCCCGCAGGACAGGAGCCGGCTTACTGCGGCGCCAAGGCCGCGGTGGTGACGCCGGCGTACCCGGACATCGTCCACATCATCGTCACCCCCCGGCCCTTCCCCGCCTCGGAGCAGGAGGCCTCGTTCGCGGCCGCCACCCTGGCCGGCGTGGCCAACGAGCACGATTACGAGCCCCTCGCGCCCCCCGGCTGCCCCAGAGGGGGCCCTGTCGAGGAGGAGGAGGAGGAGGAAGAGGAGGGGGACGAGGGGTATTACAACGGCGTCTCCGATTCCCAACCGGCCGCGGGACAGGGCGAGCCCGGCGTCCTGCTCCTGGCCCCCGTCTCCCACCCCGCGGGGGTTCCCGAGGACCAGAAGAGACCGCCGCCGCCGCCCGCAGACGGGAAGCCCTACGGCTGCGGCGCCTGCGGCAAGAGCTTCGGCCAGGCCCAGCAGCTGTGGCGCCACCAGCGGGCCCACGCGGGCAAGCTGCGCCACCTCTGCCAGCAGTGCGGCAAGAGCTTCGGCCAGCGGGGGCACCTGGTGGCGCACCTGCGCTCGCACACGGGGGAGCGTCCCTTCGGCTGCGGGGCCTGCGGCAAGCGCTTCAGCCGGCCCGAGACCCTGAAGAAGCACCAGAGCGTGCACTCGGGCGTCACGCCCTACGCCTGCCCCCAGTGCTGGAAGAGCTTCAGCCGCGGGGACTACCTCAAGTCCCATCTCGCCACCCACGCGGCGCTCAAATCCCACCTCTGCCCCCACTGCGGCAAGGCCTTCGCCCAGGCCAAGCAGGTGAAGATCCACGAGCGCGTGCACACGGGCGAGAGGCCCTACTCCTGCCCCGTGTGCCAGAAGGCCTTCAGCCAGCTGGCCGCCCTCAGCGTCCACAAGCGCATCCACACGGGCGAGAGGCCCCACGCCTGCGCCCAGTGCGGGAAGCGCTTCGGCACCCTGGGGGCCCTGCAGGTGCACCGCCGCACCCACTCGGACGACAAGCCCTTCTCCTGCACCTCCTGCGCCAAGGCCTTCCGCACGGCCAAGCTGCTCAAGAGCCACCAGCGCACCCACACGGCGGAGAAGCCCTTCGGCTGCGGCGAGTGCGCCAAGGCCTTCAAGACGGCGGCGGAGCTGCGGCTCCACCAGAGGGCGCACACGGGCGAGCGGCCCTACGGCTGCGAGCAGTGCGGCCGCACCTTCCACCGCGTGCACCACCTGGAGTACCACCGGCGCACCCACACGGGCGAGCGGCCCTACGTCTGCGACGTGTGCGGCAAGAGCTTCGGCCGCGCGCAGGTACTCAAGACCCACCGGCGCGTGCACACCGGCGAGGCGCCCTACGCCTGCCCCGAGTGCGGGCTGAGCTTCAAGCAGCTGGGGAACCTGCGCTCCCACCAGCGCTCCCACGCCCGCCCCGCCCAGCCCGCTGGCGGGGGGGCGGGGCAAGCGGACGCCGGGGGGGCCGCGGCGGCGGCGGCTCCGCCCCTCTAGGGGCTCCATGTTTTTCCGGCGCTCGAGGGCGCGCGCCGCCCGTGATCCGACTCGGTCTCGCGTTGGCAGTTTTTGGTTCTGATCTCTCTCGACGGGGCCTGCGTCTCGCCTTCAGAGCCCTGCCGGTACCGGAGGGGCCTTTTGCCCGTGTGCTCTGCAAAAAAGACGATTTGTGCGGTGCCCGTGGTGCCGTTTCTTTAACACGGGGAGGGCTGGCGGGGGTGACGGCCAGTCTAGATCCGGTGAGGCGCAGCGACCCTGGGTTCAGTTCCGGAGCTGGGGTGCTGTCTGTGTGGAGTTTGGATGTTCTCTCCAGGTTGGTGTGGGTTGCCTCTGGATTCCTCCCACAGTAGGTTAAAGGGGAACTGGAGCGCTACTTTTAGACTCTGGGGTGAAAAAGAATCGCCATAAAGGTTTTACATCGCCAAATAGACAACATTTCCAGGTATGTGCAGCGTCAGATTCTCCGTTTCAGAGCACAGTAACAGTTTTCAGTGATGTGTGTGGTCCTATGACACTGTAATCAAGCAGGCTTGTGAATAGAACTCTTTTAGTCCGATAGAAATATTACTCTCCACTTTGGGACTGTTTTGCTTACAAATACTACTTGCTCGTTAACTCTGCATGCATGACATAAGTCACTGTTGTGACTAGTGAGCAGGAAGGGCCACATCACGTCATAATTCCTGGGGACTCGGATGCAAGTTTGCAATAACATGTCGACTTACAGTACTTTCACAAACTTTATGATTCCGAGCTTAATTCGGAACGGGTAAATTCATTTTTCTTTAACGTCAATGAATTTCTTTTGTTTCTGAGATTCTGAGAAACTGGTCTGAGAAACTGGGACTGCAGTTCCCCTTTAATTTGGGAAAACCTGGTGTGAGAGAGTCTGTGTGTATGTGCCCTGCAGTGTGCTGGCTTCCTGTCCACAGGTGTATCCCACCTTGTTAAAGTAGTTAACTAGTAGGCGCTCTGCCCCCTACTAGTTAAAGTAGGGGAGGAGCGGTGGCTCTGTGGCTCAGGATCTGTGCCTGTGGCTGGAAGGTTGCCGGTTCAAATCCTGCAGCCGGCAGAGGAATCCTACTCTGTTGGGCCCCTGAGCGAGGCCCTTCACCCCAGCTGCTCCAGGGGTGCTGTATAAATGGCTGAACCTGCGCTCTGACCCCCAGCTTCTCTACCCCTGTCTGTGTGTCTCATGGAGAGCAAGCTGGGGTCTGCGAAAAGATGAATTCCTAATGCGAGAAATTGTATAGGGCTAATAAAGCAACATTATTATTTTTATTGGGCCTGTTTCTGGCTGGGATAGACTCCTCCACAACCCTGAATTGGAAGAAGCGGTTTGAAAATGGATGGATGCGAGAGGTTGAGTGTTTCACTGCTGGTACGACAGATAGGGCTGTTGCTCATTCTCAGTTGCTCATTCTCAGTGTGTCGCAGTTTCATGCTAGTTGAAGCAGTGAGCCGCGTCCGCATGCACAGGAACAAGTCAAGGTTTATTCCAGGCAGAAAAGAGAAGAAAATAAACGTTTTGGCTGTGGAGCCTTCTTTGACACCTGTCTGCTTGTTCCTTTACAGTTCCATTTTGCCATATTTGTGTCTGTGTCTGAACACCACACCTGTATTGGGGTAAAAGGGGTGACTCTACAGTGCATTTCAAAAAGACTGAAAGACAAAGTGGAAAAACAGCCGACCACAGCGAGATACACTGAACAATCCTTTATCTCTTTATTCGTTTTTTTTTTTATTTCACACACTTAAAAAAGACAGCATCTGCATAGAGTTGTCATCTTATAGATTGAGGGAAAGAAGGAAGGAGAGAGGGGGGAAAATACTGGCACGTCACACTAACTAAACAGAACAGGGGGAACAGCAGTACGCGAGAGAGAGAGAGAGGGACAGAGAGAGAGTTACAATACAGTACGCGCACACGCACACACACGGAAACGGAAAAGAAAAACGGGACACGAGTTCGCTGTTCGGTTCCCGTCAAAGTCGCAGAGTCTCGTTTTGTTTTTTTCTCTGTATTCTTCCGCATTTCCCCCACCCTCCCCCGTGTCGGGGAGTGAGCGTGGAGCTGCCCGGGGTGCTGATGACCAGTCTGCTGCTGCAGCAAGGGGCTGGTGTAGCAGCGCTTTCACGCTCGGACGCGGGGCGACGCGGGGGTGGCGGGGCAGGGGGGGGCTGGTTCTAACGAGCAAGCGACAGCGGGGGGGGGAGGCCGGCCGTGACAGACGGGCCCAGGCCGAGGCAGGGAGATCGACAGCCCAGAGCAGAGCGAAACGTGCTTCCCAAGTGAGGTATGTTCGACGTCAGGTAACACTTTATTTTAGGTGGGTGTGGTTAGGCACTTATTAGCTCTTATTAGTGGGCACAACACACACACACAAAAAAAAGTCTCTTTATGATTTGTAACTGCCTAAAGTATGCCTCCTCATAAATATTATTAATGAAGTAAAATAGAGTGGGCGTGTATTACTTACAAAATACCTTCACTGATGAGAGTTGCACACGTTTGCAACCCGTGATGTGTTAAGTGCTGGTATGCTCAGTAGAAGAGCTAATACTGACCTTCTAGTTCACACGTATAATAAAGCATTACCAGACGTTGGTGGCGCTGATCTAGAAAGGGACAGGGTCTCGAGAGGGACCGGGAATTGTCTTTCCAGACGAGCCTGCTCTTTGGAAACCCAGCGGAAGGGGGAGGGGGGTTGGGATAAAGTTCCTGGGGGCAGCAGCCTGAGGGATGGCCACAGGCAGGGAGAGGGGAGGGTCCGGGATGAAAGCTGGGAATGAATGGGAGAGGCGTCGGGGAAGACCGCTGTTAGGAACTCGGGGGTCCCTGCGCGTGGGGAGGCTAGCTGGGAAGCACTTTGGAGTTCGACCCAGATGGAATTGCATCCCGTAGTAGCAAACCTGGCTCATGGGCTTTTCTGCAGCATCTGGTTCTGCTGGGGCGCTGGTTTAGTCCCGCACGTCGGCCGACTTTGAGACTTTGACGGGAACGTGACTTTTTTTTTTCAATAGGTCCATACACTGACATGCAAATCTGTTTTTGGAAGTATTTACAGTAATTACAAGACACGAAATTCCAATTCAGTTTCGACAAGAGTTTGCGAGCATTCAGTTTGTAACATAACGTCTTATTTTGAAACGAGAATTATTAGAATCATCAGAGTTAATAATGGTTTACTTCAGCCTTTTCTTTATTTTTTCCATTCCTTCCCTCTGTTTTGCATTGTCCACTGTCTTTTGTCACAACAAATCCTTCTCTTCCCCCCCCCCAGCCCCACCCTCTTCCCCCCGACACACACGCTCAGACACACACACACACACGTGCCTTGAGAGTGGATGATACTGATGGAAACTCATAATACTGAAACACAACGATGGACAGATCTGGGCTCTTCTCCTGGACAGAGAAGCTCAAGTCATTATGTGAGGAGGTGAGGGATCATTTTCTAAAAAACGGGATCGCTGGGGGTAAGACTGGACGCAGATCTGGAGACACCCGTGACGCTGTGTGGGTTTTCCCTCCGTCACGACGATCCCTGCGTTACACTCCTGCACCAACAGGATGCCTGGATGAGCCAGAGTTGTGTGCTCTGGGACCATGGGGAACCCCCTGTGTCTGGGTTTTTGCTCCACCCAAGATCTGCATCACAGGCTAATTTTCGGCCTGAGGTCTTTTTTTTTTTAATCTTCTTTCAGCTAAGTGTGCTAGTTGGCGACTTTCAAGGCTGCCCTTGGTCACGTGCTCGAGATGAAGCCTGAGCGATTGGAATTAAGCGTAAGGAAGGACACTGATGCTGTGTGGGTGTGCCCGATAGGATGCCACGCCCACCCTGGATGTGTCCGATATAATGCCACGCCCACCCTGGGTGTGTCCGATATAATGCCACGCCCACTCTGGGTTGTGTCTGATACGACATCACTCCTACCATGGATGTGACTGATTCGGCGCCACGCCCACTGTGGGCATCTGATGGTGACATTTCCAAAGCGGGCGTGTCTGATACAGTGTCACTCCAACCTGTTTCTTCGTCTTTATCCAGACATCCGTCCAGGGTCACAGGGGAGCATGACACTCTCCTGGCCAGCTTTAGCTTGATATAAGAGAGCACATTCTTATTTCGCAAGTTGAGGACAGACTGCTTCAAGTCCTTTGTGCTGAAGGGGATGGAAATACTGCTCTTCAACAGAGGAATTTTGGAAACCAGGGTCTGAGCACAGAAAAAGACTTAAAAGCTGACCAGTCATTGGCTCTGGTGTGAGGGTGAGCATGTCTGTGTCTGACTGCCCAGCAGTGGACTGGTGTCCCATCCAAGGTGTAGCCTGCCTTGTGCTCATTGCTTGCTGGGATAGACTCCGGCTCCCCTGCGACCCTGAATTGGAAGAAGCTGTTTAGAAAATTGCTGGATGGGTCAGTGACGAAGCAAGAGCATGAACCGGCTGACACAAATGTCCTCCTTATTAATTAGAACCCCTAATTAGAGTATAGATTTAGAGCTTTAGCTATATGAGACATATATCCGTACTACCTAGCCAGCACTGGCAGACGGGAGAACCAGCAGAGTGGTTACAGGCCTCAAACATTATCCCGGCCCCCTCACACTTTCATGTGCTCGCATGGATATTTCTCATAGACGCCCCAGACCTGAGGCAGAGGGGAAGTCTGGCACCGCAGAAAGGCTCCAAACACTGTGCGACAAAAGAATGCCCCCCCCACCAATCAGTGCTCACCCCTGTACCCATGGCTCTGGTGCCTGCTTTTCCAGGGATGGCACAGGGGTGCCCTGTTCCAGCTCGGAATCCGGCTGGATGAACTCCGCAGCATCACCAGAGCTGGGGCCGGGATCGTGACTTTCCGGGAAAGACTGCAGACTATCACAAATATTGTGATGTGCTAGTGTTCAAAGCCAAGAGGCACGTCAATATCTGATGAATCCGGTAGAGAAAAGGAAACCTGTCTCAGCGTCACTGTGCTCCTTCCCACAGAACACTAGATGCACCTGTAATTAGAGACCCTATTGCTGACATGGCTCTGTAGATAGCTGCCAACACACTGGCGGTGGCTAATCAATCACCGTGAACCTACAGGATCGGAGTTCGATTCCCTTATTGTAAGAAACCAGGCAGGTAAAAGCAGAAGAAACCCGTGGTCTTCTCTGGCAGCTGGAGTGGATTACGTTACGGATTCGTGATCTGATGCTGAAATTCCTGTACCACGCGTGTGTGCCCTTCACCTTCTGGGGTCAATGTACGCTCTGTGCTTGTCTTGACGTGTATGGGAGCACAAGGGGTTGACCAGGGCTGTACTTGGATCCTCAAAGTCCCTGGAAGAAGTCTGTATTCAGATCGGGGATACATCTGTATCGCTTTTTACCTTCCGGCACCGCAGGTTTATGTGGAATCTGACGGAGGTCCTGGCGGCCTGTGTGGCTGTACTTCTACCAGAAGAGACGGGACGGAGACAGGAGACAGCTCCTGCCTGTCAGGCGTCATGAAGCCTGGTAGTGGCTATGAACCGGCGACTGCACAGCCCGGGTTGCGGGACCTCAGAGCAGTGTTCCCAGCATGCTTATGGAACCGCCGGCTAATTGATTCGGTCAGGTGAAACCAATGAGGCTGATTCTTAGGATAGAAGTCACTGGGCGGCTCTAAAATTGTTATTTTTGAAAAGCGGGCATATTCTGCAATGTGCAGAATTTCTTAGCCCGTCAGAATCAGTTTTTTGTTCATGAAGATTCTAGCCTTGTTACTCTTCAACCATTGAATTCGTTACTTTTTACAGGAACGTTGGTATTCTTCTCATCCCTGTGCCTTAAGAATTGAACATGGACAGTGATCTTTGAGAATCAGAAGTGTTGTAAGGTGCCGATATTGTTAAAGCTGGTGCCAACGACAGAGAGAGACAAATCCCTCTCCTCTAACAGACCAAGTGAATCGTAAATGACCTGTCATGCAAACTTCCTGGTGCTTCAGGGGTACCAATCAAGGCTGCAACCTACTTTTACACCAGATGGAAAAAGCAAATCGATTCATATTGTAGTCGGACACAGGCACCTGTTGGCCTTGGCCCACTGGAACAGGCTTTCACATGTCTAAGCAGGCACACAGGGCAGCTGCAGCTTTACTAAGTAGCTAAGGTTATTGAAAGAGGACACATCTGCATCTCGCATCAGCTCAGGCCCTGGAGAACTGCCAGATAAAGAGGGGATCAAATCCCACCGCTGACACCACACTCTACAGAAAACACCTCGTATTATATTAGACAGCTGGAGCGACCGAGGTGAAAGACACAACACTGGGACCCCAATCCAAAACAACCATCTGGTATAAGAATAGAGTCCAGAACCCTTCATTCCTTCTCCACAGTCACAGTCACTTGGACAGCAGGTCAGAAATAGCTGCAAGGCATGTTTGGTCAGAATTGGAAGACAAGTCTTTACGTCCGCGAAGGAGGAGCTGGGTAAACACAGGCGGGGACCCCTTGCCTTTATGTCACGATCTCTATTAAGACGTTGTGTCGGCTTCAAAGATCAAAAAGAGGCTCAAGGCCCGCGCAGCCCTGAAAGAACACGCCAAGTAAAAGAGAAGTTTCCGCAAAACCATGAAAGCCCCTGCCCTTCTCCACTGACCCTAACCTGCTTCAGTGGAGAAGCAGGTTAGATTTCAGATTACATCATGTCTTCTCCTACTTTTCTCATGCGGTGTGAGAAATGAACCTTTCACAGTGCCCAGACTGAATACACGTGAAGCAAAAAGTAAGTGTTGCACTCAAAGTCGTTCCCCGCTTGATTAAAACGGCCATTTTAGAGGATAGCGACCCTCTTTTACCAAACTCTCGGGCGAGGGTATAGACGCCCTCTCCTGTGCCCTGTGTCTGACCCTGGACTACCCAGGCAGTCGCAGACTCGGCTCTTCCCTGCTATGCTACCACTCATCTTCATTCCAGCTCTTCCTCAATGGCTGAATAGCTCTTTTTTCGCATCACAGGATTGAATTAAGCTATTGAAAGCACTGATGAGACAGAGACTCCACAGTGTCAAAGGCAGAAAGACTCAGCGGTGCCTTCCCTCACCGAGCACCGTCAACATCCTCACATTCCCCAGTTCATTCAGTGACTTGATCCACCTTCCGACCTCCACTTGGAACTCAGAACAAAGCTGGTCCGCAACACTTTCCCACTTTGCAACTTGCTGTAATTGTACAGTGAGCGACAACTTTGGAGCATGCTGTTGTACAAGACCGGGAGATTAAACCGATCTGTCGAGCATGTGAAGGTCACATTTATTCTCGGGGGTGGGAGGGAGGGGATGATGTAGAGACTTCTACTTTAAAACAGAATGCAGGGGATGATGGGGAGACTTCTTTTTCAAAACAATGCAAAGGATGGGGAGTGTAGTTTTAGCCCTGTTTGATGACACGACAAGCCAGGTGAAAGTTGTTAGGAAATGCCTATGTACATAAACTCTCAACACCACTTTGACACACACACACATATATGTGCGAGCAAATACTACTATTTGAGGGTGGGAAACAAACTAATTCAAGACACATTGAATCACGTTAGGAAGCCTAAAAGTCTTTCTGTTTAAAACCCATATACGTATTCTTATATATATTTATATTATAATCATACCATTATTCATATCCTTACACATCTCTTCAGCCACTGCAAAAGTATTCTTTGTTTCATCTTCCATTTGCTGCACTTTTTTGATTTACAGTATTTTTTAAAAAGGAAAAGATGATAAATAATTATTCTTATTATTCTTATTATTCTTATTATTATTATTTAAAGTCCTTTGTTTCCAAAAAAACGACAACGGAAAAAATTTAAAAAAGAAAAGAGAAAACGACAACAAAAAACTCGACCCCAACGGAATTCTGGGCGAACTGAGGAAAGATAGAAGCCACTGGTCACGTCACAGACTACAATATACCATCTACATTGAAAACGAAAATGCACTTTCTCCGGAAGTCGGAAAGAAACGGGCGCGCCCACAGCTCTGGTTCTGAGTCGACAGAAGAGGAGTCACGGCCAAACCTCAGCGTCTCCTCCTCCCGTCTCTCAAGGGCTTGGCTCGGGCCCGGAAAGGCCCGCAGTCACGCCAACTGTGAACTACAGTTTTCCCTTCTTAGATCTGGTTTCCCTCTTGCCGGCGGACAAGACGGACAAAAAGAAATATCTCAACGGATCTGGCGGGACTGGTAGTACAAGTACATCGAAGACACGTAGTTTGTTCAATTTTTACAGATCCACCCCCCTAGTCTATCCCCCCCCCAAAGAAATGGGTCAATCATTCCTGTGTCTGGCTGGGGGTGGTCACAAATATTGCGAATGGAAGATTAAAGTGTGCAGTTCCTGGCCAAGCACAAATGCCAAGTATTACTGTTTTGGAATCATGGACCAGCCTCCGTCTTTGTGTACTTGCCAGATTAGGGAGCAATTAATTTAAAAAAGAGTCCTGAAAAGAGCACGCCCTCCACTTAAATAACAGATTGTGAGAGTTCTGCTCTCTTACAACACTTCAGATTTCCCGAGTTGAGGCCCCAGCCCTCTGCATGACCCAGAGTGCTGCTGTGTTAGTGCCTGCTCGGTTTTGTGCTTGGTGTTGTGCTGCGTACGTACCAGTCCAGGCCTGCTGCATGAGGCCTGTCTTGACTCAGGCCGGGCATGAGGGAATAACGGATCGCGTTGCCCCAGCCTACTGCGCCGAATCAAAAGCACAGCGGAGGACGAGATGTGAAAGACTCGTTTCTGGAGCTGAACACATCGCTGTCTGAACCAGGACCCTAACGCTCGGAAACGAACTGAGATTTAGCCGTCACTTCCCAAGTGAAAGAAACAATTACTTTGTATTTCTTTACAGGTAGCTGTATTATGTGCTGTTGTATGTTCAATACATTTACATGTACATTGTAAGTATTACGTTTATTAGAATTTTTTAACTTATTTTCTCTTATTGTTTTTCTCATCATTTTCCATAATCTGTTCCCCCCCCCCTCCCCCCATTTTAGAGTCCCCTTATCTGTTTCTTGTGGTTTTCTTGCTGTTTTTTGCATCCCGCTAAAATCCCAGCGTTCCTCCAATACTTGAGGCCAGCACCACTCCTAGGACCACACAGCAGATAATGATCATGATCTTCTTCTGCAGGGATACACGAGAGAGAGAGGGGTTAATACAGACACACTGACTGACTGGACACTCCAGTACATTAACACTGCACTGAGAGAGAGGGGTTCATACAGACACACTGACTGACTGGACACTCCAGTACATTAACACTGCACTGAGAGAGAGGGGTTCATACAGACACACTGACTGACTGGACACTCCAGTACATTAACACTGCACTGAGAGAGAGGGGTTCATACAGACACACTGACTGGACACTCCAGTACATTAACACTGTACTGAGAGAGAGGGGTTAATACAGACACACTGACTGGACATTCCAGTACATTAACACTGCACTGAGAGAGAGGGGTTCATACAGACACACTGACTGGACACTCCAGTACATTAACACTGCACTGAGAGAGAGGGGTTAATACAGACACATTGACTGACTGGACACTCCAGTACATTAACACTGTACTGAGAGAGAGGGGTTAATACAGACACACTGACTGGACATTCCAGTACATTAACACTGCACTGAGAGAGAGGGGTTCATGCAGACACACTAACTGACTGGACACTCCAGTACATTAACACTGCACTGAGAGAGAGAGGGGTTCATACAGACACACTAACTGACTGGACACTCCAGTACATTAACACTGCACTGAGAGAGAGGGGTTCATACAGACACACTGACTGAACACTCCAGTACATTAACACTGCACTGAGAGAGGGGTTCATACAGACACACTGACTGACTGGACACTCCAGTACATTAACACTGCACTGAGAGAGAGGAGTTCATACAGACACACTGACTGGACATTAGGCTGTGTCAGTGTCAAAGTTGTGTTGTGTGTGTACTTACCCTGCGGGCCTTGCTCTGGTATTTGACAGCCTTCTTTGTGTCAGACACAGCTCTCTCCACATAGTCTACTGAGTGCTCCACGTTGTACTCGATTCTGTCTATCATCTCGCCCTGTCAGACAAACACACCAGCACCGTCAGTGCACAACACCTGGGAGAGACTCACACTCACATACACCCACACTGACACACAGTCACACACTCTCACTCTGCATAGAATTCAGATCAATGGGTCAAATCCTGTGCTTTCTGTGGGAGTAGCTGGAGTTGAGATAGCAGTTCTTGTCTGAACTACATTCCCCAGAAGGCAGTGGGAAATGACCGGCTGTCCGCAGTCACCTGACCTGTTGGTGGAATACAATTGGTCGGGTGATATTTAAAAACAAGGAAGCTGAAGCTCCCAGCTGGCCATCAGCACTCTGCAGAGAGTGGAGCCTGTTATTCACTGTACCAGACAGGAGAGAAAGAAGGAAGTCAGGAAGTGACAGTGGACGATTGTCTTTACTGGGTTTTGGAAGAAGGGAAAAGTACTTTTTTAGATTTTGTAATTAGCAAGCTGCCCGGCTACTGACAGAGTAATTCAAGAAGAGGCACAGCCTTTTATTGTAAATAAAATAGCACTGTTCTTATTAGAGCTGCATTTACTGTATGCAGGCAGCACAGCGGCACAGCAGTGAGCACTGCTGCCACACGGCGCTGGGGCCCCGGGTTCAATTCCTGGGGTGCTATCTGTGTGGAGTTTGCATGTTCTCCCTGTGCTTGTGTGGGTTTTCTCCTGCAGTCTGCTAGGTGAATTGGCTCCTGGGAAAACTGGCCCTGGCGTGAGCGTCATCTGCCCGCCCTGTGATGGACTAACGTCAAGTCCAGGGTGTATTCTGCCTAGTGCCTGTTGCTTGCTGGAGGGGGGGGCTGTTTTTGTACACCCCGCCTGCTCGTACTCCCCTCACACGAAGCCCCGGCCCCCAGATGTGTCACACAGCCCGTGAGGGGCTCTCTGAAGCAGAGTACCGGAGCGGAGCGGGCGCACCTGGCTCTCCACCAGCATGGCCATGTCCACAAACATGTCGTGCAGCTCCCGGATGCTGTTCTCCAGCTTGATGATCTCGTTGTGCCTGGTCTCGATCTCGTTCAGCGCCTGCTTGGTCATCTGAGAGTCCATCTTGATCTGGGGGGGGGCAGAGGGAGACGGTGTATTAACGCTCGAGCCAGGCCCCCCAATCAGAGCGCAGCACTGGCTTTCCCCCACCCCTGCCGGGCGGCCATTTTGAATGAGGGCGCGGGCGGGACTTACGTCATCGGTGAAAATGGCCAGCTTGCCACTTTCCAGCATGTCCTCCAGCTCCTCGTTGGTGGTTGTTCTCCCAGCTGGAAAACAGGTCGGACAATCAAACTCCTCTGCCAGCGTCTCATGACAGTCCCATTGCGTGTCGTGTCGGGGCAGAATGGGGGCAAGTCAAGACGGGCAGATGGGCAGCGACGCTGGTGCCAGTCGGGCGTGCTTGTGAATTGGTGTGCCGCCCCGTGCACAGGATGTGCCTACATGCGGGCGTGCCTGCAGGTGAGCTGGGCACACTGTAGCACAGCAGGAACGACAGCATGGCTGTGGCCTGGTTTTCTAAACTCCACTGGTAGCAAAGTTGCTAGAGTGCAAATGTCTCTGATCTCCGGTGTGTCGGTACAGGGAGTGTGGGGTGCGTCTCTGATCTCCGGTGTGTCGGTACAGGGAGTGTGGGGTGTGTCTCTGATCTCCGGTGTGTCGGTACAGGGAGTGTGGGGTGTGTCTCTGATCTCCGGTGTGTCGGTACGGGGAGGCTGGGGTGTGTCTCTGATCTCCGGTGTGTCGGTACTGGGAGTGTGGGGTGTGTCTCTGATCTCCGGTGTGTCGGTACAGGGAGGCTGGGGTGTGTCTCTGATCTCCGGTGTGTCGGTACAGGGAGTGTGGGGTGTGTCTCTGATCTCCGGTGTGTCGGTACAGGGAGGCTTGGGTGCGTCTCTGATCTCCGGTGTGTCAGTACAGGGAGTGTGGGGTGTGTCTCTGATCTCCGGTGTGTCAGTACAGGGAGTGTGGGGTGTGTCTCTGATCTCCGGTGTGTCGGTACGGGGAGTGTGGGGTGTGTCTCTGATCTCCGGTGTGTCGGTACAGGGAGGCTGGGGTGTGTCTCTGATCTCCGGTGTGTCGGTACAGGGAGTGTGGGGTGTGTCTCTGATCTCCGGTGTGTCGGTACGGGGAGGCTGGGGTGTGTCTCTGATCTCCGGTGTGTCGGTACAGGGAGTGTGGGGTGTGTCTCTGATCTCCGGTGTGTCGGTACAGGGAGTGTGGGGTGTGTCTCTGATCTCCGGTGTGTCGGTACGGGGAGGCTGGGGTGTGTCTCTGATCTCCGGTGTGTCGGTACGGGGAGGCTGGGGTGTGTCTCTGATCTCCGGTGTGTCGGTACGGGGAGTGTGGGGTGCGTCTCTGATCTCCGGTGTGTCGGTACGGGGAGGCTGGGGTGTGTCTCTGATCTCCGGTGTGTCGGTACGGGGAGGCTGGGGTGTGTCTCTGATCTCCGGTGTGTCGGTACGGGGAGTGTGGGGTGTGTCTCTGATCTCCGGTGTGTCGGTACGGGGAGTGTGGGGTGCGTCTCTGATCTCCGGTGTGTCGGTACAGGGAGGCTGGGGTGTGTCTCTGATCTCCGGTGTGTCGGTACGGGGAGTGTGGGGTGTGTCTCTGATCTCCGGTGTGTCGGTACGGGGAGTGTGGGGTGTGTCTCTGATCTCCGGTGTGTCGGTACGGGGAGGCTGGGGTGTGTCTCTGATCTCCGGTGTGTCGGTACAGGGAGGCTGGGGTGTGTCTCTGATCTCCGGTGTGTCGGTACAGGGAGGCTGGGGTGTGTCTCTGATCTCCGGTGTGTCGGTACAGGGAGTGTGGGGTGTGTCTCTGATCTCCGGTGTGTCGGTACAGGGAGGCTGGGGTGTGTCTCTGATCTCCGGTGTGTCGGTACGGGGAGGCTGGGGTGCATCTCTGATCTCCGGTGTGTCGGTACGGGGAGCACTGGGGCATCACTCACTGATCTCCAGCTGCCTCTGGATACGGTCCTTGCAGCGGTCACGGTACTTGGACTGCGTGGTGTTGTACTCGGTCATGACCTCCACGAACTTGCGTGACAGCGTGGAGTGCTGGAGAGGACAAGGAAGGCAGAGCTCAGGTTGTGGAGGTTTCAGGTGAGAGTGTTGACACCACGAGGGGCACTAAGGCCCTAGTTCTGTCTCTCTGCTTCCCCCACCACCACCACCGCTGCCCACAGACGTGCTGTCTGGATTAGCCAAACCTCATGGCTGTATGAACGTATGTGTAGGGCCCTGTCCAGTTTGGGACCTTGGATTGGCTGAGCAGCTCTTGAAAAAACTGAATACATGGTATTATATATCCCCACCATGTACTTCACACTGTTGCACTAGTGTTAGTGTCTTTATTCTTACCTACTCTTTTTACTGGTCTTGAGAATCCTTTAACTTTGTGCTTCTCTGAGCTGTTTTACACAAGCAAGGTGTAATTTCTCTGCGGTTCTGCATTATTTGAAGAGACGGGCAATCTGTGTGCTGAGTTCCTGTTATGCTAATTACTAAGCTCAGGTGGTGTGGTGGCTCTGTGGCTCAGGATCTGCGCCTGTGGCTGGAAGGTTGCCAGTTCAAATCTCGCAGCTGGCAGAGGACTCCTAATCCGTTGGGCCCCTGAGCAAGGCCCTTAACCCCAGCTGCTCCAGGGGCACTGTATAAAAGGCTGACCCTGTGCTCTGACCCCAAGCTTCTCTCCCTGTCTGTGTGTCTCATGGAGAGCAAGCTGGGGTATGCGAAAAGACAAATTCCTAATGCAAGAGATTATATATGACCAATACAGTGATCTTATCTTATTATTTAAAGACCCAGACTAAAATGTATGATCTTATTACCAATCTGGCATGTAACATTTGAGGTATTAAAATTACTATTATCACTGATGTTGTATTGCTCTCTCTCACAGAGAACTGAGAAAGAACCTGGTTAGGGTTAACCTCCCAGGATGATGTGTGCTTTGGTTTCCACTCTGCACAGGAACAAACTAGAGTGCTGAGTGACTAGTTCACTGCTCTGGCAGGTTCACTGCTGATAAGAACACTTGATTACGTAAAAAGCAACCCAGAATATATTGATAAATTTCGCCTGGACACAAGAAAGGGGTGAAATACTGTATTTTTAACCTTTTTTAAAGGGTTACTATCTGGCTTTTACCCCCATCCAAATCTCGCTGCCTTTACCACAGGAAATGAAAAGCCTTGTCAACAGGAAGTGGAGAATTCTATCAACAGGAAGTTGAAAGCATCAGCAGGAAGTGGAGAATCATATCAACAGGAAGTTGAGCCCATCAGCAGGAAGTGGAGAGCTCTTACCTGTGTTTTACGAATTCGCAAGTCAGCAGATGATCTGTTGAGCCCTTCCTCCTGCTCTATGCTTTGCTCGATCGCTGTCAAGGAGAAAAGTGGGAAAGGTTACAAAAATGTAAAAACCAGTCTGAAAGGGAAAACAAAACCCAACAAATTGTTGTTAACTGCAACTTTCAGATTAGCAGCGCAACATACGATGATTGTGAGACAAATCCAGCTAGTCAGTGAGGCTCTCCCTGCCCCCTGCCCAAGTACCCAATACCCAGCAGCAGCATCTCAGCCTGGTCCAGGTTCTGTACTGTAACTAACGCTCCAGGTTCTGGGTCAGCAGTGCGGGGAATGACAGGCTGGAGATGAATTTACTGGCTCTCTGACAGGTTTATGACTGTTTCATCAGTGCAGGCATCCACTGGGTACAGAGGAGGGATTCATATTGTTTTAGTTGATGGCTTTAAGTTTGTGATAACTGTTCTTTTAGTTGATCAATGTTATTTAAATTCACATTAATACAAATATAACGTTAATAGTACATTATGCTCCTGGGGAATTTGGCCATTTGTCACAGTTCTGTGTACTGAACCCTCACAAATGTTGAGACCCTGTTGTATTATGTTTCCACTTGCTAATGTGTCTCAGTCACACAGCCCCCAGGTCTTCTTCGTACTTTTCAATGTCTTTTGAAAAGCAATTCTATGGACACCGGAGTCAACAGTACCTTTTAATTTGGATCTAACTTTGTTGGCCGTCTTTTTGATGTCGGCCGTCAGATCTTCCAATTCTTGCTTGGTTTCTGTGAGACAGAAAGAGAGAGAGAGGGGTTAATACAGACACACTGACTGACTGGACACTCCAGTACATTAACACTGCACTGAGAGAGAGGGGTTCATACAGACACACTGACTGACTGGACACTCCAGTACATTAACACTGCACTGAGAGAGAGGGGTTAATACAGACACACTGACTGGACACTCCAGTACATTAACACTGCACTGAGAGAGAGGGGTTCATACAGACACACTGACTGACTGGACACTCCAGTACATTAACACTGCACTGAGAGAGAGGGGTTCATACAGACACACTGACTGGACACTCCAGTACATTAACACTGCACTGAGAGAGAGGGGTTAATACAGACACACTGACTGACTGGACACTCCAGTACATTAACACTGCACTGAGAGACAGGGGTTCATACAGACACACTGACTGACTGGACACTCCAGTACATTAACACTGCACTGAGAGAGAGGGGTTCATACAGACACACTGACTGGACACTCCAGTACATTAACACTGCACTGAGAGAGAGGGGTTCATACAGACACACTGACTGGACACTCCAGTACATTAACACTGCACTGAGAGAGAGGGGTTGATACAGACACACTGACTGACTGGACACTCCAGTACATTAACACTGCACTGAGAGAGAGGGGTTAATACAGACACACTGACTGACTGGACACTCCAGTACATTAACACTGCACTGAGAGAGAGGGGTTCATACAGACACGCTGACTGACTGGACACTCCAGTACTTTAACACTGCACTGAGAGAGAGGGGTTCATACAGACACACTGACTGACTGGACACTCCAGTACATGAACACTGCACTGAGAGAGAGGGGTTCATACAGACACACTGACTGACTGGACACTCCAGTACATGAACACTGCACTGAGAGAGAGGGGTTCATACAGACACACTGACTGGACACTCCAGTACATTAACACTGCACAGAGAGAGAGGGGTTCATACAGACACACTGACTGGACATTCCAGTACATTAACACTGCACTGAGAGAGGGGTTCATACAGACACACTGACTGGACACTCCAGTACATTAACACTGCACTGAGAGAGAGGGGTTCATACAGACACACTGACTGGACACTCCAGTACATTAACACTGCACTGAGAGAGAGGGGTTCATACAGACACACTGACTGACTGGACACTCCAGTACATTAACACTGCACTGAGAGAGAGGGGTTCATACAGACACACTGACTGGACACTCCAGTACATTAACACTGCACTGAGAGAGAGGCTTCGGCAGCTTCAGCAGTGTGCAGGACCACTGGAGCTGAGCTTTATGAGCTTTCTAAGTCTCCACACAGTGACTGACGCGTATCCGTGTACTTAGGGATGGGAGAGTGAGGCAGGAGGAAGATTTTGAGCCTCACCCTGCTTTCTCTGCCCCCACCTCTCACATGGCACGAGGGTTGAAGACACCAGCCCATGGCACACACTGCAGTGGCTGGGTGCTGCACACACACACACACACACACACACGAGCGTGCCGGCTCCTCCTCAGTGTGTGTGCTGCACACCTGGCGTGGAGATCCAGGGAGCTGGCGCAATGCATCAGGGAGGGGTGGGGGGCTCATGATGCGTGTGCTGGCCGGGCAGCGTCTCTGCACTGCTGGACTGTGATTTATGAAGACTGCAGTGTCTCTGTGTCACTGGACACCAGGCCGCCCTCTACCCCACACACACTCCCTCACTCACACTCCCCAGCGCTCCACACACACACTCCTCCTCACTCACACTCCCCAGCGCTCCACACACACTCCTCCTCACTCACACTCCCCAGCGCACCACACACACACTCCTCCTCACTCACACTCCCCAGCGCACCACACACACACTCCTCCTCACTCACACTCCCCAGCGCACCACACACACACTCCCTCACTCACACTCCCCAGCGCTCCACACACACACTCCTCCTCACTCACACTCCCCAGCGCTCCACACACACTCCTCCTCACTCACAATCCCCCTCACTCACACTCCCCAGCGCACCACACACACACTCCTCCTCACTCACACTCCCCAGCGCACCACACACACACTCCTCCTCACTCACACTGCCCAGCGCTCCACACACACACTCCTCCTCACTCACACTCCCCAGCGCTCCACACACACTCCTCCTCACTCACACTCCCCAGCGCACCACACACACACTCCTCCTCACTCACACTCCCCAGCGCACCACACACACACTCCTCCTCACTCACACTCCCCAGCGCTCCACACACACACTCCTCCTCACTCACACTCCCCAGCGCTCCACACACACTCCTCCTCACTCACACTCCCCAGCGCACCACACACACACTCCTCCTCACTCACACTCCCCAGCGCACCACACACACACTCCCTCACTCACACTCCCCAGTGCACCACACACACACTCCTCCTCACTCACACTCCCCAGTGCACCACACACACACTCCTCCTCACTCACACTCCCCAGCGCTCCACACACACACTCCTCCTCACTCACACTCCCCAGCGCTCCACACACACTCCTCCTCACTCACACTCCCCAGCGCACCACACACACACTCCTCCTCACTCACACTCCCCAGCGCACCACACACACACTCCTCCTCACTCACACTCCCCAGCGCTCCACACACACACTCCTCCTCACTCACACTCCCCAGCGCTCCACACACACTCCTCCTCACTCACACTCCCCAGCGCACCACACACACACTCCTCCTCACTCACACTCCCCAGCGCACCACACACACACTCCCTCACTCACACTCCCCAGTGCACCACACACACACTCCTCCTCACTCACACTCCCCAGCGCACCACACACACACTCCCTCACTCACACTCCCCAGTGCACCACACACACACTCCTCCTCACTCATACTCCCCAGCGCACCACACACACACTCCTCCTCACTCACACTCCCCAGCGCACCACACACACACTCCTCCTCACTCACACTCCCCAGTGCACCTCACACACACTCCTCCTCACTCACACTCCCCAGCGCTCCACACACACACTCCTCCTCACTCACACTCCCCAGCGCTCCACACACACTCCTCCTCACTCACACTCCCCAGCGCACCACACACACACTCCTCCTCACTCACACTCCCCAGCGCACCACACACACACTCCCTCACTCACACTCCCCAGTGCACCACACACACACTCCTCCTCACTCACACTCCCCAGCGCACCACACACACACTCCCTCACTCACACTCCCCAGCGCTCCACACACACACTCCTCCTCACTCATACTCCCCAGCGCACCACACACACTCCTCCTCACTCACACTCCCCAGCGCTCCACACACACACTCCTCCTCACTCACACTCCCCAGCGCTCCACACACACACTCCTCCTCACTCATACTCCCCAGCACACCACACACACACTCCTCCTCACTCACACTCCCCAGCGCTCCACACACACACTCCCCCTCACTCACACTCCCCGGCGCACCACACACACACTCCTCCTCACTCATACTCCCCAGCGCTCCACACACACACTCCCCCTCACTCACACTCCCCGGCGCACCACACACACACTCCTCCTCACTCATACTCCCCAGCGCACCACACACACACTCCTCCTCACTCACACTCCCCAGCGCACCACACACACTCCCTCACTCACACTCCCCAGCGCACCACACACACACTCCCCCTCACTCACACTCCCCAGCGCACCACACACACTCCCCCTCACTCACACTCCCCAGTGTACCACACACACACTCCTCCTCACTCACACTCCCCAGTGCACCACACACACACTCCTCCTCACTCACACTCCCCAGCGCACCACACACACTCCCCCTCCCTCACACTCCCCAGCGCACCACACACACTCCCCCTCCCTCACACTCCCCAGCACACACCACACACACTCCTCCTCACTCACACTCCCCAGGGCACCACACACACACTCCTCCTCACTCACACTCCCCAGTGCACCACACACACACTCCCCCTCACTCACACTCCCCAGTGCACCACACACACACTCCTCCTCACCCACACTCCCCAGCGCACCACACACACACTCCCTCACTCACACTCCCCAGTGTACCACACACACACTCCTCCTCACTCACACTCCCCAGCGCACCACACACACACTCCTCCTCACTCACACTCCCCAGCACACCACACACACACTCCCTCACTCACACTCCCCAGTGTACCACACACACACTCCTCCTCACTCACACTCCCCAGCGCACCACACACACACTCCTCCTCACTCACACTCCCTAGCGCACCTCACATACACTCCTCCTCCCTCACACTCCCCAGCGCACCTCACACACACTCCCTCCCTCACACTCCCCAGCGTGTTGACTGCGTGCGGGCAGAGCGCACAGATACACATGCCTGTCCTGCTCTCTGACGCTCGGTGTTGTGCTGGAGCTGTAGTGTCCCTCAGTGTCCTTTCCCCTCCGCTGCCCAAACTCGGAGTCTCGCCTGAGGTCACTTCCCATTACCTATGACTAAGCTCTCAATAAACATTTTTAAGTGCATTTAATTCTTCTTTGTAGCACACAAGAACATTTGGCCCATCTAGCCTGATCGGTTGTTTAGAAACTAATTGATCTCATCCAGCTGTTTCTTGAGAGAAGTCAGGGTATTGGGTTCAACAACATGGCTGGGCAGCTTGTTCCACACTCCCACTACCCTCTTTGTAAAGTAGAGCCTCCTGTCCTGACTGGAGGATCTCATCCAGCTGTTTCTTAAGAGAAGCCGGAGTATCAGCATCACTGTTTTATAAGAGAGTGTTCGAAAAACAGTATGGCGTTGTAGCTGGCGTCTCAAAACCTGTTTTGTCAGGTTTGCTAGATCTTGGAGGTATTTGCTGTCTGTCTTTAATGAGACAGCCACACCGATGCACACACAGCGAGACAGGACATCCTCTGCCGTTCAGACATGTACTGTAGTGGTTTTGCCTCCTTCATTTTCGGGTCAGGTATTAGACAGCTCCTTGATCACTCGGGGGGGGCGCGGGTGAGTTCTGAGAAAGTCACACGGTTGAAGAAATAAAAGCTCAGTGCTCCCCGATCCAGCCCAAGATCCAATCAAACTGGGTCACCTGGTGTACCGGGCCAGCCCTGGTGCACTGGGTCAGGACTATTCCTGGGAAGCCGACATAACCTGCTTCTCAGCTGCACCTGGCTTTACCATGTTTTCACTGCTGTTTCTGAATGTGCTCTGCCTGCTCCTTCCTCGACTGGACCACAGGGAAACAGCCCGCTCGCCCTAAGAAACTTCTCTCAAGCTTGGCTACAACAGAGGGACATTGCGGTTTTCCGTTAACCTGGGGGGAAACTTCACTGCAGAGGAGTCAAAGCGTTTGCAATAATATCGGCCTCTGTGGGGCAACGTGATATTCCCCACCACCGCGTACAGATCTGTAGCCAAGAGTGCCAGTCCAGCAAAAAAAAAAAAAAAAACACACAAGCACACTCTGTATTTTTCTCCACCAATGTAAAAATATATCTTCGTACGGAACTGATCAAAAGCTTAGAAACACCACAGACAAGAGGGGGCCCATTTTGTAGTTAAGAGTTAACGGATGTCAGGATGTCTCATCCAGCTGGTTCTCGAAAGAAGCCTGGGTATTGGCCGGGCATCTTGTTCCCCACTCCCTCCACCCTTTGCGTAAAGTAGTGGCCCCTGTTCTCGGTTTTAAATGCACTTCTACATTGTTTCCACTCGTCTCCCGTGCTTGGGGGGTCTCGCTGGGCATTCTGGAGAATGTCTCGTCCCCCTTGCCGTCTCCTCTCTTCAAGACAGAGAATACTGTGCTGTCTTCGCAGGGTGTTTCTAAGCTTTTGTAGGAAAACGTGAAGGAGAAAGATGCACTCGCCTTCGCAGAGCACACACACAGCACCACAGTACGCCCACGCTCGTTAACCAGTTAACCGGTTAACCAGGCAAGGTCACCAGGTACCAGTTAGCGAGATCAACACTTAACTCCGGATCCCAGGAAGACCTATTCTTCCCACGACATTCCTTTGTGATGCAAAAAAAAAACAAAGAAAGAAAGAAAAAAAACAAATCCAAAACACCACATAAGACATGAACAAATGGGAACCAAAAGTCAAATGAACAACCGATAATAAAAACATGAACAGAAGCTAAAATAAAAAAACAGGCAAGGTGACACCCCTACAGAAGCACCCGCATCCTCCAAATCCCTCTTCTTTCTTTTCATTTCAGGGATTTGCACTAGACTAGACAGATTCTCCTGAAGAGGTTTCTAATTCTGACTGCTGTCTCCAGAACAAGGTCGTGGGGGAGCCGGAGCCTATCCCAGCATGCAACGGGCACAAGGCAGGATACACCCTGGACGGGACACCAGTCCATCACAGGGCAGACAGTTGTTAGCACACACTGACAACAGGGACAGTTTTCCCAGAAGCCAATTCACCTACCAGCGTGTCTCTGGACTGTGTGTTGAAACTCACGTGTACATGGGGCGATCATGCAAACTCCACACAGACAGCACCCTTGTTCCTGAATTAAACCCAGGGGCGCCAGAGCTGGGAGGTAGCAATGCCCACCACTATGCCACCATGCCATCTGTTTAATTATCTTTATTTATTCATACTTTACAAAAACCTCCAACAACTGTATACACATTACAATTTTGTCCTGTCTCCTACACTGTCTCTGTCTCTCCTGTTCCTACCGTCCTGTCTCCTACACTGTCTCTCCTGTTCCTACTGTCCTGTCTCCTACACTGTCTCTCCTGTTCCTGTTGTCCTGTCTCCTACACTGTCTCTCCTGTTCCTACTGTCCTGTCTCCTACACTGTCTCTCCTGTTCCTGTTGTCCTGTCTCCTACACTGTCTCTCCTGTTCCTACTGTCCTGTCTTTTACACTGTCTCTGTCTCTCCTGTTCCTACTGTCCTGTCTCCTACACTGTCTCTCCTGTTCCTGTTGTCCTGTCTCCTACACTGTCTCTCCTGTTCCTACTGTCCTGTCTTTTACACTGTCTCTGTCTCTCCTGTTCCTACTGTCCTGTCTCCTACACTGTCTCTCCTGTTCCTACTGTCCTGTCTCCTACACTGTCTCTGTCTCTCCTGTTCCTACTGTCCTGTCTCCTACACTATCTCTCCTGTTCCTGTTGTCCTGTCTCCTACACTGTCTCTCCTGTTCCTACTGCCCTGTCTCCTACACTGTCGCTGTCTCTCTTGTTCCTACTGTCTTCTCTCTGTGTAGCTGTCTGCTTGGTACTATGTCTCTGGCACTGCCATTTCCTCTGTCCGCTTTCAGAGAAGAGAATCCTGCCAGTCTGACATGTCTCTGAACAACAGATGTCTCACTGCATGCGCTACACAGAGCAGCCACCAGGGGGTGGTGTGTGGCTGAGCATGTGGGCTGACTCACTCTCGTCGGGGTTGGGGGCTGCCAGGATGGCGCTGTGCTGTTTCTTCACCTGCTCCACATCCTCGGACAGCTTCTCTATACATCCGCGGATCTCCTCCACCTGCACACAGGGGGAAAACGCCAAAGTGACACAGACAGTGTGGGAGCAGCTCTCCCCAGGCCTGGCTCATCCAGGATCGCTCCTCTTCCGGAGTGGTGAATGCACAGACTCCTCCAGAACTTGACCAAACGCAGTGCACACAGAAACCACAAACCTCAGCCTGAAGGATGAATGCTCAGGGAGAGCAGGATCACAGACGTGTCCATTAAACAGTGGACTCGCATTACAGGACCTGCTGTCTCTTTAACAGACATGTGCTGGCGATGCAGAACAGTGGGATTATTGATTTCATAGCCACGTTCTTGGCATAACACAAAGCACAAAAGAGATGAGGCTCAAGCACAGTAGTACCCACTATAGCTTAGTCTTGCTCTTATCACAGGTCCTGAATATACAGACATAATTGCAGATAGCGCAGTGTCCCCTGTCACCATACTGGGATATAGTTCTTTAGGAACGTCTGCCTCACTCAAACACACACAACACACAAGCTGACATACTAACAGTTACACACAAATGGACACTCGCACAAAAAAAAACTGACACACACTTACACATAGACAAATTTACACTCTCATTAACCAATTGGTAGTTAGTAGCAGATTGATCCCAGGATATTGTCTTCAAACACATGGCTGGGCAGCTTGTTCCACACCCCCGCCACCCTGTGTAAAGTAGAGCCTCCTGTCCTGACTGGAGAATCTCATCCAGCTTTTTGTTGAAAGAAGTGAGGGTATAGGCTTCAACGCTATGACTGTGCAGCTTGTTCCACACTCCCACCACCCTCTGCGTAAATATAGTTTCCACTCATGTGGTGTGTTCCACTGTTTAGACAAAAGCACTGGCACAATGTAGCTTCTGCCAGCCACAGTCAGCAGAGCTCTGCAGCCCCTGTACACAGACTGGGCGAGATGTGGAAAGCGGAACAGAGACTTCAGGCAGAATTGTTTCTCCTAATGAAGTCCCTTAACATCATTACCGCCAACCAGAGCCATTCATTAAGCTCATTCAAATAGCCTATTAGAGAGACTGGCAGAGTCAGGTTCTCCCCTCTACAATCCATTACTGCGGCCACTGCCCGGCCACTATATTAGGGACGCCCTTCCTCTCAGCAGTGATGGGCATGATTGATTGAGTCGGATGAAGATCTCATTAAGATTGGAGGATGAAGTCAAAATCCCATAATTGTCAGGTCTGTGTCAGTTGCTAATTGAAAAATACCTATAGAGCTCTGTCCCTGAGGGACTGGAGTTGGCTCTCCCCTGATACACACAGCCCGCACAGGGAGAAAAGACAGAGAACAAGAGAGACGTCTACCCAGACAGAAACACTGCCCTCCAAGAGCAGATCCGAGCATTCGGATCTTCCTGCTGGAAAAAATATCCAAGCTGGCAAAATTCTGCCTGGGACCATTTATGGTGTTCGGAGTGGAAAACCCAGATCCGCAGGGAAGGGTCAAAACTATTCAAGCGACAGAAAGCTCTGCCTTGTTCATTGCTGTAAAGACCCGTGACAACAGTGACCTCCTAATTCGAATTTGTGCTGGTCGATTCACCAGAGCCCATCAGTCAGGCACAGGTGGGCACTTTGTAAACTCATTTGAAGTGGGACTCATGAAAAGGCGGCAGATGTTTTAGCTTGGACTTCTGCGATCCCCCTCGAAGCACAGACTCCCAAAAAACGTTTCGCTTAAGGTCGCCACCTCTGCAGCTAAGCGGTAATTGCTCTTTTTGCTTTTTCAGGTACTGTAGATTTCCAGGTCCCCAGGAAATCTGCATGACTTTCCCGGACATTCAATTGGATGATGTTTTTCAGATCCCTGCGACTGCGTTTAGTGTGACAGTAATGGCTTCTAATGCTTCCAGTCAGGTAGTTATTCTGATACCCATAAGGCCTCACAAGCTCATTTGGGAGGACACTCCCGCCCTCATCAGCATACAAAACCAACTCTTGCAAGTGATTGGCTGTTAAATAGCTTCTGTCCATATTAATAATAATAATAATTGCTTACACTTCTATAGCGCTTTTCTGGACACTCCACTCAAAGCGCTTTACAGGTAATGGGGATCCCCTCCACCACCACCAGTGTGCAGCCCCACCCGGATGATGCGACGGCAGCCATAGTGCGCCAGAACACTCCCCACACACCGGGTATCAGTGGGGAGGAGAGCAGAGTGATGAAGCCAATTCATATGGGGGGATTATTAGGAGGCCATGACTGGTAAAGGCCAATGGGAAATTTGGCCAGGACGCCGGGGTTACACCCCTACTCATTTCAAGAAATGCCCAGGGATTTTTAATGACCACAGAGAGTCGGGACTTCGGTTTTACATCTCATCTGAAGGACGGCGCCTGTTTACAGTACAGTGTCCCCGTCACTATACTGGGGCATTAGAACCCACACAGACCACAAGGTGAGCGCCCCCTGCTGGCCCCACTAACACCTCTTCCAGCAGCAGCCTTAGTCTCCCATCCAGGTACTGACCAGGCTCACACCTGCTGAGCTCCAGTGGGCTGACAGTGGCTTAACACCCGTTAACGCTTGTGTGAAGTAAACATGACTTCATTCTGGCTAATCCCACACTGAGAATGATACAGAGGACAGGACTGTTTCCAGTGTTGCCGAGTCCTCCTTTATTACACCCGTGCTGTGTTACGAATGCTCAAATCCCCCTTCTCTGGTCACGAATAGCCACCAGGAAACGCCCTGACGGACTACCTATTTTCCCCAGGCAGAAGATGTGAAGGGTGGCACAGTGGCACAGGGGTGAGCGTTGTTGCCTTGCAGCACCGGGGCCCTGGGGTGCTGTCTGTGTGGCGTTAGCATGTCCTAGAACTTCGCATGGGTTTCCTCCCCCAGTCCACAGATGTGCTGGAAGGACTGGCCCTGGTGTGAGAGTGCGTGTGTCTGTGTGTGCTCTGCAACGCACTGGCATCCCTTCCAGAGTGGATCCTGCCTTGCGCCCACTGCTTGCTGGGATAGACTCCCTGAACCGCATGAAGCGATAAGAACGTGGGCGGAGGGCACTGCCGCCCTTGTGTGTCCCACCTGTGCGCAGGACCCGTGTCATGACACCTCGCCCCTGGAGGGCGTGCCAAGCAGGCAGAAAATGGGTGAAATCACACTTCAGAACAGCCAGAAACAGTCACAGGTGACAAGGCATAGGAGACGTGTTCCTTGCACAAAGAGTAGCGGGTGTCTGGAGCAAATTCCCCAGCTATGCGGTGGAAGCAGATTCTCGGGGAAACAGCTGCTTCCGGTTCTGGAGGTCTGATGTCATAACACTGCTGGTTTTTCCACGTGCTTGCACGGCCGCACGAGGAGACTGTGAGCTCTGGAAATGAAGGAACGGGGACTGTCCTCAGCATCTCTGCCACTCCAGCGAGGTCTTACCTGCTCGAAGAACTCATCCATGAAGTGATCGCGGTCCACCTGGACGACTTCCTCATCATCATCGCTGTCCTTAGCCTGTGACAGAGAGGGAGGAGAGGGAGAGGAGGAAGGAAAGAGGGAGGAGAGAGAGAGAGAAAGGAGAGAGAGGAGGAAGGAGAGAGAAGAGGGGAGAGAGGGAGAGGAGGAGGGAGGAGAGGGGAGAGGGGAGAGAAAGAGAGACAGGTGGGGTTAATACAGGTCTTGGCCCAACAGCAGTAGGGTACTGGGACAGACATTGGGCTCACACACAGACACACGGAGGATGGCCTGCCTCTCCCCGGCAGAGAGGACGCTGGGCACAGACATTGACTGCCCATCCGATGCGGCTCCGGGTGCACCCTGACAGCCAGAGAGTGTTGACTTGGAGGTAGTCTGTAACCACGGTTCCCAGCCTCCCAGACCCACCGTCTCGGGTCTGTAAGCTGAACCACAGCCTGGAGCTCAACAAGGAGACCACAGCCGAGACAGAGAACACAGAGTTGAGGGCAGAAACTGGGAAGCGCTTTTTCACACTCAGTCATGGGTGGTTGGAAAACCGCCCTAGGGCCTGTCATGGAAGCCCGTTCACTGGTTTCACAAGGTCTTTTGAATCAACAAGCTAAAAAGCGATCAAATGTCACTGTGTGTCTGTCTCTCTCCCTCTTCGTTTGTGCCTCTGTTTCACTTAGTGTGGTGGTCTTTGAAAAACCCTGAATTTGTGTTATGTTTATGCTTCTGTCAGTATCTCTATGCTTTCTGTACATCTGTTTCTCTGCCTCTGTCTCTGTCAGTCTGTTCTGTACATGTGTCTCTGCCTCTGTGTGTGTGTGTGTGTGTGTGTGTGTGTGTGTGTGTGTGTGTGTGTGTGTGTTTGCTCTGTACATCTGTCTCTCTCCCAGCCTCACTGTGTTTCTATGCTGTTTGTACATCTCTCTCTCTCTGCCTCCATCAGTTCTTGATCTCTCTCTCTCTCTCTGCCTCCATCAGGTCTTACATCTCTCTCTCTCTCTCTCTCTCTCTCTCTCTCTCTCTCTCTCTCTCTCTCTCTCTCTCTCTCTCTGCCTCCATCAGTTCTTACATCTCTCTCTCTCTCTCTCTGCCTCCATCAGGTCTTACATCTCTCTCTCTCTCTGCCTCCACCAGTTCTTGATCTCTCTGTGTTGGTTGCCCTGGCCAAGGTCACAGTACAGCTCATGACTTCAGCACAGCATGAGATCATATTACAGCCACTCCAGTCTGCCTCAGAGCACACACACAAACACACAGAAAAGCACAATCGCACATGGACGGACAAGTCGTTCTAATCTTGTGTGGGAAGTAAACATTACTTAACATTAGAGCTGCCTTTACTGTGAGGTCAGAAAACTACATAATTAGGTATATTTTGCAACACAGATAAATATCTGTGAGAATACAGACAATATATATAATTTATTCAAAAATACAGTATGTAAGCACACAAATACAGACACGTCACTATATTGCGTGTTACATTCTTGTACACCATTCCTAACGTCAGACTGTCTTGTACTGATAGGATACTTGGAAGAGTATTCCGGACAAGAATGTGACCTGATTCTCGAGAGCAGAAGACGAGACGAGAGAAAGCCATTCAGCCTATCCAGCCTGTTCAGTTGTTCATAGTTAATTGATCCCAGCATCTCATCCAGCTGTTTCTTGGCTGGGCAACTTGTTCCACCCTCCCACCACCCTTTGTGTAAAGCAATGCCTGTTCCCGGTTGTAAATAGACCTCCCTGCAGTATCCGATTGTGCCTTCTGGTTAATGGTTCATACAGTATATGCATCTAGGCATACAGTGTCTTATCCAATATCTTTTGTCCAGTTATTAGAGAACTCCAAATAGGAGTTATGCAGTGTATGAATTTTGAACCACAAGAAGAGCAAAAGTCTGATTTTTTTTTAAAGTGTGATGTCTCTGTTTGCTCGTGCTGCATGGCACAGAGATTCTTCTCTTTTCAGATAACATCTGTGTCCATGAGATTCACGAGACAGTTCTGAAAAAACTTTGTAGAGAGGACCTTCGAGATGTACAGATTTCTTATCTTAATCTATGTGCACAGTGCAGGGCGTGACACAGACGCACTGACCTTACACCATGTGACCAGCTGCACCTGCTCCCTGTAATCCCGGCTCCTGCCTCTCTGACTAACAGATATCAGGCACTGACTCACAGCACATCTGCAGCAATGCAGAGCTCAGATTCAAGCTGCTCTCTCAGGCACCTGAAAGGACCCAGACACAGCTCAAACTCACTGTGCCAGCGGGCTGCCGATCTACAGCACACTGCCAATTCACAGTTGCCGATCGCCGCTGCCAGAGAGTGCACCTGCTGGAACAGAGCGAGACGCACAGCAGGCACACGTGACACCCGAAGCAGACAATGCAAACACAAACACGGCACTGTCTGGCGTAGCGTGGTCCTGTGCGTGGTGCAGGGCCTCACACAGACGCCCCTGCCAAGCATCAGCTGTCAATTCCAATACTTCTCACTGGTGGTGTGTAGATACTGCTGGACACTAAGGACCATCTCCTCCATGCAACTGACCCACCTCACCCGGACTGGCTCCTCTACGCCAAAAGCCAGGCCCCCCCCACCACTGGAGTGTGAATACTCTTGGGAAGTGACATCAGCTCAACACACTGACCTTACACCATATGACCAGCTGCACCTGCTGCCTGTAATCCCGGCTCCTGCCTCTCTGACTAACAGATATCAGGCACTGACTCACAGCACGTCTGCAGCAATGCAGAGCTCAGATTCAAGCTGCTCTCTCAGGCACCTGTAAGGACGCAAATACAAACCTGAATTAAACTCGCTTAAGCTCACTTTAGTGGGCTGCCAATTTGCTGCCAGGTCATTGAACACTATTGGCAGTTGTGAATAATAATTTCAGTGAAACAGACTCACCTAACGTGCCACAAGACCCGTTACACTACTGAACACACTGCACTCGTACAGACGAACACTGATCCACTGAAAACACCATTACCCAGTACTGCAAATCTCAGCTACTGTACACAGGGCTGCTTAGCTCTACTGTATACTGATCTCTACACACACCGCAGCCCAACACTCTAATACTGAGCCCTACACACACCGCAGCCCAACACTCTAATACTGATCTCTACACACACCGCAGCCCAACACTCTAATACTGATCTCTACACACACCGCAGCCCAACTCTCTAATACTGATCTCTACACACACCGCAGCCCAACACTCTAATACTGAGCCCTACACACACCGCAGCCCAACACTCTAATACTGATCTCTACACACACCGCAGCCCAACTCTCTAATACTGATCTCTACACACACCGCAGCCCAACACTCTAATACTGAGCCCTACACACACCGCAGCCCAACACTCTAATACTGAGCCCTACACACACCGCAGCCCAACACTCTAATACTGAGCCCTACACACACCGCAGCTCAACACTCTAATACTGAGCCCTACACACACCGCAGCCCAACTCTCTAATACTGATCTCTACACACACCGCAGCCCAACTCTCTAATACTGAGCCCTACACACACCGCAGCCCAACACTCTAATACTGATCTCTACACACACCGCAGCCCAACACTCTAATACTGATCTCTACACACACCGCAGCCCAACACTCTAATACTGATCTCTACACACACCGCAGCCCAACTCTCTAATACTGATCTCTACACACACAGCAGCCCAACACTCTAATACTGATCTCTACACACACCGCAGCCCAACACTCTAATACTGAGCCCTACACACACCGCAGCTCAACACTCTAATACTGAGCCCTACACACACCGCAGCTCAACACTCTAATACTGATCTCTACACACACCGCAGCCCAACACTCTAATACTGAGCCCTACACACACCGCAGCCCAACACTCCAATACTGAGCCCTACACACACCGCAGCCCAACACTCTAATACTGATCTCTACACACACCGCAGCCCAACACTCTAATACTGAGCCCTACACACACCGCAGCCCAACACTCTAATACTGATCTCTACACACACCGCAGCCCAACACTCTAATACTGAGCCCTACACACACAACAGCCCAACACTCTAATACTGATCTCTACACACACCGCAGCCCAACACTCTAATACTGATCTCTACACACACCGCAGCCCAACACTCTAATACTGAGCCCTACACACACAACAGCCCAACACTCTAATACTGATCTCTACACACACCGCAGCCCAACACTCTAATACTGATCTCTACACACACCGCAGCCCAACACTCTAATACTGATCTCTACACACACCGCAGCCCAACACTCTAATACTGATCTCTACACACACCGCAGCCCAACACTCTAATACTGAGCCCTACACACACCGCAGCCCAACACTATAATACTGATCTCTACACACACCGCAGCCCAACACTCTAATACTGAGCTCTACACACACCGCAGCCCAACACTCTAATACTGATCTCTACACACACCGCAGCCCAACACTCTAATACTGAGCCCTACACACACCGCAGCCCAACACTCTAATACTGAGCCCTACACACACCGCAGCCCAACACTCTAATACTGATCTCTACACACACCGCAGCCCAACACTCTAATACTGAGCCCTACACACACCGCAGCCCAACACTCTAATACTGATCTCTACACACACCGCAGCCCAACACTCTAATACTGATCTCTACACACACCGCAGCCCAACACTCTAATACTGAGCCCTACACACACCGCAGCTCAACACTCTAATACTGAGCCCTACACACACCGCAGCCCAACACTCTAATACTGATCTCTACACACACCGCAGCCCAACACTCTAATACTGAGCCCTACACACACCGCAGCCCAACACTCTAATACTGATCTCTACACACACCGCAGCCCAACACTCTAATACTGAGCCCTACACACACCGCAGCCCAACACTCTAATACTGATCTCTACACACACCGCAGCCCAACACTCTAATACTGATCTCTACACACACCGCAGCTCAACACTCTAATACTGATCTCTACACACACCGCAGCCCAACACTCTAATACTGAGCCCTACACACACCGCAGCCCAACACTCTAATACTGAGCCCTACACACACCGCAGCCCAACTCTCTAATACTGAGCCCTACACACACCGCAGCCCAACACTCTAATACTGATCTCTACACACACCGCAGCCCAACACTCTAATACTGAGCCCTACACACACCGCAGCTCAACACTCTAATACTGAGCCCTACACACACCGCAGCCCAACACTCTAATACTGATCTCTACACACACCGCAGCCCAACACTCTAATACTGAGCCCTACACACACCGCAGCCCAACACTCTAATACTGATCTCTACACACACCGCAGCCCAACACTCTAATACTGATCTCTACACACACCGCAGCCCAACTCTCTAATACTGAGCCCTACACACACCGCAGCCCAACACTCTAATACTGAGCCCTACACACACCGCAGCCCAACACTCTAATACTGATCTCTACACACACCGCAGCCCAACACTCTAATACTGATCTCTACACACACCGCAGCCCAACACTCTAATACTGAGCCCTACACACACCGCAGCCCAACACTCTAATACTGATCTCTACACACACCGCAGCCCAACTCTCTAATACTGATCTCTACACACACCGCAGCCCAACACTCTAATACTGATCTCTACACACACCGCAGCCCAACACTCTAATACTGATCTCTACACACACCGCAGCCCAACACTCTAATACTGATCTCTACACACACCGCAGCCCAACTCTCTAATACTGATCTCTACACACACCGCAGCTCAACTCTCTAATACTGATCTCTACACACACCGCAGCCCAACACTCTAATACTGAGCCCTACACACACCGCAGCCCAACATTCAAATACTGATCTCTACACACACCGCAGCCCAACACTCTAATACTGATCTCTACACACACCGCAGCCCAACACTCTAATACTGAGCCCTACACACACCGCAGCCCAACTCTCTAATACTGATCTCTACACACACCGCAGCCCAACACTCTAATACTGATCTCTACACACACCGCAGCCCAACACTCTAATACTGATCTCTACACACACCGCAGCTCAACACTCTAATACTGATCTCTACACACACCGCAGCCCAACACTCTAATACTGAGCCCTACACACACCGCAGCCCAACTCTCTAATACTGAGCCCTACACACACCGCAGCCCAACACTCTAATACTGATCTCTACACACACCGCAGCCCAACACTCTAATACTGATCTCTACACACACCGCAGCCCAACACTCTAATACTGATCTCTACACACACCGCAGCCCAACTCTCTAATACTGATCTCTACACACACCGCAGCCCAACACTCTAATACTGATCTCTACACACACCGCAGCCCAACACTCTAATACTGAGCCCTACACACACCGCAGCCCAACTCTCTAATACTGATCTCTACACACACCGCAGCCCAACACTCTAATACTGATCTCTACACACACCGCAGCTCAACACTCTAATACTGATCTCTACACACACCGCAGCCCAACACTCTAATACTGATCTCTACACACACCGCAGCTCAACACTCTAATACTGATCTCTACACACACCGCAGCTCAACACTCTAATACTGAGCCCTACACACACCGCAGCCCAACACTCTAATACTGATCTCTACACACACCGCAGCCCAACACTCTAATACTGAGCCCTACACACACCGCAGCCCAACACTATAATACTGAGCCCTACACACACCGCAGCCCAACACTCTAATACTGATCTCTACACACACCGCAGCCCAACTCTCTAATACTGATCTCTACACACACCGCAGCCCAACACTCTAATACTGAGCCCTACACACACCGCAGCCCAACACTCTAATACTGATCTCTACACACACCGCAGCCCAACACTCTAATACTGAGCCCTACACACACCGCAGCCCAACACTCTAATACTGATCTCTACACACACCGCAGCTCAACACTCTAATACTGATCTCTACACACACCGCAGCCCAACACTCTAATACTGATCTCTACACACACCGCAGCTCAACACTCTAATACTGATCTCTACACACACCGCAGCTCAACACTCTAATACTGATCTCTACACACACCGCAGCCCAACACTCTAATACTGATCTCTACACACACCGCAGCCCAACACTCTAATACTGATCTCTACACACACCGCAGCCCAACACTCTAATACTGATCTCTACACACACCGCAGCCCAACACTCTAATACTGAGCCCTACACACACCGCAGCCCAACACTCTAATACTGAGCCCTACACACACCGCAGCCCAACACTCTAATACTGAGCCCTACACACACCGCAGCCCAACACTCTAATACTGAGCCCTACACACACCGCAGCTCAACACTATAATACTGATCTCTACACACACCGCAGCCCAACTCTCTAATACTGAGCCCTACACACACCGCAGCCCAACACTCTAATACTGAGCCCTACACACACCGCAGCCCAACACTCTAATACTGAGCCCTACACACACCGCAGCTCAACACTCTAATACTGAGCCCTACACACACCGCAGCCCAACACTCTAATACTGATCTCTACACACACCGCAGCCCAACACTCTAATACTGATCTCTACACACACCGCAGCCCAACACTCTAATACTGAGCCCTACACACACCGCAGCCCAACACTCTAATACTGATCTCTACACACACCGCAGCCCAACTCTCTAATACTGATCTCTACACACACCGCAGCCCAACACTCTAATACTGAGCCCTACACACACCGCAGCCCAACACTCTAATACTGATCTCTACACACACCGCAGCCCAACACTCTAATACTGATCTCTACACACACCGCAGCCCAACACTCTAATACTGAGCCCTACACACACCGCAGCTCAACACTCTAATACTGATCTCTACACACACCGCAGCCCAACTCTCTTATACTGATCTCTACACACACTGCAGCCCAACTCTCTAATACTGAGCCCTACACACACAACAGCCCAACACTCTAATACTGATCTCTACACACACCGCAGCCCAACACTCTAATACTGAGCCCTACACACACCGCAGCCCAACACTCTAATACTGATCTCTACACACACCGCAGCCCAACACTCTAATACTGATCTCTACACACACCGCAGCCCAACACTCTAATACTGAGCCCTACACACACCGCAGCTCAACACTCTAATACTGATCTCTACACACACCGCAGCCCAACTCTCTTATACTGATCTCTACACACACTGCAGCCCAACTCTCTAATACTGAGCCCTACACACACCGCAGCCCAACACTCTAATACTGAGCCCTACACACACCGCAGCCCAACACTCTAATACTGAGCCCTACACACACCGCAGCCCAACACTCTAATACTGATCTCTACACACACCGCAGCTCAACACTCTTATACTGATCTCTACACACACTGCAGCCCAACACTCTAATACTGAGCCCTACACACACCGCAGCCCAACACTCTAATACTGAGCCCTACACACACCGCAGCCCAACACTCTAATACTGATCTCTACACACACCGCAGCCCAACACTCTAATACTGAGCCCTACACACACCGCAGCCCAACACTCTAATACTGATCTCTACACACACCGCAGCCCAACACTCTAATACTGATCTCTACACACACCGCAGCCCAACACTCTAATACTGATCTCTACACACACCGCAGCCCAACACTCTAATACTGAGCCCTACACACACCGCAGCCCAACACTCTAATACTGATCTCTACACACACCGCAGCTCAACACTCTAATACTGATCTCTACACACACCGCAGCCCAACACTCTAATACTGAGCCCTACACACACCGCAGCCCAACACTCTAATACTGATCTCTACACACACCGCAGCCCAACACTCTAATACTGATCTCTACACACACCGCAGCCCAACTCTCTAATACTGAGCCCTACACACACCGCAGCCCAACACTCTAATACTGATCTCTACACACACCGCAGCCCAACACTCTAATACTGAGCTCTACACACACCGCAGCCCAACACTCCAATACTGAGCCCTACACACACCGCAGCCCAACACTCTAATACTGAGCCCTACACACACCGCAGCTCAACACTCTAATACTGATCTCTACACACACCGCAGCCCAACACTCTAATACTGATCTCTACACACACCGCAGCCCAACTCTCTAATACTGATCTCTACACACACCGCAGCTCAACACTCTAATACTGATCTCTACACACACCGCAGCCCAACACTCTAATACTGAGCCCTACACACACCGCAGCCCAACACTCTAATACTGATCTCTACACACACCGCAGCCCAACTCTCTAATACTGATCTCTACACACACCGCAGCCCAACTCTCTAATACTGATCTCTACACACACCGCAGCCCAACTCTCTAATACTGATCTCTACACACACCGCAGCCCAACACTCTAATACTGATCTCTACACACACCGCAGCCCAACACTCTAATACTGATCTCTACACACACCGCAGCCCAACACTCTAATACTGATCTCTACACACACCGCAGCCCAACTCTCTAATACTGAGCCCTACACACACCGCAGCCCAACACTCTAATACTGATCTCTACACACACCGCAGCCCAACACTCTAATACTGAGCCCTACACACACCGCAGCCCAACTCTCTAATACTGAGCCCTACACACACCGCAGCCCAACACTCTAATACTGATCTCTACACACACCGCAGCCCAACACTCTAATACTGAGCCCTACACACACCGCAGCCCAACTCTCTAATACTGAGCCCTACACACACCGCAGCCCAACACTCTAATACTGAGCCCTACACACACCGCAGCCCAACACTCTAATACTGATCTCTACACACACCGCAGCCCAACACTCTAATACTGAGCCCTACACACACCGCAGCCCAACACTCTAATACTGAGCCCTACACACACCGCAGCCCAACACTCTAATACTGATCTCTACACACACCGCAGCCCAACACTCTAATACTGAGCCCTACACACACCGCAGCCCAACACTCTAATACTGAGCCCTACACACACCGCAGCCCAACTCTCTAATACTGAGCCCTACACACACCGCAGCCCAACACTCTAATACTGATCTCTACACACACCGCAGCCCAACACTCTAATACTGAGCCCTACACACACCGCAGCCCAACTCTCTAATACTGAGCCCTACACACACCGCAGCCCAACACTCTAATACTGAGCCCTACACACACCGCAGCCCAACTCTCTAATACTGATCTCTACACACACCGCAGCCCAACACTCTAATACTGATCTCTACACACACCGCAGCCCAACACTCTAATACTGATCTCTACACACACCGCAGCCCAACACTCTAATACTGATCTCTACACACACCGCAGCTCAACACTCTAATACTGAGCCCTACACACACCGCAGCCCAACACTCTAATACTGATCTCTACACACACCGCAGCTCAACACTATAATACTGAGCCCTACACACACCGCAGCCCAACTCTCTAATACTGAGCCCTACACACACCGCAGCCCAACACTCTAATACTGAGCCCTACACACACCGCAGCCCAACTCTCTAATACTGATCTCTACACACACCGCAGCCCAACTCTCTAATACTGAGCCCTACACACACCGCAGCCCAACACTCTAATACTGATCTCTACACACACCGCAGCTCAACACTCTAATACTGAGCCCTACACACACCGCAGCCCAACACTCTAATACTGAGCCCTACACACACCGCAGCCCAACACTCTAATACTGATCTCTACACACACCGCAGCCCAACACTCTAATACTGAGCCCTACACACACCGCAGCCCAACACTCTAATACTGAGCCCTACACACACTGCAGCCCAACACTCTAATACTGAGCCCTACACACACCGCAGCCCAACACTCTAATACTGAGCCCTACACACACTGCAGCCCAACACTCTAATACTGAGCCCTACACACACCGCAGCCCAACACTCTAATACTGAGCCCTACACACACTGCAGCCCAACACTCTAATACTGAGCTCTACACACACCGCAGCCCAACACTCTAATACTGATCTCTACACACACCGCAGCCCAACACTCTAATACTGATCTCTACACACACCGCAGCTCAACACTCTAATACTGATCTCTACACACACCGCAGCCCAACACTCTAATACTGATCTCTACACACACCGCAGCTCAACACTCTAATACTGATCTCTACACACACCGCAGCCCAACTCTCTAATACTGATCTCTACACACACCGCAGCCCAACACTCTAATACTGAGCCCTACACACACCGCAGCCCAACACTCTAATACTGAGCCCTACACACACCGCAGCCCAACACTCTAATACTGATCTCTACACACACCGCAGCCCAACACTCTAATACTGATCTCTACACACACCGCAGCCCAACACTCTAATACTGATCTCTACACACACCGCAGCCCAACACTCTAATACTGAGCCCTACACACACCGCAGCCCAACACTCTAATACTGAGCCCTACACACACCGCAGCCCAACACTCTAATACTGAGCCCTACACACACCGCAGCTCAACACTCTAATACTGAGCCCTACACACACCGCAGCCCAACTCTCTAATACTGATCTCTACACACACCGCAGCCCAACACTCTAATACTGAGCCCTACACACACCGCAGCCCAACACTCTAATACTGAGCCCTACACACACCGCAGCCCAACTCTCTAATACTGAGCCCTACACACACCGCAGCCCAACACTCTAATACTGAGCCCTACACACACCGCAGCCCAACACTCTAATACTGATCTCTACACACACCGCAGCCCAACTCTCTAATACTGATCTCTACACACACCGCAGCCCAACACTCTAATACTGAGCCCTACACACACCGCAGCCCAACACTCTAATACTGATCTCTACACACACCGCAGCCCAACACTCTAATACTGAGCCCTACACACACCGCAGCCCAACACTCTAATACTGATCTCTACACACACCGCAGCCCAACACTCTAATACTGATCTCTACACACACCGCAGCCCAACACTCTAATACTGAGCCCTACACACACCGCAGCCCAACACTCTAATACTGATCTCTACACACACCACAGCCCAACACTCCAATACTGAGCCCTACACACACCGCAGCCCAACACTCTAATACTGAGCCCTACACACACCGCAGCCCAACACTCTAATACTGAGCCCTACACACACCGCAGCCCAACACTCTAATACTGATCTCTACACACACCGCAGCCCAACACTCTAATACTGATCTCTACACACACCGCAGCCCAACACTCTAATACTGATCTCTACACACACCGCAGCCCAACACTCTAATACTGATCTCTACACACACCGCAGCCCAACACTCTAATACTGATCTCTACACACACCGCAGCCCAACTCTCTAATACTGAGCCCTACACACACCGCAGCCCAACACTCTAATACTGAGCCCTACACACACCGCAGCCCAACACTCTAATACTGAGCCCTACACACACCGCAGCCCAACACTCTAATACTGATCTCTACACACACCGCAGCTCAACACTCTAATACTGATCTCTACACACACCGCAGCCCAACACTCTAATACTGATCTCTACACACACCGCAGCCCAACACTCTAATACTGATCTCTACACACACCGCAGCCCAACACTCTAATACTGATCTCTACACACACCGCAGCCCAACACTCTAATACTGATCTCTACACACACCGCAGCCCAACTCTCTAATACTGATCTCTACACACACCGCAGCCCAACACTCTAATACTGAGCCCTACACACACCGCAGCCCAACACTCTAATACTGATCTCTACACACACCGCAGCCCAACACTCTAATACTGATCTCTACACACACCGCAGCCCAACACTCTAATACTGAGCCCTACACACACCGCAGCCCAACACTATAATACTGAGCCCTACACACACCGCAGCCCAACACTCTAATACTGAGCCCTACACACACCGCAGCCCAACTCTCTAATACTGATCTCTACACACACCGCAGCCCAACACTCTAATACTGAGCCCTACACACACCGCAGCCCAACACTCTAATACTGAGCCCTACACACACCGCAGCCCAACACTCTAATACTGATCTCTACACACACCGCAGCCCAACACTCTAATACTGAGCCCTACACACACCGCAGCCCAACACTCTAATACTGAGCCCTACACACACCGCAGCCCAACACTCTAATACTGATCTCTACACACACCGCAGCCCAACACTCTAATACTGAGCCCTACACACACCGCAGCCCAACACTCTAATACTGATCTCTACACACACCGCAGCTCAACACTCTAATACTGATCTCTACACACACCGCAGCCCAACACTCTAATACTGATCTCTACACACACCGCAGCCCAACACTCTAATACTGATCTCTACACACACCGCAGCCCAACACTCTAATACTGATCTCTACACACACCGCAGCCCAACACTCTAATACTGAGCCCTACACACACCGCAGCCCAACTCTCTAATACTGAGCCCTACACACACCGCAGCCCAACACTCTAATACTGAGCCCTACACACACCGCAGCCCAACTCTCTAATACTGATCTCTACACACACCGCAGCCCAACACTCTAATACTGATCTCTACACACACCGCAGCCCAACACTCTAATACTGATCTCTACACACACCGCAGCCCAACACTCTAATACTGATCTCTACACACACCGCAGCTCAACACTCTAATACTGAGCCCTACACACACCGCAGCCCAACACTCTAATACTGATCTCTACACACACCGCAGCTCAACACTATAATACTGAGCCCTACACACACCGCAGCCCAACTCTCTAATACTGAGCCCTACACACACCGCAGCCCAACACTCTAATACTGAGCCCTACACACACCGCAGCCCAACTCTCTAATACTGATCTCTACACACACCGCAGCCCAACTCTCTAATACTGAGCCCTACACACACCGCAGCCCAACACTCTAATACTGATCTCTACACACACCGCAGCTCAACACTCTAATACTGAGCCCTACACACACCGCAGCCCAACACTCTAATACTGAGCCCTACACACACCGCAGCCCAACACTCTAATACTGATCTCTACACACACCGCAGCCCAACACTCTAATACTGAGCCCTACACACACCGCAGCCCAACACTCTAATACTGAGCCCTACACACACTGCAGCCCAACACTCTAATACTGAGCCCTACACACACCGCAGCCCAACACTCTAATACTGAGCCCTACACACACTGCAGCCCAACACTCTAATACTGAGCCCTACACACACCGCAGCCCAACACTCTAATACTGAGCCCTACACACACTGCAGCCCAACACTCTAATACTGAGCTCTACACACACCGCAGCCCAACACTCTAATACTGATCTCTACACACACCGCAGCCCAACACTCTAATACTGATCTCTACACACACCGCAGCTCAACACTCTAATACTGATCTCTACACACACCGCAGCCCAACACTCTAATACTGATCTCTACACACACCGCAGCTCAACACTCTAATACTGATCTCTACACACACCGCAGCCCAACTCTCTAATACTGATCTCTACACACACCGCAGCCCAACACTCTAATACTGAGCCCTACACACACCGCAGCCCAACACTCTAATACTGAGCCCTACACACACCGCAGCCCAACACTCTAATACTGATCTCTACACACACCGCAGCCCAACACTCTAATACTGATCTCTACACACACCGCAGCCCAACACTCTAATACTGATCTCTACACACACCGCAGCCCAACACTCTAATACTGAGCCCTACACACACCGCAGCCCAACACTCTAATACTGAGCCCTACACACACCGCAGCCCAACACTCTAATACTGAGCCCTACACACACCGCAGCTCAACACTCTAATACTGAGCCCTACACACACCGCAGCCCAACTCTCTAATACTGATCTCTACACACACCGCAGCCCAACACTCTAATACTGAGCCCTACACACACCGCAGCCCAACACTCTAATACTGAGCCCTACACACACCGCAGCCCAACTCTCTAATACTGAGCCCTACACACACCGCAGCCCAACACTCTAATACTGAGCCCTACACACACCGCAGCCCAACACTCTAATACTGATCTCTACACACACCGCAGCCCAACTCTCTAATACTGATCTCTACACACACCGCAGCCCAACACTCTAATACTGAGCCCTACACACACCGCAGCCCAACACTCTAATACTGATCTCTACACACACCGCAGCCCAACACTCTAATACTGAGCCCTACACACACCGCAGCCCAACACTCTAATACTGAGCCCTACACACACCGCAGCCCAACACTCTAATACTGAGCCCTACACACACCGCAGCCCAACACTCTAATACTGATCTCTACACACACCGCAGCCCAACACTCTAATACTGAGCTCTTCACACACCGCAGCCCAACACTCTAATACTGAGCCCTACACACACCGCAGCCCAACACTCTAATACTGATCTCTACACACACCACAGCCCAACACTCCAATACTGAGCCCTACACACACCGCAGCCCAACACTCTAATACTGAGCCCTACACACACCGCAGCCCAACACTCTAATACTGAGCCCTACACACACCGCAGCCCAACACTCTAATACTGAGCCCTACACACACTGCAGCCCAACACTCTAATACTGAGCCCTACACACACTGCAGCCCAACACTCTAATACTGAGCCCTACACACACCGCAGCCCAACACTCTAATACTGAGCCCTACACACACCGCAGCCCAACACTCTAATACTGAGCCCTACACACACTGCAGCCCAACACTCTAATACTGAGCCCTACACACACCGCAGCCCAACACTCCAATACTGAGCCCTACACACACCGCAGCCCAACACTCTAATACTGAGCCCTACACACACCGCAGCTCAACACTCTAATACTGAGCCCTACACACACCGCAGCCCAACACTCTAATACTGATCTCTACACACACCGCAGCCCAACACTCTAATACTGATCTCTACACACACCGCAGCCCAACACTCTAATACTGATCTCTACACACACCGCAGCCCAACACTCTAATACTGATCTCTACACACACCGCAGCCCAACACTCTAATACTGATCTCTACACACACCGCAGCCCAACACTCTAATACTGATCTCTACACACACCGCAGCCCAACTCTCTAATACTGAGCCCTACACACACCGCAGCCCAACACTCTAATACTGAGCCCTACACACACCGCAGCCCAACACTCTAATACTGAGCCCTACACACACCGCAGCCCAACACTCTAATACTGATCTCTACACACACCGCAGCTCAACACTCTAATACTGATCTCTACACACACCGCAGCCCAACACTCTAATACTGATCTCTACACACACCGCAGCCCAACACTCTAATACTGATCTCTACACACACCGCAGCCCAACTCTCTAATACTGATCTCTACACACACCGCAGCCCAACACTCTAATACTGAGCCCTACACACACCGCAGCCCAACACTCTAATACTGATCTCTACACACACCGCAGCCCAACACTCTAATACTGATCTCTACACACACCGCAGCCCAACACTCTAATACTGAGCCCTACACACACCGCAGCCCAACACTATAATACTGAGCCCTACACACACCGCAGCCCAACACTCTAATACTGAGCCCTACACACACCGCAGCCCAACTCTCTAATACTGATCTCTACACACACCGCAGCCCAACACTCTAATACTGAGCCCTACACACACCGCAGCTCAACACTCTAATACTGATCTCTACACACACCGCAGCCCAACACTCTAATACTGAGCCCTACACACACCGCAGCCCAACACTATAATACTGAGCCCTACACACACCGCAGCCCAACACTCTAATACTGAGCCCTACACACACCGCAGCCCAACTCTCTAATACTGATCTCTACACACACCGCAGCCCAACACTCTAATACTGAGCCCTACACACACCGCAGCCCAACACTCTAATACTGATCTCTACACACACCGCAGCCCAACACTCTAATACTGAGCCCTACACACACCGCAGCCCAACACTCTAATACTGAGCCCTACACACACCGCAGCCCAACACTCTAATACTGAGCCCTACACACACCGCAGCCCAACACTCTAATACTGATCTCTACACACACCGCAGCTCAACACTCTAATACTGATCTCTACACACACCGCAGCCCAACACTCTAATACTGATCTCTACACACACCGCAGCCCAACACTCTAATACTGATCTCTACACACACCGCAGCCCAACACTCTAATACTGATCTCTACACACACCGCAGCCCAACTCTCTAATACTGAGCCCTACACACACCGCAGCCCAACACTCTAATACTGATCTCTACACACACCACAGCCCAACACTCTAATACTGAGCCCTACACACACCGCAGCCCAACACTCTAATACTGATCTCTACACACACCGCAGCCCAACACTCTAATACTGAGCCCTACACACACCGCAGCCCAACACTCTAATACTGATCTCTACACACACCGCAGCCCAACACTCTAATACTGATCTCTACACACACCGCAGCCCAACACTCTAATACTGAGCCCTACACACACCGCAGCCCAACACTCTAATACTGATCTCTACACACACCGCAGCCCAACACTCTAATACTGATCTCTACACACACCGCAGCCCAACACTCTAATACTGATCTCTACACACACCGCAGCCCAACACTCTAATACTGATCTCTACACACACCGCAGCCCAACTCTCTAATACTGATCTCTACACACACAACAGCTCAACACTCTAATACTGAGCCCTACACACACCGCAGCCCAACACTCTAATACTGATCTCTACACACACAACAGCTCAACACTCTAATACTGAGCCCTACACACACCGCAGCCCAACACTCTAATACTGAGCCCTACACACACCGCAGCCCAACACTCTAATACTGATCTCTACACACACCGCAGCCCAACACTCTAATACTGATCTCTACACACACCGCAGCCCAACACTCTAATACTGATCTCTACACACACCGCAGCCCAACACTCTAATACTGATCTCTACACACACCGCAGCCTAACACTCTAATACTGAGCCCTACACACACCGCAGCCCAACACTCTAATACTGAGCCCTACACACACCGCAGCCCAACTCTCTAATACTGATCTCTACACACACCGCAGCCCAACTCTCTAATACTGATCTCTACACACACCGCAGCTCAACACTCTAATACTGATCTCTACACACACCGCAGCCCAACACTCTAATACTGATCTCTACACACACCGCAGCCCAACACTCTAATACTGATCTCTACACACACCGCAGCCCAACACTCTAATACTGATCTCTACACACACCGCAGCCCAACACTCTAATACTGATCTCTACACACACCGCAGCCCAACACTCTAATACTGATCTCTACACACACCGCAGCTCAACACTCTAATACTGAGCCCTACACACACCGCAGCCCAACACTCTAATACTGATCTCTACACACACCGCAGCCCAACACTCTAATACTGAGCCCTACACACACCGCAGCCCAACACTCTAATACTGATCTCTACACACACCGCAGCCCAACACTCTAATACTGATCTCTACACACACCGCAGCCCAACACTCTAATACTGATCTCTACACACACCGCAGCTCAACACTCTAATACTGAGCCCTACACACACCGCAGCCCAACACTCTAATACTGATCTCTACACACACCGCAGCCCAACACTCTAATACTGAGCCCTACACACACCGCAGCCCAACTCTCTAATACTGATCTCTACACACACAGCAGCCCAGATCTCTGATGCACGGCTCTGTTCACACTGCTAGAGTTTTGCCCTTTCTGGCTCTGTGTCAGACTCTGCGCAGACGGCACATGCCCCCAGCCCTGTGGCTCTCAGTGTCTGCGGGGCAGAGAGGTCCTCTGTCTCGTCCTTCAGTGAGGAAGCGCGCTTTAATATTTAATCTCTTTCCTGTGACACTCATCTGAGCAGCTCCCCGCCTGTCTGAAAGAGCACTCCAGCACCAGCCTCAACCTCTATTTTAGAGGGGTGGCGGGGTAGCACAGCTAAGGTTAGGGGAAAACCGGGGAGGGGTTTATCGAAGTTCTGTTCATTTGGGAAACGATCGATACACCACAAGGCTGCGCAGATGATCATCTCCTCTCCTCTCGCAGGAGGACAGCCCACTGACCGGCCCCTGGAGCCGGGCCAGGGCTCACAGACACCGGGGGAAGAGAGGAGGACCATCGCTCTTGCAACTGCCCTCCAGCAGGCGTGACCTGCCGGCTCCCGTTGGCGCAGGTCCGCCGAGAAGGCGCCCGTCGGCAGAAACGCTTTCCCGTTCGGCGCCCGCTGGAGTCAAACACGCTCGGCAGCTCTCATGCAACCGGCGCCCCGGTGACCAACACCGGCTTGCGGCCACTGTCAGTCTCCGCCGTCTGCCCCTGGAGGGAGACGTGGCGTTAATTGTCAATATCCCTCCGAACGCGGAAGGGTAGGGATAGCAAAGCCCTAGCTGTTCCGGTTAAGAGGAGAAACCCAAATGCCACCGGCAGACAGCGCTAGGCTTAGCAGTGCTGTCTGATAGACGCTTCTGGGAAAAAAACACTGTCGCTTTTAGATCGGACGTATATTTCGAAGGACGCGCATCTCTGCAACCTTCCTAATTCCTGCTGCGGTCACCGCCCGCTTGGCTGCAGAAACCGCTACAGGACTCCAGCACCCCGCCTGCGGACCAGACGAGCCACAACTTCGGGGGGGAGGGACGACCTCCCGCCTCTCCAGACCCTCCTCTGGGCCAATCAACGGGCGCCCAGCTCAGGTGCTCCGGGAAGGGTCACACCTCCTTGACGCGTCCGAGCCAATGACCGCCTCCCAGCGCGACAAATGAGCTCCTCCCCCCCCCCCCCCACGCCGCCCTCTGATTGGCCAGTCTCGGTGCGGCGCGGCCGGGCTGCGTTCCGCTCTGCGGAGTCCGGCTCTGAGTCACACAGCCCGGCTGGGAGCGAGCGCTCTCTGAGCTGCCGGAGCTGCAGTGCGGGAGGAAACCGGGGGTCGACCTCGGTTCAACTCGAGCTCTGAAAGTCACAACGAGTGTGCATTTGTGGGCTACAAAAATCCTCTTTCGTGCTCTTTCCCATCTCACAGTTGTAGAAAGAGTTGATACAAGTGGCTGATATCAATAATGATCTATGCAGTAGAACTGTATGTTTACGTGTTGTATGATACATGCTATGCGTAGTACATATGGTCATGTGTTATCTGTGGTTATATGTATTGTATGATACATATTACATGCAATATTACACCTATGTGTTGTGTGAAATATGTTACAGGCAGTAATATGGTTGTGTGGTGTATGATATATATGATATGCAGTACTATAATTATATGTGTTGTATGATATAAGTGATATGCTGCACCTAGTAGTTATATGTGTTGTGTGATACAGTACACGTGATATGCTGAACCTAGTAGTTATACAGTATGTGTTGTGTGATACATGTGATATGCAGTACTATGGTCGTGTTACATGATATATATGATATGCAGTACTATAGTCATATGTGTTGTATGATATATGTGATATGCTGCACCTAGTAGTCATATGTATTGTGTGATACATGTGATATGCAGTACTATGGTCATGTGTTATATGATATATATGATATGCAGTACTATAGTCATATGTGTTGTATGATATATGTGATATACTGCACCTAGTAGTCATATGTATTGTGTGATACATGTGATATGCAGTACTATAGTTATGTGTTGTATAAAACGTTACATGCAGTAATATGGTGACGTGCTGTATGATATGTTATAAGCAGGATGTATGGGTCTGTGTGCTGTGTGATACATGTTACACGCGGTACGTACAGGGCGGTTACACAGTCTGCTCCTGGTTTCGCTGAGCCAGCAGGAAGCACATTCCGAAACCACACGCAGAGACAGCCTCCGCGCCAAGTGTCAGGGTGTTCTCTGCTAACACAGCCTCTCGCTGTGGGCGGAGGCGCTAGCCGGCGCGGAGCTGCGCGACATGGACAGCTAGAGGTTCACCCGTTCGCCGGTTTTTAATCTTGTGTTTCATCTCGTCTCTGGGCTCCTCCGAGGTGGAAATCAACACTTGAGGAACAAGGGCGCCCCTTTTTCTTCCCCAGAGGAATGCTGCCTTCCGATCTGGCGGTCACGAGGGTGACTGTCGTGTTCCGGCGCGCGTCCGCCAGCGGCTGCATTTGAAACGGAAACTGGATTTGTCTGATTTCCCAGCCGGATTCCCACCTCTGTGGTGTGAACATCCTGTACCTGCACTCAGCCCAGGGCTCTAGATAGTGCTGGAAAATGCGTCAGTATTACGTGCAGCACTCCCAACAGTAAAATGCAAGAAACCGAGGCTGTCAGACAGAAGAGTCTTATCTGGCGGCCCTAACCCACCACAGTCGTTATTTTAATCACTTTCTGTCCATTCGACTATCAAGCTAATGACACAGTCGGGCAGAGGCAATCTTGAACAATCTAAACAAGAGCTCCTGGAGCAGGCTTTGCAGATCAATTCTGTATCTTGTTCTCAGTACGCTGTGTAGCTGCCATCTCATTGATCCCAGATCTCATCCAGCTGGTTCTTGAGGAGAGCCAGGGTATCAGCTCCAACAGCATTGTTCCACACTCCCACCACCCTGTGTGTAAAGCAGCGTCTCCCGCTCTCAGTTTTCAGTGCCCTTCCCCCTTCTGCCCTGTGGTTGGTGTTTTGTTGTTGATTCCAAAGAAGTCCGCTGGGTGGACTTTGTCACCTTGCCTTGGAGGTAAGAATCCCCATTCGTACTGGAAAGTCCTACCAATAAAACCCCTAGCATTCCACTGCCCAGGATGTCTTGCCTGCGTGCTGCTAACCTGGGCAAGGCAAAGCGTGGCACTATGGAGTGAGAAGCCCACAGGTGCTCAGCCTGTGCTGTGGATGGTTTCAGATACAGAGCTGTTCAGTCATCTATTAATTATGCCTAGTGCCTGCGGCTATTGTACATGTGTGTAGAGACTGTACATTGGCCTTCCCATGAGGCACCTGGGCAGTATTCTACGGCTTTTGGTGTTTCAAGAGCACAACAGAGGGGCGTGAATCTTATAGCCGTAATACAGCATGTCCCTGCGTGTCTCGGGGTTCAGAGCTGACCCAAGGCAATTAAAGGCCGTTAATGGGTGCAGCAGGCCATTTGGTTGCAAAGCAGAGTCATCGATTGAAACACCTGCCAAGGCCCAAAGAGGTAAGAGAGAGACGGTTTCTGTGACCAACCGGGACAAAGCGCTGGAGCGCTGTCCATCTTTCTGCCAGAGCAAGGGATCATGGGTAAGCGGATCGATTCTATGGGGGCCCACACTATTTCAAACAGTGGACATGGGCGGTATGTATGGCACCACACCAGATCTGGATGACTTCCTAACTGTCAGGTATGGCCGGACTTCGGTAGATTGGGATTCTATGCGAGGCACTTCTGATGGCGAAGGTCAGGAGATTAGTCGGTAGGCGAAGATGTGGTCGAGCACAAGAGCTGGGGTCCAAAATCCGGGAAGGCATCGGGAGTTCGTAAGTACCACATGGGGAGGCGAAGACGTGGTCGAAGGGAGGCGTTGAGTCAGAATTCCGGGGGTCTAACAACAAGCAAAGCAGGGTGGGAGACGTACGAAAACACAGCTCAGGGAGGAGACCTCAATCGTGAGCGAGGAAGGGAAGACTAGTGATGTTCGTGACACTAACATCACTGTAAATCCCAGGGCCGAGGAGGATGGTGGGATAAAATTCCTCAAAATGGCTCTTGCACATGCATTAATAACAGAAAACCCACGGGCGGACGAGAGAGAGCAGAGCCAAGCCACACAGAGCCTCTGACTCCGGTAATCCAACTCCTTGTTCTTGGTGGGAGCAAACGCTGATTAACACAGAGCGTGGCGTTGACACACACTCATTACAGCAATCAATACAATAATTGTTTGCGATGGAGGCAACCCAACATTTGCCCAGCAGCGTGTTTCCATGCCCCTGCTCCTGCCAGACTCCCCCTGCGCCGCAGCCTGATCCAGTCACTCAGCCCATCCCAGGTGATGGCTGGCACGCTGCAGGCACAAGCTGTCTGTTTGCGAGGACTGTTGGCACAGATGCGTCACCTCACTGGAATATGAAATACTGGGTTTTGTAACCGCTGCGCGGCTCGCGGCCTGCTCTGACCTGGAGTGGGCGCCTTGTCGGTTTCTCTGCGTTGTGGGGAGCGAGCGGGTGGATGAATCACAGTGCTCCAGCTGAGATTTGAGTTCACTGGGGCCCAGTGAAAGGAGACAAGTGTTCCAGTCCCCTCTAAACCACACTTGGTCAAGACAGCAGAGTGTTGCACTGTCACCTGGTTATTCTCCTGTTAGCCCACTCGTGTCTGGACTTCCTAAAGTCTGGATAATATGGCAAGTGATAACGTGAAGGGGTGGCACAGTAGTGCAGTGGGCAGCATTGCTACCTCACCATGGAGCATTGGTCCAGCCTGGGTTCAGTCTTGGACCTGGGGTGCCGCCTGTGTGCCGTTTGCATGTTCTCCCCATGTGCACATGGGTTGCCCCTCACAGTCCAAAGACATGTTGGCACGTTCATTTGTTTCTGGGGAAAATTGGCCCTGGTGTGAGTGTGTGTTTGAGTCTGTGTGCCCTGTGATGGACTGGTGTCCCATCCAGGGTGTACCCTGCCGTGGTCCCATTGCTTGCTGGGATAGACTGCAGCTCCCCCAGGACCCTGTACCAGATAAAGCAGTTAGTAAATGGATGGATGATGTTGTACTGTCTCTGTACTTATTTCCACAGCATCCCAGACAGAGGTATTGACTTCTGAGGCTGGTGTCTCCGGCTCTGCTGTTCTATAGGCACTGGAACTCCCCTAGCCTCTCAGCCTGATGCATTAATCCAGCGTTTAATCCCACAGATTCCCATGGGAGCTTCCCCCTGTGGTAACTGCTGACCTGTTCAGAGACATTTCAGCAGCTACAGCAGAGAAACACGTGTCTCGCACAAGAAGAGGACAAACCAAAGAGAATTCAGGTTGCTAAAGGTGTTTCAGCAAGATCAGCCTGGTAGATGGGCAGTTCTGGCCATGTAAAATAACTAGAAAAGGAGTTTGGGCACGACAGAGTTCAATAGCCTGTGGTGTTATGTTAAGATGGTAAGAGATCAATCAACATGAGAAACCAGAGTCACTGATGGTCAAGCCCAGCATCAGGTCACGAGGGATAAAGACCGAGAGAAGAAAGCGAGACATTTCTGCAGATCTGGTCTAGCTTGCTCAGGACTAATAATACTGATAAAATAAATCCCCATGCCAAAGCTTCACAAAATCATCCAGTTTCTCCACAAATACAGTATGTACAAATCAGCATTCAGCATGAATGTCTGAATCAGGCCAAGCACGACACACCAGGCCGTGTTTGTGCCTGCTCCTCTTTGTGCTTGGTATTGTGTCTCTGCGGAGGTCGTTCTGCGTCAGGCCTGGGTGTCTCAATGGGAGCTCGTGCACAGGCAGTCTAATCGAGAGCCTGAGCAGCCTGCCCTGTTGCAGAAGGCAGTGGAGTCATGTAACTGATCTCTCTGTCCCACCCTACAGGTGATCGCCCCTGTGTCGCTCAGGCAACAGTCATATGCTGTCCTTGCAGAACCCAGCACACGATTCGCAATCGGCACCCGTAGACAGACATGCTGATGGACACCAGCTAGACGTGGATGCTAGGCAGTGCTTCATCAGTTTGCATTTCAGACCCCTAAACGAGCCCTGAAACACAGGAACTAGTACAGGTGGAGGCTTAATCCCACTCCCGTGCAACATTTCTGCAGCTGACAGCGGTTTAGAGAAAGCCAGTACTTTCACACACAGGGACAGATGCCCACACACAGCACAGGCTACAGGGAGAGAGATCGGCACACAATCAGCAACTTTACAGGCACTAACACACTCAGCACAGGCTACTGGGAGAGAGATCGGGACACAGCAACTTTACAGACACTAACACACACAGCAATGGCTACAGGGAGAGAGATCGGCACACAATCAGCAACTTTACAGACACTAACACACACAGCACAGGCTACTGGGAGAGAGATCGGCACACAGCAACTTTACAGACACTAACACACACAGCACAGGACACAATGAGAGAGATCGGCACACAGCAACTTTACAGACACCAACACACACAGCACAGGACACAATGAGAGAGATCGGCACACAATCACACACAACACAAGGATAAGAAAGAGTCAAAAACACCAACAGTAATGATGCCCAAACAATGCTTGATCTTTCCCTTCCGTTTCTCCGCCATGCAAGTTTCTGTGTCAGAAATGAGTGAATAAAACGTGCTCTTCCGTCTGGAGAAAGGTGCAGCACATGAACAGAATCCCAACACGATCACATGACACTTGGCAAAGGACATTTATTGAGAGAACATACAGTACACGCCACACAGCATGCAGTTCCATTGAAGGGAGACAGTTGTGGTACACAAAGTCATGCACAATCTTAACAAAAGCCACAGCTGACTTTCAGCTTCAAAGGCGAGTGTTTTGAAGGAACATTCTGAACATGACATGCAGGTACAGTGCAAGTACACAGGGTTACAGCACATGCAGGATTTAGTTACAAACACAGAGCAATGATTTGTACAGAAATAAGGTCACATGCTGTAGGAAGAGGGACAGGATTCGTGCACAAGATTCTGTATGACAACAAGTTCGACCAGGCCCAGCTGTCAGTAACTCGCAATCACTCCTGATGTCATTTCCTGTCTTAAAACAGTATAATACTGCGCGTGATCCCCTTCTCTCCCTCGAATATGTCTTCTTGCATCCCAGCTCCACCCCATCTCCACCTCTGCAGCTGCCCCCTGGTCACTCCTCGGTCTGCATGGGGGTCCCAGCCTCCTCGTCCTCTGGCCAGGGGGGTCAGCCCTCAGCCAAGCAGGTTAAACCAGATTTTCAAAAAAGTACTCCAGAATCTTTTCAGTGCATTTAACTTTTTTTTCCCAGTGAAATAAATTCCCAGTGAATTTATTTGACAAGGCGTGAGGTTAAGTCTCCTAAACTGGAAACATCTAACTGGGGGTTACAGTTTGTCCTGCTTCTGCGGGCTGTGGGACAGGAGGGGTGATGCTCGTGGTTAAACTCCCAGAGTGCCCTGCGAATTACAGCTTTGATTCTCTCTTTCTGTTTCAAACCAGACCTGGAGTTATTCTCAGTTTGCTCTTTGCTTAGAGAGCCATGTTGCATGTGACATTTACAGTTTCCAGAGACCTTGGTGAAGAGGCAGACAGTCATTCCAATACCTGCAATACCCGAGGATTACCTGTCAGACTCGAGGATGTTAGCTGATCATAGCCCATGTCAGGGGTGTTTATTCAGCAGTCACTAGTGATGTCACACAGACATCTCACCAGTCACTAGTGATGTCACCCAGACAGCTCGCCAGTCACTAGCGATGACACACAGACAGCTCACCAGTCTCTAGTGATGCCACCCAGACAGCTTGCAAGTCTCTAGTGATTTCACCCAGACAGCTCACCAGTCACTAGTGATGTCTCCCAAACAGCTCGCCAGTCACTAGTGATGCCACCCAGACAGCTCACCGGTCACTAGCGATGACACACAGATGGTTACGAGCTATGTCATCCAAATAGCCTCCAGATAGTTCTCTTCAGCATCAAATAGAGGCTGATGATTGAAAAGTTAGAAGTTGTCTCATTTAAATAGGTCTAAAGGCTCATTAGGATGTGAATAACAAAACAGAAAAGGAATTCAAGCACCATTTGCTCCTGCTCTGCCCCAAAGCTCTGGATCTCTATCCCTAAGGATATCAGAGAGTCACCTTCCCTAAACTCTTTCAAATCCAGACTCAGGACCTTCTTCTCTAGAAGGGCTCTTCTTTAACTCTGACAGCCCTTTACATCCCTATTGCCTTCCAAACCATCGTTGTAGCTGCAGTTTTGCTGTTTCCTCTGCTTGTGTTCTTTTCTTGTAAAGCACTATAAGAAGCCACTGTTCAGGGCACTATATCAAATAAAGTTTATTATTATTAAAATATGTCACCAGCTCTTGCATTATTTGGTAGTGTAGAAACAATGTCATTCTTTCTGTCTGCCCTTTCATGTTCAGATCACACACTGTACACAATATGGAGTAAGACACTGAGAGCAAGCTTTCAAATCCCAGCTGCACGTTGCTCCAAAGCTCACGGATGAAGATGCGATTCCATGCCTCCCTGTGATCATTTAAATCTGCCTCCATCCTCAGCTCATCAGACAGCTGAGAGAAACCCTCTCTAGGTCACTGCCGCTGCAAACTGATGTTCCTTCATCAGCAGAGCCCCAAAGACGTCCAGACCAGCACACACACAACCTCAATCTACCTCCCCCATCATCTTCACACCTGTGAAGCACAGAAATAATCCCAGACTAGCTCACGTCTTTCATTTGAAGACAAAGGCATGAATGTACCCTTGATTTCAGCTGGACAACACAGGGTTTAAAACAGAGAACAGGAGGCACTACTTTGCATGCAGGGAGGTGGGAGTGTGGAACAACCTGCCCAGCTATGTTGTTGAAGCTGATACCCTGACTTCTTTCATAGACACAGCTGGATGAGATCCTGGGATCAATTAACTACTAATTACCAAATTGGGCAGCTGGGCAGAACAGCCTCCTCGCATCTGTGACCTGTCTTGCGTAGCTCTCCGTAGAAGCCCAACACAGCAGGCAGGGTTCAGATCAAAACGGGCCAGTGTGACTTAATTGGACCAGTTCAGTTCTCCCAGGCAGCCCCCCTTCGCCACTTGAGGACTAGGTTTTGAAGAGCTCCAGTAATGACACTTTGGTATTGGCAGCAGTGCAGTCCCTCTGCTGGCCTCCGGGGGGAGCCTGTGCCCAAGTCAGCGGCTGTATCGGTCGCCTGCAGCTCCTGCCGCAGTCGGTGCTGCTTTGCAGTTTCGCTGCTGGGGTGTGTGTGACAAGAGGCCGCGTGGGGGATGTCAGGAGATTCGGAGACTCCGAAAGGTGACAAGTAGGAGGGAGCGAGAATGAGAGAGAGAGAGACTGGGGTGTGATGGGAGGACGGAATGAGCAGAAACACGAGTCGGATGGAGAGAGAGAGACGCCAGGGTGCCCTACGGTACCCTGCACTAAACTGGCACACAGTAACTCGGCAGCCTGGGCAGCCCATGAAATTCGAGCGGTCTCGTCCACATTAGTTGGAGACTCAGTTGGTGACGTGGTCCAGTCGAGCTACCCGGCTGGTTTCGAGCAGAGCCTGAAGTTACTTCCAAAAGAGCCGCGGCTCTCAGCGCTATGAGAGCAAAGGGCAGGACGCAGACGAGAGGACACCATTCAGCCCGTCTGGTCGTAAGTAGTTAATTGATCCCAGCATCTCATCCAGCTGCTTCTTGAAGTCAACAACATGGCTGGGCAGCTTGTTCCACACCCCCACCACCCTCTGTGTAAAGTAAAGCCTCCTGTCCTGACTGGAGGATCTCAACCAGCTGTTTCTTGAGAGAAGTCAGGGGATCGGCTTCAACGGCATGGCTGGGCAGCTTGTTCCACACCCCCGCCACCCTCTGTGTAAAGAAGTGTCTCCTGTTCTCAGTTTCAAATGCGCTTCCCTGTACTTTCCTCTTGCGTCCTCTGTTTCTTGTTTCACTGTTGATCCTGAAGAAATTGACTGTGTCGGTTTGGGAGAACTATTGGCTGGTGGATCTTCATCGGATGGATTCCAGAGCAGCCATATCTTTTTTAGAACAAAATTGTGCACATTGTTAAATAATATGAACAGTATCTAAATGCAGACAGTCTAAAAAACGGAATCTCTTTAATCTCTGACACAGTCTCCCCAGCCGACCTACAGTCCCACAGGGGACGCCAACCAGGGGACACAAATGGAAACTCCAGGCAACCGGTTATAAAACTGAGAATAAGGAGGCACTACCTTACACAAAGGGTGGTAGGAGTACAGAACAAGCAACTCAGCCAGGTTATCAAAGCAGATACAAAGGATGCTCTCCAGAATAAGATCCTGGGATCAGTAAGCTTATTAACTACCTAACAGGCGAGATGGGACGAATGCCTTCTCTCCTGTGTGACAGCTCTTGTGTTCTATATAAGAAGCGCTGGGCCATGCAGTGTGTACACGCTACAGCCTACAGAAGCTCTAATAAGTATGCAGATTGTATAGCCACTAGTTATGCATTGCGCTGATGTCCTCCTGCACCCCAATCATAAATATTCTGTACATCAGGTACAAAGCCTGCTGAAATAACCAGTCCCAGAAAAGCAATCCTCCCTGCTTGAATAATTTAGAGGTAATGGATTCGCAGAAGGAGCAGAAAAGCCCTTCCTCTGCTTCCCCAGAGACCGCTGTCCAGATGGCCGGTCGATCAATAACTCAATACTGACTTGGCCGGAGTGGGGGCGGAGCGTGACCTAGCACACACACAGAAGCCAGAGGCCTCAGTGGCTTTCTCAGCGTCGGACACGAGTGTGGTTTGAACTGCTCTGGGCCTGATATAAATAGAAACCCCAGAGGCCAAAGGCTTACGCCTGCTAGCTCAGTGCGTCTGGAGTCACACTCTGACCGCCCGTGCAGCGCGTTCCTCGTTCGAGCTTCGTCTTTTGCCAGCCGGGTGCTGAGCCTCAGGTTTTCTGAACTGTACTGTGCTGCCGTACGGAGAGGGGTGATCGATCACGGCGCTGTGGAAGATGCAGGTTTCTGGGGCTCGCTGTCGCACTCTCAGGCTCGGCGGAGAGGAGCACTGTGAGTTAGCGTGTTTCTGATGAGCACAGGGATCAGCCTGCTCTGAGGACAGACAGGCAGGGGGACAGGCAGGGAGACAGACAGGCAGGGAGACAGGGAGATAGAGAGACAGACAGGGAGACAGAGAGACAGACAGGCAGGGAGACAGGGAAATAGACAGAGAGACAGACAGGGAGATAGAGAGACAGACAGGGAGACAGGCAGACAGGGAGACAGAGAGACAGACAGGCAGGGAGACAGGGAGACAGAGAGACAGACAGGGAGACAGGCAGACAGGGAGACATAGAGAGAGACAGGCAGGGAGACAGGGAAATAGACAGAGAGACAGACAGGGAGATAGAGAGACAGACAGGGAGACAGGCAGACAGGGAGATAGACAGACAGGCAGGGAGACAGATAGAGAGGCAGACAGACAGGGAGACAGGCAGGCAGGGAGATAGACAGACTGGCGGGGAGACAGGGAGATAGACAGAGAGACAGACAAGCAGGGAGAGGGAGAGGGAGACAGGTGGAGATTAGATGGGTGGAGGGATGGAGGGGTGAACACATACCCAGGGAGAGGGAGGTGGGGGGGTGGAGGGCCACACTGCGCAGCGCACACAGACGCGGGGAGAGGCAGAGAGCAGGGGGAGCCGGCGTGGGCGTCTGTGTGTGTGTCCAGCGACTGGCTCTGCTGACTCAGCTCCTGGCGCAGAGACAACACGCTTCCCACTCCCCCCCTGTCTCTGTCTCCCCCCTCCACCGCCTCCACCGCCTCACGCTGGCAGGGGCTGCAGGCACACCACCCAGCCAGACCGACCGAGTTCTGGTTCTCTGAACCCACAGAATCAGAACCGGGCAGCCCGTTCGCTCTGCCAGCACTACGGTGGGCGCCCGCCCCCTCCTGCACTGCAGATCCCCTCTTCTATAAATCCTGCTGGACTGGGGAAGGGCTCGGCTCTGCCGAAGTGCAGTACGAGCACATCAAGCGATCGGAGAAAGAAAACAAGATCTCCCGGACCCGTCCGGAACCGCATCGGCCTTTAGCTTTGCCGTCACCCCGTCGATAGCGGCGTACCGCAACCACACAGCCCCGTCTAAACCCGATCAATAACAGGGTGTGACAATTAGACTGATCAATAACGCAGAAAAGTTCATTCTATCAGAAGAGCTCTCACTGATCTGATCAATAGCAATGATCTCCCAATACTCTCACTGGGTACCAGTGACCCTCGTCGACAGCACGGCTCACACGCCCCGGCCGACAGCGCAGATCAACGGCATCGATCCGCCGATCCCTTCAGATGATCTAATCTAGCGCCTCGGCTTTCGGCGGCGTGAAGCCGCAGCGCTCAGAGAGCTGCGCTGCTCAATAATCCCGACAGGGCCTGCTCCCGCACAAAGACACCGGAAAACTCTGCCCGGAACGTCCTGGCATCAGCCGAGCATGCGCACCGCAGTCTCATGGCGCTGCAGTGGTCAGGATCGCTGCCTGTTTGTACGTTTGTGCACAGACTGTCGTCGGCAGTCCAGCGCTGGTAGGTGATCGTGGTGATCTTGACTGTGGAGGTCGGCATCTGGGAAAACTGGCCCTGGCGCGAGTGTGTGTGTCTGTGTCTGTCTGCCCTGCGACGGACTGGCGTCTCATCCAGGGCGTATCCTGCCTTGTGCCCGTTGCTAACTAGGATAGACTCCAGATCCCCCATGACCCCACACTAGATAGAGCAGTTAGAAAACAGATGGGTGGATGAGCAGTCCATTCCATAGCTGCTCAAGCGCACCTAGAAAGGCCCAGGAGTCACAAAATGAGGTTCACCGGCCCAGCCCGGTACGAGCTGTACTTGGTACACTTGTGCCCCGCTGTCGAACGACACAGTTTCAGCGTAATGTCTGGGGCTCATGGGAAATCTGGGACTCACTCATGCAAGACGCACAATCAGAAGGTGGCCGAGACCCCAACCCAGAGACACCATTCCGAGGGAACACAGGGGTCGCTGACCTCGATCAGCAGAGGTCGAAGCAGAGACGATGTGTGAGTGTACACGGCTCACTGACTGATGCCAGAGCAGCTCACACACCACAATAGTGCTCCTAACTCTTACCCCATAGCAGCCCGGGGACCTCCTGCCAGCACCAGGAAAACTGATCAATGCCTGATCACCCAATAGCATCAGACAGTATCAATAACACTAGTCAATACCACTCACACCCACTACCACCAGACAGTCCAGGTAAAGTAACACTGCTCAACTGCATTGATATCTGCCACCTTGCTATCAATAACAACAGGACTTGCTAAATCAGACATTGATCAATAACTCTGACCAGTTCCAGTGGCCCAATACCATCAGAGAGTTGCAATTTCTTCGCAGTACACATTGATTCACATTGATAAACTGCGTGATTGTCCATCTATTGAGTTGTTAGCAGTTGAAAGGCCTAACTGTGGCCAAGAACTGGACTTTTTTAAATCTGTATATAATGACACATGGATATCTGGGACAAACATAACACAGATGTAGGTTTATCTCAGGTGGCACACTGGGGCAGTAATTACCACTGCTGCCTCACAGCACTGGAGTCCTGGGTTCAAATCCTGTGGTCCTGTCTGTGTGGAGTTTGCATGTTCTCCACATGCTTTCCTCTGGTCTACTTCCACAGTCCCAAGACAAGACAGACCAGTAGGTTAATCGACATTGGCTGTGGTGTGAGTGTGTGTGTGTGTCTGTGTGTGTGCCCAGGCTGTACCCTGCCTTGCGCCCCTGTGAACTCGTACTGAATGTAGCAGTGAGGAAACGGAGGGGCAGATAATTATGTTTCAGGAGATAACAGGGGACATTTTTTTACCGCTATTAGGAATTAACAGCGCTGTCTGATTAATAATAAGGATGAAACACGAGTCCCCAGTGTATCTGGGGCTCACACCGACAATCAGACAATTATTTGTTAATTACAGGCTGGTGTGTGCCCTTGGCTCTGCTGTGTTCAGGTGCGGAGCCGCTGTCTCTCGGCACAGAAGGCCACAGAAGGACACCAGCAGCATGCGTGTTAACTCTAAACTCACGGGCGCTCCGGGTTCAATAATCCGACACACAACGGCCGGCTTGCGACGCACAGAGACCGTCCTTGAGGGGACCCGGGATGAACACAGTGGGAAGAGAGGAGTAGTCTGGTCTGTGAAAGCACTGGGAGGGCCTCTGCTGCTCTGATGTCACATCCTCCGTGACCTCACTTCCTGGGGAGCGAGCCCCGCCACAACTGCTCTATAGCGCCCCCTTGATTCTCCCCTCTCTCTCTGCAACTCCTGGGTGACCATACCACAGCTTCTTCCCCCTGAATTCCCCATGATCACCCTTAAACACGGGCTCTTGTCAGGTGCCATTATTCCTCGTGAAGCAGAGCTGCTTCCTCAAACATGAAGTCGGAGGGTGCAGCCTGCAGTGAGGGGAATTTCTGCAGATCCTTCTGTGGCAACAGAGCACAGAAGACGCCGCCTCTTAGAAGAACAGATGGATTATCTCCTTTCTCCTCTTGCTCGTTGGACATCGGGAATATAACACTCTAAGAATGTGACAGTGGGCAAGGGCAAGTCACCAGCAGGGCCTGTTGAGCAAGATGTGCTTGTGTGCATGTTCACTTCTACTTCTCTGGTTGTGTGTGTGTGTGCTCGTCTGGATGTGCATGCATGTGTCTGTGCTCGGGCCCCAGCACTACTAGGCAGCGATGCTCACCACTGCGCCACCATAATATTCCCAAAATAACACTCCCTATTCAAAAGATGGCATTTTACAAAGATTATATTCTGTTCCTGCTCTGTTCCTGTTCTATTCCGCTCCTGTTCCTGCTCTGTTACTGTTCTAATCCTCTCCTGTTCCTGCTCTGTTCCTGCTTTGTTCCTGCTCTGTTCCTATTCTATTCCGCTCCTGTTCCTGCTCTGTTCCTGTTCTATTCCGCTCCTGTTCCTGTTCTGTTCCTGTTCTTATCCTCTCCTGTTCCTGCTCTGTTCCTGTTCTATTCCTCTCCTGTTCCTGTTCTGTGCCTGTTCTAATCCTCTCCTGTTCTTGTCTGTGCCTGTTCTAATCCTCTCCTGTTCCTGCTCTGTTCCTGTTCTCTTCCTGTCCTGTTCCTGTTCTCTTCCTGTGCTTATACTATTCCTCTCCTGTTCCTGTTCTGTGCCTGTTCTAATCCTCTCCTGTTCCTGCTCTGTGCCAGTTCTGTTCCTGTTTTGTGCCAGCCCCATGTCCTCTTGGCTGTTTGAAGCTGTCTAGCCCAGATCCTTAATCCTTAAGCTCAGTTACTCGTCTCCTCTCGTCCCAGAGGCAGACTGTCTCCCGCTCAGAGCTGCGTCTTTGAAACCGAACCCAGGAGGCACATCTGTAAAGTAAAGGCTGTTGGGGGGGTCAGGAACAACACACTCAGCCATGCTATTGAAGACAAGCCCCTGGGACCTTTCAAGAAGCTGCTGAGATCAATAAACTATGAACAGCCAGACAGGCAGGATGGCCCGAATGCCCTCCTCTGATCCAAACCAGTTTTTTTATGTACGTGTATATCCTCACGATGGGTGTCTTGCGGGCTCAGAGCACGCTGCCCTTTCAGCAACATGATACAGGAATCTAACGGCCGATCATCAGACAGGTTTCAGCACTTGTTAAAAGAAAAAAACTCCCACTGTTCATCGCACGTGTGAAGACACTGGCTGTTTTTTTCTGTGGCCCCTATGCCAAGAGGAAGGTACTGCACAGCCACTGGAGAGCCTGAACGCTGGGGACGTTTGTCCGTAAAGGCTCGGGTTACAGCTCGGTTACACTGGCGGCCTCTAGTGGTAGGGGAGGGACCTACTCCTAAAAACATCTGCAGTACCAGCAGGCCACGCGCCCTCTTGCTGTCTGTAGGCCTAACAAGCGGAGGTGATTCTGGGTGATGCTGGCTCACACACAGGCTATGTCTTCTGTCTTTGAAAAGGAGGAGGAGTGCATTATAGCTTCCCAGTGGCCCTACGGGGGCTGCAGGAGACAAGTCATATCACCCAGCAGCTCACAGCTGGCAGCCCACTGGAGCTCAGCAAGTGTGAGACTGGCCAGTACCTGGAGGGGAGACTCCTGGGAAAAACTAAGGTTGCTGCTGGAAGAGGTGTTAGTGGGGCCAGTAGGAAGTGCTCACCCTGCAATCTATGTGGGTCCTTACCCCTAAAGTGGGTTCTCTAATGGTGGAGAAACTATACTATAAAAAGGCGCCGTCCTTCAGATGAGATGTAAAACCGAGGTCCCGACTCTCTGTGGTCATTAAAAACCCCAGGGTGTTTCTCAAAGAAAGTAGGGGTGTTACCCCGATGTCCTGGCCTTTACCAGTCATGGCCTCCTAATAACCCCCCTCTCTGAACTGGCTTCATCACTCTGCTCTCCTCCCCACTGAGAGCTGGTGTGTGTGAGCAGACGGGGTCGAGCTGCCCATGATCGCCACTCCCCCAAGCAGCGCTGCCCCCACTGGGTCGGCCAGGGCTTTCTCAGCGCCAGCGCCCCCTGCTGGCACCCTGGAGCTTGCAGGCAAGGGCCTCTTTTCCAAAGGGTGCTGGAGCCCTGCTAGGGCCAGTGTGGGCTGTGATCTGAGCTGTAAGCAGCTCGGGGGCAGAGAAGTCTGTTGACCCTGTACAGACGGGACCAGGGCGTGGCAACACCCACTGTGGGCTGTACTGGGGTTGTCTTTGACGGGGGCAGGGGACTCCAGTATGAACTGGACCGAGCTATCTGGATCCAGCACTGTCTGGACTGAAGCTCTCCAGGACCAGGGGACCTCAGTGTTGACTGTACTAGGGTTTGGGACTCCAGTACTAACTCGACCCAAGCCTGGACACCCTAGCACTCTTTGGACTGGGGCTCACCAGAACTGCAGCTGGCTGTACTGGAGATCTCTGTGGCTGTCCGGATCAGGGCTCTCTGGATCCATAGCTGGGTACCCCTGTGCTGACTTGACCAGGGTTCTCTGAGACAGGGCTTGGGGACCCCAGAAATAACTAGATCGGGGATCTCCCGGTCTAGGGTGGAAGATCCCTACTTATGACAGCAGAGCAGAATAATTCCAGTGGGTGAGCAGCTGGAATTGCTCCTGGTCTAGGGGGGAATGTGACTTGCAGACAGATGAAGCATTTTTGGCCACGGGTCGAAATAAGAGAGAACGGGAGAGGCTTTTCGAGCCCAAGGCGTGGGGGAGTCTCTGAGGGTCTGGGGGAGTTCACGTTGGCGTGAGGGCAAGACGGGCCTCTCGCCATCGACCTTCCCAGTGTCCCTCTGTCATGCTGAGAAATATGAGGATGGCTTTCTAGCAGTGCCGCAAGATGACACACAGAGTTTCCTCCACCAGGCTGACCCCTCGCTACTGCGCAGAGGACAGCTGAGCTCAGGCGTGACGGTGCGTCACCCTGGCACCCTCCTACAGACAGGAAAAAACAAGCTGGGAGCTGTCAGAGCCTATCGACCCGGAAAGAGCTTGGACAGCTCCTAATAGACAGTGCCTCTGCACACCAGGCTGAAGAAACAACTTTCAAGAATCAGTGGTTTGCAAATGAGAGGTTTTAGCCCATGAAACCGACACTTTCTTGCTCTGACACGGACAAGGTGATTGATGTGTGGTATTTCGGTCTGGAGAAGAAATTCTGACACATTTATTTGTTACGGGAATATCCTGCATTCAAAATGTATTCACTTGGAAAACTTCATCTCTAAGCATTTCGATGCAAACGTTACTTTTATGGAGTAAAAAGTGTTATTGTGTATTTTTGCAGGATGTATGGAAAAAGAATGTGTATTTACAATGAATCTATTATTAATAAAGGATATATATCACATCCACAACACAAAAGGGTCCAGTGCTACTTCCTATTTGATGTTTATAAGATAAAAATTCAATATTACTTAAAGTTCACCAAAAATTTGAAAAACAACAAGGCAAAAGGCACCCCTGGTATATGTCAAACTTTTAAACTGATGTGTTCAGCTTTATGATTACTGTATCTCCGGCAACATCATGTGGTCAGGTCTCTGTCATGAATGCTGTGTATCAGTAAAGCTCGAGAGTCTGGAAAGGCACAAAGAGGCACTCCAGCCCTGTCATGCGAGAGGTGATCAGGAGGAAGAGTCTGACGCTCAGCACTGCTCTGACCTTTTCACAGCAGGGAGCTACCACTGTCCAATCAGCTGACGAAACAGCAGGAGCTTGTGGCCAATCGTGCACAGGACCCCCGCATAGGGTGAGTCACCCCTTTTCCTGCCTATCACAGCTGCCCAAGATGCACTGGACCTATTCAGGGTCATCAACTGATCGCCCTGTCTGTACTGACTCCTCACCCCCATTCTGGGTCATCAACTGATTGCCCCATCTGTACCCTGACTCCTCACCCCCATTCGGGGCCCTTCCACTGGTCGCCTTGTCTGCACCCCGACTCCTCACCCCTATTCCACTGATCGCTCTGTCTGCACCCCGACTCCTCTCCCCTACTCCACTGATTGTGCCATCTGCACCCCAACTCCTCACCCCTATTCCACTGTTCGCTCCGTCTGCACCCCGACTCCTCTCCCCTGTTCAGTCTCATACAGAGCAGTCCCCACATACCTACAAAACTCTGTACACAAACAGCAGAACTGACGGTACTGTACACAGAGGACGCCTATCAATTGAGTTATTTTTTCTGGATTGATTAAGAGATGCCATTGAGTGCCCCTTAAATACTCTTTTGAACCCCTGCAAAATAAAGTCCGGCTGATTATTATGGGACTACAAGGCATCTTGTTGTGGGTGCCCTGATTGTGAGGCGACATTTCCAAAGAATCTGCAAGGATATTGGGCCGAATACAATGCTAATACATTCTGAAAGGTATTTTCTGGGCCACTAGAACTGCATCAAACACATCCGTCTGGACCTGTGGGATGTAGGGTCTACACGTTTCTTTATACTCTGTGCATTATGCTTTGCATTTATGCATTAATGTTGATTTTTATATTGCATTTTATGCATTTAAGTTGTCTTTCACTCCTGAGCTGAAAAGACCCACGAGCCTCAGAACAGCAGCGCCAGCACGACCTGCAGTAGCAACAGCTCACACAGACACAATCAAACACACCCACAGGTGCCCGGGCCGGCAAGACAAGGAAACCTGAGAAGCTCTTGCAGCTCTGAGTAGGGCAACCAGATACCTTTGCTCCAAGGGGACCTGAGACCAGGGTTCAGAGTCCTCACAGAGCTCCGCAGAGCCAGCACCGAGAATTCCTACAGACTCAACCACAGGGCACGCGTGGAGACTACAGGGAAGAGCAGTTAGAACTGAGAACAGGTGGGACTGACTCTACACACGGGGTGGTGGGAGAGTGGCACGAGCTGTCCCGCCATGTTGTTGAAGCCGATACCCTGGTTTCCTCATGAAACAGCTGGATGAGATCTGGGATCAATAAGCTACTAACTACCAAATAGGCTGGTTGGTTTGAGAGGCCTCTTCTCATCCGCGTCCTTCCTTCCTTATGTGCTTATGTTCTTAAACCATGGTCAGACCATCTCTTCAGCCCCTCCTGAAAGCGTCACATGGCACCTTTGTCATCACACTGCCTTCTCCCAGCTCTCGCTGTCTCTGCTGACTTCCACACGCCTTTGGGGCGCTTTAGCACGCGCCAGGACTCATGGGAGTACAGGGCCGTACCATGATGCCTGTTTCCCAACCCTCCCACGGGCAACAGCAGCAAGGACAATGGTTCAGGGCCGAAACTGCCAAGGACAAGCTTGTCAAGAGAAACTTTGCATCAGACGCCCATCTTTCGCCGAGTTGAGGCCGTAAAAGATCATTCTGACCACATGGCCCATCCAGTTGGGTGTGTTGCTCAAAATGTCTCTCCTGCCTGAGCCCTGAACAAGAGTGGACAGGGTGTGGTTCCCCTCCACTGGTGCCTAGGATCTCCCCCGCCTCACCCAGCCCAGCACTGACAGCTACAAGAGTCTCCAGACAAGCTGAGGAGAAGGAGCAGTCCCACAGGGGTATTACAAAGGATGACTAGGACAGTGACTGTAAGAGGGAGCAGAAACTGTTGTGGCCGTGTGGAGCAGAAGCTCTGTAATTCTGAAGCTGTGGGTTCAAATCCCAGGTGAGATGCTATCGTTGTTCCTTCGAATGAGGCATGTCATCCTATTACCTCCAGTAAAACAGCCAGCTGTAAAATGGCTGCAAAAGTAAATTCCTAAGGACAAATGTTTAAGCCAAATCAATAAATCTTTCCATCCATCTACTTTCTAACAGCTTCATCGAATATCAGGAGTGTGGGAGAGCTGGAGCCTTATCACAATAAAGCAACGGGCACTAGGCAGGATACACCCTGGACACAAACACACTCACCCCAGGCACAAGTTTTCCAGAAGCCAATTAAGCTTCCAGTATGTCTTTGACTGTGGGAGGAAACCAGAGCACCCAGAGGAAACGCACACAAACGCTCAGAGCTGCGAGGCAGCAACGCTCACCACTGTGCCACTGCGCCGCCCCTCGAATAAATAAATGTAGATGGAAGTATTTTAAAGGTCAATTAAAAACACACACAGAGAAAGAACCGCTTATGTAATTGGTCTCGCAGTATAGGATAGGACTGTAATGGTGATGTCACTCCCATTATCCCCGCCCCTTTAGCGGAGGTCTGGCCCTTGGGCATAGTGGGTTTGACACTTTTGTGCTGATCAAGTAATAGCAGATGCGTGGGTGATGGTGGATCACATCTGGAAGCTGCACCTGGAATAATCCTGAACCAGGCTACGGAGGGCAGTCCACTAGGATGTTTCAGATTTCCGTGAAGGCAGCCTGCAGGAAAGCTCCGGGCCTGTTCTTCCACTCAGGTCTTCCGGAGAGCTCAGCCACGTGCTGTCTCCGTGCTCCGAGCGGCTCTGTAGACACACAGCTGTTCCCTCCAGCCCATTACCCTCATTACACCCCCTTCCATGCCAGTTTCCATAACTACACTCCCCCTCCCCCCCCTTCCCGTCTGCCTCACTTCCCCTCTTCGTGGCTTAAGAGTCGGAGAATTAACCGGCCGTTTTCCTTCAAAATTCCCAGCTCTGTCACTGTCCGTGTCAATAAAACCCTTCCTGGGTGGATGTTCTGCCCTATATAGACATGATGACTCGCGCACTCTGCGAAGGTGGTCACAAGACTATACGATTTGCTTTTACCCAGCACTCTTTGTGCCAGGTATGGCATGTCAGCGGAAGCCCTTTGTGACATCATCGTGCCTTCAACCAATCCAAATTGGGCATAAACTAAGGGGTCCAATAGTCTTTGGAGGAGCTCAACCAGTAAAGCTTTCCTGTAATCCATATGGTTCTGACCCGGACTGCAACACTAGACATCTGAGTGGTGCACTTTTGGCACAATTAGCCAGGGATCCCCTTGTCTTTTGGTCTTGAGAACTACTAGGCTCAAGGGGACCTGAGGAGGTGTGGCACCTCTCCTCCAATCAGGGCGCACTAACCTATGTATCAAAGCAACCAGGGGGAGGAGCATGTTGAAGGGTCACGCCCACATGTGCTCATTCTCCATGTGCTTTCCAGTGGCTGGAGCAGAAAACAGGGTCTAGGAACAATCCACAAGGGGTGGGTGAAAACAGTATGTCATGGTTGATAACATGTTTTTTCAGCCAGAATGGATTTCCAGAAGTGAGGGGCAGAACAGGAGTTCAGGACCTGCTGATCTCAAAGCCTGGCCAGGGGAACTTTGAATCGACGAGCTTCTGCAAAGCAAGGACAGACGGACCGATGGACCCCCTCGTCAAAGTCAATTACAACCCACCTTGTAGAGGCAGAAAATCTAAGGTATTGCCCCCCCCCTGCGACAACCAGGCAAAGCCTGGAATTGACAGGCTACGGAGGTCACAGTTACAGTCCTGGACCTGGTTTCGAGAAAAAAACAAACCCAGCAACGTCACCGCAAACCAAAAAAATGGTGGATTGCAGCACAGACTCCGGCACAACCTCGATCAACAAGTCAACAAGTCGACCAGCCAAGCCAGCGAGCAGGGCAGGCTTCTTCATGTTCTACTCAATAGACAAGCCCCATCGTTTGGAGATCTGTGGCGGTGCAGGTCAGGCAGTGCTTCAAATTAAAGAATGGGCAAACTGCTCATTTACATGGGGAGAAGGACAGGGCTTTGCAGGCAGGCAGTAAAAGCATCAGCTAGAAATACAAAACAGGAAACACTAGACATCATCTTTCAGTTTGACGCCTTGATTTTGCGCACAGATACTAGTAAAGACTATAAGGGGGCCTGATCCAAGTCCGCCCGGGGGACTTCAGAACCAACAGGGCAACACGAACCAGAGGACACAAGTGAAAACAATTAGCACTTAAAACTAAGGATAGATGGCACCTCTTTACACAAAGGGTGGTGGGAGTGTGGAACAAGCTTTTACAGTTACATACTGTCCTGATGAGTCTGATGGCACTCTCCTCTTGGGTTCGGTAGGGCTGGACTGTGGTGTGTACAGGTCTGGGTGTCTCACTGTGTGGGGAGGCTCCTTCAACACTGGAACACACACAGTGCGCCTTTCTGGACATCTGTCCTGCTAGATAATATCCTGTATTAGAGATCGCGTGGAGGAAGGGGGGACTTCAGGCATAGTTAATAAATGGCCTCTCATTCCATCCTGTCACTTCCTAATGGCTTTATCCAGTACAGGCTTGGAGGGCAGCTGGAGTCTATCCCTGCAAGCAACGGGCGCAAGGCAGGATACACCTTGGATCAGACACCAGTCCATCACCACCAGCGCAGACCAGTATAGACAGCAGACAGACAGACACTCACACCAGGGCCAATTCTCCCAGAAGCCAATTCACCTCCCAGCATGTCTTCAGGCTGTGGAAAGGAACCGGAGCACCTGGGGGAAACCCACGAGAATAAGGGGGAGACCATGCAAACTCCACACAGACAGCACCCCTGGAATTGAACCCAGGGCCCCAGCGAGGCAGAAATGTTAACCACTGTACCAGCATGCCTCCCTGACCTACCAGTCACAGCTGGGTATCTTCTGAGTATTTTAAATGAAACTAGGCGCAATATTTAGTGCTCGTCTCTTGTGAACGAGAGACCAATCTTTGGAAATGCCATCACCACAAAGAGGATTGTGGACACAAACGCATATAGAATATTGAATTTGACTTTCACTTGAAATGTGAATATATTATAAAAATACATTCGCCTCAGGTTCTATTCATACCATTAGCTGTTTAGCTAAAAATATGCTGCTGCCCCACACTCATAACACATAGTGTTTCTGAACAGAAGTGTGTAGATGTGCAGCTTTCCCAGTTAATTAAAGTGCAAACATCTGCTAATTATGAAACAAGGTCTAGATTTTGTACAGCATGAAGTAAAACAGCTTAGGTTCTGTGCCCTAGGAGACAAGACTTCAGAAACAGAAAACAGTCTTTCTATAATAGTACATATTCCACAGGATTACTACATTTAACATGTGCGACAGAACTGTTATCAAATTGTGGGAGCTCATATATGGATATACAGTATATCTGAATGGCGATCTCACTAGCTCTGGTGTGGTAACTGATATCCAGAGATGTCTGGATGTCTGGAACCAGCCCTGGATTATAACTGCTCTGTGCACAGACATACAGTCCCCTCTTGTCCTGGATTATAACTGCTCTGTGCACAGACACACAGTCCCTCTCAGCCTGGATTATAACTACTCTGTGCACAGACACATAGTCCCTTACTGCCAAGGATTATAACTGCTCTGTACACAGACACACAGTCCCTCTCACCCTGGATTATAACTATTCTGTGCACAGACACATGGCCCCTTATTGCCGAGGATCATAACTGCTCTGTGCACAGACACATGGTTCCCTCTCGCCCTGGATTATAACCGCTCTGTGCACAGACACACAGTCCCTCTTGCCCTGGATTATAACTGCTCTGTGCCCAGACACACAGTCCCTCTCGCCCTGGATTATAACTACTCTGTGCACAGACACATAGTCCCTTACTGCCAAGGATTATAACTGCTCTGTACACAGACACACAGTCCCTCTCACCCTGGATTATAACTATTCTGTGCACAGACACATGGCCCCTTATTGCCGAGGATCATAACTGCTCTGTGCACAGACACATGGTTCCCTCTCGCCCTGGATTATAACCGCTCTGTGCACAGACACACAGTCCCTCTTGCCCTGGATTATAACTGCTCTGTGCCCAGACACACAGTCCCTCTTGCCCTGGATTATAACCGCTCTGTGCACAGACACACAGTCCCTCTTGCCCTGGATTATAACTGCTTTGTGCACAGACACACAGAGCCTCCATGGTCTGCAGTATATTTGCTTTGAGGGTAGGTAAACAGTTTTTAACTGATCTGTGGACAGACATACAGTATACTGATTGTCTGACCCCGTCTGTAAACCCTCTGCAGACAGACTCTATTGCTCCTGTACCAGTTGTGCAGACCCATAGGCCACCAGTTTCCCTTACACACCCTCTTTGAGAAGCTCTTCACACATCGCCTGTGTGTTCCTGCTAGAAACCCAGACACAGAGAAGCACACAACGCAAAGGGTCCAGGTGCAGCAAAGGTCATTGTGTGATTGTTACGCTGAACACGCTGCTGCCTTGTTACATTTCCACGACAGGTCAGAAACGGTTTTAAAAATTCCAGAAAGCTCCGCAGGCGCTCTTTTAACACTACAAGTATCAAAGAGGAAAGAGTGTTCGGACAACCCTGCAGACATGAGTTCAACTTTCATATCGTCCAACTGCACCTGTCTTGGAAACCAGGAAATATCTTCTGTTTATGATCCCATTGAGACCTGATTTTATTCTATTTAAGAAGACAAAGGAATCTTTTCGTGTGGATTGCTACCTGTTTGTTGTGTTTTTACAAATTATATTTCCATATATAACCTCCCGGTGATGGTGGCATAAGGTATCTAGTTACTTATATAAATTGCACACTGGAAGATGCAAGACTTGGTTATTTTGCATACATTCCCTCAGTGAGTGCTTTCATTATTAACTCAAAAGTCAGATAAGACCGCTGCGGTACGGGAGACTTTTCAACTCCCGCAAACCAGAAGCAACAGATCTCCGAGCCGGACCGCACCGCTCTGCCCAGGCCCCCAGCAGCCTCCTGCCCCACTGCAGGCTGATGGGGATGAGACACCTGCGTGTTTTCCAGGCCGTCTCTCCATCCTGTTTGAGACCCAGGAGACACCAGAGCCTGTCTCAGCAAGCACAGGGCAGAAGGCAGGGCGCGGGACACCTGTCCATCGCACGCCCCCACAAACACACGCGCACTCGCGCCAGCGCCCCCCTTCCCAGCAGCCCATTGGCCTCCGGACCGCGGAAGAAAACCAGAGCAGCTGGAGGGAGCCCAAGCAAGCGCAGGGAGAACGTGCAAGCTCCACGCAGACAGCACTTCCAGGCCGGAATTGAACCCGGAGCCCCAGCGCTGTGAGGCTAAAGCAACGCTGTGCCACCGAGCCGCCCTAGCTGCAACCATTTCAGAAGGGCTACGACAGAGCCCGTCCTTCGGCCCGAGAATACTGCACAAGACAAGACGACTTCGTTCTCCGTGAGATGCCACGATACGGACGCACGCCTCAGTAACTTCCTCAGTGAATTACAGCACAAGACCTGATTCCCAGGGAGTCCAGATCATAGTCAATTCTAACTGCAGCTTGTACAAACTGATCCCCCTCAGTTTCGAACTAACCAAACACGTACGACCAAAGAAGGCCCCAGGTTAGCGGAGCTTCTCTGGTTTCCAGTGGGGTTCAGGATCGATTCTAAACTACTAGTGGTGGACTCTTCAGCTCCTGGGTCCAGGAATATGGCACAATTTGCAGGGGTACGTTCTAGGGGGACAGTTTTTTCAAGACCCATGTTAAACATGCAGCTTTTTGAAAGTTTTTTTTTGTTTTGTCATTCTTGTTGTGTATATAATTCTGCTTCTTTTTTTTATTTTTGTACCGTACCTTTACATACAGGACTTCAGAAAAATTCGTACTAATTGTCTTTCTTAGAATTGTCATTTTATCATTTCATCCAAGTAAAGAGTTTTAAAACCTGGGGTTTTCCAAAGGGCAACAAATTCAATAAAGATTGCTTGATTGTCACAATGGACAGTATAGTAAGAGTACAGCAAACGGTCAACAGGAGCTGCAGTCCAGTACAGGAGAACAGTCCTGTTACAATAGGAGCTACAGTTCCAGTACAGGAGAACAGTCCTGTTACAATAGGAGCTACAGTCCAGTACAGGAGAACAGTCCTGTTACAATAGGAGCTACAGTCCAGTACAGGAGAACAGTCCTGTTACAATAGGAGCTACAGTCCAGTACAGGAGAACAGTCCTGTTACAATAGGAGCTACAGTCCCAGTACAGGAGAACAGTCCTGTTACAATAGGAGCTACAGTCCAGTACAGTAGAACAGTCTGTTACAATAGGAGCTACAGTCTAGTACAGGAGAACAGTCCTGTTACAATAGGAGCTACAGTCCAGTACAGGAGAACAGTCCTGTTACAATAGGAGCTACAGTGCAGTACAGGAGAACAGTCCTGTTACAATAGGAGCTACAGTCCCAGTACAGGAGAACAGTCCCGTTACAATAGGAGCTACAGTCCCAGTACAGGAGAACAGTCCTGTTACAATAGGAGCTACAGTCCCAGTACAGGAGAACAGTCCTGTTACAATAGGAGCTACAGTCCAGTACAGGAGAACAGTCCTGTTACAATAGGAGCTACAGTCCAGTACAGGAGAACAGTCTGTTACAATAGGAGCTACAGTCCAGTACAGTAGAACAGTCTGTTACAATAGGAGCTACAGTCTAGTACAGGAGAACAGTCCTGTTACAATAGGAGCTACAGTCCAGTACAGGAGAACAGTCCTGTTCCAATAGGAGCTACAGTGCAGTACAGGAGAACAGTCCTGTTACAATAGGAGCTACAGTCCCAGTACAGGAGAACAGTCCCGTTACAATAGGAGCTACAGTCCCAGTACAGGAGAACAGTCTGTTACAATAGGAGCTACAGTCCAGTACAGGAGAACAGTCCTGTTACAATAGGAGCTACAGTTCCAGTACAGGAGAACAGTCTGTTACAATAGGAGCTACAGTTCCAGTACAGGAGAACAGTCTGTTACAATAGGAGCTACAGTCCCAGTACAGGAGAACAGTCCTGTTACAATAGGAGCTACAGTCCCAGTACAGGAGAACAGTCTGTTACAATAGGAGCTACAGTCCAGTACAGGAGAACAGTCCCATTACAATAGGAGCTACAGTTCCAGTACAGGAGAACAGTCTGTTACAATAGGAGCTACAGTCCCAGTACAGGAGAACAGTCCCATTACAATAGGAGCTACAGTCCCAGTACAGGAGAACAGTCCCATTACAATAGGAGCTGCAGTCCAGTACAGTAGAACAGTCTGTTACAATAGGAGCTACAGTTCCAGTACAGGAGAACAGTCTGTTACAATAGGAGCTACAGTTCCAGTACAGGAGAACAGTCCTGTTACAATAGGAGCTACAGTCCCAGTACAGTAGAACAGTCCTGTTACAATAGGAGCTACAGTCCAGTACAGGAGAACAGTCTGTTACAATAGGAGCTACAGTCCCAGTACAGTAGAACAGTCCTGTTACAATAGGAGCTACAGTCCCAGTACAGGAGAACAGTCTGTTACAATAGGAGCTACAGTTCCAGTACAGGAGAACAGTCTGTTACAATAGGAGCTACAGTCCCAGTACAGTAGAACAGTCCTGTTACAATAGGAGCTACAGTCCCAGTACAGGAGAACAGTCTGTTACAATAGGAGCTACAGTCCCAGTACAGGAGAACAGTCTGTTACAATAGGAGCTACAGTCCCAGTACAGGAGAACAGTCTGTTACAATAGGAGCTACAGTCCAGTACAGTAGAACAGTCCTGTTACAATAGGAGCTACAGTCCAGTACAGTAGAACAGTCCTGTTACAATAGGAGCTACAGTCCAGTACAGGAGAACAGTCCTGTTACAATAGGAGCTACAGTCCAGTACAGGAGAACAGTCTGTTACAATAGGAGCTACAGTCCCAGTACAGGAGAACAGTCTGTTACAATAGGAGCTACAGTCCAGTACAGTAGAACAGTCCTGTTACAATAGGAGCTACAGTCCAGTACAGGAGAACAGTCCTGTTACAATAGGAGCTACAGTCCCAGTACAGGAGAACAGTCCTGTTACAATAGGAGCTACAGTCCAGTACAGTAGAACAGTCCTGTTACAATAGGAGCTACAGTCCAGTACAGTAGAACAGTCCTGTTACAATAGGAGCTACAGTCCAGTACAGTAGAACAGTCCTGTTACAATAGGAGCTACAGTCCAGTACAGTAGAACAGTCCTGTTACAATAGGAGCTACAGTCCAGTACAGGAGAACAGTCCTGTTACAATAGGAGCTACAGTCCCAGTACAGGAGAACAGTCCTGTTACAATAGGAGCTACAGTCCAGTACAGTAGAACAGTCCTGTTACAATAGGAGCTACAGTCCAGTACAGTAGAACAGTCCTGTTACAATAGGAGCTACAGTTCCAGTACAGGAGAACAGTCCTGTTACAATAGGAGCTACAGTCCCAGTACAGGAGAACAGTCCTGTTACAATAGGAGCTACAGTCCAGTACAGGAGAACAGTCTGTTACAATAGGAGCTACAGTCCAGTACAGTAGAACAGTCCTGTTACAATAGGGGCTACAGTCCAGTACAGGAGAACAGTCCTGTTACAATAGGAGCTACAGTCCCAGTACAGGAGAACAGTCCTGTTACAATAGGAGCTACAGTCCCAGTACAGGAGAACAGTCCTGTTACAATAGGAGCTACAGCCCAGTACAGGAGAACAGTCTGTTACAATAGGAGCTACAGTCCAGTACAGAAGAACAGTCTGTTACAATAGGACCTACAGTCCAGTACAGGAGAACAGTCTGTTACAATAGGAGCTACAGTCCAGTACAGGAGAACAGTCTGTTACAATAGGACCTACAGTCCAGTACAGGAGAACAGTCTGTTACAATAGGAGCTACAGTCCAGTACAGGAGAACAGTCTGTTACAATAGGAGCTACAGTCCCAGTACAGGAGAACAGTCTGTTACAATAGGAGCTACAGTCCCAGTACAGTGCTACAGTGCAGTAGAATAGTTGTCTATAGTTACCGTGAGGGGCTTTCCTAACGTACAACAGAAATTCATTGACTTCAGAAGCAGCTGCTTAATAAAACAACTTCACCATAATCCCCTGCAGCTGAATGTCAGAGGTGCAATATCGAGCTGATGCAGACTACAGTGTTAATATAAACTAGCATTTCAATTAGTAACGATTTTTCTTCCGCGTGTATTCTGCCCATCGCGCGCACGCGAGCGGCGAGATCATTTCTGGCTTTAACCAGGCAACAGCCTGATGACAGTCCGATCTCCTCCGCACTTAACACCAGTCGCGGCGGTTCTCGTGATGCGGTTTTAGACGCATCGGGAACACGGCGCGGTAGCGGAGACTGTGACTAAAACTCCGCCTTGAATCATCTGCTCCCCGAGCCCCAAAAAAAAGGGGGGGGGGGGAGAGAGAGAGAGAGGGCCGCGGAGAAGCGGGGTGGTGAATGGAGAGGCCGTTTCTCTTTCATATAACCCCTCCTCTCTCCCTCCTCCCCTCTTCTGATCAATGAGAGGCGAATCGATGGAGGAATTGCACTGCAGTGAGCGGCGATCACAGACCCCCTCTCTCTCGCAGGCGCGCACACGCACACACGCACACGCACACGCCCGAGGTGCAGCCGGACCCGCTCGGGGAAAGTCAGGCCGCCTCGGCCAGACGCTGCCATGCGGAATCACCCCCGGTGCGCCTTCTGATAAGCCTGGGTTTATGGCGAAGGTTGCCTGGGCGACCGTTTGGCGACAGCTGAAAGTAAAACGATCTAAAACAACCCATAATATCCCGTCCCAGTGCCTAGACTCATATACTATGTTTGTATGAACGTCGAGAATAAGGGCGACGCGGACTTTTTGTTGTTTTTTTTTATAAAAGCACATAATACGCGTCGTCCCGTAGCGAGGTCCGAGACCCGGGCTATGAGGGAGACGTGGGGGGAGCGACCACACGGACTCCCCGGTTCAGTGATTCAGCGAGGTGCAGAACTGCCTCTCTGCCGTGTGCCGCACCACAGCACCGCCATAGCCGAGAGAGAGAGAGAGGGAGAGGGAGAGAGGGAGAGAGGGGGACTCGGCACCGCTGCCCGAGCCGCAGAGCGCCTGATGGCGGGGTCGCTGGCCGAAACGACGCTTCGCAGCGCCCAGGACGCGAATTCATAGCGCTGCCCGCTGTGGCGAATAAAACCTGCCCCCATCCAAACAGGGGGCATCTGCACGCCGTGCGGAGCACGGAAAACAGACGAGGCGTTTTCCGCCAGGATATTTATTTTGTCAACGTGACAAAGGCGGTGAGCCGGACTAACGTCAAACACCAGCTGTATGCGGGTTCTGGGGAGAACGAAATGCAAGGAAGATGATTAGTGTCGTCATACGTGTGTGTGTGTATTTATATATAGTTACACACAAAGACACACACTATGTAAATTCCCGGATACTAATATTCATACCGCATTTAGGATTGGCCGGGGCGACACACACGTAACGTCACGTTACGGAATGAAAAGGGCATTATTATTATTATTATTATTATTATTATTATTATTATTATTATTATTATTATTATTACCATTATAGTACGGATTGCGGGTCACATAATTTCACTCACTGACTCACAACCCCGATACACCCAGCCACGGTTCCCGGTTCATCCCAGTTAACACAACTGTCGACATCCCCGCCGCACGCACGCACACACACACACACACCCTCTCCCGGCACCCCTGAACCCCGCTGTCGCCCCGCTCGGTGTCCCCCAGCCCCGCGCGCGGCAGCAGCGGGGTGCAGACCGGAATGGCGGAACGGTGCGAAGGTGGAAACGGCACCATTAATATCTTAGGGGTGTGTGTGTCTTGGGAAGGAGGGGGGGGTGGATTCAGGTCCTATAGTACCTCCTCACCAAAGGAATGTATAGCTTCCGAATACCGAGGGGTGATGATGACCATGATCATGATCACGATGATGATGTACGATACAACACGTTCTTCTTCGACAAGTCCCTTATAACACACTTTCCTGCTCCTGCTGCAGAAACGGCGGTTTGTTTTGGGTTTTTTTGTTTTTACAGAGAAACGACTGGTTTCTCTGTGAGCCCCGCGCCTCACGGCACCGCCGGTGCGGAAACTCAGCGGACCGGACCGGACCGGACCGGACCCGACCGGACCGGACCGGACCGAGGTCCGGGCGGACGTGTGTCTGTGACACGGCGCCCAGTTGCAGTCAGTCTCCGCGGAGCCGGACTCAGCCAGGCGCTGGCGAGCACGGCGGCTCGGAGAAGCGGCTCTGTCATAACGCCCGTTTGCGGCGGGTTACGGAGGTGGGGAGGGGAGAGGGGATGGGGGGAGAGGGGGGGGGGGTGGGAGTCAGTCGGTAAAAACGGCTTACACTTCGCAGCTCCTGCGTGCGGTCCTTCATGGTGCCTTTCGTGCGTCGCTGAGGAGCTGAATCTCGGCCGGCGATCGGTCCCTCTCCCTCGGTGCTCCCGTCCCTGGCTCGTCCCTGTCTCCCTCCGGGGTTTTTTTTTTCTCCTTTCCTTTTTTTTCCCTTCTCTTTTCTCTCTTTCTCCTCTTCGTTTCCCCCTTTTCCCTGTCTCTCTCTCTCTCTCTTTCCGCGGAAGAGATGCTATGTGCCAGCCGCGCTCGCTCACTGAAGGTGATACTCGCTCTCGGTACTGATGCTGCAAAAAAAAAAAAGATGCATGGGATGAGCACTGCGCCTGCGCGACCGTGTCTCTCTCTCTTTCTCTTTCTCTCCCCCTCTCTCTCGCTCTCTTCTATCAGACCACACACTCCCTCCGCGCGACCTGCCCTCCGCCCCTCCACTCTCCCCCCCTCTCCCTCCTCCCGTTTCGTGGTCGCACACGAACACACACACACACGGCTGGGAGTTGTAGTTTGTGCGGCCGAAGTGTGAGGGAGTGCGTCTGCGTGTCTGGACGCGCGTGTCAGAGAAGGAGCCCCCGGTGTTCACCGACAGTTCCCCGGTAAAGTGAGTGTGCTGGCACCGTGGCTCTGTGAAATATCCCCTCCCCCGTAACGGAAGGTTACAATACGCAAAATACAGCACCGCTTGGTAACGCATGAGGCTCTCCACTAGCCAGCAAACGAGTTTCCTCACACTGGCAGAAATTCCACCTTCGACATGCCCATACACTCATGGTGGCACAGTCCATCACAGGACACACACAGACACACACTCTCACACACCCTGGACAGGACGCCAGTCCATCACAGGACACACACAGACACACTCTCTCACACACCCTGGAAATGACGCCAGTCCATCACAGGACACACACAGACACAGGACACCAGTCCATCACAGGACACACACAGACACACATTCTCATACACCGTGGACAGGACACCAGTCCATCACAGGACACACACAGACACACACTCTCACACACCCTGGACAGGACACCAGTCCATCACAGGACACACACTCTCACATACCCTGGGCAGGACACCAGTCCATCACAGGACGCACACAGACACACACTCTCACACACCCTGGACAGGACACCAGTCCATCACAGGACGCACACAGACACACACTCTCACACACCCTGGACAGGACACCAGTCCATCACAGGACACACACAGACACACACTCTCACACACCCTGGACAGGACGCCAGTCCATCACAGGACACACACAGACACACACCCTGGACAGGACACCAGTCCATCACAGGTCACACACAGACACACACTCTCACACACCCTGGGCAGGACACCAGTCCATCACAGGACACACACAGACACACTCTCACACACGCTGGACAGGACGCCAGTCCATCACAGGACACACACAGACACACTCTCTCACACACCCTGGACAGGACGTCAGTCCATCACAGGACACACACAGACGCACACTCTCACACACCCTGGACAGGACGCCAGTCCATCACAGGACACACACAGACACACTCTCTCACACACCCTGGACAGGACGTCAGTCCATCACAGGACACACACAGACGCACACTCTCACACACCCTGGACAGGACGTCAGTCCATCACAGGACACACACAGACACACTCTCTCACACACCCTGGACAGGACACCAGTCCATCACAGGACACACACTCTCACACACCCTGGACAGGACACCAGTCCATCACAGGACACACACTCTCACACACTCTCACACACCCTGGACAGAACACCAGTCCATCACAGGTCACACACAGACACACACTCACACTAGGGTCAATTCTCCCAGTTTAACCTAGCAGGATGTCTTTGGACTGTGGGAGGAAGCTCTCGAGAACACGTGGAGAACATGCAGACTCCACACAGACAGCACCCCAGGAACTGAACCCAGGGCCCCAGGGCTGCTCTGCTAACCACTGCACGACCCTGCCACCCTCCAGGACTATATCTGGATGGTGAAGACCATCGGGCACGCTCCTCTGACCCCGGTCACACCAGCGCGCTGTACGATTTCATTACACCATCCCAGTTCCCCTGGGCTTGATAATCACAACAACTTTTGATTTATAAAGCGCCTTTCCAAACCCAAGGAGGAAAAAAGAAAAAGACCCAAAAAAGTACAATGAAAGTGCATGAAGTAAGAAAACTAAGAGCGACAAGAGCACACGGGTTTTTACAGACTGCCTGTAGGCGATCGGAGGTAGACCTTGGTTAAAAGGCACGTTTCCCGTTTAGATCTAAAGAGAGTTACAGAAGCTGTTTCTCGCAGAGTCAGAGGAAGATTATTCCACACCGCTGCAGCAGCAACACAAAAGGCCTGGAGACCAGCCCCTGGTTTCGTCCTGCGGCCAGTGAGCAGAGGAGCAGCCCCAGCTGAGCGGAGGGTGGACACGGAGGAGCTCAGAGACGCGTGATGGAGCCAGATTGTTTAGAGCCCTGGAAGTCGGCGACAGGATCCTGAATCGAATACGTGACTTTACAGGCAACAGCCACAGAGAAACGCGTGTGGGAGTGACATGCTGCCGGTGTCTGGTGTGAAGAAGCAGTTCAGCTGCAGAGGTCTGAACATATTGCAGCTTGTTGAGAACAGAGCCTAATCAGCAAAGAATGAAAATGAAGGACTCGTATATTTCCCTCAACAGCTCAGAGCAGGAGACCGGTTGGCGATGAGGAGGCAGAGACTGGGAACGACGCTGTGTCAACACCGGGCGCTTTCCTTTTTTTGTTCCAGTCCCGCTGGTCCGATTCAGCTCACACACGCCACTGAGGGCGGTTCTGAATGTTCCGGCTTCGACCCAGGCCCGGTTCCGCTTGCCGACCGCTCCCATCCGGCACTTCGGGAGATTCCGAAAAACGTTCAAATGGCGCCGCAGTAGGAAAGCTGGAATCAGTTAGCCTGCAATGAACAATCCAGCTGAAGTCATCGGTTCAAGTTTCAAGTTAATTGTCATTACACTCATATACATGGTATAGGGTATAACGAAATGCTATTTAGCTAGCTCTCGGACATAAGTAGTACAAAGAGAAAAACAACAACAACAATACAATTGTGTAGCAAAAGAAAGACAGAGACAACAGGCAGTGTGCAAAAAACAACAACAGACGATGTGCAAAAAAACAACAACAGGCAATGTGCAAAACAACAACAACACACGATGTGCAAAAAACAACAACAGGCAATGTGCAAAACAACAAAAAGGTAACAGGGTATGTGCAAAAATATGCATCAACAGAAGAAAATAAAGGGATAGAAATGATTGGGAGTGAGCTTTTGACATGTGAGGTAGAGGTAGATTTTCAATGTGTGTTTGAGTTTTTGGTAAGAAAGAAAGGAAGAAGGCACTGTGAGGTTCAGATCATAGGTGAGAGTGAGAGTGAATCGGTGAGCCGTCCCCCAGGATTAGGACTGAGAGCCGATGGGCTAGAAGACATGAAAGATGTCTCAGTGAAGCACTGTAGCTTCCTCAAGCGCGCCGTGTCCCACGGTGCACTCTGCTGTCAGTCTGGGCTCTCACGTTCGTGGGCTGGTCACCCCCATCGCCTCTGCAGCAGGAGATCCTGCCAGAGCTGACTGCGGGCCGAGGGCCATCAGGGTCCCCCCAGTGAGGGCGGCCAGTGCCCTTCTCCCCGTGCTCGTGTGGGTCTCCTCCTGGTGCGCCGGTTTCCTCCCGCAGTCCAGAGGCACGCTGGGAGCTGAATTGGCTTCTGGGAAAACCGGCCCGGGTGTGAGCCTGTGTCTGTCTGTCCCGTGATGGACAGGGTGGACCGTGCTCGAGCCCGTCACCTGGGCTTGCAGGAATAGGCTCTGGCTCCCCTGCGGCCTTGAACTGGATAAAACTGTCAAAAACACGGATGGATTGATGAATTGGTTGGTGGATTGATTGATTGGCTCATCTTCCTGTCGCCATCACCTCCATTAGCCCCCTGACTCTCTCGTATCTCTACCTGATGAAGCACACACGCCCCTTTTCTGTCTCACTCTCCATAGACTGTAGATACATATATATTAAGTACAGCATCTCCATCATCTTCGTCATCATCTTCCTCAGCCCGTATTAATCCCCTGCTAGATTAAAATATAGAAAGTCACCAGGGCTGGGAGCCAGGTCGTTCTGTGTGCCTGCAGTTTGCAACAGTTCCTCAGTCGCTGCCAAAGCTCAAATCGAATATCCAGAGGTATTCTGGGGGAAACACTGATTTATAATCAAGGATGCTGGCTCTCTTCCCTCTGGAACTCTGCTGCCTGCCAACAGAACAAGGGCCAGGACTGCTCTGTCCATGCTGCGTTCCCAGAGGACGGAGTACAGGGCTTTTCTCTGGTCTGCCTAATACACCTGCAGAGCTGGCTGTCCAGAGAGGACAGGCTCAGTGACCACAGTCTGGACATAGAAACTGGACACAGGCAGACCTGGCTATCTAGAGAAGACAGGCCCAGTGACCACAGACTGGACATGGAAACTGGACACATACAGACCTGGCTGTCCAGGGAGGACAGGCTCAGTGAACACAGACTGGACATGGAAACTGGACACAGACAGGCCTGGCTGCCTAGAGAGGACAGCAAGGCAAAACAGAAGAGGAGATGCACTTTCTGCAGCACTACAAGAAATACTCTAGTAGTATACATTCTTCCCTAAAATAATCTAAGAATTCCATCAGCTGGCAGAACAGGAACAGCTCCCAGTCCTGTACTGAGGGAGGAAATGCAGCAGAGCTGCAGTCCTGTGTGTGATCTCCTGTCACAGCCTAATAATGGGTAGTACTTTGGCGGCACTGTAATTCATCACTCATGTCAAGAAAGATCTGAATTTGACAGGTGAAGGATGAAGTTTCCAGCCAAGGTTAGGGTGAGAAAGAGAGTCAGGCTATCCCAGCAGATGGCGCTCTAAACACACAGCTTGTCTGCTGTTCGACTACACCTGCACTGTTAACAAGTAAGAACCTCACGACAGGTGTGGTGTCTGCACCATCTGATGACACGGGTGGAGACTTGGGAATTAAGTGTGTGGACTGGACTATTTCAGATACAGGAATAGTGTGGACTGGAGTATCTCAGATATAGGGATAGTGTGGACTGGAGTTTTTCAGATACAGGGAATATATGCACTAAGTATTTTGGATAAGTATTTTGGATATAAGAATTGTGTGGACTGGAGTATTTTCGATATAAGAATTGTGTAGACTTTAGTATTTTCGATATCAGAATCATGTGGACTGGAGTATTTTGGATATAAGAATCTTGGGACTGGAGTATTTCAGATGTAGGAATTGTGTGCACTGGAGTATTTCAGATATAGGAATAGGGTGGACTGGAGTATTTTGGATATATTAATCGTGTGGACTGGAGTATTTTCTATATAAGAATCGTGTGGACTGGAGTATTTTCGACGTAGGAATCGTGTGCATGGGAGTATTTCAGATAAAACTATTTTCTCCATCTCATCTGTTTTAATGTAAACTCTTCCATTCAAAACGACAGTAATAACCTTAGCTTAAAAACAGGAACAGGCACAAATTAAAAACATTAATGATCATATATACAGTACAGCTTTTTTAAAAGAACAAGAAATCGCTAAAGATTGTATTTTCACTTTGCGTCATGAATCAATAAAGATGTGTTACTGTAGTTTGGAAGAGGGTGACAGATGGATTTTCACTGATTGATCTGGCTGGGCTGAAAACTGCAAGGCTAAAACTCTGAAGGCTGCAACTCTGTAGCACTTTCCTGGTCCTGCCAAGAGCCCCAGATCTGAAGATCAGTGGATCTGGGCAGTGATAAATACTGTGTGTGCGCAGTAGTTAACAGAAACACGGTGGGAACTGCTGACCCACAAACTGGCCTGGTTTATTAATGATGTGAAGTGACACCGAGCGTTAGAAGGAAAAGCACACTTCAATTTGCAAAAACAAAAACACACAGTCTCAAAGCAAAGGATCGTTTTGGATCATTTTCAGAGGCGGCGGTGTGACGCTGGCCTACCAGGAAGACTGCTGCAAAGACACCCTTGTTAAGAGTGCAGAATAAGAAGAAGAGACCTGCCTGGGCCAAAAAACACAGAAAATGGACCTTTGAGGCCAGCTTCACGCAACCTCCTCTGAACAGGTGAACTCCTCTGAAACATCTGGTCTTCTAGTTGCACTGAGCTCAGCCTGTATTTCAGGGTCAGTTAGTCGCCAGTTTGGCAGACTTGTGACTCTAATGAACGTATTCTCTGATTCTGAGGTCACCTTTGGCCTGCCTGATCTTTTTCGGTCCTCCTGAGTGCCAGATTCTTCATATCGTTTGATAGTCTTGGCCACAGCAGTTACTGACACTAGCAATTTGTTCTTGCAATTTGTCTTAAAGATTGACTTTCATTTCTTAAAGTAATTATAAACTGTGTTTCTTCCTTGCTTGCTGAGCAAATTTTGCTATGTTCATTCAGGAATGACAAACGTTTGCCCATGCTCCCTATATTTATAATAATCACGTGTGTCTTTACAAAAGGTAAATGAGGTAACATGCTAGTAAACTGTGGGAACATCTAACAAAGACAATTTCAAACTTCTTTTAGTGTGCTAACACCGTGTTATACACATTTCTGACTTTTAATTAACCTGGGCTTCAGACTGCTTGCTTTGAGTATTCATTTTATTGAAAATGAAAAATTAACATTTTCAATGCAGTTCACCTAAGATTATAAGTTCACATACAGTATCATGTAATTAAATATTAAGTGTTGATTAACAAGTTTATACAGTTTAAACTACAGATAATGATGGAAAAACCTGGTTTCACACAGTACCTTTGACTGGTACTGGTACTGCATATCTACAGTATATGAAGAGTGAGATCATCAGGATCTCATACAGCTGTGTCCTGAAACAAGGTATCGGCTTCAACAACATGGCTGGGCAGCTTGTTCCACACTCCCACCACCCTTTGTGTAAAATGCTGCCTCCTGCTCTGAATTTTAAATGCGCTTCCTTGCAACTGTCACTCGTGCCCTCTGGTTCGTGTTTCACCCAAACACTACTGCAACCACCACTGAAACATCGGTTCCTCGGATAGAGCCAAGTTTTTAAATGCTCCGTTTTGTGCTCGCTGTTGTGTCGCCTGATTTATGTATTTTATCGATCTATAAAGTCCGCTAGATTGTAATACTATAAACACTTTGCCCCGAGTAGTGATGTGCTGCGTTGGCTGAATGACGTTAATGATTCTTCTGGGAACAACTGCAGTTGGAACACCAGGGCCCCCTAGCGAGCAACGCGAATGACTACCGCACTGTCATTAATGAAAGGGGTCAGGGATAGTTTAAACCCCCTTAAATTGTTCTCAACCGGAGAATAAATCACTTCCATTCCGAAGGAATCACAATAAGCGACACCCAGACCACCCCCTGCTCCCGCCCTCCCCTGCGCAGGCCGGCCGCGCATGCGCGGGGCCCGACTTCCTCCCGGAGGGCGGCGTGATTGGCCGGCAGAGTCACGCTGCAGCGCCGCTGGCAGGAAAGTTTACTGGGAGCGCAGGAGGAGGTCGAGTGCGTGCCGTCGTAGAGCCCGGGTGCAAAGTCCGTTTTCCGTGTCGGGTCTGGATGCGAGTGGGGTCGGGGTGCAGCCGAGATGCGAGACCGGACGAGAGAGCTGGGCGATGTAAGTGCGGTCCCGTCTCTCCGACCCTCGGCCAGCCGGGCTGGTGGCTGTCTGCTTTGCACGCACCCTGGGCGTGTTGTGGCACACAGTCTCGCTACTTTCTACGTCGCGATCGACACCGAGAAAGGGCTGGGGGTAGCTTTGCCCTCGTCCTTTTTTTTTTGCACTTCAGTCGTTGACGAGGCGCTGATCGTGGAAAATAAGCATGATAATAATAATAAAAGATAGATTTGTGAAGGTCCCGTTGAAATTAAAAGGACAAAGAAGGAAGACAGTTAAAATCGCGTATCTGGGCTTCCTCTCATCGTCTGGTTCCCTGTTATCTGTGTTGTATCTTCTGCTATGTTCTGAAGCACTAAGAAAACAACACACGGGAGCTGAGAAGCGACGGCCTGTTTAAAAAATAGTTTCTCCAAACCCCCCTCCGGGGCTGCCCGGTGTATAAATAGCGCTCCACCTCAACAGGCAGTCCGGGGGCTCCTGACACACACACACAGAAGGTGTCTTCTTCAGTGACGTCCAGCCCGAAACGAAACTTCACACGGAAAGGACGAAGGAGCTCGACTTGTTGCATGGAATAAGAGTACTTTGTCCCGGACGCCCACAAGGGACGGTCTTTATGTCAACTTGAATGATCGCCTGCCACTGCCCAGTATCTCCACGTTTTTTCCACCAAACGTCTCTCGCGCTTAGTACGGACAGTGTCCCTCTGTCAGACAGTACCAGTCTGTCAGTGGTTCTCGGTTAATCTGGGCAGTATGCGGACAGAGGTTGTGAGTTAATACGCCTAGTGTCTTTTTGAATTAAATATTCAAGCATACCGGTAAATTTAATATTAAAGGTGCTGTTTGTTTTGGGTGATTTTCTTCTGGATGTGTTAGTAGTCCCAACTTGAGCTACCCTGGAGTCTGTCATAAAGCCTAAGAGTATTAACGTGGAAATACTGATGAACGTTGCTCCTCGCTTTCGGTTTCCCTCTGCAGTGCTGTGTTGTACTCCCCTTAGATCAGATTAATACCAACACCTGTGTGAGTAAAAGAGTGTATTAATCCCTCTCTCAGTGCAGTGTTAATGTACTGGAGTGTCCAGTCAGTGTGTCTGTATGAACCCCTCTCTCTCAGTGCAGTGTTAATGTACTGGAGTGTCCAGTCAGTCAGTGTGTCTGTATGAACCCCTCTCTCTCAGTGCAGTGTTAATGTACTGGAGTGTCCAGTCAGTGTGTCTGTATGAACCCCTCTCTCTCAGTGCAGTGTTAATGTACTGGAGTGTCCAGTCAGTCAGTGTGTCTGTATGAACCCCTCTCTCTCAGTGCAGTGTTAATGTACTGGAGTGTCCAGTCAGTCAGTGTGTCTGTATGAACCCCTCTCTCTCAGTGCAGTGTTAATGTACTGGAGTGTCCAGTCAGTCAGTGTGTCTGTATGAACCCCTCTCTCTCAGTGCAGTGTTAATGTACTGGAGTGTCCAGTCAGTCAGTGTGTCTGTATGAACCCCTCTCTCTCTGTGTGCAGAAGGCGGAGAGTTCTGATGAGGAGGAGGAAGGCAGACCTCTGATGATAAAGCCAGGAACAGGGAAAACATCACAGAAAGCTGCCAAGGATGAGAACGATGAATTTTTCCAGAAGGTAATTTTAACTCTTGAACCTGTTAATGAGAATCTGTCTATGGTGGACTAGTGTCCCCTCGGTGACGGTCACCCCTGAAGGTCTGAATCCAAGCTGGAGCAGTCTGGGAATCCCAGCCACAGGAACAACACTGATGTTTCCATGTGTGACGAACCCATAAAGTCACAAGAAGAACTTTTAACTAGAATTGATGTATTTAAGTTCCTGCTGAGCAGTGTTGAAAGTGTGTCGTAAAATATCCTCTGCAGAGCGATGTAGGGAGTGGGGCTGGTGTCCTGGGTACATACATCCCTCTGGGCTCGTCCTCCTGGTTTTCTCTATAATTCCCCCCTTAGTTCACACAGCGCAGCCCTGTCTCTCTTCTCTGCCTGACTTGCTGAGCAGTAGCTGGTAGTAGTCTCTGCCTCGCAAGAACCTTGGGCGCAAAGCACAATAAAGTAGCGAAACGAAACTAATCATTTCCTCCAGTGGACGTCCCCTTGGGTATGTGCCTCCTCTCTTTTGTGACCTGCCTTGTGTTGGCTTCCTGTGTTACCGGTGCGTGTAGGAAGACCTACAAGCGATCTGTCCGTTTGAGGCATGCTGGGAAGATAGAATCGTTCAGTGGGTCGGAAAAGCACCGCCCCCTATAAATAAATCGGGGGACTGCGTGTCCTGTGGGGGCGCCGGTCACTAACCTCTTGGACCCCGTGTCTGTCCGGCAGGTGAGAGAGATCCACGAGGGCCTGGCCGCTCTCACCATGAAGGTCAACAGCCTGGAGGTCAAGCAGAGGACGATACTGGGAGTGGCCCTGCCTGAGGAAAGTGAGTAAGCTTCTCCCCCGGGACACTCCCGTGCGACATTGCACGCGGAACGGGACTCGGCTCCTTCCTTTCCGGATGGTCAGAGCTCCGGTTCAGAAGGCGCCTGTGAAGCGTCCTTCTTTCAGTGCGCGGTGATGACGTGTTTCTGGAGCGGCATGGTGCTCTGTTCTAGGGGATGAGCACTGCAGGATGAAGGTCTGCCCAGCTCTCGCGGAGTTGCTGTTGCATGTGGCGGAGTCGAAAAGCTTAGCAGCTTACAAAACCTGGAACTGGATCAACCTGCTATGCATTTGGAGGCTGCAGTCTTGGTTCAAATATCTGCCACTGGTAAAACCCAGGAGTGGATCCTTTGGCTATGCATTCGTAGGCCATGCCTCATTTACAGATGTAGCAATTTATTTACCCCTTCACCAAACAGCGTCTCCTGCGGGAGACTGGAGATGCGCTGCCTTCAGCCAACAGCGTCTCCTGAGGAAGACTGGAGATGCGCTGCCTTCAGCCAACAGCGTCTCCTGAGGAAGACTGGAGATGCGCTGCCTTCAGCCAACAGCGTCTCCTGAGGAAGACTGGAGATGCGCTGCCTTCACCCAACGGCGTCTCCTATGGGAGACTGGAGATGCGCTGCCTTCACCCAACGGCGTCTCCTGAGGAAGACTGGAGATGCGCTGCCTTCAGCCAACGGCGTCTCCTGAGGAAGACTGGAGATGCGCTGCCTTCACCCAACGGCGTCTCCTATGGGAGACCGGAGATGCGCTGCCTTCACCCAACGGCGTCTCTTGAGGAAGACTGGAGATGCGCTGCCTTCACCCAACGGTGTCTCCTGAGGAAGACCGGAGATGCGCTGTCTTCACCCAACGGCGTCTCCTGCGGGAGACTGGAGATGCGCTGCCTTCACCCAACGGCGTCTCCTGAGGAAGACTGGAGATGCGCTGCCTTCACCCAACGGCGTCTCCTGAGGAAGACTGGAGATGCGCTGCCTTCACCCAACGGCGTCTCCTGAGGAAGACTGGAGATGCGCTGCCTTCACCCAACGGCGTTTCCTGAGGAAGACTGGAGATGCGCTGCCTTCACCCAACGGCGTTTCCTGCGGGAGACCGGAGATGCGCTGCCTTCACCGAACGGCGTCTCCTGAGGAAGACTGGAGAGGCGCTGCCTTCAGCCAACGGCATCTCCTGCAGGAGACCAGAGATGCGCTGCCTTCACCCAACGGCATCTCCTGCAGGAGACCGGAGATGCGCTGCCTTCACCCAACGGCGTCTCCTGAGGAAGACTGGAGATGCGCTGCCTTCACCCAACGGCGTCTCCTGAGGAAGACTGGAGATGCGCTGCCTTCACCCAACGGCGTCTCCTGAGGAAGACTGGAGATGCGCTGCCTTCACCCAACGGCGTCTCCTGAGGAAGACTGGAGATGCGCTGCCTTCACCCAACGGCGTCTCCTGAGGAAGACTGGAGATGTGCTTCCTTCAGCCAATGGTTTAGCTTGTGCTGAAGGATCCTGCCCTCTTGGGTCCCCCCGATGTAGAAAAGCACCAGACGCACTCCACCGGATCCCAGCCCTGAGTCACTGGGCACGTTTCCCAGGAAGCCTGGGAGGTGACGACAAGCCCTGTCTTGCAGTGCGATCCAGGGTGCTGTATTTGGGATAAGTACAATACTGTGCACCTCTGTTCCCTGTAGGAGCTGTGTACAACGGAGGTGCTGTTTCAGAGCAGTACTGTAAGGTTTTCACTTCTCTGCCCAGAGAAATTTCCCCGAGTCTGGGCTTGAGCCGAGAGATTGCAGGTATAAGTCTCCGTTTTAGATATTAAGATGTCTTGGAGTGGAGTTGGTCTGTATCTGGGCTTGGTTCTGCCCTGCCCCCCCACCACCAGAACAGTGCAGCACAAGGGGCATTTCCTCCTGAATTATTTCTCATTACGCACTTTGTTCTTTTTTTCCCTAAATAAAACATGTTTTTTTACAGTTTTGTCAGTTCTTCCCCCCCCCGACTTCAACTCATCTCATCTGATTTTTCGAATCATTCAACCTGACCTCAAAGAAAAGTGCCTAATGTGACACCTCAAAACTTCGCATTGCAAAGTAATAGTCCTGTCTTATAGAGTGGTTTCAAAGACGGTGTCATCGGGTGATGGGATAATGGGCTGTTAAAACGAAGCTTGTTGAACTGACCATTTTTCCCCCCACTCTGTGGACTATGAGCCGCCTGCACCAGTGTCTACATCAGACCCTGCATGCTGCCTAAGGACAGGGTTCCAGATCCCGATATGGGTTTGAGTCTCGTCCTTTTTGTGCCCCGTGCTGTGTCGCATGGATATGGCCGTAGCGGAAGTGAAGGTTTCAGGAGGGGGGGGTCCCGCCCGTCCTGTCCTCACCCCTGACCCCTGTTGATCTGGGTTGTCTCCCCTCAGGTATGAAGCGAGACCTGCAGGCGCTGAGGGACGAGATCAAGATGAGTGCCAGCCACATTCAGAAGAAGCTGAAGAGTAAGTCTGCCGCCACAGCCGTCCTCCCTCCCTCCCTCCCTCGGGGCGGCAGGGCTGGGTGCCATGCGCGTGCCCCCTGTCGGGTGAGTAACCCCTGCCCTCGTGTGCCGGGGTCGACGCTGGCAGAGGCCCGTGTCTTTTCGCGGTGGCGGACAAACCCGTCGCCCTCACGTCGGGCTCGGAAGGGTTTAAAAAACAAAACAAAAACAAATCCCGGCGCGGGGAGAAGGAACTCGCTTCTGGGGCCCGTCGGCGGCGGTGTGGTTATTCCAGTTTTGCGGCTGGGTGGAGCTTCGGCTCTACAGAAGCCGACTGGGAACAGACCTCTTTTTCCCTGGATTAGAAGGGTTGGTTTTGACTGGGGCTGGCATGGCGGTGCATGGCTAACATGGTGCCGGGGCCCCGGGTTCGATTCTGCACCTGGGGTGCTATCTGTGTAGAGTTTGCATGCTCTCTCCGTGTTCAAGCGTGCTGATATGTTAATGTGGGTGTCCTGTGATGGACTGGTGTCCTGTCCAGGGTGTGTGAGAGTGTGTGTCTGTGTGTGTCCTGTGATGGACTGGTGTCCTGCCCAGGGTGTGTGTGAGAGTGTGTGTCTGTGTGTGTCCTGTGATGGACTGGTGTCCTGCCCAGGGTGTGTGTGAGAGTGTGTGTCTGTGTGTGTCCTGTGATGGACTGGTGTCCTGCCCAGGGTATGTGTGAGAGTGTGTGTCTGTGTGTGTCCTGTGATGGACTGGTGTCCTGCCCAGGGTATGTGTGAGAGTGTGTGTCTGTGTGTGTCCTGTGATGGACTGGTGTCCTGCCCAGGGTGTGTGTGAGAGTGTGTGTCTGTGTGTGTCCTGTGATGGACTGGTGTCCTGCCCAGGGTGTGTGTGAGAGTGTGTGTCTGTGTGTGTCCTGTGATGGACTGGTGTCCTGCCCAGGGTGTGTGTGAGAGTGTGTGTCTGTGTGTGTCCTGTGATGGACTGGTGTCCTGTCCAGGGTGTGTGAGAGTGTGTGTCCTGTGACGGAATGGTGTCCTGTCCAGGTGTACCCCACCATGCGCTTGTTGCTTGCTGGGATAGACTCCAGCTCCCCCATGACCCTGTACTGGATAAAGGGGATGGATTATTTTGATTGGTTGGAGTCTGATGCAGGGGTAAAGGCCCTCTTACTCTGGCAGAGGATGGTTTACCTAGGACATCCCAGTTCTTTGAGAAAAAACAAACAAGATGTTGTTGTTTTTTAGTTTAAAACCCGTAAGGCTGAGAAAGACAGCAGTACAAATGTTAAGGGAAACACCCTGAACTACAGTTTTTAATCAAGGGAGAGTGACGCATAGTCTGTCTGACACATAGTGGTCAGATGTGCTACTGCACTGTGCTTCCCTGCAAACAGATCTCCGGGGATTTTCAGAGGAAAGTTCTCACCGGGCTGTGGCTATGTCACGGCACAAACTAACTAGTGTTTCGATAAAAGCATGCCCAAGAGCAGAACACACTGTGATCTCTGGAGAAGGAGGAACTTCAGTGACATAAAAACCTCATTATGTCATTTTGTTTGGATCTGTTAAAGCAGAGCTAGAAGAGTATTGTGATATATAAAGCCTATTCTAGAATACATTCTGAGGCTGAAGGGAGTGTCCTACACTGATGGGCTGAAGGAAGCGAGTCTCTTTAGTCTGAAGGGAGTGTCCCATACTGAGAGGCTGCAGGAACCGAGTCTCTTTAGTCTTGAAGAGAGAATATTGCAAGGTGAATAAAATAAAAGTATTCAAAATCCTCAAAGACATTGACAGACAGACGGCCTGTGATACACGAGCTAGAGGTTATGGGAGTGTGGAGAAAGCTGTAACGAGACTTGCTGGACCCAGACTTCTCTCAGGGAACAGCTCGATGAGATCCTGTGATCAATTAACCAAGAGCTTCCAAGCAGGCCAGACAGGCCGAATGGCTGCTCTCGTTTGTGACCCGGCTTGTGCTCTTATGTTCATGTAACCGTGGTGACGTCTCCGCTGGTCAGTCAGGTCCTGCTTGCTGTGTGTGTCATGGTGTGTAAGGGTTACTCTGTGTTGCTGACAGCCGTTCATGGTTCACAGCTCCACAGATCTGCTTTGTTTAGACATCTGCTTAAACCTGTTCCTGCGCAGGCTGTGTCACTTGAGCTGGGGAACATGTGTTAACTCAGGCTGGTGTTAGTGGCTGTGATGCAGCATGACAGCAGAGTCATTTTTAAACACTTCGCATTTATGCCGGCTTCTACCGCCTGGCAAATTGATCAGAAAAAACTTGAGCCTTTTCCTTCTGCAGTTCGGTGGCCAGCTTGTGCTCAGAGTTTTGTAGAATCAGTCACAGCCCTGTTACTTGTGAAAGAATTGAATGGTTTATTAAGGAAGTAAAAACAGGCATCGTAATGGTGCAGTGGTGAGCATGGCTGCTTCGCAGCGCTGGAGCCCCGGGTTCAATTCTTGGGGTGCTGTCTGTGTGGAGTTCGCATGTTCTTCCCGTGTTCGTGTGGGTTTTCTCTGGGTGCTCTGGCTTCTTCCCAAAGACATGCTGGTAGGATAATTGGCTTCTGGAAAATTGTAAGTGTGTAAGTGTGTGTCTGTGTCAGTCTGCCCTGTGATGGACCGGTGTCCTGTCCAGAGTGTGTGTCTGTGTTTGTCCTGTGATGGACTGGTGTCCTGTCCAGGGTGTGTGAGAGTGTGTGTCCTGTGATGGACTGGTGTCCTGTCCGGGGTGTGTGAGAGTGTGTGTCCTGTGATGGGCTGGTGTCCTGTCCGGGGTGTGTGAGAGTGTGTGTCCTGTGATGGGCTGGTGTCCTGTCCGGGGTGTGTGAGAGTGTGTGTCCTGTGATGGGCTGGTGTCCTGTCCGGGGTGTGTGAGAGTGTGTGTCCTGTGATGGGCTGGTGTCCTGTCCGGGGTGTGTGAGAGTGTGTGTCTGTGTGTGTCCTGTGATGGACTGGTGTCCTGCCCAGGGTATGTGAGAGTGTGTGTCCTGTGATGGACTGGCGTCCTGTCCAGGGTGTGTGTGAGTGTGTGTCTGTGTGTGTCCTGTGATGGACTGGCGTCCTGTCCAGGGTGTGTGTCTGTGTGTGTCCTGTGATGGACTGGCGTCCTGTCCAGGGTGTGTGTGAGTGTGTGTCTGTGTGTCCTGTGATGGACTGGTGTCCTGTCCAGGGTGTGTGAGAGTGTGTGTCCTGTGATGGACTGGTGTCCTGTCCAGGGTGTGTGACAGTGTGTGTCTGTGTGTGTCCTGTGATGGACTGGTGTTCTGTCCAGGGTGTGTGAGAGTGTGTGTCCTGTGATGGACTGGTGTCCTGTCCAGGGTGTGTGTGAGAGTGTGTGTCTGTGTGTGTCCTGTGATGGACTGGTGTCCTGTCCAGGGTGTGTGACGGTGTGTGTCTGTGTGTGTCCTGTGATGGACTGGTGTTCTGTCCAGGGTGTGTGAGAGTGTGTGTCCTGTGATGGACTGGTGTCCTGTCCAGGGTGTGTGAGAGAGTGTGTCTGTGTGTCCTGTGATGGACTGGTGTTCTGTCCAGGGTGTGTGAGAGTGTGTGTCCTGTGATGGACTGGTGTCCTGTCCAGGGTGTGTGTGAGAGTGTGTCTGTGTGTGTCCTGTGATGGACTGGTGTCCTGTCCAGGGTGTGTGAGAGTGTGTGTCTGTATGTGTCGTGTGATGGACTGGTGTCCTCTCCAGGGTGTGTGAGAGTGTGTGTCTGTGTGTGTCCTGTGATGGACTGGTGTCCTGTCCAGGGTAAACCCTGCCTTGCACCCACTGCTTGCTCTTCCGTGACCCTGTACTGGATAAAGTGGTTTGAAAATGGGTGGATGGGATTAAAATCACCTTTGCCTTACAAAACAGGAGGAGTTACTGAACCAAGCTGGACAAATGTTTTCCTAAGCGTCCAATCAACAGTTTTGTTTTGGCAGAGATGTACAGTGCCTTGCCTTGTGTTTACTGTGTTTTCTGTTTTTCAGGTATTGAACCCAAAAAGGAAGAGGAGGATGGGAAGTATGTGCCTGTCAACGTTAGGATGCAGAGAACACAGGTGAGCGGCCCTGCAGCAGGGCAGGCTGTCGCCCCGGTCCACGCTCTTTCAGAGTTGATTGAATTGCCCCGTTCAGGGGAGCCCCAGGTCTGTCCGGGGGTGCCTGTGTGGCAGCAGTCAGATAGCAGTTTGAGCCACCTCAGGCCGGACCAGCTGGGCGCAGGTCTTGGGTGTGTGTGCAGCGTATCGGTCAGGCCCTGCAGTCACCCCTGGGAAGGTGGGGGCCAGCCGCCGTGCTGTGGCTGTTCCCCGGGGGTAGTGACCCCACATCCTCCACGGCCTGCCTTTAAAGGCCCCAAGGCAGACCCTGGGTGGACCGAGACTCCGCACTCGGTCTTGCTGGGAAGGCTGGGCCTCTGTAGAAGGAAGTGATCCAGGTGAGGAGGGAATGTGGCGCTGAGGCCTGCGCTCCAGAGCTCTGTGTCTGGTTAGAAAGTGGAGGAGACGTGCGCTTGGAGTTGACCTGTGTGCCAGAGCCCGTAACACCTGAAGTGCAACAAAGTGCCCTGCAAGATTTTGTCCCGAGCTCCCCCGTCTGTGTTGCTGACCGACGCTCTGTGCCCCCCGCAGCACGGGATCCTGTCGCGGGAGTTTGTGGAGCTGATGGGCAGATGCAACGCCGTGCAGTCGCAGTACAGGGACCGCAACGTGGAGAGGATCCAGCGCCAGCTGAAGATCAGTGAGTCTGCGCCTCCCGCTCCCGCCGCAGGGCACTGGAGCGAGACACGGCACGCTCCTGCTCTCCGGGCAGGGCTCTGCGCTCTGTGACGGAGCTGACGGGCTGTGGAAATGGCGTCCTTGTCTTGTGCAGGGAAGGACCCTTTGATCTAGAACAGCGGCTGAGCTGTGTCCTTAGCTGACCTGGAATGGGGTTCCCTCAGTGGTGCCACGGAATTGGTGAGCTGGGCGGGTTTGTCCTTGGCTCTTGTGAACCTTGTGAGAAGCTCTCGCGGGCGGAGCGGTGGCTCTGTGGCTCGGGATCCCGCGGCCGGCAGAGGAATCCTACTCCATTAGGCCCCTGAGCGAGGCCCTTCACCCCAGCTGCTCCGGGGGTGCTGTATAAATGGCTGACCCTGCGCTCTGACCCCCAGCTTCTCTCTCCCTGTCTGTGTGTCTCATGGGGAGCAAGCTGGGGTCTGGGAAAAGACACATTCCTAATGCAAGAGATTGTATGTGGTGATCTTATCTTATCTGCATCAGGACTCTGATTGATGTCTTGTGCAGCTGTTGGTGCCATGGGGCTCAAAGTAGTAGTAATAATTCCTAACTCTTATATAGCGCTTTTCTGGACACTCCACTCTCTACCTCTTTACAGGTAATGGGGTCTCCCCTCCTGGATGATGCTCCAGTCTGCTCACACACACCAGCTCTCAGTGGGGAGGAGAGCAGAGTGATGTAGCCAGTTCAGAGAGGGGGGTTATTAGGAGGCCATGGTACAATGACAGACTAAAGCGAACAGTGGATTGGGCCAGGTTTTAACTGAGGCTGGGAACAAACAAAGTTAATCCCAGTGGTTTATGCCATAGAAATTAAAACAGATCCTTAAAGAGGACCTGCAGTCAGATTCTTAAGCCTCGGTAACAAAATAAATCCATTGACGGTACAGAAAAAAAATGTACAGATTTCAAGTGAAGCACAAAATTGTGAACTTTGTGAAAATACTATGAGTCGCCATGGTGTCGCAAACTCACCTTCGAGTTCCCATGATTTGTCACCTGAAGCAGCCCTTCCTGCTCACTAGCCACTGTAATAACTAATGTAATTTACCAGCAAATTAGTATAGTTTGTGCAGGAGACATTTCACTGCAGAAACGCTCCAAGTTAACAAGCAAGTAGTATTTGTAGGCAAAACAGTCCCAAAGTGGAGAGTAATATTTCTTTTGGATTAAAAGAGTTCTATTCACAAGCCTGCTTGATTACAGTGTCACAGGGCTACACACATCACCAGAAATTTCGTTACTGTGCTCTGAAACACAGAATATGAGGCTGCACATGCAGCACCTGGAAGTTTAATCTATTTTGTGGCGTAAATAGGAGGCAACGCCGATTCTTTCTAACCCCGGGGGTATAAAAAGTAGCGGTGCAGTTCCCCTGCTCTGAAAGGACAGCAAAGTACAGGAAACTGAGGGGGGGGGTCTTCTACAGAGCTCGTGGGTGAAGGGTCTTGTCCTAAACCTTTCTTCTGTTGTTTGTGCTCTCCCTGTGCCTCTCCACGCGCTCCAGGCGATCAGTAAGTTTTCCTTTTCTCCATGTCTTTCGTGCGTTTCGACCCAGCGTTCCTGGGTATCCCCTCTCCTGCACATACTGTCCAGCAGAGGGGTCCTTCAGAAAGCCTCGCTCCAGCAGATGAGCTGGGCAGCAGACCTGTTGCAGCAGGACGTGTTTGTGAAAATAGAGTAGAGTAGTCTTTTGACAATAGCGGGATGTAGTGATGTAGTGTAGACATGTACTGTATGCAACGACAGAACAAAATAAAGTGCCGAGGTGCAAGTAAAGACCTGTGTACTGTTAAACACATGTAGACGGCACCGCAAGAAAGTGTGTTCGTTTATTTTTTGTGCATTATATTTTGTGCCAGGCATTGGCCTATAGCAGTTGATGTGTCGGTGAGGCCCGGCTGTGTGTATCTCTCAGTACCCCATGGTGCTGGTGTTCTGAATGTGTTGGTGAGGCCCGGTTGGCCCAGCTGTGTGTGTATCTCTCAGTACCCCATGGTGCTGGTGTTCTGAATGTGTCGGTGAGGCCCGGCTGGACACGGCTGTGTGTATCTCTCAGTACCTCATGGTGCTGGTGTTCTGAATGTGTTTGTATCTCTCAGTACCCCATGGTGCTGGTGTTCTGAATGTGTATGTATCTCTCAGTACCCCATGGTGCTGGTGTTCTGAATGTGTGTGTATCTCTCAGTACCTCATGGTGCTGGTGTTCTGAATGTGTTTGTATCTCTCAGTACCTCATGGTGCTGGTGTTTTGATTCTCAGCTGGGACCAACGTGACGGACGAAGAGCTGGACCAGATGCTGGAGAGTGGACAGACGGATGTCTTCACACAAAATGTTAGTGCTGTTGGAGAAATTTTTCCATCTCCCCATTAAAAGATAGTCAGGAGTCCATCTCAAAAGTTTTTTAAAAATCATGCACATGGAAGTGAAACACACAGAGATGCTTTGTGTGTTTTTCTCAAATTGATTTAATTAGAACAGTCCTTAAATATTTTTCTATTATCTATCACACTTCCCTGTGCTGATTCTAATACAATTGGTTAATTAGTTTTGTAGCCCAAATTTAATTAGTTCCCATATAATACAGTATAGAATTACTTAAGAATGTATTAATGTACTGGAGTGTCCAGTCAGTCAGTGTGTCTGTATGAACCCCTCTCTCTCAGTGCAGTGTTAATGTACTGGAGTGTCCAGTCAGTCAGTGTGTCTGTATGAACCCCTCTCTCTCAGTGCAGTGTTAATGTACTGGAGTGTCCAGTCAGTGTCACGAGAATATAGGATTATCCTATGTTTCTGGATAATCATTGGGCACCCTTCCCCACCTCTCTCTCAGATCCTAAGGGACACACATGCCACCAAGCAGGCCCTGAACGAGATCGAGACTAGGCACGAGGAGATCCTGAAGCTGGAGAGGAGTATACGAGACCTACACGAGATGTTCCAGTACCTGGCCATGGAGGTGGAGGCCCAGGTGAGCCAGCCCACCTTTCTCACACCAATCCCAGTGGTTAATTTTGTGAAAAACAGACAAGAAGGTTTCCAAAAGCCATCCAGTTTTCCCCCCTGTGTGTAAAGTAGAGCCTCCTGTCCTGACTGGAGGATCTCATCCAGCTGTTTCTTGAGAGAGGTCAGGGTATCGGCTTCAACAACATGGCTGGGCAGCTTGTTCCACACTCCAGCCACCCTTTGTGTAAAGACGAGCTCCTGCTCCCAGTCCCCATTAGCGCCTTCCTGGGTGTTGCAGCCTGTGCGTCACCACTGCCCTCAGCCTCTCCCGGGCCGTTCTCCGCCCGTGCTCGTCCGCCCCCGGAGTCGGCACGCGCCAGCTGGGCCCTTGTCCTCTTGTCTCGGCAGGGCGAGATGGTGAACCGCATCGAGAGCAACATCCTGCAGTCGTCCAACTACGTGGAGAAAGCCACGGCTGACACGGAGAAGGCCAAGGAGTACCACGTGAAATCCCAGAAGGTGAGGGGGAGGAGGCTTCAGGGCTGGGGTGGCGAGCGAGCCCTTTAACAACCATCGCGTCCGGTTTTGCAAAGCCCGTCTCTGCAGCTGGGGGTAATGGGGCATCCTTTCTGTTAGTAGAGGGAGGTGTGAAGAGCAAGACTATGCCCTTTTTTCGCTCAAGGCATGGTCTCCTGATTGGAGGTGGGGGGGGTGGGGGGTGGGGGGTGGGGGGTCAGGGGTCAGAGGTCAGGGGTCAGGGGTCAACCTGGCGAGCGGCAGCAGGCAAAACCGGAATGCGGTCCCGGAACCACAGGCTGAACCCGGAGGGCACGAGCGAGCGAGAGCAGCGAAGGGAGAATCCGGTACCAGAAAGCAGGGAGTAGGAGCAAATCCGGGGAGCCGGGGAATCTCGGAGCGAGTACGAGAGCCGCGATCGGAGGACACCGTGACGAGCTCGGGGTGGTCGTGACGGAGCGGCTGGCGGGTCACGCGAGTGGGGCGGGTCATCTGCCCCAGCGGGTGGTAACGGAAGAGTCCGAGCGGGCAAGAGGGAGGGTGCCACCAACTCTTGACACAGGGCACAGGTGCCATGTTGAATGTTGCATTATGGGATTGGTCGTCTTCCTGGTTCGATGGTCCATACATACTACATACATGTAGTGATGCATGCATGAGCAAACGCACACTGGCACGTGTATCGGTGCTGACACGCTAGCGCTTAAACTAAAACAGGATACTTGTTTTAGATGTTCAGGATCGTTTTGGGGCAACTCGGGATCGCAGTGGTTAGCCCTGTCCTGTGAGGGGCAGTTGAGATTAAATACTTCTCCTCAACATGGTGGCACGTTGTGCTGCCCGTCTCCGCCTTGTGCAAAGACGCGTGTCGGTGTCAGGCTGGACTGACTTGCCACCTGTGTTCTTGCAGAAGAAGCTGTGCATCGCGGTGTGCGTGATCGTCCTCATCCTTGTCATCATCGCCATCTTGGCCGGCACGTTCGCCAGCTGACGGAGGCCCTGCCTGCCTCACGCCTCCTCCTCCTGGTGCCTTCTCCCGGTGAGTGTCTCCTCTTCCCTCTCTCTGGCCGTCTGTCTACCTCTCCAATTCAGGTACAGCGAGCTTTATTGGCACTAAAGACATCGGTCGCCCATTCCTAACCTCCAAGCTGGCTTTCATGTAATAGATCTTGCAGTGGAGTTGTGCGGGTAATTTAGGATATCAGCAGTAACGGTCGTCTTCAGCAGTTCAGTGGATGTGGGTCAGTTGATCATATTTATCCCTCTGTGTTGTTTGGGGAGGGATTCCGTGCTTGAGAAGCATTCAGTTTCCACACGCTGTTTTGGACTCCCTGCAGGCAGTTTGAGTCATTTGATTTTTATTGGCTGGCGTGGGAAAGAATAGGGTACTGTGGGTTGGAGGAATCTGTCGTCTTTTCACACCAAGGCACAGAGAGGCAGGCAGCTTTGATAGGATGCCCCCTACCGGGCGGGCAGGGTATTGCAGCTGTCTGAGCCATCGCCCACGTGCTTGGTGTTTGTGGCTGCTCAGTGCTGAAACACCAGGCAAAACAGTAGCTGCTCTTGACACAGCTGGGCTGTTACTCTAGTGGAGCACAAACAGGCGTTTTAAAAAAATGTGCAGCAACATCCAACCTTCCATCTGTTTTCTAACGACATCATCCAATTCAGGATCGCAGGGAGCCGGAGTCTATGCCAGCAAGCAGCAGACAAGGCAGGATACACCCCGGGCAGGACACCAGTCCGTTGTAGTGCAGACCGACACACACACTCACACCAGGGCCAGTTTTCCCAGAAGCCAATTCACCACCCAGCATGTCTCTGGACTGCGGGTGGAAACCCTTGTGAATGGGGGGGGGGGGGACATGCGAACTCCCCACACACAGCACCTCAGATGCTGTGGATTGGACACCGGGGCCGTAGCGCTGCCTCCCCTGTGCCACTCTGGATGATCACCCTTATCTCGGATCTTTCCGGTGGGATGAACACAAGGAAGCAAAAGCTGCTGAGAAACCGCAAGGCAGTCCTCTTACACAAGGGCTTTCCTGGGATAAGAGAGCTCCACAGTGCGCCCCTGTGGATCTAGACTAGATCACAGGCTCTCGTTTAAGACCTGATTGTGTCCCCCCCTCTCTCTCTCTCTTTCCAGTGTGATCCTGCTTTCTGCGTCTTCATCCCTGTGCAGTCCTCACCTGACTCGGAGGAACAAGTCGGCCCAGCACTGAGCAAATTCCGGACCTGCGGAGGCGTCGTCCGCCCAGACTCCGTCGTCGCCTTGGCCCTCTTGTGGCTTGCCTGAGCCGCGACGATAATACCATGGTCTTCACCCCCCCAGGGCTGTTGGCGTGAGTGCGCGTGTGCGTGCGCGGATGGGTGTGCGCTTGTCTGTCTGTGCGAGAGCAAGCCTCCGCGTCGTGTGTGCGGCCCCTTCCCAGCAGGCCCCGGCTCGGCAGACTGTGTTCCGTGTGCGTCTGGGGTCGGCGATCGCGCCGGTGACCCACGCCGCTCCAGTCGCGCGGGAATTTGAAAACATATGACCTACTTCGGATTGGAACAGCAAAAGTGTCTGTTACGCGTTTGAAATTATTGCGATTTATTTTACTTTGTGTGCAGCTATTTATAGTGAACACATTTTTGTGAGGCGGTTTTAAAATATTTCCACACATTTTTCTTAACGGTTTAATTATCAGATGTTACTGTAGTTGTCCCAGGATTAACCCTTACATTAACTGAGTTCTGGCATGATGGGATGGGTGTGGCAAGGTGGCGCAGTGGTTGACGTTGCTGCCTGGCAGCGCTGGGGCCCTGGGTTCAATTCCTGGGGTGCTGTCTGTGTGGAGTCTGCATGCTCTCCCCATGCTCCCATGGGCTTCGGGTGCTCTGGTTTCTTCCTTGCACCTGTTGCTTGCTGGGATAGACTGGCTCCCTCATGACCCTGTACTGGATGAAGCTGTCAGAACATGGCTGGATGGATACTGTAATTGGACTTCGGGGAATATTAACATTTCAGTCATTTTAGTCTTATTTAAATACCTCTGTGTATCATTTATGTTCTGCCAGTGATGTTTAAATTTGCTGCCTTATTTGCTCTGCAGAAACGGGATATTTGAATCTTGTTCAGTTTCTCAAATTCTCAAAAAGAATACAAATTCTTCAGTATTCCCTCAAGGAGAAGAGGCTCCCGTTTCCAGGCATGAGGTGTGTGTGTGTGTGTGTGTGTGTCTGCTGTTCCGCTGTTCTGTGTGCGTGTCGTACGTGCGCCCCGGCCGTGCGTGCGCTCTGAAGCCGAAGGGTTTGAAATGGGCGTCGTGTTGAGCTCCTCGGCGGTCTGTTAAGTCGTTTCGCACCGCCTGTGCCGACCTGACGCGGGATGTGCCTCCTCGCAGGTCCCGAGCCGGCGCTCGAGCTCAGGACAGGGACGCGCTGGCGTCCGAGCACTGCCAGATCAAAATGAGCACCCACCCACCCCCCCCTTTACGACATAGGTGGCCGGGTTCTAAAGGTATTAGCGTCTGTGTCCTGCCCTACCTGGCATGCAGCATCCTCCTGCTGTGTTGGAGGCCTGGAGTGGAGAGCGGGCTCGGCTCTGAGCGTGTGGTTTGTGCCTCGTCCTTGAGGTGAATTCTGTTTGCCGACACTTTCATTGTACACTAAAATATAACCTGCTTATACTGACATTCAAGGTGTTTTTATAAAATAAAATGATATTAATATTGCGTACTGCGTACTGGTTTACTTCACTTCTCCTTCTAGATATGCTTGATTCTTGGGAACAGATCTTAAAAACGAAATTACAGCTTACCCCAGTAGCCGCACATATACAATACAGCTGATACACACAACGACACTGGAACTACTCTACACACAGCTGCACTGCGGTACAGTGTGACGGTGGGGTTGATGCGCACACCGCCGCGATGAGGTACAGTATGACTGTGGAGTGACACACACACACACACACACACAGCTGCGGTGCAGTACAGTGTGACGGTGGGGTGATATACACACACACACACACACACAGCCGCGGTGCGGTACAGTGTGACGGTGGGGTGACACACACACACACACACACACACACAGCCACGATGCGGTACAGTGTGACGGTGGGGTGATACACACACACACACACAGCCGCGGTGCGGTACAGTGTGATGGTGGGGTGATACACACACACAGCTGCGGTGCGGTACAGTGTGACGGTGGGGTTGCTGCGGTGCGGTACAGTGTGATAGTTGACACAGTCATGACACAGTCATGTGCAGATTCAGCCTTTATTGAGCTCAGCACAGCACAGGGTCTGCCGCACACAACAGAGAGCTGCCGGAGTTATCTAACCCCTTCGCACAGCACACATTAGTACAAGAGGGCTTGGTTCCTTCCAGACTCAGGCGGTCTGGGACAGCGACCTCGGGAGACTGTGCAGCGGGCCAGCGAAGACCGCCCTGCTGGCTCTGGGTGGGTGGCACAGCTAGGGAGGGCACGAGCTCCAGTGTCTTTCTGCTTTCATGTCTTCTGTGTCACCCTGACAAGCAAGGCGCCCAGGGGAAGGACTCAAACCTCCGGCTCAGAAAGAGCAACACCCCCTGTATGTAGCAGCGTCCACTGTATTCATTATATCATACGGAATATGAGTACGAGTAATCATGACTAAAGATTAAGGAGAATGAATAGATACACACTGTATAGTGTGAAAACAAATCAGGGCACATGAATATATGTGAATTAAAAGAAATATAGCTGATCTCAACTACGTGAAAGTTAATGGTTATCAAGCAAGATATGGTGCTTTTACCGGGTTTATATGCAGTATGTGGTGCATACATAAAAATGCTTATGACATCTTTCACTACATGATCTCACTAGATTTCACTACATTGCAAGGCAGGGCATAAAATAAATGTTGAACATTTATCCAGAAATGTAAAATTCATGATATGAAGTATAATGTTGGTGGTTGAGTCCTTTTTACTGCACTGGCCCGACAATGAATGAATGTTTTCCTAGGCTTCGATTGGGTTTTTGCGGGGTTAACTGGTGTCTCTAACCTGTGCCTCTGTGCGTCCTGCAGTGGACTAGTATCCCACGCAGGGTGTGTTCCTGCCTTGAGCCCCAGTCTAATGGGATGGGCTCCTGTTTGCTATGATCCTTACCAGGAAAACGTGGGATCCCGCTTAAGGATTCTTCATCATAGACCACACAAACCTTCAAAGGGATCCAGTCAATTAAACTTATGTTCTAGTGTTCTGCTATTTTGGATTTCTTCTGTAAAGCTTTGCTGGAGTATGTTTGCATTGCGGAGCGCAGTTAATTGAGAACAGTTGTGCCATGCAGTGGAATTCACCCCTTGCCTATCTGAAAAGAATTCTCAGCAGCGCATATCCTACAGCACCCACAACACTGACAGAAACAGCCAACTGAGAACCTTCAACCACCTGTAATAAAGAAGACAGAAAAGGATATTATTCGTGTCATATCATCAAACACAAGCTGAGTACTGAGGCGGCCTGTAATTTGCAAAGCCGGAAAGGAGGAGGGCACCAGATTTTCAGGAAGGCCTGAGAAGTCAGAGGGGCAGAAGACAAACATGCCGTAAAATGAGCCTTGAGCATAAAAAACACTTTTTACTGACGCATTATACTAGTCACCCTGGCAGTTAGTGTTTTTGTGACGGTGGCATTTGCTAATTTTTTGTGCGTTTCTCTTTTAAAAAATCTGCGCCTGCCAGTTGTGTTTGGGTCTGGTTCGGCCCACGGTCGCTGTGGTACCTAGTCCTACTCGTGCTGCTGTTTCCCCATCCACTCGTCCCCGGGATCAAGTCTGAGGGGCACCGTCATGTGGAACGAGTGAGTTCGACTGTCCCTCTTCCGCTGTTCCATTCTTACCCCAAGCTGTCCTCCAACGACAAGGACCTTGAGGGACTGGTCCCTGGTCCGAAAAAGACTGAGAAACACACCCGGTGCCGGGTGTTACCCCCACAGGCACAGGGTGGGGAGCGACACCTGCTCTCGCACTGCTGTTTAATCTGTCCCTTTAACAGAGCAGCTGTTAGCAGCCATATCACCCTGCAACTCACAACTGACAGCCCACTGAAGCTAAACAGGTGTGAGCCTGGTCAGTACCTGGATGGGAGACCTCCTGGGAAAAACTAAGGTTGCTGCTGGAAGAGGTGTTAGTGACACTCTGTGGTCATTAAAAATCCCAGGGTGTTTCTTGAAAAGAGTAGGGGTGTAACCCCGGCGTCCTGGCCAAATTTCCCATTGGCCCTTACTAATCATGGCCTCCTGATAATCCCCCTCTATGAATCGGCTTCATTACTCTGTTCTCCTCCCCACTGATAGCTGATGTGTGGTGAGCGTTCTGGTGCACTATGGCTGCCGTCGCATCATCCAGGTGGGGCTGCACATTGGTGGTGGTGGAGGGGATCCCCAATACCTGTAAAGCGCTGTGAGTGGAGTGTCCAGAAAAACGCTATATAAGCAATTATTATTAAATTATTATTATTAAAGAGGAGGAGGGCTGCAGCTCTATTCAAGCATCTCTCCTCCCAGGGCTTCAGAAGCAGGAGAATCAAACGTTTTCTTTTCTCACCTGGTGAGGACTCAAATTGTGCCCTAACTGTGCTTAGCAACTATAGCCTAAAAGGTTTGAGAAAAAAAAGACAATTCAGACTGTAGTTAACAAAAGACAGCCATTTGTCTACAAATAAGGAAAATAAAGGAGTTACTAGGAAACTGGTTAATAATAGACAAGAGGGGGTGTGACTTATTGAATAAAGAAGGGGTTAAATTATAACCAAGATGAGCTCCTGACACAAGTTTGCACTCAAGCAAATTAATAAAAAGTTAATTACACTTCATGGAATTACACGTTTTCCTAGTTTCTTTAGTGACGGCTAAGTAGCAAAAGTTTTAAAAGGACAGATATTTACACAGAGAACGTACACAACTCACAACATCAGGGACCAATTTGTACAGATATTTCCAGTACTGTGAGCAACAGGTTTTTTCCCTAGAGACACGGAAAAACATGACTTACGCTCTGACCAATACACAAATACTGTGTATTGGATCTAATAAGGATCTAATAAGGATCTTCTTTTAAATAGAGCTCCTACTCGGGAATAAACGTCTCACTAAAATGAAATCTAAATAAATGAGGATCTTTTTTCCCTATTCCAAATAATGCATCGGTAAACAAAAGAGATGTCTCAGTAGTCTCTTGGATAAGACAAATAGAAAATGTGTATTTCCAGAATTGTAAGGCAGTGGTCCCTTACTTGAAGCCTATAGTAGGTCTCTTTAGTTCTCAAATACCTGTCTCTGATTTGTCAAAAGGATGTGCTCTCTCGTAGTCTCTTCTCCTGTCTTGTTCTGTGTTGTGACTTCTTCCATGGGATCTTTTTGATCTTGTCCTCTCTATCTATCCTCTTGAAGGCTGCGTTACTGCTTTAACTGCAATTGGTTGAGTTTTAGCTAAAAACTAGGACAGATGTTTGGTCAGCTAGATCTTTGAGCAGTGTGGCAGTTGACCACTTGAGCAGCCTCAAGTGACAAAATGAGATAAGGGTCCAGTTTCTGCCTACATCCCAGCTCTGCCCATTGTTTTACCTTTAAAGGCTGGGGCACTGCGATGTGTAGAAACCCCCTTGTGTAATACCCCTTGACACACAACAATATCGAATGCATCATATCGCAAACGCCAGATAATAAAAACTCAGTTATGCATAGGGGGATAAATCAAATGGACTGATAAAAACCTATTTGGGCCGAGGAGCAAATTAACTGGCCTTGCATAAATGGAGTACAATCCGAATATCTAGAACAGTGAGGACACCAACGGAGCTGTGTTCATCGTGAGGTGAGGGGTAAAACCTGGATGAGCCCGAATGAAGGCCACTTCACAAGAGTGACTAGAGAACAGGGGAGGGAGAGAAGACACCTCCATCCATCCTTACAGGGGCTCGGAGGAGCCGGACACGATCCCCACGAGCTAGTTATGGACGCCAGTCCATCAGAGCTTTTGACAGCTCACCGGCACCGTCACGAGGGCTGTGGGTTTGGAAGGGACCGGCAGCTGCTCCTGTCCACCTGGGAGAATTTTCCACTGTCAGTACAGAGGAGAACACTGACCTGCGCGGAGAAACCGCGGCCGTATCTCAGCTCCGTGACGAAGTGCTCGCAGTTGCGGGAGGGGAAGGAGTACCCCACGACCGTACCGATCTTCGCCTCGGCCTCCTGCATGATAGCGTCGACCGGGAGGGGTGGGTGGATCTGATCCTTGTTCTGGACTCTGTAATCGAGCCCGGGCCCGGCTACGTCCTTCAGCAGCTCCTTCAGGACGTGGGCATGGGACGACGTCGCGGAGGAGAAATAGCCAGACAAGACCCTGCCGCCGCCCCCGCCTGGAGGACAGAGGAACACAAATGCACACGTGCAGCTTTCTGAGGACGCCCGCCGACCTGTGCCATAGGGCTTAACCAGCTCCAGAACGCTCAGGCCGGTCAGATTGGGCCGCGTCTGTCGCTGTGCTTGGAGATTTTGTCATCACGTCACTTTCAAGAACCACTTTTCCAATTCAGGGTCACAGTGACGTGGGAGCCTGACGTGGGAAGCACGGGGCACGGGACAGATCCTCACAGAAACACACACTCGCACCAGGGCCAATATTCCCAGAAGCCAATTAACCCACCAACCTACACATCTTCGGACTGTGGGGAGAAACCAGAGCACCCAGAGGAAACCCACATGAATACGGGAGAACATACAAACTCCACCCCCAAAGAATTGAACCCGGGACTCCTGCGCTGTGAGGCGGTAATGCTCCCCACTGGGCCTCCATGCTGTCCATAATAGTTTCTCTCTGTTTCAATAGTTCACTTTTGTGCCCATAACACACCATGACCTCTGCAATACTCGGTTCTACCGTCCTTCCTACTGGCAGAGGCTGTGGTTCAGTTCCGAAAGAACCTGAGCAGTGATTCACCTATGGGTGCCAAGTGAATCACGTAGCCATCGCCCATGTACAAGCCCCAGTGAGTGAATCTATCCCTGGGGAACTCCAGGAGGTCTCCTCGGTGCGGCTCGGGGAACTGGAAAACACACCGGAAGTGGGAGCCGTCAGTTCAAATCTTTCCTGCGATCATGGCGTTATCAAGAAGACCCTCCCCTTATTCCCCGGCAGTGCGTGGCTCAGGAGAGTAGTACAGGAGAGCCTTGATTTTGAAGGAATCTGAAGCCGGTTCCTTCAAGCTGTTCGACAAAAGCGATTCGGGGCTCAAGGGATCACTGCTGTCTGAGCGGACAGGACGAGTCGAACTGTGACCCTCCTTACATTTCTATCAGGTGATAACTGCAGTGATAGCTGATAACATACATCCTTTTCCTAACGCCTTTATCCAGTGCAGGGTCATGGTGGAGCTCGGTCGTATCCCTTCAGGATAGGGGACGGGCCCTAGCCCATCACAGTACACACACTAGGGCCCATTTCCCCTCAGCCAATTAACCTAAAAGCATGTCTTCAGACTGCGGGGAGGAAACTGGAGCACCCGCATGCAAGCCATACACAAACAGCACCCCAGCGTCCCAGCACTGTAAAGCAGCAATGCTGACTTCTCTACTTTTCTCTGTTGCTTTTTATGCGAAGCCTCCCTGAACCACAGAAACCCCAGCAGTCCTTGCAAGGTGGCAGTGTAAAGGTCCACATCGGGTGCTGGATATTTCAAGCTTGCTAACTGGCTCCTCCTTTGCGCGGGACAAATTACTCACGAGCCCACCGTTTACTGCGAGACCGAGGAAACGGGGGAGTCGTTCTGGCTTCTCTGACCTGGTCGGTGAAAGGCATGTTGTATCTCAGCGCGGCCACGAAGCGCTCGCAGGTTTTGGGCGTCACGGGGTAGGGCAGGACCTCATCTACCATCTTCTCTGCTTCTCTGATGATGTCACCGCCAGGCCGCGGGCGATACCTGCTGTCGTATTTGTTGTTGACGCGGACTCGTGAGAACCCAGGTATGAACTCCAGCCTCTCCTTCTTAACCATAGTTTTGACGTCGCCAGACGAGGCGAAGAAGCTTCCTGAGCCAGCCGTATTCTTGGCTGGGCAGACAGGAGGGAAGAGCAAGGATGGCAGACGGTTAATGTTAAGCTAGTCACAGACTGTGCTAATACACACCCCCTTAACGCAACTGGAGAGAACTTCTGCAGGGGTCCTCTTGATCTAGGGGGGCTTCTGCATATGACAGCGGGTGGGGAGGCACTTCAGAGGAGGAAGAAACAAGTTAGGTTCTCTGAGATCCTGTGGGATGAAAACTGCTACAGATGACAGCAACTATTACTGAGCTACTGTACTCATCATGCCAAGAGTACTGTGTATATACTGTACATGCTGTCCTGTACACTCCATACTGACAGTGCTGCTCATCCCATGGTTACTGTCACTGCACACCACATAGTGAGAGTACTGTACACCCCATACTGTAGTGACAGAGATTACTGACATGAGCTGCTATTACTATTTATCTAAAACAACCCTCAGATCAATGAACACAGTGTGCCTCTGTGCAGGCCAGTTATAGTCAGCAGACAGGAAGACTCCACATACTGGAATGAGCGAGATGGACCACATATCCTTTGCCGGTGTACAGCACCCAGTGGTGGGCAACATCCCGAAGAATCTCTATAATGTCTCCGTTCCGTAGTGTGGCATACTAAAAAGAACAAAAGAAAAAGAAAAATGAATCAGTGTCTTTTTGTCATCTTTGTGGACTGGATGTTACTGAAATACGATCTTTGAGCTAGTGGGAAACCGACATGCTGTTTTCCCAGTGTTACACTGGCTCTCCTGGTCATGGAATCTCACATCGTTGTCCTCTGGCCATCCTTTGACCTTGCTGTTCCTGGTCTTACCAGGAACTTACTTTCCAGCCACGCTTACTGATCACTGCTACACCCACTGATCACAGCCTCACCTACTGATCACTGCCACGCTTACTGATCACTGCCACACTTACTGATCACTGCTACATCTACTGATCACAGCCACGCTTACTGATCACTGCTACACCTACTGATCACAGCCACGCTTACTGATCACTGCTACACCTACTGATCACAGGCTCACTTACTGATCACTGCTACACCCACTGATCACAGCCTCACTTACTGATCACTGCTACACTTACTGATCACTGCTACACCTACTGATCACAGCCACGCTTACTGATCACTGCTACACCCACTGATCACAGCCTCACTTACTGATCACTGCTACACCCACTGATCACTGCTACACCTACTGATCACTGCTACACCCACTGATCACAGCCTCACTTACTGATCACTGCTACACCCACTGATCACAGCCACGCTTACTGATCACTGCTACACTTACTGATCACTGCCACACCCACTGATCACAGCCTCACTTACTGATCACTGCCACGCCTATTGATCACTGCCACGCTTACTGATCACTGCTACACTTACTGATCACTGCTACACCCACTGATCACAGCCTCACTTACTGATCACTGCTACACCCACTGATCACAGCCTCACTTACTGATCACAGCCTCACTTACTGATCACTGCCACGCTTACTGATCATTGCTACACCCACTGATCACAGCCTCACTTACTGATCACAGACTCACTTACTGATCACTGATACACCCACTGATCACAGCCTCACTTACTGATCACAGACTCACTTACTGATCACTGCTACACCTACTGATCACAGCCTCACTTACTGATCACTGCTACACCTACTGATCACAGCCTCACTTACTGATCACTGCTACACCTACTGATCACAGCCTCACTTACTGATCACTGCTACACCCACTGATCACAGCCTCACTTACTGATCACTGATACACCCACTGATCACAGCCTCACTTACTGATCACTGCTACACCCACTGATCACAGCCTCACTTACTGATCACTGCTACACCCACTGATCACAGCCTCACTTACTGATCACTGCTACACCTACTGATCACTGCCACGCTTACTGATCACTGCCACACTTACTGATCACTGCTATACTTACTGATCACTGTCATACTTACTGATCACTGCTACACCCACTGATCACAGCCTCACTTACTGATCATTGCTACACCCACTGATCACAGCCTCACTTACTGATCACAGCCTCACTTACTGATCACTGCCACGCTTACTGATCACTGCCACGCTTACTGATCACTGCTACACCTACTGATCACAGCCTCACTTACTGATCACTGCTACACCTACTGATCACAGCCTCACTTACTGATCACTGCTACACCTACTGATCACTGCCACGCTTACTGATCACTGCCACACTTACTGATCACTGCTATACTTACTGATCACTGTCATACTTATTGATCACTGCTACACTTACTGATCACAGCCTCACTTACTGATCACTGATACACTTACTTACCACTGCTACACTTACTGCTTACTGATATACTCACTGATCACTGCCAGACATATGTGCAAAATGTGGCTAGTTTTCAAAACTACACCTGGCTGTGCACAATGCGCACAGACCATATAAAATCCTCAAGATTTGTACTGGCCATTTTCAAGAAATCTACCACATTGTCTTGCATGCCTTAAAACAAGCACCAGGGCCTGACGGGTTAAGGAGGAAAGTGCCAAATGTCTGAATTGGGCAACTTCCAAAGGTATTTTACCCCACTTTCTCAGCTTGTGCTCAATGTCCATACTGTGCCAGACGTAGGGAAGGCATCTACTTTTGTACCTTTTCCCAAAAGGCAGGAGGCTTAATCATTTAAAGACTTTAGACCTTTAGCTCTCAGTAATGTTATCAGTAATGGACGTTTTGGATCCTTTACCATTTGCTGACAGAGCACACAGAGAGACAGAGGATGCAACACTTACTTTAGTTGAGTTCAGAGCCAAGCATCTCCAGCATCCAAATTCTTTGGTGCAGGCCCTTTTTTATTGATTTTAGCTCTGCTTTCAGTACTATGCAAGTTCATTTATTTTACAATGCCTCTTTGCCTTGCATGTGGATGGGAGTATTCTACACTGGATTGGAGACTTAGTAGCAGCAGTGAGTAGAGGAGTTTATTGTCATATGGAATTCTTCACCACGCTGATCTCCCGGGACATACACAGAACAACAGACAACACCACACATTGTAGACCACAGGGACAAGAAGTATGTTGTGGAAAAATAAATAAACATGTAGTAGTGAGACCCCAAAAAATGGTAGACTCTAAAAAATTCCGCAGTGCAGATGTGCATGAAGGCACTGCAGTTGGCGGACTGCAGTGGGACAGAAGCTGTTCTGGACTTCTTCACAGATAGACCTCAGGGAGTCCACATGAACAGTGTGTTCTCAGATGAATTGGTTTTTAAATGCAGGTGCTCCCCAAGGTTGTGTGCCGTCACCCCTCCTGTTCTCCATATATTGTTATATTGTAGCGCCCTCATCAGGCAGCCATGGGGCACAGAGCAGACAAGCAGTCCCTGGGAGAGCACGCTGGGATAGTGGGGAACTTGTCTGGGATAGTTAGGAACTATCAGGAACATTCCTAACACCTAGGACTTGGGGGGAAGGACAGGAGTTTGTGTACATGGGGTGGAAGACTATGTGTGTGGCTGTCCCATGTTTCCCCATCTGAGTCCGTGACCTCAGGTTCCCACCCTGACCTGCCTGGCCTTTGTCAGTCAGGACGCTCACCTTCACCAAAACCTACCCTTCTTCTTTTGGTGGTTGGGGGGAGTGATCTTTTATGGAAATCACGTGTTTCATTGAGGAGACTCTGGAGCACCTGTTCTGGAGCTGCCCCTTCGCCAAGGCAGTGTGGGGCAGGATGGACAAAACTCTTCAGCTCCTGGGACTGGTAACTCAGTTACCAGTGCATCCTGCTGGGGCTGGCACTGACCACACTGGACAAGGGGACACAGCTCCTGCTCCTGATAGAACACGGACTGTGGACGACGAGGTACACTCTCATCCGGCACGACACAGAGTGGGGAGCGAGGGAGCTGGAGGAGAGGATCCTGGCGGACCTCAGAGGGAGGATGTGATGAGTGATGTCATCAGGTGAGGCTTCTCCACAGTGAGGGAGCGCTGGAGGGGACTGTGGGACTGTACAGGGATTAAAGAGGAAATCCCTGTGCTCTGAGCTCCTGCTCCGCAGTTCCAGAGCCGGGACAGGGAGAAAGGCAAGGACGACAGCAGGAGGCAGGGCCTGGAGGGACTCTGTTTGTGCCAATCCAGCCCCAGCAACCACTTGCACAGATTTAAAAAGGACAATCAGCCTTTAAGAATAACATTTGTTATTTTAGTAGAGATTGCATGGTTTTGTTAGAGTGTGTAGTCACTGTAAGATGTCTGTTGTGAAGTTTATTTTGTTAGAAAAAAAATGTCTTTAGACTGTGGGAGTTAACCCATGTGAACAAGGGGAGAGCATACAAACTCCACACAGACAGCACCCCAGAAGTTAATCCAGGTCCCAGTGCTGTGAGGCAGCAATGCTGACCACTGTGCCACTCTGATAATGTATCAATTACTGCAATTATTACTTTTAACCTATGTGAAAATAACTGAGTAAAAGTGTGATACTGAGAACACAGTGTGCCCCTGACTTCTATGATAGCCTATAGGTCCTTGAAGGCCCTTAACAGTGTGTCTGCAGCGGGGCTGTCCAGTCCTGGTCCTGGAGGGGTCAGTCAGTGTGTCTGCAGCGGGGCTGTCCAGTCCTGGTCCTGGAGGGGTCAGTCAGTGTGTCTGTAGGGCTGTCCAGTCCTGGTCCTGGAGGGGTCAGTCAGTGTGTCTGCAGCAGGGCTGTCCAGTCCTGGTCCTGGAGGGGTCAGTCAGTGTGTCTGCAGCAGGGCTGTCCAGTCCTGGTCCTGGAGGGGTCAGTCAGTGTGTCTGTAGGGCTGTCCAGTCCTGGTCCTGGAGGGGTCAGTCAGTGTGTCTGCAGCAGGGCTGTCCAGTCCTGGTCCTGGAGGGGTCAGTCAGTGTGTCTGCAGCGGGGCTGTCCAGTCCTGGTCCTGGAGGGGTCAGTCAGTGTGTCTGAAGCAGGGCTGTCCAGTCCTGGTCCTGGAGGGGTCAGTCAGTGTGTCTGTAGGGCTGTCCAGTCCTGGTCCTGGAGGGGTCAGTCAGTGTGTCTGCAGCAGGGCTGTCCAGTCCTGGTCCTGGAGGGGTCAGTCAGTGTGTCTGAAGCAGGGCTGTCCAGTCCTGGTCCTGGAGGGGTCAGTCAGTGTGTCTGTAGGGCTGTCCAGTCCTGGTCCTGGAGGGGTCAGTCAGTGTGTCTGCAGCGGGGCTGTCCAGTCCTGGTCCTGGAGGGGTCAGTGAGTGTGTCTGCAGCAGGGCTGTCCAGTCCTGGTCCTGGAGGGGTCAGTCAGTGTGTCTGCAACAGGGCTGTCCAGTCCTGGTCCTGGAGGGGTCAGTGAGTGTGTCTGCAGCAGGGCTGTCCAGTCCTGGTCCTGGAGGGGTCAGTCAGTGTGTCTGCAGCAGGGCTGTCCAGTCCTGGTCCTGGAGGGGTCAGTCAGTGTGTCTGCAGCAGGGCTGTCCAGTCCTGGTCCTGGAGGGGTCAGTCAGTGTGTCTGCAGCGGGGCTGTCCAGTCCTGGTCCTGGAGGGGTCAATCAGTGTGTCTGCAGCAGGGCTGTCCAGTCCTGGTCCTGGAGGGGTCAGTCAGTATATTTGCAAGTTTTCCAGGTCTCAGCGGCAGCATATGGAGAAACATATGCGGACGAAATGTTGTATCTTCTTTCTTTCCTTTTCAGCATGGAATAAACCTATGACTTTCTAATATATATATTTGTCTCTGTGGTGCAGAAACCTTTAAATGTACGGTGTCTCGAACCGTGTGCCATTAACGGTGGAATAAATAACAAATCGTACTGTACTGTATGTGTCGCAGGATGTGGGCCACTGAGGCAGTAGCAGGCTGGGATTGATTGGGTTATGTTGATTTCCAAGGTGGCGTTTCCTCACTCAAGGGTGGCGACTGCAGTTGTTCTAATGAATACCGTCTAGCAGGAGCAGTCAGTAACAACGGTCAAACCCAAGTCGTTCAGGGACCAATTAGGTATCGATACTTGGAGGTGTGAGGAGTCGCCGAGCCAGTTTTATCCAGACCAAGGGAGGAGGAGGGAGAGCCGGAGAGTGAACAGGTGATAAGGGCCCATAACACCTCGCTCGGGACTCCCACACCCCTCAAACAACGCGAGCTTCCTCCTGGGAAATTACTGGGCGAACCCGATTCTGCCAGGGACTGTGGAAAATTCCCTGAGAAGGGATTGGCTAAGGAGAGGGGTAAAAACACCTGAGACAGAACAGAGGGAGCCCCCCGATTCCCTCTGGATCCTGGAGACGACACAGGCGGCACCAGGGAAGCTGCAGAGTGCGAGACCACGGAGAACCTGTGCCGAGACTTCTAATACCTAGAGGCGAGGAACAAGGAAACTGGCCCAGCTAGCCGATTCAAACTGATACCCCTCTCCTTCAAGTGGGCCATAAGAGACTACAGGTGCTAAGAAGAAACGTTCGAGTGGCCTCTCTTCAGTATTTTACAGGGAAGACTGCTGCCCCTCTGTATTCATTATTCATGATGTGTTATGTATTCATTATGTATGTATTCTGTATTCATTATTCACCCTGGGAAGGATCTTTTGCTGCTGCGAATACCGTTTTCGTTGTGTTTTGGGGTGATAGTGAATGTAAACGTGGTTGGAAAATAAAAAGGGCACTTATGCAATACAAACGCCTGTCGCTGGTCTGTGTGTGCATTGGTGATTCTGGGAGATAAAGAGGACCTGTGGTAATGTAGAGGGCCCATAGCACCCCGTTTGTATTGCTAGGTGGCGTAGTCGTACACGAGGCAGGAACATTCCTCGCCCATAGGGCTCCCCTTACTGTGACATATGTAACGGCATTTTATGCACCTTCGGGAAATAAATGAAGACAACCGTATTTAAAACAATAGAAAGAAACGACACTTACGTTGAAATCGCCCATCTCCCCGGTGTTGTCCTGATGTGTTCCCGAGAGTGTGACACGGCTCCGACTCACGAGTCACTCACTGACGGTTTTCACCACAACCGAGTTAAGTTTCGATTTCCTGGACACTTATATCGGTGTGCGTGGCAGACTTGTTTGGTTAGGTCAGGAACGAGACTGTTCCGTGTCCGTGCCAATTGAGCAACAGAAATGATAAAACAAAATATCATCAGCCTTAGCAAAGACGCAAATCTGGCTAAACCAAGGTGCTTTTCCGTTAGTTCTGGGTCTGGACATTAGATTTAATCTATTTTTTTTTGGGGAGGGGGAGAAAAATCTGGTTTAGTCAGAAATGGGACTCGGTCCTGTCGGGCACTGCACTGCCGTGTATCAGCGTGTCTAGGGATGATCCGCAAAGACGCCAAGCTGAACGAAGAAGAGTGATTTGCTATTGAGGGTCTCGACTTCGTCTGTCACTCCATTTTCGATGGTGTAAACATTTTATTTGTTAGTTGTTGTTGTTTTTTTTTGCCTGCACAAAGTAAAAAAAAAACCAACGGGTCTTGGCGGAGGGGGGATTTGTCTGACGCCCTAATAAAGACGAACAATTTGGCGCACAAAACAAGGAAGTGGTCCAAGAAACTGTTCTTCCACTTGATTGCCATTGCTGGGGTGAACAGTCTCTTGCTCCACTCGGACCTCTCGGGCTCTGACGCATAACGCCTTCAGAAAGGAGCACCAGCGTGGGGGTCGAGGCGGAGCGAGCACACGGGTCCGATGTGTTTGCCTTCTGCGATCACCGAGGGCCAGGTGCTGGACCCCTCCCAGAAAGCTTCGTGAAGTTGCCCCCCTACAGACAGCACAAACGATGAAGCCCACCTCATTCCCTAGTGCTACGTTTGTGCCGTTGAAAGTAGCGTTTGTGCTGCTCTCGTTCCCGAGATATAGCGCCTTGTGTTTCCGGTGATCACGTGACCACAGGCGGTGCCTTTGACCTCCAGTGACCCCGTCTGCCGAGTTCAAGCGCTGTGCCGCTGGTGCGAGAGGAACTGTTCTGCAGTTCTGTTCCTCTGTTTGCCCGGGTGTGGGATGGCGGTGGATTTTGCATTTAATAGCAGTATCTTCTGTGTGTTTGTGTGAACAGAAAAATTACATTTGTCTCCAATATCATACCCGAATCAGGAGAGTTGCGAGTGAAGCCTTAAAAAGCGAACAACTGCATGTTCTTACACAGAGGCTTTAAGGAGCACGTCGTAATAACTCGTAGCGGTGTCCTTTTTTAAATATCCGAAGAAGTAAAAGGTTTCGCATTGTCTCCCTTCTTAAATAAACACAGGAATCAAGGGACGTGTGAAGATTCGACCTGTCTGTCGAGCCACGTATTTTAAAAGACGTGTTTTTATTCAAAGCACATACGCCAACGTGAAAACGGGCACTATGTACAAAGTTTACACAGTTCATAACACATCAGAGAAACAAGAGTCTACTTAAATAATCTTGTCCCCGGCAGGTCCTCGAGGTGGAGAAGAGCAACAGGAAGGAAACTGATTAGTTCTGCGTGAGAAAAGCAGTCATCTGGGAGAGACCGAGTGGAAGGTGGAAACTTCGACCACTTCTTTGTGGGGAATTCCTCTGAAATAAGACCGATGCTATTGAACGGAATTGAGGAGTAGTATTTAATGAATGACACTGCTGATAGTTTTGTGCTTGCATGCAGTAGACAAGCTCTGCTTGCTGGGCTATATACTGTACCTGCCACCCATGCACTATTATCCTACCGAGGCCTGTGGAAAAACACAGCCTATCCCACAGCGTACAGTGTGAACCCCCTGGATGGGACACTAGCCCATCACATGGCTGGGAACACAGGGACAACCCGGAGGAGTCAACTGTACCTTCCCAGCAAGCCTTTCAGGAGGAGGAGGGGGGGGGGCAGAACTCCATCAAGCGCCCAGCGAAAGCCCACACAAACCCAGGGAGAACATGCAAACTCCTCACGCTGAACCCAGCACTCTGCTGCCCTTTAACAACGACGAGAGCTCCTGCAGTCAGTTAATAAAAACTTTGAATACGGCCACGGTCAAGACGCGCTGATGAAAATTCCTCTCGTCTCCGCCGCCGAGGACGGCGGTATCTCTCCTCATCCCCACTCCCAAGCATGCCTGGCGCGTCTTCCCGAGCTAACATCAACAGGAAGGACACGGCCCACCTTCCTCACTGTCTGGGTGTAGGGATGCAAGGAGTCACATGAGTTTCATTGTAATGAAAATGGCCACTTCGGGAGAACACTGAAGGCCACAGACATGCGAGGTGCATTTCCCATAGTGCCCTGAATTGCCACCAGTTTACAGAGGTTTTTATAGTCTGAGTCCAGCCCCGTTATTACCATGAACGGGGGTTTGAGAGTCCACATTCTCCTGATGGTCCAGGGGCTGCTTTTGATGATGTTGTCCCGCCTTTCAGCTGTCTCTGTGGCGTCACCTACAACAGCAGATGTCTGTTCCAAACCTCTCTGGAGCCCGGTCAGGAGAGCAGGTCAGTGACCTCAGGCCACAGCCCGATGTCTACATGTGCTACACGTTCTGCCCCTGGGGCGCCCTCCCACACCTCACCCTCACTCCAGGACCCCCGCCGGCCCCTCGCACCGGCCTGCGGACCCCTGTCCTTGCCCGCTGCTGCTTTCACCTTCCCTTGGAGAATGATGTGTGCTCCATTCTAAAGGCAGTCCCCGGTAGATTGGCTGCACAGGTTGGAGGGAATTCATAATGGGATGCGAGTGGTTTTGTGGCACAGCGCTGGGGCCCTGGGTTCAATTCCTGGAGCGCCACGTGTGTGGAGTTTGCACGCTCTCCCCAGGTTCACGGGGGTCTCCTTCTCCAGGGGCTCCAGTTTCCCTCCCGCAGTCCAAAAGACAGGCTGGGAGGGGACTTGTCTTCTGGGAAAACTGGCCCTGGTGTGTGCTAGTGTGTGTCTGTCTCTGTGGGTGCACCCCGCCTTGAGCCCGTGGCTTGCTGGGATAGACTCCGGCTCCCCTGCGACCCCGACCCGGAAGAAGCGAGGAGCAAATGGATGGATGGAATAACAGAATTCCCCTGGTGGGATGAGGATGGACAATAAGGTGGCAAAACACACAAATCAAAGACCAATGATCAGAGGCCCCGAGGACAGAATAAGCATTCTTTATAAAACCTTTGAACAAAATAGCAAAGGACTTAGTATAAGAGTATAAAAACAATTACAGTGGTACTGTAAATAAATAAAAAAGGAGAGAAATGTACAAGTGTAATACCGAAGTCTTGAATCATAACTCTTCAGGCACACTCCCACCCTCCCCAGACCCGAGGAGAATGTGCAAACTCCCCACAGAGTGTGCTCCCAGGTCCCACATCAACAGGCCGCAAGAGCAGAGGGGAATTGAACACCACTCCCCCCCTGAAGAGTACCCAGGAAAAGAAACAGCAAAAAAAAGGCAAGAAACGTAGGACAATTCTGGGAAGCAAAAGTTCGGAACGTGGGTTTTTAAAAGCCGGCCCCTCTGCCGAAGAATGCACCCCGAGCGCCCCGAGGCTAACGGAGGAGCCCGCCTCCCGAGGCGTTGTGGTTCAGGAACAACACCTGCTGCACGGCGCCGCTCCTCAGCCGGCTCCTCCGCGCCCGCAGGACATCCCCGGACTTGGAGAAGACCTGGTGGCCCGGCACGGCCGCCGCCGGCAGGCCGAGGTACTTGTAGGCCAGGCGGGCCAGGCCGGGGTACTTGGCGGAGTTGGCGGCCCAGTAGCCGAGCGGGTCGGCCGCGCGGGCGAGGTAGGCGTCGCCGACGTAGCGCTGCATCTCCACGGCGGCCTCGGCGGCGGCGCTGCCGCGCGCCCTCTGCGTCTCCCGCACCCTGGAGTCGAACTCCTCCCACAGGCTGGGGCCCGCGGCGGCGGCGGCGGGGGGGGCCGGGGCCGGCGGGGGGGCGCCCGCCCGCGAGCAGCACTCGCCCACCAGGAGCCGCACGGCCTCCTGGGCGCTGTCGGAGCTCCCGAAGGCCAGGACCTTGAAGCGGGGGTCCAGCAGGGTGCTGGCGGCCAGCGGGCGGGCCCGCTCGGCCTCCGCCCCCCGGCTCCGCACGCCGGCCTCCAGCTCCGCCAGCAGCGCGGCGGCCGCGCGGTGGCTGACGCGCCGGCGCCGCTGCTCCAGGGCGCGCTGCAGCATCTTGGTGAGCGGGATGACCTTGGAGGCGGCGACGCGGGGCTCCGAGGCCAGCTCGGCGGCCGCCGTGTGGAAGGGCTCCAGGACGCCCAGGCACTGCCCCGCCAGGTCGCACTCGGGGGCCGTCAGCGGGCCCACGTCCGCGCGCAGGGCGGCCAGCGCGGCCGCGACGCCCTCCTTCTGCGCCAGCAGGCCCCGCAGCATCTCGTAGGTGCTGCCCCACCTGGCCCCCGCCTCCTTCGGCAGCTTGAGCCGCGGCCCGCCCAGCTGCCCCTGGATCCGGGCCAGCTTCTCCCGGGCGGCGGGACAGGCCCGGAAGAGGCCCACGATGGCCCTCGCCTTGGCCCGGACGGCGTCCAGCTCGGGCGCGTGCCGCAGGGCGCCGGCCACCAGCGAGTCGAGGGCGCGGGCGAAACAGGGCAGGTGGGGGAGGTCCAGGCGCCGGGCCGCCGCCGGCACCACCTCGGCGTCGCCCGTGACGACGGCGGTGACCTTCCCGCGGAGATCCCAGGCAGCCAGCACGCCGCCCAGGGCCTCGGAGACGTGGGCGGACGTCGGGGGGCTGGGGAAATGGAGGATGTCCAATAAATAGGTGGCGAGCCGGGCATCCTGGGAGACAAAGTGGCCCGTCACCGCGAGGTAGGCGTCCTCGCGGGCGGACGCCCACATGTCCGTGCTCAGGCTGACGTGTTGGGCCGCCCGCACCTCCGCCATGACCCGGTCCCTGTGCAGGGCGTACCGGCCGGCTGCCATGCTCTTGAGGGTCTTCCTGCTGGGGAGGGCGTACCGGGGATCCAGTAGCGTCACGAAGTTCCTGAAGCCTTCGTCCTCCACGAGGGAGAAGGGCTGGCAGTCCCCGGTGATGACGTCCAGCAGCGCCTCGTCCAGCGTCCTCTTCCTCGCCGCCCTGGCTGCACACAGGAAATCAACGCTCAGAAGCCGTAATCGGAAAACACGGGTCTTAATGGGGGGGGGGGGGGGATTCATACAGACAGGGGACTCGTCTCTGGGCTGCGAGAGGAAGCCCCAGTACTCCGAGATCAACCCCCTCCAGACCCGAGGAGAACATGCAAACTCCCCACAGAGCGTGCCCCCAGATCCCCAGTCGAACAGGACCCGAGGGCTGTGAGGCAATTAAACACCACTCCGCCCCTGAAGAGTATTCAGGAAAAAAAAAAATTAAAAAAAAAAGGCAAGAAATTTAGGAAAATTATCAGCAGCAAAAATTCTGAACGTTCCAAAAATCAATGGGACTTCCTGGAGGGAAGGGTGCACGTTTTTGTCCTGAATAATATACGATATTCCCTGGCCGGGCGGACAGTAAGTTTGCCAAACAACAGAAGACCACTGCTCCCTGCCCTAGAGGAAAGAACAATAATTATTTTTAGGACATCTTGCACCAAATATGAAAGGCCTACTGAAGCGGTATTTTTAACGAACCCCTTTCAAAAAACAAGCCTGTTGTGAGAGGCAGTCTCAGGGCGTGCACAGCTGCTGGTATTGTCCGCAGGGCCGAGGGCACTGCAGCCTGGAGGAGTGCTCAGAGCAGTCTTCAACCGCCCTCGCCACATCTTACAGGTGCGCTATGGAGAGTGTGCTCCCGTGCGGGATCACAGTGTGGTTGGGCAGCAGCTCGTCGTCTGAGCGGAAGGCTGTTCCAGGGGGCGATCGGGTCGGCCCGGCCCCTCACTGCAGTACAGCTCCCCTCTGTTTCAGACATTTCTACAACTCGCTGTCTCAGGAGGGCTGGCAGTATGGCTAAGGACACCAGTCAGCCTGGTTCCTCACTGTTCTGCCCCCTTCCCTCTGGTGGGCGTGACAGGAGTATAAAGGCAGGAACCTCCGGATTCAGAGACCAATTCGTCCTGCAAGCTGTCAGATTACTGAACCCGACCCCGACCACTGGCGCACACTGATGTGTTTTTTCCCCACACTGCTTCTCTGACTTTCCTTTAACGTTATTTAACTTGTTGTTGTTGCTGCTGCTGTTATGAGTTTATGTTTTTTGGCGATTCCTTTAATGTCTCTGTTATAGGAGCCGCACGTGCAAATAAGCAGTTCCTTGCACTTGTGTGTCTGACAATCAACCAAACTCCGAACTCTCAGAACCTCACGGCGCGGTTCACCTGGATCGCCGGGCGCCGGGCGCGCGGCTCCGTCGCCATCCGGCGCCGCGTCGTACTGCTCGGCGTGCTTGACGCGCAGGTGCCGGACCATCCCGGAAGTGTTCTTGTGGTAGGACAGCACGGTCCCACACAGCGAGCACATCAGCTTGTTGTTGGCAAACAGGGTGAACACCTCCCAGACCCGGGAGTGTTTCTGGTTCCCTGCTGACACACTGAAGGGAAGCGACTCGTTAGGGTTAGGGTTTGAATGGGCAGACACATCCATCCCGTTTCCCCCAGCATCCTCCACGAGAGGGCGGCCAGGGCCTATCCCAGCATGCAATGGGCATAAGGCGGGGGATACGCCCCTGGATGGGAGGCACAGCAGCCAGACACAAACACCGGCACACGCTCACTCACACCGGGGGCCAGTCTTCCCAGAAGCCAATGAAGCTTCCAACATGTCCGCGGACGGCGGGGAGGAAACTGGAGCGCCCCCCTGCAGGAAACCCACGCCAACATGCAGACTCCACACAGACAGCAAACCAGGGCCTCAGCGCTTCGAGGCCCGAACGGACACGTTAACTGCCACCTTGCTGCCCGTGGAAATCCAAATTGCCACATAAAAAAAAGGAATTTTATTTCACAGAAAAGAACACACAGGCAGTCCTCTAACTTAGTTCGAACAATTGATGCCCTAACCTCAAAAGTAACATAACTCATATTATTTATGTTAGATTATGTTATTGTGATTAGGTGTGATAATTATGAAGGCTTGGGAAAGAAAAAACGTTCCTCTCCAGGAGCAGAAATAACCAGACGGTAGCTGAAGTAGTGAAAAAAGATCATTTATTCGGCACTGGGAGGTACCCTGTCTGACGAGAGAGGCGCACCAGAGTTTCTTAAGAGCCGGAACATTTCAGAACACTTGTATACAGACTGCTGGGTGAACTTGAGGAGAAAAGACCCCATGTAGCAAACTGTAAAACTTTTTATTCTCGGCATCTTCTTTCGTGTCGCCACCATAGGTAACTCTCCCAGGCTGGCCCCAAGTTCACACCTTGCCTTTATGTTATTTAACAGACAAAAAACAACCCAGGATTCCTTTTGCCAATGCGCACCTGAGGTTAGAAAAGCAGTCTGATTATTTTGCTCATGCACAGAAACATCTGCCCTCCTTCAATTTCTTGGGTCACGGTTTTGTCACCCTGCTTACCAATGAGCACCACACTAACAACCCTCCAGCCCCAGGGCGCCTCCCCTTGACCAACGGTGTCCTGGGTCACTGAACACGTCAATGAAATCAGAGTCTGTCGCCTCCCCCAGTAAAATAAGACATGACTAAAAGGAAACAGAGCTGCCCCTTCACCCAAGCAGTGTGGGATAGAACGGAAGCACTATGCAGCTCCTGGGATGGGGAGTGGTGCTCAGTTACCAGTGCGTTCTGCTGGGGCTGGCACTGACCACACTGGACAAGGGGACACAGCTCCTGCTCCTGACAGAACACGGACTGTGGAAGATGAGGTACACTCTCATCCGGCACAACACAGAGTGGGGAGCGAGGGAGCTGGAGGAGAGGATCCTGGCGGACCTCAGAGGGAGGATGAAGAGTGATGTTGCCAGGTGAGGCTTCTCCACAGTGAGGGAGCGCTGGAGGGGACTGTGGGACTGTACAGGGATTAAAGAGGAAATCCCTGTGCTCTGAGCTCCTGCTCCGCAGTTCCAGAGCCGGGACAGGGAGAAAGGCAAGGACGACAGCAGGAGGCAGGGCCTGGAGGGACTCTGTTTGTGCCAATCCAGCAACAGTTGCGCAGGGAACGGGCTGAAAAAAGCACAATCACCTTTTTAAGAACTCTTTTAAGAACTTTTTTTAGTGGAGATGTTTTGTTAGAGCACACACTCATTGTAAGATGAATGGATACTGTGCAATAAAGCTGATCCCTCGCATCTGTTACCAGGAGACCGTGTCCGACAGAAAGGGAATTCCAATCCTTCTCACCTCGGATCGGGGGCGAAGGGGTCCTCTTTCACCACGACGAGCCGGCCCACGGAGTGGTCGTAGTCTGCAGACAGGCGGCCGGAGCTGGGGGCCGGGGATGCGTCTCTCTCCAGCTTGACCCTGAGACAACACACGCGGACACAGGCCACCCGTCACAGACACACTCTCACACACCCTGGACAGGACACCAGTCCATCACAGGACACCCACTCTCACACACCCTGGACAGGACACCAGTCCATCACAGGACACACACAGACACCCACTCACAACAGGGCCAATTTTCAGGAGGAAACCAGAGCACTCGGAGAAAACCCACACAAACACGGGAAGAACATGCAAACTCCACACAGATGGCGCACCACTGAGCTGCCCAAAAGACACTTAGAGATGCCACCAAGTGGGTGGCAATGTCTTAGGCGTACGTGTGTTACAGGCTCCGGGGGAGTGCCAACCCCCTCTCTTCTCACGCCACACGTACGGTTTCAAACGAAGTACAGTAGTTCTGCATACGAGCCCTCTTCAAAACACCCACAGCGCTGCAGCCCTGAACAGTGTCAGAGAGAGCAAACAGAGCACAGCAACCCCACCCGGCACAAGCAATGTTCAGACTATACTGTTACAGTTACAGGAAAGTTACAGGAAAAGCACTGCTCCCACGATGAGAGTTGTTTTCCTGCAACTGGCTGGCTGGTTGCAATTTAATTTAATTACTGAAGGGCTCATTTCGGCAGACAGCTCAGTGGCAGGTGTGGGGGTCCCCCAGGAGCCGGACTGGGAACCCCTGATTTGGGGCATTGACATGCCATCGGGCCTGTCACAGGAGGGAGTCAGGGCCTCGCACACACAAACACAGCTCCTCTCACCTCTTGAGATCGGGGCTCGCAGCAGCGCAGGGCGCCCCAGGATCCCTGCAGAGGGGCGTTTCATGGCCAGGCTCCCCCTCTTCGGAGGTCATGGCCGGGGCTGACCGGGGGCAGCCAGGCAGCGCTCAGTGGACCTGTCGAAACACACGCACCCAGACACACGAGGAGTAAGAGACAGGCTCCCATCTGCCATCTGCATGTCAGCAGCAGCAGCAGCACAGATCAATGAACTTCCTTCATTACAGCCCTGCAGGGTAACGTCCACCACTACCCACAGGTGCTGTTTACTATTTCACCTGCTAGTAGCACCCAGTGAGGAGTCCACAGGCAGAGAGAGAAACAGCAACAAAATACAGTCACAGTGGTCTGTGTGTCTGCACCCAGGCTGTCCAGTCCTGGTCCTGGAGGGGTCAGTCAGTGTGTCTGTAGGGCTGTCCAGTCCTGGTCCTGGAGGGGTCAGTCAGTGTGTCTGCAGCAGGGCTGTCCAGTCCTGGTCCTGGAAGGGTCAATCAGTGTGTCTGCAGCGGGGCTGTCCAGTCCTGGTCCTGGAGGGGTCAGTGTGTCTGCAGTAGGGCTGTCCAGTCCTAGTCCTGGAGGGGTCAGTCAGTGTGTCTGCAGCAGGGCTGTCCAGTCCTGGTCCTGGAGGGGTCAGTCAGTGTGTCTGCAGCAGGGCTGTCCAGTCCTGGTCCTGGAGGGCTGGTCAGTGTGTCTGCAGCAGGAGAAGCTGTTCAGCTGGTCTAATTAATCCAAGAATGAGCTGGATCAGGTCGTTATGAGCTCAGCCAGACTAGAGGTCATGGACACAACAGCCCTCCAGGATCAGGAAAGAGTGACCCTAAGTTTCTCTGTTTGATAGCAGTTTTCAGCCCAGACCTGGGGGATGCCTGTGTCTTCTGGAGTGCAACCCAGCCATGTTCTCTTTCACAGTTTTAAAGGTTGTAAAAGGCATCAGCTCTACCAGTTTCTCCAGTCCAGTACTGCCCTTATTCCTTATTCGGGCAGAGCAGTGGCACTGCGGCTAAGGATCTGTGACTGTGGCTGGAAGGTTGCTGGTTCCAATCCCGCGGCCGGCAGAGGAATCCTACCCTGCTGGGCCCCTGAGCGAGGCCCTTAACCCCAGCTGCTCCAGGGGTGCTGTATAAATGGCTGACCCTGTGCTCTGACCCCCAGCTTCTCTCCCTGTCTGTGTGTCTCATGGAGAGCAAGTTGGGGTCTGAGAAAAGACAAATTCCTAATGCATGTATATGACCAATAAAGTGATCTGATCTTATCTTATTCAGATGCGAAATGTCACTAACAGGACCTGTGCACAGAGAAAATACAATGCTCCTTAAGGAAACATGTGGCACACGGTCAGGGGCACCCTGGTGGTGCAGCACTGGGGCCCTGGGTTCAATTCCAGACCTGGAGTGCTGTCTGTGTGGTGTTTGCGTGTCCTCCTCATGTTCACTCGGGTTCCCTCCCAAAGTCCAGAGACATGCTGGTAGAATAACTAGCTTCAGGGAAACATGGCCCTGGTGTGAGTGTGTGCGTGTAACACGTGACACATGGATGGCCACACTGTCAGGCCCATCAGAAACGTGCCCGCTCACAGGCAGAGGGTCTCCTGTTCAAAAGCTCTTCCACAGAGATCGCTCTGTGTTCTGCTTCCTGAAGTTGTATGACTGAAGATGAACATTTTGAAAGAACTCGCTGTCTCGGGACGGCTGGGGTTACTGCCAAGGATAACAATTGTCCTGGTTTCCTCAATTTTGTCTCCCCTGCCCTCTGGTAAGCACTACAGGAGCATAAAGGCACAAACCCCATCATTCAGAGACAGCTTCTTCCCACAAGCTCTTTGTACCACTGACTCACACTGATGTTTTTTTTCTTGACACAGCTTGTGCCGAGTTGTGTTTGAATGTTATTTAACGTTGTTTACTTTGTTTGCTGCTGTTCTCCGTTTCAGTTGGCGTTTCCTTAATGCCTTCCTATTGCAGCACACATACAAATAAGCATTTCACTTCATGGCACTTGTGCGTATGGCAAACAAACTGAACTCTGAAACCCTGGACTGGGCGCAAGAATCGATTAAAAGGTGGATTGGAAGCACTGAGCTCAGAGGCTCCATCGCACTGAAAAGCAATAGAGCCAGTGAGACCCCGCGATAGCTCAGGGGGCCGGTGGAATCAGCCCCGCTGCTCGGGGAGGCGGGGAGTTAAAGAGTTAAAGCCTTTCCGCTTGCTGCCAGACGTCATATCCTGTCCGCTCTCAAAAGCAGCCCGGTGGCTGGGCGGCGTAACCGCATCATTCCCTGTGTGTTGGTTTACGAAAGTAATTTGAAAAGCGACATCGCTTTGAGATTCCAAACCTCATCTCCCTTGTCTGTTACACCCCTACGGGGGGGGACAAAACGTGCAACAGAGAAACAATCTGACAAGGCAAGCGTAAAAGATCAAGTTCTCCTCCGACTTCTGAACCGAGTAATGACGCCTCTCAGCGAAGAGCTCTGAATTTAGTTTTATAACACGAAAGCTGTAGTTATGGGGCCGCCAGATTGGTCTTTTTCGTGTAAACGGACAACGACGAGTTAGGACGCTTGCACTGCAGTCAATGGGGAGATATCCCGGGGGTCATACCCAAGGGAGTAGTTCGCCAAGAAACTTATCCATATAACGCACTCTTATCCTGAAGATTACCGTGAAAAAAAAAATCTACAGTTGAAATATAAAACAAGGGATTTATTAGGGAGTCTCGAATCGCGGGTTTTGTCGAGCTTGGTTAGAAAGGACAGTATCGGTTTTTCTGCGAAGAACGGGGGGTTATCGATTCTGATCACGTCAGATGATCGATAGAGACTTAGTAATTGTACTCAGGCACCTGCTGTGCTAGAACATTTTATCAGCTGCGTCTTGCTTTAACTACTTCGGCAGAGGATGTCTGATGTCCGTCTGGCCAGCCTGGCTACAAAGCCCCCCCCACACCCACCGGCCCCCTTACTGCGCTCACGCCTCAGTGGCTGACCGGTCCGTTACACACGAACCACTCACCGTCCTCAAGAGCCGGGCCCGCCTGCGAGTCGCTGTCGGTGACGACAAGGATATCGGGGCTGTGCGGTCGGCGGTCGGGCCGCACTTGTCTTTCTGGTTTTGGCCGCGAGAAACTTCGGTGAATCGGATGAGTCGATCCCCGCGCGATTCGTTCGTTTGATTCATCAAGTCATTGGGTTCAGTCGGGCGAGTCGAGCACCGAGCAGATCGAGTCGAAAGGGGAAGGGACTCGAGTCAAAACGCGAAGCAGTCGCAAGGTGTCAAACTCCTCTAATCAAGGCTTTGAGAATAATGGATGTTGACGGCTCCATTGATATGACTTTAGTATATACTATTGAAGAGAGGAATTCATAATTTTGTCTCATTGATGTACATGCAAAATATTTTAAATAGGTGATCGGCTTTGGGATCTCAATTTAAATTAATTAGCATAGAAAATTGTATGTATATGTACTGTAGAAAAACAAAGACGACTACAACTTATCTGCTTCATGTACAGTTGAATGAATATATAGCAACTGCAGTTAAAATACATCAACACATATAACTCAGATTACATTTAGTCGATTTGTTGGCATCAAAACTCTTTAAGTGACTTAAGTGTCGAATATTAAAAATACACTATAAACAATAAATTATCAGAAACTTTAAAAGTAGTCGGCACCTGCACTACACAATGCGCCCCTTATTAATGCAAATAATAATCAGACTTAATATTTGAAAATACAAATGAGCTTTACTGGCGTAACGTGAAAATAAATTTAAATGCTCATTCAAAATACTCAAAACTGTAACACCAAAAGGAGGCCGGCTCTGCATTTGTGTTAACCCTCTACCAACATGGCGCACAGCTGGCCTCGACCTTTGACCCCAGCGGGAGGGGCGGTCCTGCACGGCCGCGTCACCCGTGTTTGTGTTTTGTACGTTCGTGTGTCAACGCACGTCTACCACGGCAGAAAGCAGAGGAGAAGGGGGAGAAAAAAATAACGGAAAACGGACTTTTCTTTCATGGTTCCGTGGATCCCGGCAGGTTCCGACGGCGAGGGCGACGCGACGGCGGAGACACCCCTGTTCCGGGCGAGGATGAGAGACGGCAGCCCGGTCGATACCGGCTCCATCATGGCGACCCGTCGCGGTGCGCTGTCGCAGGGGGACGCGGCGTTCCCCGACAAGGAAGCTTGACGTTTTCGGCCTGTTGGATTGACACCAGCCCCGGAGTAAAACCCCGGTCCTGAAAACCGCAGGACCCAGCGAGGGACAGATCCCGTCTTCCCCAGGAATCGGACTCCTGCCACACGTTGGTGCAGCCTCATGAAGACAATGGAGAACGTCTCATTGCATTTAAAGCCGTGGGAGATGTGAATTACACATTAACTGCACACACGAAAAACAAATTAGGCTGCTATTACGACAAAAGCAACGGTTGCGCAGGGCGTGCCAGGGATTGAAGTTCTTTTTTTGTTTTGCGACAATATTGCAGCCGTGCGCATAACCGCCTCCATTTAATTGCGATTTAATCAGAGCTGATTGGTGGTGTCTGTGTTCTGCCGTCTAGTTTCTGAGCAGGTAGTTAAAGTGAAGGCTTTAAGGGGGGCTTTTATTCAGAATGACTGAAGTCTTAACGTTAAGTTAGGACGTCAGATTGTTTTTAAGCAGCTGCGAGGGGACGGCCGCCGTGATGCTGAAGTTTGTGGTCGTTCACATGGAGAGGCTGGGGCCGGTGGTTCGGGGAACCCGGTGTCTGGTTCGTTTCCGATCCACCTCCGCCACGGAAAACCACGAACTGGCCCGGGAGCGCTCCAAAACCGTGACGTCATTCTACAACCAGTCGGCTATTGACATCGCTTCGGAAAAGGTAAGTAAAGGACACTTCTCGCCTGATTATGCGGTCAAATACAGAAACCGCGTCTGTACACTCCAGTACATTAACACTGCACTGAGAGAGAGGGGTTCATACAGACACACTGACTGACTGGACACTCCAGTACATTAACACTGCACTGAGAGAGAGGGGTTCATACAGACACACTGACTGACTGGACACTCCAGTACATTAACACTGCACTGAGAGAGAGGGGTTCATACAGACACACTGACTGGACACTCCAGTACATTAACACTGCACTGAGAGAGAGGGGTTCATACAGACACACTGACTGACTGGACACTCCAGTACATTAACACTGCACTGAGAGAGAGGGGTTCATACAGACACACTGACTGACTGGACACTCCAGTACATTAACACTGCACTGAGAGAGAGGGGTTCATACAGACACACTGACTGACTGGACACTCCAGTACATTAACACTGCACTGAGAGAGAGGGGTTCATACAGACACGCTGACTGGACACTCCAGTACATTAACACTGCACTGAGAGAGAGGGGTTCATACAGACACACTGACTGACTGGACACTCCAGTACATTAACACTGCACTGAGAGAGAGGGGTTCATACAGACACACTGACTGACTGGACACTCCAGTACATTAACACTGCACTGAGAGAGAGGGGTTCATACAGACACACTGACTGACTGGACACTCCAGTACATTAACACTGCACTGAGAGAGAGGGGTTCATACAGACACACTGACTGACTGGACACTCCAGTACATTAACACTGCACTGAGAGAGAGGGGTTCATACAGACACACTGACTGGACACTCCAGTACATTAACACTGCACTGAGAGAGAGGGGTTCATACAGACACACTGACTGACTGGACACTCCAGTACATTAACACTGCACTGAGAGAGAGGGGTTCATACAGACACACTGACTGACTGGACACTCCAGTACATTAACACTGCACTGAGAGAGAGGGGTTCATACAGACACACTGACTGACTGGACACTCCAGTACATTAACACTGCACTGAGAGAGAGGGGTTCATACAGACACGCTGACTGGACACTCCAGTACATTAACACTGCACTGAGAGAGAGGGGTTCATACAGACACACTGACTGACTGGACACTCCAGTACATTAACACTGCACTGAGAGAGAGGGGTTCATACAGACACACTGACTGACTGGACACTCCAGTACATTAACACTGCACTGAGAGAGAGGGGTTCATACAGACACACTGACTGACTGGACACTCCAGTACATTAACACTGCACTGAGAGAGAGGGGTTAATAGTCCTATCACCTATTAATAAAGGCACAAAGTGAGTGAGAACTACATTAATACCATTCCCTTTCAATAGTATTAATGGTTCAACATGCTTTCATGATTTACTATGAATGTTAAAGTTTAAATTGAGTAACGTTTTATTCTGCTTGTACGTTGTGTGTTGATTGAGGATAAGACGGGTCACAAGCATGACCTGTCTACCTTGTTTGATAGTATATAAGAGGTCCCAGGATCTCATCCAGCCGTCTCTTCTGAGAAGTCAGCGTATCGGCTTCTACAACATGGCTGGGTAGCTTGTTCCACACTCCCACCACCCTCTGTGTAAAAGGCGTCTGTGTTCCTTCCATCTGAGGCCTGACCATAAGTGAATGGATTTGAATCTTTACATATAAACATGTTTTTCCCCTCTCCAGCCCTCCGTTCGCCTCACGCCCACCATGATGCTGTACGCAGGGAAGTCACCTGATGGGAGTCACATTCTTGTAAGTCTTCCCGTGGGATCTTTGTGGGAATGTCCCTCTTATCATTGTGATCTGTACAGGGGTACCTCTTTAACTCTTTCCTTAATGCGGGGGGGTGTCCGATCCTGGTCCTGGAGGGCTGGTGTGTACCTGCACACTTTTTCACTCCGGCTCCGCTTGAGACGAGCTTCACTGGGTCAGCTGGATTCTCTGGGTCAGCTGGGCAGCAGCTAAAGAGACCTGGAAATCCTGTGGACGCGGCGCCCCCACCAGGATCGGGACAGGACTGCCCTGGCTTCAGGTTATCGGCTGGTCATACTCAGAATGCAGAAATAAAGCGAGTCCCTTCAGCCTTGCCTGGTATTTCCTCTTGGCTCAAAGGTCAGCCTCGTTTCTACAGCTGAACCCCTTAAATTCCTGGCAAGGTGGCTGTCCTGGTAGAATCCTGTTTGTATTAGATATTGGGACAATGTGGAATTCGACTGAAGCCGAAGATACTTCCTGAGAAATATAAAAGAATACTAAATATTTTCAAGAAGTATTTTGAAATCTCTTTGACAGATTGGTGATGCAGTGCTTGGCACCCCATAATACTGACCACTGGGCTTAATGCTTGGGGTGCTAAATATGTGGAGTTTGCACGTTCTCCCCATATTCGCGTGCGTTTCCTCTGGTTGCTCTTGTTTCCTCACGCAGTCCAAAGACATGCTGGTAGGTTAATTGGATTCTGGGAACATAGCCCCTGGTGTGTATGTGCCTTGCGGTGGAGTGGTGTCCTGTCCAGGGTGTACCCTGCCCTGCACCTGTTTCTTGCTGGGATAGACTCCCGCTCTCCCCTGACCCCGTACTGGATAGAGCTGTTAGTAGATGTGTGTGTGTGTGTGGGGGGGAAATACAAGCTTTGGAACTGTTTGTGTGGAGATCTGAAACATTGTCTTGAACAAAGGGACATTTGTTCAAAGGGACAAAGGGAAAATTGTCAAGAATAGAGATCGAATGGCACTTGTAAGACCAGTTACCAAACACGTGGTTGTCAACTCGCTACGATGATGAAGTTGATGTCTGAGATTTATCACGGTCTGTAACGTCAGTCGCCCGGGGTCCGCCCTCTGACCTCTGTTCTTCCTCTGCAGAAGAGCGCCAGGTACCTGCACAAGGAGCTGCCGGTCCGCATCGCCCACCGCATCAAGGCCTTTCGCGGCCTGCCCTTCATCATCGGCTGCAACCCCACCATCCTGAGGCTGGTGAGTGGGAAGGGTCCCAGGACCTCTGTCAGGGGAGATCTGTGCTAGAGCCCTGGGCGAGCGTCCCAGGACCTCTGTCAGGGGAGATCTGTGCTAGAGCCCTCTGTGAGGGAGACCTCTGTCAGGGGAGATCTGTGATAGAGCCCTCTGTGAGGGAGACCTCTGTCAGGGGAGATGTGTGACAGAGCCCTGGGCGATTGTCCCGGGACCTCTGTCAGGGGAGATCTGTGCTAGAGCCCTGGGCGAGCGTCCCAGGACCTCTGTCAGGGGAGATCTGTACTAGAGCCCTCTGTGAGGGAGGGGAGATCTGTGCTAGAGCCCTCTGTGAGGGAGACCTCTGTCAGGGGAGATCTGTGATAGAGCCCTCTGTGAGGGAGACCTCTGTCAGGGGAGATGTGTGACAGAGCCCTGGGCGATTGTCCCGGGACCTCTGTCAGGGCAGGGCTGCAGTCTCAGGACAGAGCCCTAATGTGGTGCTACAAGGCGGAGGAATAGTGCAATGTGAGGAGAACAGGTGCAGTGTAAGAAGAGGAGTGCAGTGTGAGCCTTCCGGCAGCAGAGGAAAAAACCAGCACAGCAGCTTCATAATGTCACAGGAGTTACCTGTTGCCCAGCCCTGCCGATGACCAGTGTTGACCAACACTATTAATGTACAGTACCTGTGTCATTCACCAGTACTGGGGTGGTCGGGGGTGAACTGTGGCTCACTGGACTCAGAGTCCAGTCATTAGGCACGGGCTTGTTCAGGCTATTCGACAACAACCTGGAGCAGAGCAGGAGTCCCAGGTGGACGGAGTGTGTATGAATTTATCAGTGACCACAGACCCACGCCGCCGTCCGGTGACATTCGCAGGAGATACCCGTCAGCCAGCACAATTAATGTACCTGTCGTGTCTGTTCAGTACCCCGTCAGTGCCCCTGCTGTAGAGTGAGATTCCCTTCAGATCAGCAGTCTCTCTGGTGGCTGCTCTTGCTCCTGTTTAGAGCCTGTAGGCACTTTTCTTCCGGCTGCCAGACCAGAACCGCTCTTTTTCTGTCTTTTCAGCACGAGCTGTACATCCGTGCCTTCCACAAGCTGAGCGAATTCCCCCTGGTGAGTCTGACCCACGTGAAGCCGCATTCCAGTTTTCCCAAACAGGATTTTTCACGACTCCAGTGACACAATTCCTATGGTTAGATCTGACCTTCCACTGGTGGGGCAGTGATTAACATTGCTGCCTGGCAGAGCTGGGGCCCTGGGTTCAATTGCTGGGGCCATCAGTGTGGAGTTTGCATGTTCTCCCCGAGTTCTTCTGGGTTTCCTCCCACTGTCCAAAGAAATGCTGGTGGGTTAATTGGCTTCTGGGAAAATTGGCCCTGCTGTATGAGTGTGTCTGTGTGTACCCACTGGTGTACCTTCCAGGGTGTATCCTGACTTGTGCCCATTGCATGCTGGGAGATAGACTGTTGCAGATCCCTCACAAGTACTCCTGACCACCCTGGCCAGAAGGCACTGTGAGTTACTGGATTCCCTGCCTCTTGCAGATCAATGACCATGAGACGGAGGCAAAGTACTGCCAGCTCCTCCGGAGACTGCTGGATGACCATAAGGATGTGGTCACCTTGCTGGCTGAGGGCGTCAGGGAGAGTCGCAAGCACATACAGGTACGAGCACAGGGACAGAACGGAGAGAGAGAGAGAGGACAGACGCACATGGGGTGCAGAACGGAGACAGGGCTTCAGGGAAAGCCTCCCACACAGGACCTCAAACACCCGAAGACCCCAATCATAAGCTTCTGCTACGTGAGGACGTCGTGGGGGCAAGGAGCCGGGGAGGAGTTCACCTTGTTGCTGTTTTTGTCCTGCACCAGGAGGAGGCGGTAGTGAGGCAGTTCCTGGACAAGACCCTGACATCCCGTTTGGGAATCCGCATGCTGGCCACTCACCATCTGGCTCTGCACGAGGACAAGGTGAGTCCCAGGACGGGATCGCCAACCGGTTTGTGTTCCTTACCGTCGGCGTGTCGGCTGACCTCTCTCTCTGGCCTCAGGCTGACTTCGTCGGGATCATCTGTACCCGCATGTCTCCCAAGAAGGTGATCGAGAAGTGGGTGGACTTCGCCAGGTAACCACAGCCTGTCCGCGCCCGCGCGCTGCGTGGCCTGGAGCCTGCCTGGGTGTGCTTGAACCCCTCTCTCTGTCCCAGGCGGCTGTGCGAACACAAGTACGGCAGTGCGCCGCGCGTTCGGATCAACGGCCACGTGGCGGCCCGGTTCCCCTACATCCCCATGCCTCTGGACTACATCCTGCCGGAGCTGCTGAAGAACGCCATGAGGTCAGGCTTCCCATCATCCCTCTCTCTGCCCGATCCCATTCCCGCTTCTCCAGACTTCTCTCTCTCTCTCTGCTTCTGCCTCTGCCTATCCCCATTCCCAATCCCGCTTCTCCAGACTCCTCTCTTTGGAGACTCCAATCCCATCGTTCAGTGTTGAATGACAGTCAGCAGGTTCCTATGGATCCTGCTGCTGCCGGTGTTTTGCTGTTGTTTGAAAGACGCACATCAGACATCTCCAGTCTCACTCTGTGCCTGTGTGTCCCTGCACAGGGCCACCATTGAGAGCCACCTGGACACTCCCTTCAATGTCCCGGACATTGTGGTCACCATCGCCAACAACAGCGTGGACATCATCATCAGGTCAGTGCTCGCTCCTGGTGAGTCTGTCTCTCTGAGTGGACATCATCAGCAGGTCGGTGCTCACAGCTGACGTCTCCACTCCTCCAAGGCCACGGTGTCCTCTGGTTCCCCTCAGGCCATCGAAATTTACACAGTTGTGGCTCTTGTACACTCCTTGGGCTCTGCTGTGTCCCGCTATTGCTGTCCCCTAGACGTTGGTCCTACCCCTCTCAGTGCACTGTTAACGTTCTAGGATTTCGGACCGCGGGGGAGGGATTCCTCATGAGATGATGGAGAAGGTGACGGACTATCACTTCACCACAGCAGAGAGCAGCACCCAGGACCCGCGGCTGGGAGACCTGATGGGCAACATGGTGGATATGGTGAACAGTGGACAGTCCAGCCCCATGCATGGGTAAGAGAACAGTGTTTCCTTATCAACCCCTCTCTCTCAGTGCAGTGTTAATGTACTGGAGTGTCCAGTCAGTCAGTGTGTCTGTATAAACCCCTCTCTCTCAGTGCAGTGTTAATGTACTGGAGTGTCCAGTCAGTCAGTGTGTCTGTATGAGCCCCTCTCTCTCAGTGCAGTGTTAATGTACTGGAGTGTCCAGTCAGTGTGTCTGTATGAACCCCTCTCTCTCAGTGCAGTGTTAATGTACTGGAGTGTCCAGTCAGTCAGTGTGTCTGTATGAGCCCCTCTCTCTCAGTGCAGTGTTAATGTAGTGGAGTGTCCAGTCAGTGTGTCTGTATTAACCCCCCTCTCTCTGTGTAGGTTTGGGTTTGGACTGCCCACCTCAAGGGCCTATGCGGAGTACCTAGGTGGCTCTCTGTCTCTGCAGTCCCTCCAGGGCATCGGCACCGACGTCTACCTGCGGCTCCGACACATCGATGGCAAGGAGGAAAGCTTCCGCATCTGAGCCCTGTCCTTGCTCTGTTCACACTAGACATCAGAGCCACCCTAGACCCTACACAGCGGTGCACACCACATGCTCCCTTCCATACACGCTGGCGACACTGCCCAGCTCCTCTTGCACATGCCCAGACAGACCTACAGGACGGGACACAGCCGGAGCAGGACCTCCCTGACGCCCAGACTGTCCTACAGGACGGGACACAGCCGGATCAGACCTGAGCAGGACCTCCCTGACGCCCAGACTGTCCTATAGGACGGGACACAGCCGGATCAGACCTGAGCAGGATTTCCCCCACGCCCAGACTGTCCTACAGGACGGGACACAGCCGGATCAGACCTGAGCAGGACCTCCCTGACGCCCAGACTGTCCTACAGGACGGGACACAGCCGGATCAGACCTGAGCAGGACTTCCCCCACGCCCAGACTGTCCTATAGGACGGGACACAGCTGGATCAGACCTGAGCAGGACTTCCCCCACGCCCAGACTGTCCTATAGGACGGGACACAGCCGGATCAGACCTGAGCAGGACTTCCCCGACGCCCAGACTGTCCTACAGGACGGGACACAGCCGGATCAGACCTGAGCAGGACCTCCCTGACGCCCAGACTGTCCTACAGGACGGGACACAGCCGGATCAGACCTGAGCAGGACCTCCCCGACGCCCAGACTGTCCTACAGGACGGGACACAGCCGGATCAGACCTGAGCAGGACTTCCCCGACGCCCAGACTGTCCTACAGGACGGGACACAGCCGGATCAGACCTGAGCAGGACCTCCCTGACGCCCAGACTGTCCTACAGGACGGGACACAGCCGGATCAGACCTGAGCAGGACCTCCCTGACGCCCAGACTGTCCTATAGGACGGGACACAGCCGGATCAGACCTGAGCAGGACTTCCCCGACGCCCAGACAGACCTACAGGACGGGACACAGCTGGATCAGACCTGAGTGTCAGATGTGCATTTAGGCGCAGAGCCTGTGAAAGGAGGACAGCTCTTTAAAAAGAGGAATTCCAGTTGTTCTGGGGAGATCACGCCCGAGCTGTGCTGGTGGTGTTGTCTGGTGATCTCCGAGCTGCTGTGCAGCAGAGACCTGTTTTGCCTCTTCTCGTGACGAACTCGAGACTCGCAGAGACCGTTCCTCGCACATTCACGAAGAAGGACATTGACACTGACGTGAAGAACTAAATTATGTAACTGGTGCTCTCTGCTGGCCAGGCTTGGTGTATCTAGGAGGGCAGCGGCTACAACCCTGCTGAAGTTTTTTTCTGATGAGGTCTGGGAGACCGTTTGCCTGCAGTCCTTGTGTGTGATCCATGTCTTTCATCACTGCAGTTAGCGCTGGACCACAGGATACAGTTTCTCACAATTGCATCACCCCGGGGCTGGGACCAGATGGGTTGGCCCTCCCATCTGGTTTTTAACCCTTTCAGAGCAAGTTGCCTTTGCCCGTTTGTCCGTCATCTCATTAAAATCCCGTTCTGCGAGGACAGCAAGCTGCTATTGCTGTTAACTGAAAAGGCCGAAAGGCTAAAACCCGTGAGCGGGATCGCTGGGAAGCTGCCGTTTCTTTTCCGACCGCGACCCTCTCTGCCTGTCCAGCTGGAAGATGGAACGCGATGGGGTACGGCCGCCTGGTCGCCCCAGGCCGCAGCAGCTGGGCCAGTCCGGGGGTCTCTCTTCCCAGGGGTGTGGGCTGAGCTCCGCAGCCTGGATCCGATCCGATCTAATGAGTGCTGGGGGACCCGAGTTCGGCACAGCGGGCTGGGTTGCGGCCCGCAGGGACGGACAAGTCCAAGCACGCACACCCGCGGTTAGGGATTAAAGGAGCCTGCCGTGGGGCGGAGCGCAGGTGTGGCTCTGCTGGGGACTGGGCGGGGGGTCCCCCTTTTTTTCCGCGAGGAGGAGGTCTGGGAGGGGAGCTCTCAGCTGTAGAGGATGTAGGAGCAAGTGTTGGTCACAGTTTCCAGTGGTGGAAAGAAAGGTGCTGGACTTTGCTTTTCCGCTGTGTTCTGCTGTCGGGGGGTCGGCCGGGTTCCCTGCGGAATTCCTCAGGAACAGAATTTTACCTGGAAACTAAGCTGCTCGATGAAATCCTCAGACTCAGGCTTTCAGCCCCGGACCCGCGTTCCCCTGAAGTGTGAACCTCTTCTCAGTCTTAACCGCTCGCTGTGCTGGACGGCTCCCATCCCCCCTCAGGCCACTCCGCACGCACCTCGGGGAAGCACTGGTGAACTGCTAGAAGTAGAATAAACTGTGGTGGAGAAACGTGCTGGTTTGTCTTGTATACTTGATTTCTCATTTCACTGTAGTTTCCACTCATTTCCCCTGCTTTCTGCTTCACTCCTGAGTCTGAAGAAATCCTGGGTCAATGTACTTGTATCAGGTTACCGTATCGTCTTCTCTTTTCAAGACTAAGGAGACTCAGGTCCTCCAGCCTGTCAGTGTAGTACACTCCAGACTAAAGAGACTCAGTTCCTTCAGTCTGTCGGTGTGGGACACTCCCTTCAGACTAAAGAGACTCAGTTCCTCTAGCCTCTCAGTGTGGGACACTCCCCTCAAGACTAAAGAGACTCAGTTCCTTCAGCCTGTCAGGGTGGGACACTCCCTTCAGACTAAAAAGACAGTTCCTTCAGTCTGACAGTGTATGACTCGCCCTTCAGACTAAAGAGACTCAGTCCCTTCAGTCTGTCAGTCTGAAGTCAACACATGAACAGTAATCTGGTGTCAAGAACAGGATGTCAGGTTTAGGTATGATAGGTATACCCCAAGCTCCTTGGGGTTCCCGCCCCAGGTAATGTGTAGAGGGAGCTCAAGCAGGCAGCAGATCAGTGGGAAGTGAGCCTCTGTACTGGGGGCTACAGGTGTCAAGTGGGTGCAGCTCAGAGGCACACAAAACAGCTTTGCTCCACAACCAAACCCACTTTCACAAGAAAGCACAGCCATACAAACGCATTAGGAAAAAAACATAAGGAAACATTCCACCGCCCAGATTGAAACAGCCCTCATCCTTTTCGTCGGGTGCGTTATGTCTCTTCCAGTAGGCAAGCTCAACGGGCAGGACCCCAGAACGCAGACAGCAGTACAGCATAAAACTTTATCTACCGTGTGAGGTAAAAGATCAAACCAAACAGAAGCCTAAACTCATCTTTGAGTCAATTAACTGGACATCTTCAGATGTTCACCAGCTTCTCAGAAACTAGGGGTCAGCTGGGGACTCATCTCTAAAACTCTCATCTCACCCAGACTCAGTCCCACACAAGGTCTTCTCTCTCTTCCCAGAAGATTCAGCTTCCTGGTTTTAAAATGTCACATGACCAATTTATTGTCTCCCAATTGGTCAGGGCATTCCCCTCCCAAAGCTTTCTGGGAAATGTAGTTCAAGCTGCCAGCCTCACACTGCATGTACAGGTGAAATCTGTGGGTTTAATGTCATTTTTTTAAAAGGCAAAGTCCCTGCGAGACATTGGAGAGCTTAAGGTGGTGATGATGTCGTTGCTGGGGCTGCTGCCACGGTCTCCGGGGCTGGTGGCACCGTTGGTGTGGGGAAGGAGACCGTCTCTGGGCGCACTGGGCCCGGCGCCAGGGGGACGCGGGACCTTGAGGGAGAAGTCGACCACAGGGCAGCCCTGGGTGATGCAGCCCAGAGAGATGACGTCGACGTTCGGGGAGAGAAATTGAGAGAGGGAGTCCGGGGTCACTCCTCCGCTGGCCTCGATCAGCAACAAGGGGAACTGCTGCTTCAGAGAGCGAGCCGCAGCATGGAGAGCCTGAGAGAGACAGGGCCCATACTGAATCACTCCAGTACATTAACACTGCACTGAGAGAGAGGGGTTCATACAGACACACTGACTGGACACTCCAGTACATTAACACTGTACTGAGAGAGAGGGGTTCATACAGACACACTGACTGACTGGACACTCCAGTACATTAACACTGCACTGAGAGAGAGGGGTTAATAAACACACTGACTGACTAGACACTCCAGTACATTAACACTGCACTGAGAGAGAGGGGTTCATACAGACACACTGACTGACTGGACACTCCAGTACATTAACACTGCACTGAGAGAGAGGGGTTCATACAGACACACTGACTGACTGGACACTCCAGTACATTAACACTGCACTGAGAGAGAGGGGTTCATACAGACACACTGACTGACTGGACACTCCAGTACATTAACACTGCACTGAGAGAGAGGGGTTCATACAGACACACTGACTGACTGGACACTCCAGTACATTAACACTGCACTGAGAGAGAGGGGTTCATACAGACACACTGACTGACTGGACACTCCAGTACATTAACACTGCACTGAGAGAGAGGGGTTCATACAGACACACTGACTGACTGGACACTCCAGTACATTAACACTGCACTGAGAGAGAGGGGTTCATACAGACACACTGACTGGACACTCCAGTACATTAACACTGCACTGAGAGAGAGGGGTTCATACAGACACACTGACTGACTGGACACTCCAGGACATTAACACTGCACTGAGAGAGAGGGGTTCATACAGACACACTGACTGACTGGACACTCCAGGACATTAACACTGCACTGAGAGAGAGGGGTTAATAGACACACTGACTGACTGGACACTCCAGTACATTAACACTGCACTGAGAGAGAGGGGTTCATACAGACACACTGACTGACTGGACACTCCAGGACATTAACACTGCACTGAGAGAGAGGGGTTCATACAGACACACTGACTGACTGGACACTCCAGGACATTAACACTGCACTGAGAGAGAGGGGTTCATACAGACACACTGACTGACTGGACACTCCAGTACATTAACACTGCACTGAGAGAGAGGGGTTCATACAGACACACTGACTGACTGGACACTCCAGTACATTAACACTGCACTGAGAGAGAGGGGTTCATACAGACACACTGACTGACTGGACACTCCAGTACATTAACACTGCACTGAGAGAGAGGGGTTCATACAGACACACTGACTGGACACTCCAGTACATTAACACTGCACTGAGAGAGAGGGGTTCATACAGACACACTGACTGACTGGACACTCCAGTACATTAACACTGCACATGAAGCAGACTCAAACACTCGCTGACAGGAAGCTGCAGTCCAACAGACCCAAGACGAAGCTCCTACTGTGCAGGGGCTCGCAATGAGAAGTATGTTTTGGCCGGTAGTTTTATTGACCACACTTCCCCCTGGGGGAGAAGCAGTAGGAGACTCCCAACTCTAAAGATTCGATGTTTTTTCCTGTTCAGTTTGAGAAATCTGCCTGCACACTCCAGAGCTTTTTTTTCAGCCTGGAGCGTGACAACACCCTGCGCCTCCCCGATGCCCCGGGAACAGGCCTGGAGCTCCGCCTGGTGTTCCAGGTCAAGGGTGAGAGAGAGACCCCGCGCACCCCAGAGAAGAAGCGCTGGGTCAGCAGCCATGGACGCACAGAGGAGAGTGTGCGACTCCAAGCTTGCTCGGCCACATTCGCCCACCCATTTTCTAACAGCTTTATCCAGGCCAGTCCAGTCTATCCCAGTGAGGGAGCTGGTTCAGGGCAGGGTACACCCTGGATGGGACGCCAGTCCATCGTGGGGCAGACACAGACACACACCAGGGCCAGTCTGGTGTATTAACATGGGGAGAACATACAAACTCCACACAGACAGCACCCCAGGAATGGTGCCCAGGGCCCCAGTGCTGGCATGCTCACCACTGTGCAACAGTGCCACCCAAAATGAACCCACTTTAGCTGGAACAGAGATGGAACCTGAGCCACGCTCTCCATGTGGGCCGTTATCCAAAACCATTCTTGGGAAGCCCCACGGGTAAATAAGTGTGTTTGGGTCCACACTGGTTCCCTGTATGACTCGAGAGGAGCTCCACAACCCCTGACCTCTGACCCCTGACCTGTGGCTTGAAGTTGTCCAGCATGACAATGTCTGCCCCAGCGAGCGCAGCCTCTCTGCCCTCCTCCTCGCTGCCGCACTCCACCTCGATCTTGCTGGAGAACCCGCACACTGCGCGCGCGTCTCTCACTGCCTGCGGGACAGGGACAGGGACAGGGAGAGGGACAGGTCACCGCAGACATCTCTTCTCTCCAGTAGTGCCTTCTTCTTGGGCTTTCCTCAACCTCCTGTCACCCCACTGACCACCTTCTCACCCGAGTGACCCGAGTGACGCTCCCACAGGCCCACAGCTGAGCTTGAACCCCGACCGGCCCCCCACTGTGTCTCTACCCACCCGAGTGACGCTCCCACAGGCCCACAGACCCCGACAGGCCCCCCACTGTGTCTCTACCCACCTGGGTGACGCTCCCACAGGCCCACACGTGGTTGTCCTTCAGCATGACCATTCCACTCAGGTCGCTGCGGTGCGTGGCCACGCCGCCCACCAGCATGGCGTACTTCTCCACGATGCGGAAGCCCGGCGTGGTCTTGCGCGTGCCGGCCAGAGTGCCCTTCCAGCCCGCCGTGCCGGCGGTGTCCAGGAGGTGGCGGCAGCGGGTGGCGATGCCTGAGGCGCGCGCCAGGGCGTTGAGGGCACTGCGCTCCCCCAGCAGCACGCACCTGGCTGGGCCTCGTACCCGCGCCACCTGGGTGACCTGCTCTGATCCTGGAGGCACAAACACGCTGCAGCTACAGCACAGGCGACGGCCGAAACAATCGGTTCATCTATCTGCACATCCATCCATTCTCTAACAACTCCATCTGGTACAGGGTCACGGGGGAGCTGGAGTCTATCACAGGACAAACACAGACACACTCTCACACACCCTGGACAGGACACCAGTCCATCACAGGACACACACAGACACACACTGTCACACACCCTGGACAGGACACCAGTCCATCACAGGACACACACAGACACACACTCACACACACCCTGGACAGGACACCAGTCCATCACAGGACACACACAGACACACACTCTCACACACCCTGAACACCAGTCCATCACAGGACACACACAGACACACACTCTCACACACCCTGGACAGGACACCAGTCCATCACAGGACACACACAGACACACACTCTCACACACCCTGGACAGGACACCAGTCCATCACAGGACACACACAGACACACACTGTCACACACCCTGGACAGGACACCAGTCCATCACAGGACACACACAGACACACACTCACACACACCCTGGACAGGACACCAGTCCATCACAGGACACACACAGACACACACTCTCACACACCCTGAACACCAGTCCATCACAGGACACACACAGACACACACTCTCACACACCCTGGACAGGACACCAGTCCATCACAGGACACACACAGACACACACTCTCACACACCCTGGACAGGACACCAGTCCATCACAGGACACACACAGACACTCTCTCATACACCCTGAACACCAGTCCATCACAGGACACACCCAGACACAACACACCAGGGCCAATTAACCCACCAGCATGTCTTTAGTCTGTGGGAGGAAAGCAGAGCACCTGGGGAAACCCACATGAACTAAGGGGAGAACATGCAAACTCCACACAGATAGCACCTCAGGAACTGAACCCAGGGCCCGGAGCTGTGAGGCAGCAATGCGCCATCTTGCCAGCCCTGACTGATTTATCCATGTAATAAATCTTCCCGTCCTCCTAGGTGCAAACTGTGTATCGTCACGCCTGAACATGGCGGTTCTCCTTTCTGTTGGACACTGGGGCATCGGCACCTAATTAAACGTCCCCCCCTCCTCACCCAGGCTGGCCCCCTCCGGGAAGAGCCACTCCACCCTGCAGCCCAGCTCGGCGAAGACGGCGGCGAAGAACGGGGTCCCCGCCAGCACGCTGCCGGGGCTCTTGCACAGCAGCGTGGCCGTGACCTCCCTGCTCCCCACGCACGCCCCCGCCGGGTCGAACTGCGGCACGTCCTCCGCCAGCCAATCGCGAGCCAGCTGCGCCAGCCGGGGAGGCGGGAGGACTGCCGATAGGTCCAGGGCTGGTGATGTCATAGTGGAGGGGCGGGGCCGTGTGCTGCAAAAAAAAGAAAAAGGCTCACATTGCAGGTCAGTGTTAGACAGAGGAGATTATCAGCCGTACGTACTGCTACCATTATACATGTACAAGAGATAACCACACAATAAAGACAGTACATTACAAAACAGGAAATAATAAACAGTGACAGTATAAGCAAATAAACAGACGGGACAATGAATACATGGCAGTCAAAATTAAAAGAGTGTTGAGTCCTGAGGCCCTGCAGTGGGATAGAAGCTGTTCTGGAGTCCAGTGGATCTTGTTTGAACAGCGCGGTACCGCTTGCCAGAGCACAGGGGGGAGAACAGTTTGTTCCGGATGGCTGGGATCCTGAATGACTTTATTGTGCTTTATTATATCAGGCGTTATTGTGACAGCGGATGGTGTGGATCTCATTGATTGATGGGAAACCACATCCTGTGATCCTCTGTGCCGTTGCCACAGCCCTGTGTAGAGCTTCTCTCTACACAGCACTACATGGCGCAGGACAGATTAGTGCACCGTTAAGAGGACAGCTAACAAACTTCCCGCGTTCCAAAAAAGCCACTGTTACGCAGAAAGCACGAGGACACGCGTCCACTTTCTGGACTGCTGTCCCATCAGGAGGAGCCCATGGGAAGGGCAGCAGTGCCTAAACAGCAGAGTATCCTGCAGTCTGGAGCCACCACCAGCCTATCTCATTCTTGGAGGGCCGGAAATAATTCAGCATTCGCCGACTTCGACAAGAAAACACACCGCAGAACTCCACGCGATCTCGTAGATTGTCGTAGTTGAATTCAGGAAGGACCGCAGACCAGCAGGGATGATCACAGCCGAGTTCTCAGAAACGCAAGCCAATCGGGACCTCTGTATCTGTGCTGTATAGAGAGCTGGAAGACCCCAGCAGTGTGTCTGTCCAGCAGGGCTGTCCCAGTGACCAGTCTGCACAAGGCCTGTATCACACGTGTATCTGTGCTGTATAGAGAGCTGGGAGACCCCAGCAGTGTGTCTGTCCAGCAGGGCTGTCCCAGTGACCAGTCTGCACAAGGCCTGTATCACACGTGTATCTGTGCTGTATAGAGAGCTGGGAGACCCCAGCAGTGTGTCTGTCCAGCAGGGCTGTCCCAGTGACCAGTCTGCACAAGGCCTGTATCACACGTGTATCTGTGCTGTATAGAGAGCTGGGAGACCCCAGCAGTGTGTCTGTCCTGCAGAGCTGTCCCAGTGACCAGTCTGCACAAGGCCTGTATCACACGTGTATCTGTGCTGTATAGAGAGCTGGCAGACCCCAGCAGTGTGTCTGTCCTGCAGGGCTGTCCCAGTGACCAGTCTGCACAAGGCCTGTATCACACGTGTATCTGTGCTGTATAGAGAGCTGGGAGACCCCAGCAGTGTGTCTGTCCTGCAGGGCTGTCCCAGTGACCAGTCTGCACAAGGCCTGTATCACATGTGTATCTGTGCTGTATAGAGAGCTGGGAGACCCCAGCAGTGTGTCTGTCCTGCAGGGCTGTCCCAGTGACCAGTCTGCACAAGGCCTGTATCACACGTGTATCTGTGCTGTATAGAGAGCTGGGAGACCCCAGCAGTGTGTCTGTCCTGCAGGGCTGTCCCAGTGACCAGTCTGCACAAGGCCTGTATCACACGTGTATCTGTGCTGTATAGAGAGCTGGGAGACCCCAGCAGTGTGTCTGTCCTGCAGGGCTGTCCCAGTGACCAGTCTGCACAAGGCCTGTATCACACGTGTATCTGTGCTGTATAGAGAGCTGGCAGACCCCAGCAGTGTGTCTGTCCTGCAGGGCTGTCCCAGTGACCAGTCTGCACAAGGCCTGTATCACACGTGTATCTGTGCTGTATAGAGAGCTGGGAGACCCCAGCAGTGTGTCTGTCCTGCAGGGCTGTCCCAGTGCTGTGTGGCTGCGTGTGTTCAGCTCAATAAGTGATGAATCTGCACAAGGCCGTGCCGTGCTCGAGAATGTACCATACAACAAGCACGAGTGGGCTAGCTAGCAGAGCTCGCACACTTCCAGATGCCAGAGAACCAGCCTGGCAGAGCCCAGCGGTCACCAGCACCTCTAAGCCGTCACGGTATTTTCCCCCAGTCTATTGTGCAAGACGTGTCCAGAAATCACACTTCCTTACAACACGGGGAACAGAAAGATCACGGCAGCCTCTACTCTGGGTGGTAGAGCAGAATGTTGCTCATATTCATCCAATGACAGAATTCCTGCTCGCGGAGAGATCCTTGTGAAAACTCACCTTTCACTGTCGGGGGCCGACTGATCTGTATCGTCAGGGAGTCGCCTTCTGTCCAAGCAGACTCAGACTGAGGCCATATGGAAGTGAAATAATAAGTAATAATATTTCAGGAAGTGGAATTCATTCTGGCCGGGGCTGTACCTCACCGCCGTGATGTCAGATGAACTACAAGTGTCTGCCTGTATTTCTCCCGTACGGTTATCGGTATGGTAGAGGGGCTGTCCCAGTTCAAACCAACTAGATCCGGGACAATTCCCACCTCCATTCCTCTCTGCACACATTCTCACACGCAAGGAAGGTACCAGGTCAGGCGTGACTCCAGGCTAGTCAGCCAGGCTGAGGGCCTTCTGACTTGAAATGTGTCTCCGGAGCAGTTCGGAGGACCTGAGTTTATCCATCCATCCATTTTCTAACTGCTTCATCTGGTACATGGTTGTGAGGGAGCTGGACCCTATCCCAGCAAGCGATGGGTGCAAGGCAGGGCGCACCCTGGATGGGACGCCACTCCATCACGGGGCAGACAGACACAAACAGGCTTGCATGCACTCACACCACAGCCAGTTTTCCCAGTAGCCAGTTCTCCCCCTAGCCCGTCTTCAGAGTAGCGTGAAGCTGGGAACATTTAGCAACAGAATGAACTAGAAGTGTTTGTTTCGCAAACAGACGAATTTCAAAGTTGAGTCCTCCAGCTGCAACAGTATCATGAGAAGAGCAAAGTAACATTAAGCAAGGCAGCTGGCTGCTAAGTCATTTTATCCAGGTTACTTGTAATTCCTTGAAAACTCTGCCAACTCTGTATAAAGCCTTTATTTCCTATTGCAGGTCACCTCCATCGATCCCTACGGTTGACAAATCTAAGCTTGGCAGTTTGAATTAATTCTGCAACATGTTTCTTTGATTTATACTCTTGTACATTGTCACTCCTTGAAAACTGGTTTTCTTGTACACTATTTTTTTCTATTCGATGCAAAGTGATCTGAGCTGTAAGCTTTTAAAGAAGCTGTAGAAAATATTTTGACTGCAATTAAAAAACGTTTCTTGTACTTTGATACAATCACCATAATCACTGACAAACACAAACTTCCTGTGAGAAGTTCCTTCTCCTTATTTTGGAGAGGGAGGGGTCTTTGATATCCTGATCTCAATCATCACATCCCAGTCGTCATCACAGAAGAATTCTGCTTAATTCAATTCATTGTAATCTAATGAGATTCTGAACCACAGCTCACATGCCCTCCATCACCAATTGACAATCAGATAGGAAACCACCGAGCCAATCAGTGATGAGTCTCACCTGCTGCTCTGACAAACTGGGGAGTGGATAAGCCTTTAAAAATGGAGGTTGGAATCAGGAAGCTGGTGCATTTCTCTTTGAGCTTCATAGTCTTTTTGGTCTCTGGACAAGTTGTCTTTGTATAAACAGGATTCTGTTGAGTTACACCTTGATCTATGGAAATGAGACCTGGCTGGGCTGGTGCTACAGATTGTGATTCTGTGCAGTGCTCCACAAATATGGTGAGTCTGTTTCTTTACTTTGCGGTTTCTTTGTTTGGAGTTGTTTCTGTGTGCATGTTATCTCCTGATTATTCACATTCTGCAATATGGTCACTTTTTTAATGTGAAGTTTTGCAATTGAAAGCAAGTTAACCTTGGTTAAAACTCTTTTTTTCCATGCCAAGATCTCTGTAAGCACTGTTAAAGCTGATTGGTAATTTACAAGGGTGTAATCTGTGCCTCTGTCAAAGATGCTATTCAACTAGGGCTTGCAAAAAGTAGTGGATGCTATTCTCAAGACTACAAAACTGAGGTCCTTGTCCCCTACAAAACCAGATCCCATCCAATTAAAATAACTGACCCTTTTGATCACTAAATGCTATAAATACTATTTTATAAGGTTTGTGTCCTTAAACTGCATTTGATGGAGTACTTCCATGGTGCTGGATGTCATTACTGAGTTCTTGTTTGCCAAGTGGCCTAGTCGCCACAACCAGACAGTCTTTCCTGATGTTATGGCAGGCAAGAAAGTAAATACCCAGACTCCCTCGGACTCAGAATGGCTCTTCAAATGTTCTATACATGAATGACCACTCCTGTTTTTTTTTTTTTTTTTTTACACTGTGTGCTTACTGCAGGAGAATCTTGCCTATGAAGCCCTGGTGATGGCCATTACTTCATGCTAGAAGGCTGCCCTCTGAGGGCAAATGCAGATGTTCTCCAGCAGGAAGTCCTGGGAGTTCACATTCCTCAAACCACAGAGGCTGACTGCCTTCAGAAGAGCCACACAATCTGGAAAGGGCTGTCAGGCTTGTTCAAAGCCACTATGTGGCTATGAGTGAGCCACAAAAATAGCTGTTCTTTAAAAGAACTTCTGTTTCAACAGCTGAACACCTCCATTGATGATTTTCAATACTTACTTTAGTGAACTATTGCAAGGGAAGGCTTTTTTTATTAAATTCAAATGGGAATGTTTTTTCTGCAAATGTTATTGAGTTGAACCCATAGTGTGCTCTGGTGTTTCAAGTCCCATGGTTTTAGCAGTAGATGTTCCAAGAAACCCTGTCTGAAAAGTGTGGCTACTGTGGTCATGAGTTGTGTAACATGACTAATCACTCTTGAAACCCAGAAATGTCTGACCATTTCAGGTTCTCTACAGAAGGCAGGTAGACCATTCAGAAAACCTAAATGACAGGATTGAGAAGTAATAACGAACCCTAAAAGTTTTATATAATCTTTTAGTAAAGGCAGATATCTTTAGCTGCTTTCAATTAAATGGGTATGGGCTCATCTGCTCTTCAAAAAAACTAAACTTGAACATTTAGTGGGTACTGAGAGAGTAACTGCACTTGGTTTTGAAACCTACAGCAGGAGTGGGGCTAAAACCAGGAAATGCGAAAAGATTTGTACAAATTATACAAGCTGCACCTTTTAAAATGGGCATGTTTCACCAAATCAGGTATTGGATTGTGACATGTACCACCCCCAGCAGAGAGGAACGGAGGTGGGAGTTGTCCCAGATCTGGTTGGTTTGAACTGAGACAGCCCATCTACCATACCGATACCTGTATGGGAGAAATACATGCAGACACTTGTAGTTCATCTGACATCATGGGGGTGAGGTACAGCCCTAGCCACAATGAATTCTGCTTCCTGAAATATTATTTCCTTGCAGATAAGGAGGTTTTTCCTTCCCCCTTGGTGCTGTGCAGCATATTTTTATAAATCCAAAGCATAATCCAGATATTTAAAGCAGCAGAATACCTCTTGAGTATTTCAATAAACCGCAGTGGGGAAAAGATACAAAAGTTTAGGGTTGCTGGGGAGCCGGATTCTATCCCAACAAACAATGGGTGCAAGGCAAGATATGTCCGGGATAGGATACCAGTCTGTCCCTGGACACACACGGGCACATACTCACACCAGGGTCAGTTTTCCCAGAAGCCACTTAACCTACCAGTAGATGGTATGACTGAAGGTGGTGGGGTTTATAAGCGGTTCTCTAGATTTGATCTGGAGGAATAAAACTTGATCCATTTCTGAAGGCTGGGCCTGGTTGAAGCTGTATATAATTCCTTATGAAAATGACTTTCCGCATGCTTTATTCCTACCACTAGGTGATGGTAGAGGGGATCCCCATTACCTGTAAAGCGCTTTGCGTGGACTGTCCAGAAAAGCGCAATATAAGTGTAAGGAATTTGTTAATTACGATCATTACTATTCAGGTGAGCCCTAGGGTTTAATCCTGAGGCTATGAAGATGTAGAGCTCCCTCGTGTGGTTAACGCCTGCAAGTCCAACAGTGTGGAGATGTGATTTGTCTCTGGGTTAATATTAACCAGTGCGTGGTAAAGTCCACAGTACACAGCGGAGATCAATTTTGCTTTTCTACTCGTTAGTCTCAACATGCTATAAAAAATATGACGAAGTATAACGGTATTCGCTGAACAATACTGCACATCGACGCGACGCTTTCACACAGACAATTGCGTTTACTATACAAATGTGCTAGACGTACAAGTGCTAATAACTGACAACGTATTAATCTATTCACCCGGACGGAGAGAAACAGAGCCATAAAGATGCCATTTGGAGTCGGACTGGTATTTTTAATACGTGGATGTTAAAAAAACTCGAGGATACTTAAAGGTTGCGTTGTTTTTTTTTTTTAACAATGACACACACACCACAGTACCACAGGAAAACTAACCCCACTATATTTAAGCATATTGGGTATTTAAGTAAAACTGTAATAAACCACTGTTATCTACAAGATGCTAATTACGTTTTTTTTACTACATCAGTGAACTGACATACCTTTATCATAGGTAAGTTGCTATTAACCACAAGACACTTTTACTCTTTGAAAATACCTTCCCCTGTACTCAAGGAGCGCCCGGTTCTGTAATTCAGTGTCAGACAGCAGACAGTCCAATATCTCGTAGCTAATTTTGCATGATGGGTAGGTATCAAAGATTCATACCTGTATCGGTAAATTGTGGCTGAGATTCTTGTGCAGAAGTGGAGATTTAAGCGTCTGCTTTACAATCAGTCTTGTCCGACTCCTCACCTAATAGCTGAAAAGTTGTGCAAACTTTCTTGTTAAATACCCGTACGGGCCGACCGAAAGCAGCACAGAGTTCCTGTGTGAAACACGTGGGCGGTACAATCTCTTGCCATGGGAAGAGGCAGGGGCTCTTCTGCGCTGAATGATGTAGTTGCATCGATCAGTCCCCTCGCTAGGCCACATTTTGCGAAACACCGACCCAAACGATTTGCTTTTACACGCTCAAAACATCGACTCATTTTCCGAGTGGTCAGCAAAATACAGTGCTGAGTCTGTGTGTTGAGAAAAATGGAAAAACAAGTAAAATTATTGATTTTGACACATAAATCGGCTCCTGTTTGAGCAGATCACAAAGGATATTGCCTTCAGAGAATTTCCCCAGTGTAGAGTTTTGAAAAATATCTGCATTACATATACAAAAGTAGTTTTCTATACAAATGTATCTATAAAATACATGTTTTAAGCAGTGTCCCCCATCACTGCTTAAATTAGGACTCACATGGACCACAGGGTGAGCACCCACTCCTGGCCCTACTTACACCTCTTCCAGCAGCAACCTTAGTTCTTCCCAGGAGGTCTTCCATCCAGGTAATGACCAAGCTCACACCTGCTTAGCTTCAGTTGGTTGCTAGTTGCGATATGGCTACTGGCCAGTAATATAGCTGCTAGCTAGCTCTTGCGAAACTGCTCAGAAACAGGTTATCTACCGCAATCGACTCCAGATGAGCTTGACGTGCTGTTATGTGTCTGTACTGTACCAACCACAAATACCATTGCTCCTTGCATTTTGTACCTCTTCCAGTCTGTGGAACTTGCCAGCCTCATTTTCTCCTTTCACCTTGAACACAGAACTGTTTCTCCAGCGTCTGTCTGCTGTGAGGGTCTTCAATCAGCCTCCACAACATAGCTGGGCAGCATGTTCCCCACTCCCACCACTCTGTGTGTAAAGTAGACCCTCCTGTCCTGACTGGAAGATCTCATCCAGCTGTTGCGTGAGAGAGGTCAGGGTATCGGCTTCAACAGTATGGTTGGCAGCCTGTTCCACCCTCCCACCACCCTTTGTGTAGAGAGCGTGCCCCCTGTTCTCAATTTGAAATGAACCTCCTTGGATTTTCTCTTAGAAATTATGTCCTCCGTGGTTAACGAGTATATATCTCGAGGAAATCTCCTGGTACCCCCCCAATTCATTGGTCTAGGGGTTCCCAAAATACCATGGTTCTGACATTTTGTGAACAACCGAGAAGGACTTCAGAAGGTTCCGCAGAATGTCCGCAAAAAGTAAAGAGCACACAGAGGTTCTGTAGGCTTCACGACAAGGTTAGGCTATACGTTCTGCACAGCAATAACACATTTCTTTTGTACAAATACAAGAAGAAAACTACTTCAGTTCCAGGGGTGTAAGAGCATACTTTGGCCACAACAGCGGTCCCGAGACTCACAATTAGATAACCTTCTCTCGCTGAACCTGTTTGCTTTTAAACCCAAAAGGTTTATTTTCCACCAGTGGAAGTGCAGGTGTACAACCCAGTATCTCCTCTCCGACAAAAACATCACAGCGTTAAGTCAGAATTCACAGCAGGTCCAATGTGAGCTCCCGTGATCATAACCTCACGCTGGAGTGACAACGCACACAGGAACAGACCGAGAACAGACAGCTGAGCTCCGAAGAGGAGTCACGCTGACATTACAGAAGGAGCGCTTTGCAGAGCGGAAACCAGGCACGAAATAATCCTCACCCATAATACCGAGCTGCCCCCAACCCAACCCAAACCGGACAGCAAAGAGACTAACTCCTCTTGGATCCCTGCGCTACACACACATGACAGGACAGGACAGGCACGACACGGCACGGCACACACTCATACCAGGGCCGGTTATCTCAGAAGTCAATTAATGTCTGTAGATCTTATTTTGCTTTTATTTTTTGTTTTGTTTCATGTGAATTTCATTATTTTATTTGCTTTGGCAACACTGATTGTACCCATCGGTCATGCTAATAAAGCACCTTGAATTGAATTGATAACCCACCAGCATGTCTTTGGACTGTGAGAGGAAACGGGGCACCAGCGCGACCTGGAAGCAATGCTCGCCACTGCACCACCATGCCAAACCCCGCTTATTTCTGCTCAAAAAGCGATTCTTCCTTGTACGTCAATGATGAATTCAACCTAGAGCTCTAAGCGTAAAAAGGTCTAAAGAATTTTAAACCTATAAGCCAAAGCACGCAAGTGACTTCACTGACACCTATTACCACTTACAGTGCCGAATTTATTCGTAATATAATAAACCCTTCTGTTTACACCCTGTGATTATTGGTTCCCTAAAATCGTTTTTTACTTTAACTGTCCAATTACTTTCCTTACCTTTATTCTTCCTATTTACCCTTCATTTTGCACTTTACTATTACTCTGTTGATGTTTTCATGAAATCACTAGTGACATTGCTTGTGAAGTTAAAACAGATCAATGTAAACTCGTCTTTGGATAACACTACAACAAGCTCCAGACAATGTATCTATAAACTGTACTAATTCATTAATTGCTTATTTCCACTGACACATTAAAAGTGTTAATGAAAGAAAGTGCAGACTATTTTGATTTGTACTTGACGTGCAGTTCTCGTACTAAATATTTCAGAACCAATAGGAGCCGGAGAAGAGCCTACAGAATGATGTCACAACACCACCGCCCACCCTCCCCGGTGCTGCATTCCGATTGGTTATCTTAACGGAGTCGTGTTCACTCATTGGCTGCGTGAACCGCCCCTTCCTGCTGAGCAACCGGAAGAGAAGCCGAATGGCATTGGCGGGAGTTTGACGCGTGCAGCAGGACTCGCAGGGGAATACGTAATCGCATTGAGTGAGTCAGGAGTAAAGAACAGCAAATTTTAGGACTGCCAAGAATTGCCACGGTCAACAGGGGTAAGTTTAAAATCTCTCGAGGTGTCTGATACAGCTATGTTTCGCAGTTTTTTTTGCTGAAACATGAGACGAATCGTGTATTGTGTACTGCGTGAGGCCCTTGGTGCGGTTTTTGTTTTAATAATTTCATTGTAAGTACTTTAGATAGACGAAAAAGAGTTTTAGAACTTGTCATTTTGCAGTAAAACTGTGATAACAAACAAGAGCAGGCTATATGGTTAAATAGGAATTTTGCGACAAGAGTCCTACAGAACAGTAAGGCATTGCATTTATATACCGCTTTTAATATCAACTAATTCTCTATTGCTTTGTAAATAAGAAATGACCCACCTCATCCACCAGTGAAGTGCAGCCTCCCCACGTGGGTGCCGAATTGTATTACTGTGCAGATCCTAGTGCAGTAGAACAGTCCAGTTACAATAGGAGCTACAGTCCCAGTACAGGAGAACAGTCCTGTTACAATAGGAGCTACAGTCCAGTACAGGAGAACAGTCTGTTACAATAGGAGCTACAGTCCCAGTACAGGAGAACAGTCTGTTACAATAGGAGCTACAGTCCAGTACAGTAGAACAGTCTGTTACAATAGGAGCTACAGTCCCAGTGCAGTAGAACAGTCCTGTTACAATAGGAGCTACAGTCCAGTACAGGAGAACAGTCTGTTACAATAGGAGCTACAGTCCAGTGCAGTAGAACAGTCTGTTACAATAGGAGCTACAGTCCAGTGCAGTAGAACAGTCTGTTACAATAGGAGCTACAGTCCAGTACAGGAGAACAGTCCTGTTACAATAGGAGCTACAGTCCAGTACAGGAGAACAGTCTGTTACAATAGGAGCTACAGTCCAGTACAGGAGAACAGTCCTGTTACAATAGGAGCTACAGCCCAGTACAGGAGAACAGTCCTGTTACAATAGGAGCTACAGTCCAGTACAGGAGAACAGTCTGTTACAATAGGAGCTACAGTCCAGTACAGGAGAACAGTCCTGTTACAATAGGAGCTACAGCCCAGTACAGGAGAACAGTCCTGTTACAATAGGAGCTACAGTCCAGTACAGGAGAACAGTCCTGTTACAATAGGAGCTACAGTCCCAGTACAGGAGAACAGTCTGTTACAATAGGAGATACAGTCCCAGTACAGGAGAACAGTCCTGTTACAATAGGAGCTACAGTCCAGTACAGGAGAACAGTCTGTTACAATAGGAGCTACAGTCCCAGTACAGGAGAACAGTTCAGTTACAATAGGAGCTACAGTCCAGTGCAGTAGAACAGTCCAGTTACAATAGGAGCTACAGTCCAGTGCAGTAGAACAGTCCTGTTACAATAGGAGCTACAGTCCCAGTACAGGAGAACAGTCCTGTTACAATAGGAGCTACAGTCCAGTACAGGAGAACAGTATGTTACAATAGGAGCTACAGTCCAGTACAGGAGAACAGTCTGTTACAATAGGAGCTACAGTCCAGTACAGGAGAACAGTCCTGTTACAATAGGAGCTACAGTCCCAGTACAGGAGAACAGTCCTGTTACAATAGGAGCTTCAGTCCAGTACAGGAGAACAGTCCTGTTACAATAGGAGCTACAGTCCAGTACAGGAGAACAGTCCTGTTACAATAGGAGCTACAGTCCAGTACAGGAGAACAGTCCTGTTACAATAGGAGCTACAGTCCAGTACAGGAGAACAGTCCTGTTACAATAGGAGCTACAGTCCAGTACAGGAGAACAGTCCTGTTACAATAGGAGCTACAGTCCAGTACAGGAGAACAGTCCTGTTACAATAGGAGCTTCAGTCCAGTACAGGAGAACAGTCCTGTTACAATAGGAGCTACAGTCCAGTACAGGAGAACAGTCCTGTTACAATAGGAGCTACAGTCCCAGTACAGGAGAACAGTCCTGTTACAATAGGAGCTTCAGTCCAGTACAGGAGAACAGTCCTGTTACAATAGGAGCTACAGTCCAGTACAGGAGAACAGTCCTGTTACAATAGGAGCTACAGTCCAGTACAGGAGAACAGTCCTGTTACAATAGGAGCTACAGTCCAGTACAGGAGAACAGTCTGTTACAATAGGAGCTACAGTCCAGTGCAGTAGAACAGTCCTGTTACAATAGGAGCTACAGTCCAGTACAGGAGAACAGTCCTGTTACAATAGGAGCTACAGTCCCAGTACAGGAGAACAGTCCTGTTACAATAGGAGCTACAGTCCCAGTACAGGAGAACAGTCCTGTTACAATAGGAGCTACAGTCCCAGTACAGGAGAACAGTCCTGTTACAATAGGAGCTACAGTCCAGTACAGGAGAACAGTCCTGTTACAATAGGAGCTACAGTCCAGTACAGGAGAACAGTCCTGTTACAATAGGAGCTACAGTCCAGTATAGTAGAACAGGCTGTTACAATAGGAGCTACAGTCCAGTACAGTAGAACAGTCCTGTTACAATAGGAGCTACAGTCCAGTACAGGAGAACAGTCTGTTACAATAGGAGCTACAGTCCAGTACAGGAGAACAGTCCTGTTACAATAGGAGCTACAGTCCAGTACAGGAGAACAGTCCTGTTATAGGTGAGGGTTATGGTAGGAGTGTAGTGGTAGGAGTGTGGTAGTTTGTTCAGGGCAGAGTCAGTCCTGACAGTCCGGTGTGGTTGCAGGTTGCCGGTGATCGTGGACAGCATGGCCGAGAGCTCAGTGAAGGCCCAGGAGGTGTCGGAAGCCCCAGCTGCCCAGCAGAACGGGCTGCCGGCCCCCGAGAGGTTCTCCTTCAGCCCCACTCCCACCCTGGAGGACATGTGAGGCTCCCTTCCGTCTTGCTTTTACCTGCGGCAACTTTCTCACCCTGACGGGCGATACAGCGTTGATATTATCACATCTGGGTGGCGCAGCGGTGAGCACTGCTGCCTCTCAGCGCTGGTGCCCTGGGTTCGATTCCTGTGGTGCTCTCTGTGTGGAGTCTGCATGTTCTCCCCCATTCATGTGGGTTTCTTCCAGGTGCTCCGGTTTCCTTCCACAATCCAAAGACATGCATGGTGGTTAATTGGTTTCTTGGGAGGGGGGTATTCTGTGAAGGTTGTCCCCTGCCTTCTGTCCACCTCACAACCCTGTCCTGGATAAAGCTGTTGGAAGATGGGTGGATGGATGATCATACCACCAAGCACAAAATGACTGAGACGCAGACATGCAGGTCTTGGTATCAGCGTTGTGCTCATGTTGATTTGTTAGGGCAGGGGTCACAGAATCCTTCAGGCCACGTGCCCAGTGTATGCCAGAAGTCACGTGTTCGATCACACCTGATGGCTGAAGCACCTGACTGGCAAGCCTGTTCCAGACACCCACAACTCTTTATGTAAAGAAGTGTTCCCTGTCCCCGTCTGTTCTCTCTGTCATCCTGGCAATATGCTGCCTCCTTCCCAGCCCTGGGTCATTTTCTCCATCACTCTCGCCGTTCCCTGTTAATTCTGGCAGTTTTTATTTTTTTTTAATTGTATTCTTTATGCTCCTGGAATCTAGGTCTAAGCTTTCAAGTTTTATTTTTTACATGGTGAGATCTTGTGAAATCGTGCTCCATTTACCATAGATGCTACTTGAGATATTTAGGCGATCAGACTTGATCAATCGAGCTGAGAGCTGGTGCTAAGGTGATCAGACTTGATCAATCGAGCTGAGAGCTCATCCTAATGTGATCAGACTTGATCTATCAAGCTGACAGCTGATGCTCCACTTGATCAGTGACGTGTCTTTTCCTTGTCTGCTGCTGGGCTTTTACTTTTCAAAAGCTTCACTCTTCTGACCTGCTGCTGGCTCACGTCTTGATCTTTAGTGGCACTGACACTGCTCTGGCTCTGTTGTCCTCACAGCCGGAGGCTCCAGGCCGAGTTCACGGACGAGCGGAACTGGGAGCAGTACCACCAGCCTCGGAACCTGCTGCTGGCCATGGTGGGGGAAGTTGGCGAGGTCTCGGAGTTGTTGTAAGTATCCGTCCGGAGCACAAACGCTCCCAGGGTACCTTGGTGTGAATTCTGGCCACCGCCTCATGTACTTGACTGTGCCAGAACCTGGCCAAGCGCTGTGTGTCCTTGAACCCCTGACCTTGACCACATGAGGGCAGTTTGAAAATGGTAAAGAAGGCTGACGAACTTGCAGTTTTCACTGAATTGAGGAGGAGCCATTACCTTGAATAACTGCATGCAGGTGTTTCAGGGCTTCTTTAATAACACAGAGCTATCACATCTCTGTTGCACTTGATTGCTTCAGAGTTTGAATCTCCATATGTTAATGATAAGGTATTTATAGAAATCTTTCATATATAAGCATGGTACTTTGTTTTTTGGGGGCATACAAAATGCTATAATGTCCATTTTAATTAAAGTTTGTTTGAGATTTTCTTCCCTCTCTGACTGAGGGCCTGCAGAGCTAACTAAAGGTTGCTCAAAATTAGAATGGCTTCAAATTAATCAGGAGCGTTTGGGTCTCCCATCCTCGTGTAAATATACAGAGTCTGTATTGTTTTTTTTAAGAGCGTTTCCTATGAACCCAATTCCTTGGATTAGTAAGTTGATTTCGAGAATAAATGCGAAACGTCCTCAGAGCTGTTCCCCCCAGGTTCTGTGCTCCTCCTAGACGTGCAGCCAGAGGATTGTCTGAGCTCATGTCACCAGCAGATGGTCCATAATGTGCTCCATTATGTGGGCAGAACTGCGTTTCTTGAATCATTCCCTCTTCCCAAGTCAGCCTGTATTGAGCACAGCTGGGATGGACTCTGTCAATGAACAGTGCGCTCAATTCATTGCATGTGGTGGACCAATACAACACACAGGAAGGATCGCTGGAGAGTGCAGCTCCACAGGGGGTGAATCGCAGAAGGGAGAGGTGCAGTCTGTCATGGGGAAGCGATACTTGTTGTGTCGTTAACCGCCGGCAGAGAGCACAGCTCTGATCTGCATCTCCAGAGAGCTGTGATACCAGTCGTGGAGGGTGGAGGGCCGCTGTGTTGTAATGCCACGGGGGGGCGTCGCGGCACGGGTCATGCGCATCAACCTGCCTTCTGTCCTGTCCCCCGCTCAGCCAGTGGAAAGGAGAGGTGGCGGAGGGCCTGCCCAGCTGGACGGAGCGGGAGCGAGAGCAGCTGTCCCACGAGCTCAGCGACGTGCTCATCTACCTGGTGGAGCTGGCTGAGAAGTGCCGCGTGGACCTCCCGAAGGCCGTGCTGGCCAAGATGGCCATCAACCGGTCCAAGTACCCGGCCAGCAAAGTCCACGGGCTGGCCAAGAAGTACACAGAGTACCAGGACTGAGGGGGCCCGGTGTTGTAGACAGGGCTGGGGGGGGGGGCCGTCTGGTGTTCAGGACCTGGCTGGGGGAGGGATTTGGATGCCGTGAGTCCTGGAGCCTGGTGCTCTAGACCTGTATCCTGTAGACATGTAGACCTGTGTGTTGGGCTCTGTGGGACCTGGCATACTAGACTGGGGGGGTGTTGGACACCATGGGGCCTGGTGTTGTATACTGGGGGGAGGGGATGATGCCATGGGGCCTGGAGTTGTATACTGGGTAAAGGGGGGGGGTGATGCCATGGGGCCTGGTGTTGTATACTGGGTAAGGGGGGTTGGTAGATACCATGCAGCCTGGCCTTCTAGACTTGTGGGGGAAGGGTGTTGGATGTGAAAAACTGAATTTCAGGCACACAGCAGCAGTTTATTTTAGCAGTTTAAAATGTGCAAGCAAACCAGGTTAACCGAAAACCACATCATAATTTAATTTCCATTTTTAAAGGTGGAAGTTGACTTGTGCCTGGCTTGTCACTTCACTTCTTTCATTATTAGTGACACAGTTCCTCAGAGTGCACACGTTTACTCTGCTGATAACGTTACCAGGGGCCCTGTAGTGCTCTGCTCGTCAAGTGCACCCCCAGCAGCCTCAGTCCCTCCAGGCTTTATTTTTTGCGATTTTCAGCGATTTTTATTTTCAGCACTGGAAGAGGAAAACTCTCTATGACTGTGTGGTGGCGTCTATGTTGGTCTGCGTTTCGAGTGTCTAGTTTTAACCTGAGTTGTTTTAGTCAAAGCTTTCTGGTGCCAGGAAAGTGCGAATGCTGTTTACTTTCACGCACCGTTTGCGAATCGTCCAGCCAGATCTGCTGGGCTTACTGGCCGCCTCATTTTAAAACCGCGCCGTGTGGACCTCTTGGTTAGTCCCAAGCGACAGGCGTAGCTGGGTTCTTAGCTGTGAGTCTCTCAGGGTTCAGGTATTGGTGGGCTTTCAGTCCCAGCAGTTTTCATATCGCAGAAATCGGGATTAGTTGTGACTTTGTGGAAGATGAAAGGCTTGACCATCCTAAGGTGTCGGAAAAGGGCCTGAGAGTAACTCTCCCGCTGGGTAGGCAGGCGAGTCAGAAGCCTAAGTCTGCGTGGGCAGAATACGTGGAGCTGTGGTTGGGGCACTGTGTTCGTTACTGGGAGGTTGCAGGTTCAAATCCCAGAGGGGGCACAGCTCTCGTACCTTGAGAGCAAGGAACAAAATGCCCATGTGTGTAAAGTGGGAGGTTAGGGATGTAGCCTCGGATACAAATAAGTTTACAATGGTTAATTCAATGTTGGCTCCTAGGGTGACAGTTAATTACATTCATCTTTGTACAGATCACCAATGTTTGGTGTTTCAGTGCAATTCCACAGTAAGTTCTTAAACAACTGTATTTCCTGTACAATTTCTTCTACAATGCAGTCTGGTTCATCTCGGCTCAATTGGGTGTATTTTTGTGAAGCCCCAAGACGCTCCGAAACACAGGAGGTCATAATTCAGCGCCAGTTCTCTCATCTTGTTAACTAAGACCTCTTCTCGTGTACAGGAGAAACTGGAAAATAAAGACCATCTTTTAACGGGGAGATGTTGTTTCTGTGAGTGACTGTTGGCAAAAATATTCCAGGGTGTTTAATGACAGCAATTTGGCGAATAATTAGTCACCCTCTATCTAATGACCTGAGACCTGAGAAATTATCTTGTGGGTGTTTCAGGTGACCAATAAAAAGAAAAAGTGAACTGAATATGAACTTTCTTTAATAAAGCTATAGAGGTAAAACATATATCGTAAAAGTCGGAAGCTTTTGAACAGTGTTAAAAGCTTTTCCCCTTGTAGTACCTTCTAAATGCTTGAAAGCAGCAACAGGGGTCCCAGGTTCTGTTAAAGCTTATTTATAGTTATTAAAGCAATACAGTAACTGTCCTAGACGGTGTCTCCAAAGTAGATAGTTCTGTACAGGAATCGCCGGAAAGCCTTGGGCCGTGGCTGTTGCTCTGGAGGGCGAAGAAGAGTTTGGAACTGGTGTTCCTGTCCGCTCGAGTCGGCAGGTTGGAGGTTCGAGGTTAGAGGGTGTCGGACTGCTCCCCCTGGCTCTGCTGCATCTGCTGCTGCATCTTCTGGAGCATCTCCTGCATCCGGCGCAGCTGGGGGAGAGAAGCACCTGGCGTCACCGAGAGCACTGACACGGCGTACTGCTGCAGACTGACGGGGTTAGAGCACTGACAGGGCACTGACACAGAGTACTGCTGCAGACTGACGGGGTTAGAGCACTGACAGGGCACTGACACAGAGTACTGCTGCAGCACTAACTCTCACTGACAGGGCACTGACACAGAGTACTGCTGCAGACTGACGGGGTTAGAGCACTGACAGGGCACTGACACAGAGTACTGTTGCAGACTGACGGGGTTAGAGCACTGACAGGGCACTGACACAGAGTACTGTTGCAGACTGATGGGGTTAGAGCACTGACAGGGCACTGACACAGAGTACTGCTGCAGCACTAACTCACTGACAGGGCACTGACACAGAGTACTGCTGCAGCACTAACTCTCACTGACAGGGCACTGACACAGAGTACTGCTGCAGACTGACGGGGTTAGAGCACTGACAGGGCACTGACACAGAGTACTGCTGCAGACTGACGGGGTTAGAGCACTGACAGGGCACTGACACAGAGTACTGCTGCAGCACTAACTCTCACTGACAGGGCACTGACACAGTACTGCTGCAGACTGACGGGGTTAGAGCACTGACAGGGCACTGACACAGAGTACTGCTGCAGCACTAACTCTCACTGACAGGGCACTGACACAGAGTACTGCTGCAGACTGACGGGGTTAGAGCACTGACAGGGCACTGACACAGAGTACTGCTGCAGACTGACGGGGTTAGAGCACTGACAGGGCACTGACACAGAGTACTGCTGCAGCACTAACTCTCACTGACAGGGCACTGACACAGTACTGCTGCAGACTGACGGGGTTAGAGCACTGACAGGGCACTGACACAGAGTACTGCTGCAGCACTAACTCTCACTGACAGGGCACTGACACAGAGTACTGCTGCAGACTGATGGGGTTAGAGCACTGACACAGAGTACTAACACAGAGTACTGCTGCAGACTGATGGGGTTAGAGCACTTACCCTGACTGACAGAGTACTGCTGAGCCTGCCTGACTGTCCTGACACAGCACTGCTAAGCCTGACTGACAGGGTACTGACACAGAGCACTGCTGAACCTGACTGACAGGGTACTGACACAGAGTACTGCTAGCATTTACTCTGATTGACAGAGTGTTGACAGAGTTGAGTGACAGTGTTTTTCACATCTCCTCACAGGCCCTGACTGTTTTGCCTCATTGGTCCCTGAATCACGATGTTCTTGTGATCATGAATTCCTGAGTTCTACCTCATTTGCCAAGCTGGTTTAAAATTCAATTTCTACTGCATTGGGATGAAGTGAAGTTACAATGAATGCCACTATGTGGTCTGTGGTAGAATCAACTGGAAAATGTGGAACATTAAAAAAAATTTGAAAATTGAAATCCTCCTGGCAGATTAGCACTCAAAATGCTCATGGGGAGCCATCTGGTCCTGCCAGCTCACGCTTGTGGACAGGGAATTTGTGCTATACCAGGGGGTGTCCAGCAGGGGGCAGCAAAACAGCACAAAGGGAGTTTTGATACTAATTTGTTCAGGTATGGTTAGGGACTTTTTCTCTGATAGTGTTTAAAGGATTTATGATTCTGGAAACTCATCTCTATAGAGAACTAACCAACTGGGCAGCAACCGGCTACCAGGAGGCACGGCATTGTAACTGTCACATATGCTGTGGTTTGTACTGGCCCGGTGGCTGGGGGCGGAGCAGTGGCACTGTGGCTCAGGATCTGTGCCTGTGGCTGGAAGGTTGCCAGTTCAAATCTTGGGGCCAGCAGAGGAATCCTACTCTGTTGGGCCCCTGAGCAAGGCCGTTAACCCCAGCTGCTCCAGGGGTGCTGTATAAATGGCTGACCCTGCGCTCTGACCCCCAGCTTCTCTCTCCCTGACTGTGTGTCTCGTGGAGAGCAAGCTGGGGTCTGAGAAAAGACAAATTCAAGAGATTGTATATGGCCAATAATCTGTATATGGCCAAGATCTGATTTTATGTTGGAGAAGGAGCAACAAACTTCATTCTGTTTTTTTGGGAGGCATCTGATTTTGTGGAGGAGGTTGGGGTAATCGGATCACAGACATGAATCTCGGAGCCCCCGTAGGAGCTGGGAAGTGTTAGTGGATGCAGAAGGATTCCCTGCGGATTAGGATTACCTCCTCATCTTTCTCCCGGATGAGCTTCTCCGTCTCGGACAGCGGGAGCAGAGACAGCTCGGTGATGCTCTGACGAGAGATTTTACTGTGAAGAGGAAAGACAGAGCTTAAGAAATGTGGAGTGTCTCTAGCAGTGTCTACAGTCCAGTCAGGTGTGTCAGTGTGTGAATTCAGGGGGAGTGTGAGAAGAGAGGGACAGCAGTGTCTACAGTCCAGTCAGGTGTGTCAGTATGTGAATTGAGGGGGAGTGTGAGAGGAGAGGGACATCAGTGTCTACAATCCAGTCAGGTGTGTCTCAGTGTGTGAATTCAGGGGGAGTGTGAGAGGAGAGGGACAGCAGTGTCATTAGCAGTGTCTACAGTCCAGTCAGGTGTGTGTCAGTGTGTGAATTCAGGGGGAGTGTGAGAGGAGAGGGACAGCAGTGTCATTAGCAGTGTCTACAGTCCAGTCAGGTGTGTGTCAGTGTGTGAATCCAGGGGGAGTGTGAGAGGAGAGGGACAGCAGTGTCTCTTGCAGTGTCTACAGTCCAGTCAGGTGTGTCAGTGTGTGAATTCAGGGGGAGTGTGAGAGGAGAGGGACAGCAGTGTCTACAGTCCAGTCAGGTGTGTCTCAGTGTGTGAATCCAGGGGGAGTGTGAGAGGAGAGGGACAGCAGTGTCTCTTGCAGTGTCTACAGTCCAGTCAGGTGTGTCAGTGTGTGAATTCAGGGGGAGTGTGAGAGGAGAGGGACAGCAGTGTCTACAGTCCAGTCAGGTGTGTCTCAGTGTGTGAATTCAGGGGGAGTGTGAGAGGAGAGGGACAGCAGTATCTACAGTAGAGTCAGGTATGTGTGCTGGTGAAGTCTGGGTTTGCTTGTGAAGCTTCAGAGGTGGTGGAAGCTGAGACCCTCACTTGCGGGAGCTGCGGTCTTTGGCCCCGATGCGGGTCAGGCTCTGGATGCACCGGGCCCGGTAGTTCTCGTAATGAACCTCCTGGGTGACATCTTTCAGGTCCTGCATGTGCGTCTGGATGAGCATGTTCCTGAGCTTCATGAAGTCGCAGTGCGTGGGGTTGTCAACTGGAGAGACAGACAGGTCACAGGCTAGTCAACTGGAGAGACAGACAGGTCATGTGCTTGTGAAGAGAAGAGACAGGTTATCAGAATCAGTTCCTGGAGGTCTATAGGGATTTAATTAACCTGTTTGCTCTGCTGGACAAATCTAAGTTTATATTTCCTCAGTTTATCACTTAAAACATTCCAGGTTAACTACTATTAATGGTGTATGATGCACATGGCTGGACAAAAAATATTACTTTGAACTAATTCATCAATCATTTATGATAAATTAATGAGAGCTGGGGAGGATCAAAGGTCAGCTAACGTTCACCCTCCAGGACTGGAGTTCGACATATTGCTCTGCGTTGTACGAGATGATAAAGAGAGCCGTGGAGCTGTGAGAAGCCATTTCTGAGAGGCTACAGCAGGAGGAATGAAGCATGAGCGATTAGGACAGAGTCCATCTGTAGATTGATTTGGTTGTCAAGTGAAAACCAGGATTTAGAAGTGGAGTCGAGGTCAGTTTGAAACAGTAACATTAAACTAATGTCAGAGGATTAGGTGTGTCCTTCTTCCCCTCTCTCCCTCTCTCGCCAGGCAAAGCAGGGCTGATTGATCTGTTTCACAGCTGACTAATAAAACACAATGGGTAAAACAGAATGGAGCCCTGTCAAGGCTCTGTGCATACTGGAGCACAATGTGACGGAATTAATTGTACAACCTTTCGGCAATGAGCATGCAGCAGGGCAGTTGGCAGCTGTGCTCTCAACAATCTGACCAATCAGAGGGCCACCAGCAACAGCACAATACCTAGAGTCGAATTGCACTGGCGCCCTCACCTGGTGGGAGGCTGAAATGCTTCGGCTTGAAATAAAAAAATATGGGCACATTAGGGGTCTAAACATCTGCAGATTTAACATTCCTGAATTTTCTTATAGGTGATTCTGTCTGGCCAAAAAGTCTAGGATCGGGAAATGAATCTAACAAGTGGGGGAGCCTCTCCCTGCCCCCTGCTACTCAGCACTCGCATCTTCGCCTGGTCCAGGTTCTGTACTGTAACTAACGCTCCAGGTTCTGGGTCAGCAGTGCGGGGAATGACAGGCTGGAGATGAATTTACTGGCTCTCTGACTGGATTATGACTGTTTCATCAGTGCAGGCATCCGCTGGGTACAGAGGAGGGATTCATGTTGTTTTAGTTGATGGCTTTAAGTTTGTGATAACTGTTCTTTTAGTTGATCAATGTTATTTTAATTCACATCAAGCCAATGCTTTAGAATTTGAATTTTTATGTAAGGGAGAGTTACATATGTGTTTTACCATACATACTGTCTACTGTGGGACATTATGCGATGGAAGGGGCTGGTATTATGTGAATTTGGCGAATGTTGAGATGCTGCTGTAATATTAAAAAGCTTTAGCAAGAGTGTCTTGGAGTGACGGTCTCTTCCCCCTCCTGCACTTACTCTCCACCACGCCCCAGGGGTACACCCGTCCTCTCGTGGGCCGCTCCTTGCTGTCGTTCAGGAGGGTGGTGCTGCCGATCACCGCGAACGGAATGCTCTCCTAGTCCCGGGAAGGGGAAAAAAGAACAGGAGCTTATCTCACCCGCGAGAGCAAACGCTTCCCAGTTTGTCCTGGGACTTCCCTCCCCTTCCAGCCCATTCCACTTTTCCAGGTGCTGGGCTGGGAAAGAAGCAGCAGAGCACTGGGGGGCCTGAACGAGGGTGGGGGTATGAGTGTGGAGGAACAAAGCTGCGCTTACACCCTGCCGCCACAAGCACGGGTGGCGCTGTAGGCTATGGGGAGGCAGGAGAGAGTAAACTGCGTGTGATCAACATGTTCTTCCAAAGAGCAGTGTCCGACAGTCTTGTCACCCCAGCTTCTAGGTTATACTGCTCCTCTTTCACGCTTTGTCTTTGTTGTCAGGCTCTGATACGTTCCCATATTATTTAAGGGCTCTTCACCTCCATCACAATGCTCAGCATTGAGTTTCCAACTGGAGCTTCGTTTTTTCAAAATCTCCCGCCTGCGGTCTGCCTATCGTCTGCCACACCTCTGCCTTCCTGACCTTCGCTTTGTTTTGACCACGATATTGGATTCAGCATATTAGCTAAGTACTTTGGCTTTTCTAACACCTGGGTTAGATTCCTGATCAACTACTGCATAGGGTCAACTTATATCTTGGTTGCCAGTCGTAACGCCAGCCTGGGCTCTTACAGCCCCAGTGGCTGCAGGCTTCCTTCCCAGCAGAGCTGGCGATCTGCTACCTGGGCCTTTGAAATGAATTTTTTTCCCGCACCTAAATCGGCACACTTGACTTGCAGAAGCCGCCCAGCCGGGGGGTCCGGATGGGCGGACGGGGGGGGGGGGAAAGGGGGAGACCTTATTTGACGTGAAAGGCTTTCCTGTGTGCGCCCCGAGCTCGGCGCACTCACCTTCAGCGCCAGGTCCTGCTGCTTGAACTCCTCGTCCTCGTCGGAGTCGCAGTCGGGGAACTGGTAGATGTTGATGCCGAACTCCTCGATTTCGTCTCGCACCTGCGGGAGGGCGTGAAGAGACAGTGACGCGGAGCCCAGCCTGGACTCGACGAGCACCTCCTCCCCCTCCCCCAGAGGGCAGGGGCAGGCTTGGGGGAACACGCCAGCCCAGGCCACAACACGGCCTGCGGTTTGCGTGTGCGTGTCGGCCCGGACTGCTCGCACATGGCATCTCTCAGCAGCAAGACTGCAGCACTGGCAGAAACGCCAAACCAGTCACAGAGGCAGGCCGCAGCCCCAGAGCCTCCCTGGTGGAACTGGTGGAAGTTCCAGAAAGAAAGAAGAGGGAGAGAGAGAGGGGCGAGTACACACTGAGTGCACACTACACGAGGCCGTCTTGGGGAGTTCTGTCAGTCTCTCTCACCCTCTGTTTCATGGTCTTGACCTCTGCAGGGGTGAGGGTGTCGGCCTTAGCGATGACCGGGACGATGTTCACCTTCTCGTGAATCGCCTTCATGAACTCCACGTCCAGAGGACGCAGGCTGCGGGAGAGAAAGATAGGAGGACCGTAGAGAGAGGGAGAGGTCACCGCACACACGGGGATGGCACTAAACTGCATTATCACCGAGTCTCAGAGAGGGAGGAGGGTTCTGTCAAATTGACAGGACTCAGTCATTATCCATCCGTTTTCTAACCGCTTTCTCCAGTACAGCGTTGCGGGGGAGCCAGAGTCTATCCCAGCGAGCAACAGGGGATAAGGTCTGATACACCCTGGACAGGACGTCTGTCCATCACAGGGCAGATAGACACAGACTCATACCATGGCCAGTCTTGCCATGAGCCAATTAACCTATTCACATGTGTTTGAACTGTTGGAGGAAACTAGAGCATGGTGTGAACAAACCCATGCAAGCACAGGGGCAAACATGCAAACTCCACACAGAGAGAGCCCCAGATCCAGAATTGAACCCGGGGCCCCAGCGCCTAGAGGCAGCAACGCTCGCCACTGCGCCACCATCATTCATTTGATCCAATATGTTAATCTGTGTGCTGATCTGTGCCAGAGCGCAGTACCCACCCGTGCCCATAGGGGGAGACGAAGTAGAGGACGCAGTGCACGCGGTTGTCCTGGATGTTCTTGCGGTTCAGCCCGCTCTCGTCGCGGAAGTACTGCTCGAACTGCTGGTCGATGTACTGGGCGATGGACTTCCAGCTGGGGAGCAGACGGGGAGGCAGGGGCTGGTTATGTGGGGGCAGGGGCGGTTCATGGGGGACGGGCGGCGGACAGGACAGTCGGACGATCTGACACAAGAAGGTGACTGTGACCTCCCAGTCACTATGGCAACCTCAGCCACAGTATGGCAAGTGTGCTGTCGTGTCATTAGTGAGCGCTGTGTGCTGTCGTGTCATTAATAATAATAAACTTTCTTTTATATAGCGCCTTTAAAGGTGGCTTCTCAGAGCGCTTTACAGAATGACGACAACAATAAATAAAGAGAATACACAAGATAAAACACAATTATAATATACAGAGGAGACTGTTGGTGGTGGTACTAAGAAAAGTGGAAGCAGAGGGGTAAAGAATGGAACCAGTTCAGTAATGGCTTTTCTGAAGAAGAGGGTTTTGAGTCTGGATTTGAAGGAGTTTAGAGAAGGTGACTCTCTGATATCCTTGGGGAGAGAGTTCCAGAGCTTGGGGGCATAACAGGAGAAGGGCCTGTCACCCATACAATGTAGACGGGCTTGGGGGACATTAAGGAGAGCAGAATTAGAAGAGCGAAGGTTGCGAGGTGGGGAGTAGGGCGATAATAGTTCAGAGGTGCCAAGCCATGCAGAGCCTTATAGGTGAGCATGAGGATTTTAAAGTCCACATGGAATTTGACCGGAAGCCAGTGCAAGGACTCCAGGATAGGAGTAATGTGATCATTTGCACTAGACCTGGTCAGGATTCTGGCTGCTGGATTTTGGACATACTGCAGTTTGTTCAGAGTAGATTTAGATACCCCAGCGAGTAGAGCATTACAGTAGTCAATTCAAGAGAACACAAATGTGTTGATCAGCTTTTCAGCCACACTTAATGATAGCATAGGACGTAGTCTAGCGATATTTCTGAGGTGAAAAAAATATGTTTTGACAGTATGCTGCACATGTGGGAGGAATGTTAAGCCAGAATCGAATATCAGCCCAAGGTTTTTCAATTTAGATTGAAGCTCAAGTACAGAACCATCTACAGACAGGGTTACAGGACTGGCTTAATGAAGTAGATGGGGAGTACCAATAAGCGTGACTTCAGTCTTGTCGCAGTTAAGATGAAGGAAGTTTTGACTCATCCAAATTTTTTTGGGATATTTTTATAGTGTCATTAGTGAGCCCTGTGTGCAGGCATGTTATTAGTGACTGCCGTGTGCAGTTGTGTCATTAGTGAGCGCTGTGTGCTGTTGTGTCATGAGTGTAATGTCTCAACAGACTGACCACTCGGTGTTGTCCACTGCATCTCCAAATCCTGGAGTGTCCACCACAGTCAGCTTCACTTTCACCCCTCTCTCCTCGATGTCCACAGCATTCTTTGTGATCTCTAAAGTCTGCTTAATGCGCTCTGAAATGTATAGAGACAGTCATGCTCATTGGATTCTGATGTCAATTCACTGCGTGTTTGCACAGTACGCTGAATGGCTCTCCCTGCACTCCAGTCTGCAGGACAGTGTTGGTATCTCACTCACACTGGAGTCCCTAGATTAGCCATGATAGTGTACTGCAAAACGCACCTCACCCATAAATTCAAATTTGCACATTATAATTATCAATATCAATAATCCTGCAGAGCACCTGTTGGCATTGCTATAATTATACCACAAAACATGACTACACGCTAATACAACTGTATAAATAGATTGTCTGCAGTTGCTCTTATCTGTGTCCAAATCCTTTCGGAGCTTATACAGTATACTGTATACTGTACCCATCAAAATAATATTACGCTGACATATTCAACTGGCAGGACACAGGAATGATTGAACGGGGCTTTGTTGTTTTCCAAACCTTTGGGTTCGGGAAGGCAGTTCCGAGCGCTGTGAGAATATCACAGTGTCTGCAGCATGAGTGCTGTCAGATAACGACATCACGCCGTGCCCTCTTGCTGTCAGAGGCAGAAACACATTTGATCCGGTGTTACAGCTGAGCTGCACTCCCACTTCCTCTGCTATTTGGCAGCTGAGATGGACAAACATGCGACTGTATCGGAAAGACTCCAGCAAGTCTGTACCAGTGAGTCCAGCGGCTCAGCTTCGCCACTGCATGGCTGGACTTACCTTCAGCCTGAAGAATCGTCCTTTCTTTGTATAGGTCAGTGAGGAAGAGGCTGTCAATCAGAGTGGATTTACCCAGGCCTGACTCCCCTGATGGAAGAGAGAGAGGGTTTATCACTAAGACTCTGACTGAGTGAATGATTAACACTGCACTGAGAGAGAGGGGTTAATACAGACACACTGACTGACTGGACACTCCAGTACATTAACACTGCACTGAGAGAGAGGGGTTAATACAGACACACTGACTGATTGGACACTCCAGTACATTAACACTGCACTGAGAGAGAGGGGTTCATACAGACACACTGACTGACTGGACACTCTAGTCCATTAACACTGCACAGAGAGGGGGGTTAATACAGACACACTGACTGACTGGACACTACAGTACATTAACACTGCACTGAGAGAGACTGAGGTCTGTGTCTCACCTGCCACCATCAGGGTGAAGTCAAAGCCCTTCTTCACTGACTTACGGTGGACCTGGTTGGGAAGGGTGGCAAAGCCCACATACTCCTTGTCCTGGGGAGAGAGACCAGCGGTCAGTATGAGCAGCTGGATGATTCCTTTCAGGTTTCTAACTATGGGAGGGAGGGGACTGTCAATTTTCTGAAGCTGTCGTAGTTGTATTAGATAATGAAGAGTTCCAGCCTGGCCGGGCAGGGTCACATCGTCTGGTGGGAAAAGGACTCTCAGGATGACAGGAATAGTGTTTGGATTTATTGCCTGCAGAGGCCACCAACTGGCTCTCACCCTCAAGAATTCACCTGGAGAGATTAATGCCCAGCAGAATTGTCCATCCATCCATTTTCTTTTTGTTTATTCCAGTTCAAGGGCCCAAGGGGAACCGGAGCCTATCCCAGCATGCAATGGGCACAGGGCAGGGTACACCCTGGACAGGACACCAGTCCATCACAGGAGACACACAGACACACACACACTCTCACATCAAAGCCAGCTTTCCTGGTAGCCAAATCTTCCACCTGTATGTTTCTGGGCTGTGGGAGGAAACCCATGCAAGTTCAAATGCAATTTCTACTCTGAGAGCATCCAGGAACTCCCCCCAGGGTCCCAGAGCTATGAGATGCCAATGCTAATCAATGCACCTCTGTGCCCACAGTAGAATTATCTTCAAACTTCAATATTTTTAATGTGTTGGAGCCACTCCAGAAAACAACTACGGAACACAGGCAGTTTCCTGCAGCTGGTACCCAAGCAAAGTGCTGTTTCTCAGGGTGGATAAGACTTTCAGATTCAATGCCCAGCTTCCTTCGCCTTGGATCTCGGGCCAGTTTCTCTCCTTCTTTATTCAATCATGTTGACTGCAGAGCTCGGGTTAACTCCCCTCACGGCTCTGCTCTTCCTGAAAGCCTTCAGTTGGCTCACACGCACTCTTGGCTGCCACCATCACACACACACACAAACGCGCACACGCACAGCACAGCACAGCACAGCACAGCATAAGTCTGCATCTTAGCTCACGCTTCCCCTCTCTGACACTGACAACGCCAGCCGCCCTGTAGCCGGGCTCATCGGTTGCTCCCAAGCCGTTATCATCAGAGCACTGTTCCTTCCAGATCAGGGTCGGCACGGTCTGGAGCCGCCCCCGGAAGCCGTGGGTACAGGCCAGCCCGGTCGGTTGGCCGTACTCCGGTCTGAATTGATCTGTGAGACAGCCGAGCCCAGCCCTTAACGTTTCTTTCCTTGAAGACGGGCGCGGAAAAAGAGCTGAGCTCTGTCTTTTCTTCCGCTAGTTGGTTGTCGGCTCACGTCGACTGTACTGTTATCTGCTAAGCGGCTCACTGTGCTTGGAGAGGCCTGCTCTGTTGTCCTGCAAGCCCCCTATATTTCAAGTGAGTCTTATGCCACCCAGCTCGACAACACAGTGCAAAATTCTTTAAATGACATCATAACAATTCAATCTATTTTATCTGGGCTATACTGTTTGCGCGGTAGAATTCTGGAACAAACTTTGCAGTTTTTTTTTTTCTGTTTTTGGAAGTTACATCCTGATGTAGCTGGAAGGCGAAAATATTCATCACAGACGTGTGTCCTGTTTTTACAAATGTTGCCAAAATGCTTCTGAAAGACAGTTAATATCTGACAAAGGATGGAACAGCTGTAATGTGATAATAGACTGAATTCACCCCCCTAAACAGGTTGAACAGTTTGTACTTCTCAGTCAGTTACTGTACCAACTTTAGTTCCTACTAAATATTCATCCATCCAGCCATTTTCTAACCTCTCTATCCAATACAGGGTCACAGGGGAGCCGGAGTCTATCCCAGCAAGCAACGGGTGCAAGGCAGGCTACACCTTGGATGGGACACCAGTCCATCACAAGGCGGACAGACACACAGACTAGGGCAAATCTTCCCAGAAGCCAATTCACCTACCAGCATGTGTTTAGACTATAGGAGGACACCAGAACATCTGGAGGAAACGCACAGAGAACGTACAAACTCCACAGAGATTGCACTGTAGTGTAGAGCGAATCTGAGCCTGAGCTGCTGCAGTTGAAGGCTGAGAGGTAACCAGCAACCAGTGAAACCAGCAACGACTCTCACAGCAACCAGTGAAACAGAATAATTAGCTCTTTTCTTAAACACAGAAGAGCGATAGACATTTCTCAGCAGCGGAGTGACGCTCACACTCCTGAAGGCCACTGGCCGGTCTGTCTGGGGCCAGCGTGTGTAGGCCTGCCTGTGCTCTGCAGCCTGCCCTGCGGCGCCTCACTGCGCAGCTGCACGGCCAGCCTGCTGCTGTCAGAGCAAGCCAGGAAGCTGAGGGCTGCAGCGGATGTGAGTCAGACTTGTACGGTTCAAACAGCTGCTGAGGAGTGAGCAGAGCGACCTGCGATCTAACGGCCCTGCAGCAGGCCTACATAAAGGAGGAAAGCCGAGGGACCAGTTCTGGCCATGGGGGAACACTCAGCCCAAGCACCGTGTTCTAGAGTCACACTGCCAGTGGGAATCACACCCATCCAGCTGGGCACACTGTTCTAGAGTCACACTGCCAGTGGGAATCACACTCATCCAGCTGGGCACACTGTTCTAGAGTCACACAGCCAGTGGGAATCACACCCATCCAGCTGGGCACACTGTTCTAGAGTCACACTGCCAGTGGGAATCACACTCAACCAGCTGGGCACACTGTTCTAGAGTCACACAGCCAGTGGGAATCACACCCATCCAGCTGGGCACACTGTTCTAGAGTCACACTGCCAGTGGGAATCACACTCATCCAGCTGGGCACACTGTTCTAGAGTCACACAGCCAGTGGGAATCACACCCATCCAGCTGGGCACACTGTTCTAGAGTCACACAGTCATGCAATGACACTTTTTCAGTTGTGGTTTGAAGAACACGAAAACTCCTTTATAAAGTACAAAAAGTCAATGCATACCTCTGTCGAAGATGCTGTCATTTCCTCACTGTATAAGGCTCGTAACTTTTCAGCTCTCTGTATCATAATCCTAATACTGGTGCAGTCCTATAATATTGACAGTATCCATCCATGCAGATTTATCCAGTACAGAAATGCAGGGGAGCCAGAGTCTATCCCATCAAACAACTGGCACAAGGCAGGATACACCCTGGATGGGATGCCAGCTCATCACACGGCAGACACACAAACAGATGCACAGCAGGGCCAGTTCTCCCAGAGGTCAATAAACCCACCAGTATGTCTTTGGACTGTGGTAGGCAACCCATGCGAACATGGGGAGAACATGCAGACTCCTTGAAGATAGTGCCCCAGGTGTGTTATTGAACCCAGGGCCCCAGTGCTGCAAGGTGTACCACCAAATGGTAGTATTTTGTTTCTAATTCCTAACAATTGTCCTGTCCTGTACACTGTACTCTACAGTGTCGAACATCCATTAAATCTGATTCCCGATGCTGTTCTAGTCTTATATTGTACTTTATTTACAGTACATGATTTCTGATTGTTAATCCTGCTCCAGTCCATCACTCCACAATACCGACAGTACATGATTTCTGATTGTTAATCCTGCTCCAGTCCATCACTCCACAATACCGACAGTACATGATTTCTGATTGTTAATCCTGCCCGTCCATCACTCCACAATACCGACAGTACATGATTTCTGATACCCAATACGATCTTGCACTGATTGTCTCCCCCCACACCACAAGTCAGCCCAGTACATTCGCAAGCCAGCTCTAAATTACACATGCACACATGTACTTTCAATATCAACCCCACATTATGGATCCATAACATCCTCAATACAACACTGGCTCGCTGTGCCCCAACCTTGAGCACCAGGCTCTGAGCTGCACAGGGGAGCACACTCCTCTTGAGCCTTCTGCACCAGGAATCACGATCACGGGAACCGGATCGCACAGAGACAGACGCAGTCACGGAACAACGCCAACCCTCCAGACCTCGGACGAGGAAGAAAGTGCAGGATTGTGATCTGAGTGTGAACAGAGGGAGGCGCCAGCTGTGTGGGACGTCTGCAGGGGGAGTCTGTGACGTTCAAGAGCCTCTGGCAGGCTCCCCTCTGTACTGTGCTATATATGTTGAAGCTAAATGTGAACTTTAAATATACGCTGGTCCTAAATATATACTGAAAGAAGCTTCTCTAAACACGACACATCTGGTAGTGGAGAGAGATGCTTTGAAGCACACAGGCCGCGTGCAGCGCAGACAGGGAGAGATGATTGCATGTCTCTGCTCTCTCTGCTCTCCAGAGTGGCCTGATCTTAGAGATGACACTTCTTTCCACCGAACGGCAGTGGGACGTCTTGACCCCCTGCTGAGAAAGCTTGGCTTTCTTTTTGATTTGTGCGTTGCTGCATAATGGCTTCCAAATCTCTTCATAACTGCTGCTCAAGACGTTATAATCATGATATACGGTGCTTATAACATGTGCAAATGACACAAGGTGTCTTAAAAGTCGTGACATTTGTATTAGCATTGCATCGTACAAGCGTTATAAGCAGTTAAGAAGCGGTTATGAAGCCATTTTGCAGCAAGGCTCAAACAAAGCGTTCCCCAAAGGTTTCTTCTTGTTTCAGCACATTATGTGTGCAGTATCGACCTGATCCAGCGATGCCCTAGCAACACACTCAGACATCAACCCTGGCCTCTGCAGGGACTGAAAACCTGTTCCTCTTTAGTTCAGAAACAGGTGTTCTGCATTCCTGCTACCTCTGTTGCTGCGCAGAGATGATCAGCTTTTTCTTCCCCTTTACAGAGCAAATGTAGAAGATATCAACCCACAGACTGTTGACTACGTGTCTAAAAGAGGACTTTTATTTTGTTATCTGTTTGTCATCTCTGAACTTTAAAAAATGTTCAAAGAGCCCAGGTCATGCCTTTGTTGTAGTTTTTCACTTCTTATATTGTTGAAGGAGTAGGGGTCACTTCCAGGACCACTACCTTTCCTCAAGGTCATCATCTCCATCACACTCCCCACAAGCCCACCTGAGTGGAGTCAGTCCCAGAGCCTGAAGCTCAGACCTGGATTTCACCGGCATGAGGAAAACAAACTGCAAAAGTCAGCGCCTTACCATCTTCTTGCAGAGAATGCGTAGCTCAGAACCGCGACTGTGCGTCTCTTCCTGATGTCTGTTGCAATAAAAGGTGTGTTTTTCTGAAGCTTCTCTCTCTGTATGACTAAACACAGGCGCACACACAAACACACCATCCGATAAGCGACTTCCTGTCTCTGCAGTGGAAACTCAAGAAAAAGCAGGAAGTGAGACCAGAAGCAAAACCACAAACTAACCTGTTCTCGCATTGGCTGGGGAGACTTTCAGGGGCTTCTATGTGCCTTTATGAAACTTATCTGTGGTGAACTGTCTCAATGATGTGTATGGAGAGACTTTACTCTGGTTTATTACTGTAGAAGTAGTGACTAGCCACTGACAATTTGTCTGCAGTGCAGTCAGAAATCAAAGTGCTGATTATAAGAGGAGAGGGACAGCAGTGTCTCTATCAGTGTCTACAGTCCAGTCAGGTGTGTCAGTGTGTGAATTCAGGGGGAAAGTTTGAGGAGAGGGACTGTAGGGTCTCTAGCAGTGTCTTCAGTCCAGTCAGGTGTGTCAGTGTGTGAATTCAGGGAGAGTATGAGAGGAGAGGGACAGCAGTGTCTTATTCCTCATCCATCCTTAGCTACTCAGCCCAATACTTGAAGCCTATACTTTGGCCTCCTTCAACACATGAGGTCCTGGGAGCAATCACTGTGGACTACGAGCTGAGTGAGCTCCATGCAGTTGTTGTTTCCTGTTATTCTAACCAAACCATTCCATTACTGTAACCTAACACAATCACCCACTGGCCTAATCCTTCATCCCTGATTGCAGAAATCCGAAGGCTTCCTCAGACGAGGGCCGCAGACCGGAGTTACAGTATGTGTTGTTTTGCAGTTGGAGTTTAAAGAGCGCAGGAGTGACTTGGTGTCGTTTGGCGTCCAATCGCTCACAATCCGCACAATCGTTGACCTCACCCTGATCACAGCGTGCGCTGATCACAAATCAATATGTCAACGTCATCGCACCGTGTGAAAGGTTCTCGTGGGAAACAGCACAGGTGAGTGGTGAGAAACATCAGCGAAGTGTTTGTGTCAGCGCTGACCAATCCCGTTCTGTGTGTGTGTGTGCCCACTGTGCAGTCCGAGCTCTAGGTCGAGGTCACCTCTCTCTCAACCTCCTCAGGAGGGGATGTTGGAGGAACAGCCTGTACTTTTTCATTGTTTTTTTGCCATTTCCAAAGAGAGCTGTTTGCTTTAAAAGGGCCTCACCCCCTGAAGTCCCTCCAGTCAGAGAGGAGACGCACCGACAGGTAAGCTGCAATTTCCATGGTCTTCTCTCTCCCGGTCTTTCACTGTCAGTCTCCTCCTGTGTTCTTCTCGTCCCGACAGCGCTTGTTTCTTTAAAAGTGTTCTGTTTCCTTCCCATGCACCAACCGAAAAGTGAGGAAAAACAAACCCCTGGTACTGCAAACTGCAAAATGCTCCGACTATCTCCATGCTGTCTTGAATAGGTGCCCTACTGAACGGCATCAGCTTCAGTCTCATTCATGCTGCAAACATGGAGCGGTGTCACTGAAGTCAGAAAGGAGATGTTCTCTTTAGGCAGGACGGTGGTGCAGTCGTGAGCATTCCCCCCTCATGGTGCTGGAGCTCTGGGTTCACTTCCTGGGGTGCTACCTGTGTGGAGTTTGTACGTTCTGCCCAAGTTTACGTGGGTTTCCTCCCACAGTCCAAAGACAGGCAGGATAATTGGTTTCTGTAAAAACTGGCCCTGGTGTGACTGTGTGTGACTGTGTGTGTCTATTTGCCTTGTGATGGACTGGTGTCCCATCCCGGGTGTGCCCTGCCTTGTTCCCATTACTTTCTGGGATAGACTCCAACCTGTGTAGTGGATGCAGCTGTTAGCAAATGTGTGGGTGTCTGGATGCTCTCTCTATTGCAGTACTGTGTGCGTGTATATGGAATATACGAATAACAGTATATTATTCAGTGTCAGTACCAGTGTCCATGGGCTCCAACACAGGACCAAGGAGGACAGAAAGGTTGCCCTTATTTCAAAACAACTGTGCTGTTTGTTCAACACCAACAGCTAGCCCTGCGCTGGTTTGTACTATGATTCCAGTATCTTGGGATCAGTAGTCGAGGTGATTACAAAACAATCCTTTAGAATCAGTAACAGTTTGTCTGTCCTGACACGTCAGCGCAGTCTGGTCACTCTGAGCCCACTGCAATTCAGTGGACTAACTGGGAATATCCTGTGTCAGTATACAGCTCTGCACGCTGGGTCAGTGCCAACTTCAATAAACATGGCCTGTTTTTCAAAAAGGGTAGGGGGGTAACACTGGTGTCCTGGCCAAATTTCCCCCCTGTCCTTTACCAGTTATGGCCTCCTAATAACCCCCCTCTCTGAACTGGCTTCATCACTCTGCTCTCCTCCCCACTGAGAGCTGGTGTGTGTGAGCAGACTGGAGCATCATCCAGGTGGGGCTGCACACTGGTGCTGGTGGAGGGGAGACCCCACTACCTGTGAAGCGCTACACAAGTGTAAACAATTATTATTATTATTAATTACTAACCCTAACAGTGTTTGTTAGCGATGCCCTTTGCTGCCCTCTAGAGAACACTAAAGTACAGGACTGAGTGCAGTTCTAGCTGCAGTAGCAGCTTCTTACTAAAATATTATTGTTACTAAGTAATGATTTAAGTGCCTGTCTCTGTGAGATGTATTGTAATATTCCCCGTAAGATTGTATTCTAGCCATAATACAATAGATCTACATCTCCTGTTCTAATTGTGATGAAAGGCGTCACCAGTATTACACCTACTCACACACACAGGGCCTGGAGTCTGTGATGAAGTGTTCTGAGAAACATATTGAGATCAACACTCAAAGGAGGGAAGTGCACTGTACATTGAAGTAAACATGGCATGACTCTTGATAAGTGTGTTCCGTCCCATCTGGGTGTCACCCGAGTATTTGTTCTGCTGTTTATTGTGAGGCGACTCCACGCTGGTGGTTGTGAGAGGGCAGAGTGGATTTAGGGGTACAGGGGTTCAATGTGGTGTTATTTTATGTAGTTAAATGTAAAGTGTATGTAAAGTGTATGTAATCTTAGGAAAACCAGGGTCGTTTTCGGCACTGTGGAGTCACACCTACACCAACTTACAAGCCTTCAGCTGGACATTAAATTATTATGAGTATTCAGCTATATATACAGTATGATAAAGTAGCATATATATTAGTTTGGACCCACATATTGGCTTACTTGTATGAATAATTCAAAAACTTTAAATAAGTGACACATTAGTATAGTGGTGAGCACTGGTGCCTTGCAGCACTGGGGCCCTGGGTTCAGCTCCAGGGGTGCTGTCTGTGTGGAGTTTGCATGTTCTCATGGGCCCATTCTGGGTGCTCTCTGCCTTGCACCTGCTTGTTGCTGGGATAGGTTATGCTTCACCTGTAAGCCTGAAAAGGAATTAGTGGCCCCTTCAGTTCCTGCTAGAACATCACCTTTAATCCTGAGTGCTGTACTATGAACAGGGTCTAACCTTGCATTCTCCTTGAACTTCATTCTTTGTTCTAGGAGCAAACAGAAAAACAGCTGTATCCACCATTGAGAGAAAGATGAGAGGATTAACCTGCATTCTGGTTCTCCTGCTGACTCTGGGCTTTGGTAAATTTACATTTCACCTCCCTTTGTCCACTCTGCGATCGTCAGCGTGTCTGTGACTACCGGCCAGAACTCCAAAACTCCACGCCAAACTGTCATGGGGCAGGTGGAGTGATGTCTTTCCCCTCACAAAAAGGCAATAGTGAGATGTATTTAAAGCCATACCCTTGCTTAGGAAGTGAATCGTCTTTTTTTTTCAAAAAAGCCTTCCCAAGTACTGCCCGCCTGTTGATTGTTCTGACGTGTTTGCTATTGCGGTCCATTTTACTGAAGCAGTGTTCCGTTAAGCAAGTACGGTTCAATCAAACTTCCCAGCCATGTTGTTGAAGCTGATATCCTGGCTTCTTTCAAGAAACAGCTGGATGAGATCCTCCAATCAGGACAGGAGGCTCTACTTTACACACAGGGTGGTGGGAGTGTGGAACTAGCTGCCCAGAAATGTTGTTGAAACCAATGCGCTGGCTTCTTTCAAGAAACAGCTGGATGAGATCTGGGATCATCCAACCATTTTCTCATCGCTTCATCCAATGCAGGGTTGTGGGGGAGCTGGGGCCTATCCCAGCACGCAACAGGCGCAAGGCAGGGTTCACCCCGGACCGGACACCAGTCCGTCACAGGACAGACAGACACAAACACACACACACACACACACACACACACACCAGGGCCAGTTTTCCCAGAAGCCAATTAACCTACAAGCATATCTGTGGCAGTAGGAGGAAACTGGAGCAAACCCAGAGAGAACACGCAAACTCCACCCAAATAGCACCCCAGGTCCAAATTGAACCCAAGGCCCGAGCACTGCGAGGTAGCAATACTGACCACTGTGCTACGACATTTCCCCCCGGAAGAACTCGATCGAGGTTAATTACAGCTAGGTTCCACCTGTCCCTCAACCCCCAGTTTCCGCGAGCAGTCAGCGACAATGGGAGCCAAGGTCATTCAGAAAAGCAGACGTGCACCCATGCCGAGAGAGGCTGTGGGTGCTTCTTTCATGCTTGCCTGGCCTCTTTCATGTCGCCGAGTTGCTTCAAGAAACCGAACTCTGCTTGTGAGTAGATCTCCCCCTACTGGCTAAAATATCACACGGGACAGATCACCGAAGAGACGAACTAGTAGAAAGATGTTGTGCAAGGTGGTGCTGTCACCCTCACCCATTATTTCTGCCGCAACAACGCGGGCACTGAAACCAAAGGAAAAAAATGCACTGGATGCAATCTTGAAACGTTTCATCTGCCTGCCGGTCCTTTTAGTTGACCTCTGGCTCGTCAGGAGGTTTGTGGAGGAGGGCAGAATTGCAAGGCGCGCACCTCACCCTGGGAGCCACCCCAGACGTGTGTTCTCTTGATGGAGTAGTAGTGCACACGGGCAACAGACACACGCCCGCTCACTGCTCTGAATGGGGATCTTCACTCGTTCTTTGCAGGACAGGCTCTGAAGTGCAACCTCTGCATCGCCAACAGACCCGGCGGTGCCTGCACCCCCACCGTGGAGACATGTGGTCGTGACCAGAACTACTGTGTCCGTGCCATCTTCATCGCCTCCCCCTGTAAGTCCACTGTCAACAGCACTGCTGTGTCTGCATGGTCTTCATCACCTTCCCCTGTAAGTCCACTGTCAACAGCACTGCTGTGTCTGCATGGTCTTCATCACCTTTCCCTGTAAGTCCACTGTCAACAGCACTGCTGTGTCTGCATGGTCTTCATCACCTTTCCCTGTAAGTCCACTGTCAACAGCACTGCTGTGTCTGCATGGTCTTCATCACCTTTCCCTGTAAGACCACTGTCAACAGCACTGCTGTGTCTGCATGTTCTTCATCGCCTCCCCCTGTAAGTCCACTGTCAACAGCACTGCTGTGTCTGCATGGTCTTCATCGCCTTCCCCTGTAAGTCCACTGTCAACAGCACTGCTGTGTCTGCATGGTCTTCATCACCTTTCCCTGTAAGTCCACTGTCAACAGCACTGCTGTGTCTGCATGTTCTTCATCACCTTCCCCTGTAAGTCCACTGTCAACAGCACTGCTGTGTCTGCATGTTCTTCATCACCTTTCCCTGTAAGACCACTGTCAACAGCACTGCTGTGTCTGCATGTTCTTCATCACCTTTCCCTGTAAGACCACTGTCACCAGCACTGCTGTGTCTGCATGTTCTTCATCACCTTCCCCTGTAAGACCACTGTCAACAGCACTGCTGTGTCTGCATGGTCTTCATCACCTTCCCCTGTAAGACCACTGTCAACAGCACTGCTGTGTCTGCATGTTCTTCATCACCTTCCCCTGTAAGACCACTGTCAACAGCACTGCTGTGTCAGCATGTTCTTCATCACCTTCCCCTGTAAGACCACTGTCAACAGCACTGCTGTGTCTGCATGTTCTTCATCACCTTCCCCTGTAAGACCACTGTCAACAGCACTGCTGTGTCTGCATGTTCTTCATCACCTTCCCCTGTAAGACCACTGTCAACAGCACTGCTGTGTCTGCATGGTCTTCATCACCTTCCCCTGTAAGACCACTGTCAACAGCACTGCTGTGTCTGCATGGTCTTCATCACCTTCCCCTGTAAGACCACTGTCAACAGCACTGCTGTGTCTGCATGTTCTTCATCACCTTTCCCTGTAAGACCACTGCCAACAGCACTGCTGTGTCAGCATGGTCTTCATCACCTTTCCCTGTAAGACCACTGCCAACAGCACTGCTGTGTCAGCATGGTCTTCATCACCTTCCCCTGTAAGCAAGAACCATTTCTGTTTGTTAGGCTCTGACGTTTAATGAAAACGTCCTGAGCACAGACCTTGCACGTTCTGGTTTTCCCAAGTGAAACAACAGCTGCAGCCGCTTCATGTGTGTGTGGAATTTAAAGCGCACCTGCTGCGTGAGCACAGACACTGACTCTCACGGATACAGGGAAGCCTCGACGTGCAACCTCCTCGTGCAAGCTAGTCACCACTCCTGTGCAGCCCAATCGTGAAAAACGAGGCTCAGTTCTAGCCCTTTGAATGACATGAAACAATGATGGCTTGAGAAAACGCCCTCAGATCCCCCCCCAAACTCCACCTCCTGTCTCTGTCTTGCAGATGGGTATTTCCGCCGATGCATCAAAGGAACGGATTGCTTCAGCCTGCAGTCCTCCCGCTACTTCAAAGCCACGTGCTGCAAAAGGGACCTCTGTAACTGAGGGGGCAGAGCAGGGATCCTGTTCCACTAGCAGTGGAGTTTCTGTCTCTCCCCTGTTTCTTACAGATCTCCACTTGTCCTAGTGTCCTCTCATCATCCCGGCCCTAACGCCACCTTTGCTGTGTGGATATTTGTGTGGGAGAACGGCCTGGGTGTTGGGCCTGGTCTTATTCCAGGCCCGGCAGAGGGTTTTTCTTGATGCCCGAGTCCTCGATTTGTCTTGGCTTGTGTAAGGAGCACGTAGTCGGGACATCCAAAAATACACGAGGCCGGAGACAGCAGCGAGATGGATTTTCTTCTTGTATTCACGGTAGTTGTATACCCAAACTCAAGGCAAGCATCAGAGGTTAAATACACTTCATTTGAGGATCAAATGTTAAACCAATAGGAGTGATCATTAATGGTGATCTCAGTAGGAACGGTCGGAGTAAAGTGAGGTCGAATCGTTCAGTCTCTTCTGCCCCTTCACCTGGAACTACACCGTCGAAGGTGTATCTCTCATTAGATCCACCCTGCATCAGACCCCTAGACCATCTCCCTGCTGCCTCCATCTCTCGATGGCCCACCCAGTCATCTCATCAAGTCGCCCTGCGTCGCCCTGCGTCGCCCTCTGCTGGAACCAGGTGACATGGTGTGTGCGACTGATAGTTAGATCCCCACAACAAAGGAGCAGCTTTCGAACTGTATACTGTATACCACTATAAAGAATCAGCTATAATGCACTCCTTTTGTCATTTCTCATTTTTTCTTCTGAAATAAAGCTTTTAAATGAGAGTTCCTATGTGTCCTGTGATGCTTTTCCACTTGTAGTGTCAAGATACTATAGAAGGGACAGGAAACAAGCTGTAAAGGAAACTCTGGACAGAAAGATCAAATTTCTAAGCCTGTGCAGTCATCTGTCAAGTGCAACTCATACGTTCATCAACAAAACAGAAATGTTAAAGAAATTCTGAACCACATAGCTCATCCATTTTGTGTGATAGGAATTCGGAACCCTTGTGGATTCAGGGTTCTGCTTTGTTTTAGTGAGTTTCTTTTTTTGTGTTGCTTTGTTTTTCCCCTGAGTTCCCATAGCTGGTTTGCCTACACGAGCAACACACATCACAAACAATTCTGGGCTCTTCTTCTTCAACAGAGAGGAGTCCAGAGTTCAGAAGCCGGTGCTGTGAATTTAACCCTCCATCGTGTGTGTTTGTGTGAGGTCCATAATTCTCATGCAGCCACTTTGTAGACCAGAGAAGAGTGATCTTTGTAACACAGTCACTGTTCCCCCTTTTGCAAAGTGATTTCTTCTGCCAGTGCACACTCCAAAGAAAATCAGAAAAAACCCTGCGAGTAACATCTGTTTTGTCCGAAGATATTCTACACTCCCAGCTTTGTCTCCTTTTGTGACACTATTGCTCCATTTAGGTTCAAAGTGAAAGCAGTAGCAGTCATTTTCAAATACATCCAGGCAAATATACAGTACTTCGCCCCGAACTGTGGTAAAAAACTGTGTAGGAAAGACAATGTTAACAAGTCCGTGTACCAAAATGTATTGCTGTAACTGTAATGCTGTAATATCAACGCTGCACCTATGAATTCCTTAAAGAATTAAATACTCCCCTACTGGAGAGTACTCTGTCTTCGTTGTCTAATATTAAAGCATGCCAAAACCTGCACATTAAACAACATAGCAGCATTCCTGACTATTAAATGTATCTTTTGTGAGATGATAAAATCTTAATTTTCAGGGACTCAGCTGGGCACCTGTGGACTGGTGTCAGTGGTGCTGAGAGAGGCGGGGAGCCCAGCGGGGTGGGAAGGGTTAATCCTGCTCCTTCCAGAGCAGAGGAGCCACACAGCACAGCAGCTCTGGACAGAGAGGAGCTCCCCTGAGTCTCTGTCCAGAAGTGAGAGAGACCTGCAGAGCTGCACCCTGTCGCTGGGAAGAGCTGCTGCCCTGTTTCCTCTTCATGAAGACATGAGCACCCTGCTGGACTGGAGCCCTGGCCTTGTGTGAGGAGGACCGGCTCTCAGAGGAGTGAAGGGAGAGGGGGAACAGAGGAACGCGAAGAGTTAAAGGCTTTTCCAGAGCTGGGACTCTTTCCAAGCTGCGTCAGAGCTGCTTGCAATCTCTCCAGGTCATCCAACCACCTGTCAGTTCAAAGGCTGGACCCTGTTAGCTTCACTAATGACGATATAAGGACTGAAAGGGCTTGTTTTCCACAGATGAGAGAACGCCCTCAGAAAGTTCGAGGAATTGTACTGTCCCCTCGATAGCCCAGTAAAACTGTAACAGGCATAATAATATTTAATATTTATTAATTAACCATACTACTTTTAACCATACTATTTTTTGCACTGTACCAAGAATTACCTTGCACTGTTTTTGTCCTGTTATATTTTCTCTGTTTGCGGAATTTTGCACAGTTTTGATTACTTGATTACGTTATTTATGTTATGTTATTACATGTTACTGTTATTGCTATTGTGTTACTGTCTATTGTCTTATCTTCTGTCATATTTATATACTGCACCTGAGTGACTAATGAGAAACACTTTTCATTATACTATGCACCTGTATGTTTAATGACAATAAAGTTGAATTGAATTGAATTGAATTTGGGATTTCCAAGTGGAAGTGAACTTCTGCAGTGCCGGGGTAAGTCAAGTCGTGGGACCGTCAGACGTTATCGGTTCTGTTCATGCCCGAGGCCTCGGATTCCAGAGCGACGTTCTCTCAGGTTAAACTGCGGGGTTCTGCTGTCGAGCCCCCCAGAGCTGTGGGGGGTTCGTTGATGAAACGCACAGGGCACCCCCTCCTGAGACCCCGACGAAGACCCCACTCACTCATTAAGAGAGCCGAGCTAGAAGGAAAGTTAGCGCTGGCGATGTCGTCGGGGTCTGGGAAGATAGAGGAAAAGGACCAGCTGTCAGGAGTCCCTGTAGCGGTGATCCCATCGGATTCATGGTACCTTCAGAGATACTTCCAAATCTGATTCTGTTTCCGTCCGAGGCCTCAGTGTCCAGAGGGATCTTCCCTCCGGTTCACCCTTTCAATCAGAAGGTCTGGGGGTGACTGCGCTGATTCCTCTCGCACCCTGTTTGTTTGGTGACGCAGCTGTATCCAGCTGTTTTGGCAATATGCCCCTCTTTTCTCAGCAGGATCAGTGCTCAGTGTCTCCCTGTGGGCTTTTCCATCTCCAGCTGCAGTTGAGGGCAGCCGAGATGTGCAGGTGTGTGAATTGGCTACTGGGAAAACCGGCCCCGGTGTGACTGGCGTCCCATCCAGGGTGTACCCTGCCTTGTGCCCTTGTGCCCGGTACTTGCTGGGATAGACTCCAGCTCCCCCGTGACCTGGTCCTGGATAAAGCCGTTAGAAAATGGATGGATGGGATGATCTTCTCCTCTCATCTATGTCTGTTGCCACTTCTCCGTTCACAGAAATGGCCTCACCCAGCAGCCTGCTGTCCGAAGAGCAGTTCCTGTGCTCGATCTGCCTGGATGTGTTCGCCAGCCCGGTCTCCCTTCCCTGCGGGCACAACTTCTGCCAGGCCTGTATCGGGGGGTACTGGGACAGCTGGGGGGGGGTTGTCAGTGCCCGCTGTGTAAGAAGACTTTTCCTCTAAGGCCTGATCTCAGCGTTAACAGGTTTATTGAGGAAATGGCTGAGCAGTTCAGGAGGACAAGATTAGACCGCGCTGACGGGGGCGCCGCCGGCCCAGGGGAGGTGCCCTGTGACGTCTGCACCGCGGAGAAGCTCAGGGCGGTGAAGTCCTGCCTGGTGTGTCTGGCCTCCTACTGCGACGAGCACGTCCAGCCGCACTATCAAGGAGCTGCCTTCAGGACACACAGATTGACGGAGCCAGTGAGCCACCTGAAGCACAAGCTGTGCAAGAGGCACGAGAGACTCCTGGAGCTGTTCTGCACGACTGATCGGACCTGTATTTGTCAGTTCTGCGCCGAGTCAGACCACCGGACCCACAGCATTGTCCCGTTAGAGGAGGAATGCAGAGCGAGGAAGGTGGGTTTTCGAATTCGAATCCTGCGTTTCAAGCATTCATCGATATATCCTAAATGCATTAAAGCCGTTAACTACAGTGTACTCAGGTTTTATTCGAGATAACTTGCAGAAAACAGTCAGACAGCGCAATGAAGCACCACAACTTCGCAAGGAAACATCTCTACTGCACAGGCACCATGAACATCCATCCATTTTGTAACTGCTCCATCCACTTCAGGGGCGCCAGGGAGCTAGAGTCTATCCCAGCAAGCAACAGGCGCAAGGGCAGGGCAGATACACTCTCACAGCAGGGTCTACCAGCATGTCTTTGAACTCTGGGAGAAAACCAGAACACCCCCGTGAACATGCAAACTCCACACAGACAGCACCCCAGGTCAAGACTTGAACCCAGGGTCCCACCATTTCAAGGTACCACTGTGTCTCCTAAAGACCATTGTTAGGCTGATGTAAATTCAGGAGGGATACTTAACAAAAGCTTCTACTATAAGGGTATTCATTGGCTAAAAGAAAGCCTATCTCAAATGATTATTCATTTCATCTAAAACGTGTGAGAGTAATTAAAAGTATAGATACAGCATTGTATTTGCCTTAATACAATATTGAATGTACAATGTGGAGGCCAGCTCTCATATCTACACCTTCATGGCCTCCTTCACTGAGAAACTCTACCCATACTTCAGCCCCCGTATGAACCAGGACGGCACAAACTCAGCCCCTCTGATCCTCTCTCCCGTCAGGCACGCAGACTGAATCAGCTGACTAGCCACCTGCCATCACTGGGGTATGCAAACTGCAGCTGGTCAGGAACTGAGTCTCCTTAGCCTGAAGGGAGTGTCCCGTACTGACAGGCTGAAGGAACTGAGTCTCTTTAGTCTGAAAACAGTGTCCCGCACTGACAGGATGGAGGAACTGAGTCTCTTTAGTCTGAAGGGAGTGTCCCACACTGACAGGCTGGAGGATTTGAGTCTCTTTAGCCTTGAATAGAGAAGATTACAAGGCGACCTGATACAGACATTCAAAATCCTCAAAGGGTCCAACAATGTCTACCCTTTTTCCAAATGAACACAAGCCAAGGGGATGAGAATGTCTGCCCCCGGGGCTAATTGCACAAGACTCATATAATTAACCTTAAGAGCTAAACGGATTTTTGACATAATAATGGAGGTGTTCTAGTCAGGCCGGAGAACGTCACCTCTGACCCGCGTCAATGTGTACAGGCTTTGTGACGAATACAGCCCTCCCGTACCCCTGCTGGGCTTCGAACCCTGGTCACTTGCAGGCTCCATGCATGTGCATCGCCACCTTCTGGACAGCGGGTAACTCCGCCAGCCCAGGTCCTCTGGCACGGGACAGTTGTACACTGTCAGAGGGGGGAGGCGCCACTTCTGCAAGGCTCCCAGTGCTCCGAGCCCCGTTACACCTTCCAGACCCAGGAAACATCCAGCATGAGTCTGAAATGGGACGTATATTTATTGCCTATATCCTGCATGATGGTTTTACTGCTTAAGCAGGCTTTACCAACAGTTAAGATAGCTCAGCCTTAACCTACAGGTATGATAGCTCAGGATAAAACTGATTTGCTTTCACAGCTGCAGCCACCTCTTTCCTGCCACAGGGTGTTAAGAGTAGAAGTAATCATATATCAAAGAACAGGACAAACTCTGACAGAGTGATACGACCTTCTCTCTGAGCTGGTAGATCAGCTCTTGCAGTGTCTGTGCTGCAGGGCAGACCCAGCGCCGCGGTGCTGTACTTACTGAGCTCAATAAAGCCTGCAGCCGCACAAGGCTGCCTCCTGCTCTTCTGCTGACGAATTGCCCACAGAGCTCATGTTGCTCGTCTCGGAGTCCTGCTGTATAAAGTATGTGGCTGAGCATGACTGTTGTCTGCTGGTCCTGGAGATCTCTGATCCAGTCAGTGCAGGGACCCCAGCCCTGGTCCTGGAGATCTCTGATCCAGTCAGTGCAGGGACCCCAGCCCTGGTCCTGGAGATCTCTGATCCAGTCAGTATAGGGACCCCAGCCCTGGTCCTGGAGTATCCAGCCCCAGTTCAGTTTGAAACTGAAGGTGATGGAAATAACATCAAGAAATAATACTCCTTACACTTAAATAGAATTCTCCTGGACACTCCACTCAAAGTACTTTACAGGTAATGGGGATCCTCTCCACCACCAGTCTGCTCACACACACCAGCTCTCAGTGGGGAGGAGAGCAGAGTGATGAAGCCAGTTCAGAGAGGGGGGTTATTAGGAGGACATGACTGGTAAAGGCCAGGTGGAAATTTGACCAGGACTCTGGGGTAACACCTCTACTCTTTTCGAGAAACACCCTAGGATTTTTAATGACCACAGAGAGTCTGTTTTAAGTCTCATATGAAGGATGACGCCTTTTTTACAGTATAGTGTCCCCATCACTATACTGGGGCATTAGGACCCACATAGACTGCAGGGTGAGCGCCCCCTACTGGCCCCACTAACACCTCTTCCAGCAGCAACCACAGCTTTTCCCAGGATTCTCCCCTCCAGGTACTGACCAGACTCACACCTGCTGAGCTCCAGTGGGCTGCCTGCTGTGAGTTGCAAGGTGATACGGCTGCAGAAAGATTTTGATTTAGGACAGCTGAGGCTGATTGAATTTGGCTGCTGTCACCCCAGCTGAACTTTCATTGTAACTCCTTATAACAGGGGTGCAAGAACAGTCAGGCTATAACAGTCCTGACATCAGCAAGCAAATTCTAAAAGCTATTCAATGCAAACACTGAAACAGCCCCACTGGTCAAGAATTATCCAGCACGTTCACTTAAGAGCTTTATTGTTCTGTGAATAATAATTACAAGGCATTGTGTTAGAAAACAAGTATTCATGGATCAAAGCTTTACAAAATCCACAACACACAAAATCATATTTACAGATCTACAGATTTACAGTCCACTCCAGAGCTCAAGGACTCTGACTAACTTGACTCTCAGAGGCAGATGCAAATCTTTACTGCTGAAAAATAAGCCCATTCTCAGAAATACATAATCCTCCACCGGTGAGCCCACACACTGGACCGACGCTGAAAGAAGGCAAACATACCATTAAGGATGCTTTTAAAAGGGGAAATCGACCAATATGAGAAATATAGCTGCTTTCCTATATTAAATGTGAGTTCTGTTCATTGAGGAGTTTTATGGTGGAATTTGTTGCAGAGATGAATCTTTCTTCTCTGCTTCTTGTCCCTCCTCGTTTCCCCTCTGCTCCAGTCCAGAAACGAGTGCAGGGCCGCAGTGCCACACCCAGCGAGGCAGAACGTCTGCTGGTCAGCACTCGGTTCGGACCTGCTCGCACTGTCCGATAACCCTGAGACTTGAGCACACCTTTACAGAACTTGACAGATCTCATCCATCCTTTCCTAACCACTTTATTCAGACACAGATTACACACACTCACACCAGGGCCACATTTCCCAGAAGCCTATTCAGCTTTGGGCTGGAGAAAACCCCCTTGAACGGGGGAGAACATGCAAACTCCACACAGACAGCACCTCAGGAACTGAACTCAGGGCCCCAGCGCAGCCAGACAGCAATGCTGACCACTACGTCACCCTGCTTCCCCCCAAGGGATCTCTCCTCTGCTATAAATACAATAATAACAAAGGAAAATATCACATTTCAATAAACAGACTCCTTTCAAAAAATCCCTGCACCACACATAGGAGCCTGGGAGAGGGTAGCACAGATTTGCATTTCAGCATCCCCGACCCCAAAACACAACCGCAAAAAAAACCCCATATCGAGCAGCTACCATTTCCACTCCAGACAATGAAAAAGCCTTTCACCCATCAGCAGTGGAGAGAGATAACGAACAGTAATACAGGTGACATTTCTGTGTCTTTAACTCTCTCCCTCGCCTTTGGCGATCAATAGATCAATAGATCTCTCACGCTTATTTCACTGGCTTCCTGTATTTGGGTGTAGCCAGCCGCAGCTTTGAAGTGAACTGGAGAACAGAACCAGCGCAGACCAGACAAGCAATGACGGTCTGACCATCATGGTGTAACGAACAGTTCTTTCCGGACCCTATGCGGACGACACAATCCGACGAAGTGGGGGAACACTGGGGAAACGTCATGCAGGAATACGGGGCAGAAGACAGGGGGGCGTGTCCAAGGTGCGCTGGTGCACGGGGGAGGCGTGGCCGAGGCGAACAATCCAAGAGTAATCCTTAGGGAAAATCCAAAAACACACGAGAAAGTCCAAAACCAGGAGATCCATCAGAACAAGAATTAAAAACCACGAAGACCGGGTCGGAACCGGCGGACAGGGACAAGGAACAGGGGTTAAAACCTTAACGGGACCAGGCGCTTCCTGGTCCCGGACTCGCACGATATGGAAATCAGATGCAGAGCCCGGAAGAGCGTCAGCGCCTGGCTTTTAAGGTGGCATGGGAATAGGGAACAGGTGCAGAGAATAAAGTCTTAGTGAAAGGGCTGGAGCACCCTTAAGGAGGGGGGACTATAATCGTGACACATGGTTTCTGCATGAACATTCCCACTGCTGGGATACGCGCACCCTTGACACTGGATAAAGGATAATAAGAGCTATGACTGAGATCACCCTGGCTGTGTTTAGTCTATATAGCTGGCAGGAGGCACCAGCACGAGGGTTTTATGATTGAAGGTACAGAAGACGGGATAGATCTTCTCCCCCTGATTCAAGACCATGTCAGTGAAAGTGTAGATGTGAGTCCTGGACTCCGCATTGTAAAAGGAGACCTGTCTCTCCTCGATATCCACACACACCCCCAGCCTCCTGGGCTGCTGCCTCCAAGGAATATTGGTTTTAGGGTCAGTGAGAGCAGAGAGCTGAGGATAATCCCAGCCCAGAGCCCAGGACCCTGTCTGAGGAGAGAAGCTGAAGTCTCCCTTCCTCTCCGCAGACTCTCTGCTCACTCCTGTTCTCCACCAGTCATTCATCTCCACCTCCCAGTAGTGTCTCCCAGAGGTGAAGCCCTGCCTGGCCAGGACACAGGGCTGGGAATCGAATCTCTGTGGGCTGGGAGGAAGGTCCTGCTCCTGTCCCAGGCTCACTCTCCTCCCATCCTCAGACAGGGACAGATTACAGTGAGCAGTGTCAGGGGCCAGAGTCACATCCGCTGTGGGGATGAAACAGGAGAGGTCAGGAGGACTGGGAATCTCTGGTCTGTGAGCTATCCAGCCATCCAGTGCTGGTAACATACACCCACCCACTCACCCACCACTGGGACTGGTCTCAAAAACCCCCGACACCAGGAGTTTAAAACTACCGTAGTGTGTGACAACAGCAGAGTGAGTGCTGTGTGTTTAGCAGATGGGACCTACCTGCAGCACTGCGCAGCCACTGCCACTCTGAAACACAGAGATACAGGCACTGTTAGTCACAGACACACACTGAACACAGAGATACAGACACTGTTAGTCACAGACACACTAGAACACAGAGATACAGACACTGTTAATCACAGACACACACTGAACACAGAGATACAGACACTGTTAATCACTGACACACTGAATACAGAGATACAGACACTGTTAATCACAGACACACACTGAACACAGAGATACAGACACTGTTAATCACAGACACACACTGAACACAGAGATACAGACATTGTTAATCACAGACGCACACTGGAACACAGAGATACAGACACTGTTGATCACAGACACACACTGAACACAGAGATACAGACACTGTTAGTCACAGACACACACTGAACACAGAGATACAGACACTGTTAGTCACAGACACACACTGAACACAGAGATACAGACATTGTTAATCACAGACGCACACTGGAACACAGAGATACAGACACTGTTAATCACAGACACACACTGAACACAGAGATACAGACACTGTTAGTCACAGACACACACTGAACACAGAGATACAGACACTGTTAATCACTGACACACTGAATACAGAGATACAGACACTGTTAATCACAGACACACACTGAACACAGAGATACAGACATTGTTAATCACAGACGCACACTGGAACACAGAGATACAGACACTGTTGATCACAGACACACACTGAACACAGAGATACAGACACTGTTAGTCACAGACACACACTGAACACAGAGATACAGACACTGTTAGTCACAGACACACACTGAACACAGAGATACAGACATTGTTAATCACAGACGCACACTGGAACACAGAGATACAGACACTGTTGATCACAGACACACACTGAACACAGAGATACAGACACTGTTAATCACAGACACACACTGAACACAGAGATAGAGACACCGTTAATCACAGACACACACTGAACACAGAGATACAGACACCGTTAATCACAGACACACACTGAACACAGAGATACAGACACTGTTAATCACAGACACACACTGAACACAGAGATACAGACACTGTTAATCACAGACACACACTGAACACAGAGATACAGACACTGTTAATCACAGACACACACTGAACACGGAGATACAGACACCGTTAATCACAGACACACACTGAACACAGAGATACAGACACCGTTAATCACAGACACACACTGAACACAGAGATACAGACACTGTTAATCACAGACACACACTGAACACAGAGATACAGACACTGTTAATCACAGACACACACTGAACACAGAGATACAGACGCCGTTAATCACAGACACACACTGAACACAGAGATACAGACACCGTTAATCACAGACACACACTGAACACAGAGATACAGACACTGTTAATCACAGACACACACTGAACACAGAGATACAGACACAGTTAGTCACAGACACACACTGGACACAGAGATACAGACACTGTTAATCACAGACACACACTGAACACGGAGATACAGACACTGTTGATCACAGACACACACTGAACACAGAGATACAGACACTGTTAATCACAGACACACACTGAACCCGGAGATACAGACACTGTTGATCACAGACACACTGAACACAGAGATACAGACACTGTTAGTCACAGACACACACTGAACACAGAGATACAGACACTGTTAGTCACAGACACACACTGAACACGGAGATACAGACACTGTTGATCACAGACACACACTGAGCACGGAGATACAGACACTAATAGTCACAGACACACACTGGACTCCACGCCGTATGACGTACGATGTCAGTACAGTCAGTGCTGACGGGTCTGGCGGTCAGTACTGTCTGTAGTAGATAGCCATTCAAAGACTAATTACACCAATCCGCTTATCTGTGCAGACTGTGAAAGCTCATGCCTGCAGTACAGAAATCTACCATCACCGTTCCAGCAGAATGAAAATCAGAGTCTAAATTGGCCAGTAAACCAGAAGAAGATTAGACAAGAGGGGAGAAGAGTCTCACAAGGCCTTCAGCTGCATGTGTAGATCTTGTGTCCAGTGAAATAGTCCTGAAACCCAGGACAGAGGGACAAGCTCAAGCAGCTGGAGACACGGATGGTCCGGAAGCTGGTGACAGGAGATGGGATATAGAAGAGTGTCAGGGATGGCGTCAGGAGCACCTGGTGGGACCCTATGCGGCACTGAGACTGTAGGTAGCTACTGATGGTCGTCCAAATCCCAAAGGCAAAAGGCAAACGTCGTAGTCGAGGGAGGAGAGCTAGGTCGGGTATCCCAAGAGTCAGGTCGAGAGCATCCGAATCCAAAACGAGAGACGATACGAAGGCGAAGCAGGAGGAAAACAAGGTTGGGGGGCCAGAAATCAAGTCGAGTGGAGCTTACACGCAGAAGAGAAAGCCAAGGGTTATTCTCAATAGTGAGCGGGGACTGAACAGAGTGAGAGGGTATAAATAGGGAAGAGTGTGAGAATGACAACTGATTCATTAGTGCGCGGGTGGTGGCGGCGAGGGGTGCTCGTAGGAATGCGGTTCACAACAGAGAGCTGGTGACTGGTGATACGATCGTCCCTGTCACCCGTCAGAAGTTGTGCTTCCCTGCACGGTGTACTTACGCAGTTCTGGAATGGGCCTCTCTTCATCTGTAAGGACGACAGGAGAGAGTCAGCACTGAGCCGTAGGACGCTAGTGGACACTGGACACTGACCAGCATAGGTAAGATATCGGCTCTGGCCAGCAGGTCATGCAATTGCGGACAGATGAGAAGGGCCACAGTATCTGTCCTGTATACATCACATTCCTGATACACGGTAAATAGCTACAGTACATTACTTTCAACGTGCTGCCATGCTACTTCCTTAAAAGTGTTCAAAGCACACTTGTGTCGGCAGTAAGACAGTGAATGAGTGAGCCTGATGAAGCGCGCTGTGAAGACGTTGTTTGTGGGGGCACAATCTGTGGAAAGACAACACTGATGTGCACACATTTGCACTGACACAGCACTGCACCCAAAGAAGACGCTTCCCAGTGGACGAAGGTGTCTCACCTCAGGGTCCGCTCCACACAGCGTTCACATAGCATTCTGGGTAATTTACCACTCACTACAGGGCCAATTTTCCCATTTACCTCCCAGCATGTGGACTGTGGGAGGAAACCAGAGCACGGGGACGAAACTCACATGAACAGGGGAGAGCATGCAAACTCCACACAGATGGTACCCTAGGAATTGAACCCAGGGTCCCAGCGCTGCGAGGCAGCAGTGATAACCACTGCCCCACCATGCCTCCCCTGTAGGATCTACTACACTCTATTTTTAAATGAATGTGATAAACATTTAAAACTTCTTCAGATGTGAGCAGATGCAGGCAGGACTGTCCATCCTGTATTTCAGTATTTCACACTTTCAAGGAGAAAACAGCCCAGCTTTATGACAATCCCTCCCTGGCCCTGACTGTTCTGCCCGGGAAACTGTTTATGAAACCAGGGAAATTATATGATCTCAAATAAAATGGGCTATTCACAACCCGAGAACTGACTGCAGTTGTTCATTCTGAGAACTTGCACTTCAAAGATTCTCCACATGACGCAGCTCTTATCTGGATCCCTCATACTAAGCCAACGGCCTCTGCAGCTCTCCCAGACCCAGGTGAGTCACTGCCCATGGACAGTCCTGCAGGGCTTTCCCACACAGGGAGATGGAGTGACATTCTCAAATAAATAAATAAACTCTATTTCAAAGAAAGGCATCTCAAAACACTAAACATTCTCACAATCTGTACAGGTGCTAACACATTATGAAACAACCATCAAAATAAAAGCTTTCTGAAAGAGGTGATTGTCCTTTTTCAACCAGTGCAAGTGGATGATGTGGCCAGATTTGCGCAACGAAAGAGTCCCTCCCAGCCAAACCACTGGCTCTTGTGATACCTAACGGATACCAGGATATCGCAAGTTTGGAATTTTATCTCACTTAGAAAATACAACAATTAAAGCCCTGACGTGTTAAAGAGCTGGGCAGAAACAGTTCACAGTAATCACATTCTTCTTCAGCCAATTCAGGGTTTGACTACGGGCTCGGCTGGAACAAAAACCAACAGGCGTGTGGGTCACCAGGACCAGGACTGGGAACAACTGGTTCAGATAGTACAGTGTATTCTGGGAGATGTAGTTTTAAGACAATGTTCACAGGGGGCAGCCCTTGTCTTCCCCTGACTGACACACTGTGGTGATGGGGTGAGCACCTCCCTGGGCCTGGGCCAGGAACACTGACACGACACCAGGAACAAGAGTCTTTGATGGCAGATCATTTACTGTGCCTTTATCTTCAGAAGGAGAAAGACCTACCTGCAGCACTGCACAGCCACTGCCACTCTGAAACACAGAGATACAGACACTGTTAATCACAGACACACACTGAACACAGAGATACACACACTGTTGGTCACAGACACACTAGAACACAGAGATACAGACCCACACTGGAACACAGAGATCCAGACACTGTTAATCACAGACACACACTGAACACAGAGATACAGACATTGTTAATCACAGACACACACTGAACACAGAGATACAGACACAGTTAGTTACAGACACACTAGAACACAGAGATCCAGACACTGTTAATCACAGACATGCACTGAACATAGAGATACAGACACTGTTAATCACAGACACACACTGGAACACAGAGATCCAGACACTGTTAATCACAGACACACACTGAACACAGAGATACAAACACCGTTAATCACAGACACACACTGAACACAGAGATACAGACACCGTTAATCACAGACACACACTGAACACAGAGATACAGACACAGTTAGTCACAGACACACACTGGAACAGAGATACAGACACTGTTAATCACAGACTGGAACACAGAGACATAGAGTCTGTTGACAGGATGCCAGCAGCATACGTACGGGATTTGGGGATTGGGGCACGCTTCACGGCATCTGTAAAGAGAAGAGTGGATCCTTGTTTAGGACATTCAAGAATGACTCTGTTTAGAGTTTTCACTAATCTGTATGGTGGGGCAGTGGTGAGCACTGCTGCTTCACATTGCTGGGGCTTTGGGCTCAGTTCTGGACCCGGGGTGCTGTCCATGTGGAGTTTGTATGTTACCCTTGTGTTCCTGTGGGCTCCCTCCTGGTGCTCCAGTTTCCTCCCAGAGTCCGGAGACATACTGGCAGGTTAATTGGCCAGTAGAGGATGCGGTTAGAGAAAGGGTGGCTGGGTAATGTAGAGGATAGAGGGCAGAACCACGGGTTGCTCTCTCCCTGGAGAGGACACCGACCCGGATCCCAGCTTCCTCAAGAGCCATCTGGAGAAGATGCTGGGATCCACGATCTACTAACTACCCAGCAGGCCAGGACAGCGACACATCTTCCTCCAGGAGGAGGGAGGACTTACCCAGTTCTCTCTGGATGACAGGAAGGCCTGCAAGAAAGGAGATGACCAATGACACTCAGGTTTCCTTACACACTGTACCTAACTGCCCAATACCAGCACAGAATTAATAACAAGATGGATGGATGTTGCCTGTTATGCCTTCCGGCATGTAGTTTATATTGTTTTTTTACAGGACAGGGGTGGTAGCCTTGTGCCCAACCTCCAACAAGGAGGACCTGGCACCTGACATGGGACACAAACCCACTACCTTGAGATTATGGGTCTCGTGCTCTACCAACAGAGCTAGTCTGGGGCCATAATTACAAGAGGTTACTTAGAAAATAGAGACCGCTGTATAACGACAGATAAATACTGCTTTAAATATGCACGGTGGCATATGTAACTGTGTTCAGAAGCGTTCTTCTTACTTTAAATACACTAAGAAGGTAAACAAAAATACCTCAGTGTGGTCTTTTTTTCCAGAAAAGAAGCTTCACTCACCCTCAAAAACACTTCAGGGACTCGTGCCTGAAATTCCAACAGACTGACAAAAAAACAACATTCCATATGTCTTTATTGAAATACTTACTTATCAGTTTCTCCTCCCCTGGTAAGAAAACATAGACACTAGAGTGAGTGGCACAGGATGAGGACCACAAGAGATAAAACATTTTAACCTTAAACAGCCCTAAAAATCTTCTTCTATACTTACACTTACACTTACACTCATCTTATATACCACACTTACCACAGGCCCCTGGGGAGACTGTGGCCCAGTGCGCAGGAACTACAGTGCTAGGCACTCACACTGTCTGTCTCTGGTATATTATTATTTTACCCCCAATCACTACACAGAGGCATTAGGACCCACACAGACCACAGGGTGAGCGCCCCCTACTGGTCCCACAGACCACAGTAGGAGTCATGCACAGGGATCAGCTCTACTGGAGATGAGCTCTGTTAGGGCTCCTGAGCACCCTTGTATGCGCCTCTTTCTAAACGAACCAGGGCACATAGATAGTCCTGCTAGAACCTTTTGAAAAAGAGGACATCTGGTCTATGAGAACGCATCTTCAGCATCATCATCTTGTGAAATTCTACAAAACGCTCCACGCGACGGATCAGATGTGCAATACAAAGGCGATCTTCTGTCTTTCTCTGTTATCCCTGGTAGAGATGAGCCTGGATTGAGCTCTTGACATGCAGCCATTAGACTTGACCCCTGTTCTATCAGTCTTCATACTGAAACCTTTTTCTTGGAGAACACCCGTCACCTTAAGTGAGAGCATTTTCAGCAGCAGGTCGAACTCTACAAATTGCCCAGCATGGCGGCTCATGAGCACTTAGCTCATTGACTGGCCTTTGGCAATGTTGAGACGTTAAGACTCTGTGGCAGTGTTTGTGGGGTGACATGAGCACACTGAGTAAGAGTTCTGCACACTGCTCTCCGGGGCTTTCGAAATACAAAGGAGCCCCTCTGCGTGGTCAAGAAGATGGGATGCTCAAAGATGCCCATTCATAGAGCAATTCCTTAGGGATATCAAGTGATATCACACACATCCATCGGACAAAAACTCGGAACTAGATGCATCTGAAGAGAGAGATGTGTTTTTAAGTGCAGGGGCTGATTCTGGAGGCAGTCTTGTGCACTGATCCTTACTCAGACTGAAATGAGTATTTAGCAGCACATAGCCCACCCTGCTTGGAGAAGATAAATCATTGGGTTGGCTACAGTTCTTTACGTGATATCTGTACAGAGCCATATGGAAACTCTTGTTCTCAAGAGCAGGGTGTCCTGTGCTGCTCGTGAACTGTCATGCAGTGGTGTTTAAACCCCTCCTCACACAGACAATCAGACACACATCTCTAATGAGCACATACTGTCCATTCTCCTCCACTGGATCACCAGAAGTGCTGACGCTGCTACAGTCACAGCTGCTGTTACACAGAGAGCCACCATCCATCCAGAGGGTTCAGGGAAAAAGTCTCCTGGAAAACAGCACAGGAATGTGATCCCACAGGAATGACAGACAAGCCATCGGCTAGTATCATGAATCCCACTGTAGAGCACTTTTCACCCCAAAGAGCATCAGATAAAGATGAGGACCATTTCATCCACCAGTGAAGCAAAGCTCCACCTTGTGGCCAATGTGCACAACAATATCCCCGATTCACGGCAGGATCATTTTGAAAAATGAAACATTTCGTGAACAGCTGGAATAAAAGGGAATATTAGGGAAAGTCAGAGTACAAGATCGGTTTTGGGTTTAGCTGGGAGGTCAGGATTGACACCTCCAGTCTTTCAATCTGTTGTCCTGGGAGCTGCATCTTTAATGACCAGGTAAGTCAGGACCAGCAGCAGAACATTCCCATCGGAAGAACAACACCTTCTCTTCAGCACTGTATCCCCTCTCACTATACTGCAGTGCTGATTTGGAAATTCCAGTGCAGATGGAAGAGAGCACCCCCTACTGGCCCACCAACGCCCATTGCAGCAAGGTTTTCTTTACAATTATGACATGCCAGGACTGCCCAGGCCCAGCCTTGCTCAGCTCCTGAGTTCCAGAGAGATCAAGCTCTGAAGATGTAAGGAATAACAGGAGGCAATTATGAACAGGACGGATGTGCAGTGGTTGATATGGCTGCCTTACACTGCCTGGGTCCTGGGATCAGTTCCTGGGGTGCTATCTGCGTGGAGTTTGTATGTTCCCCTTGTGTTTCCTCCCACAGTCTAAACACATGCTGGTAGATTATTGGACATCTAGGAAAACTGGCCCCGATGTGGGTGTGTCTGTGTCTGTCTGCCTTGGGATGGACTGGTGTGCTGTCCAGGGTGTATCCTGCCTTGTGCCCCTTGCTAGCTGGGATAGACTCCAGCTCCCCCCGCAACCCTGTATTAGATCACATTTTGAGAAAATGGATGGATGGGCTTATTTATGTATTATGGATGGTTGTGATACACTTGATGTGTTACAGGTGAGCTCCAATATTCATACTCAATACTTACTGGGAATGTGGAGCTGAGGTCCCCAGTCTGGCCCAGGTTGGGCACTTCTGACCAGACAGGAGAAGATGTTGGACTCCTGCTGGACTGGGATGTAGCTGCTGACACTGAGGAGCCCCTGACTGTCCTTCTCCACTGTGGTGCTGGACAGTGAGGTCACATCGTGTCCATCCCTGTCTGTCCAGATCACTGCAGGTGCAGGGAACCAGCCCTCTGACCTGCACAGCAGCTGGGTCTGACCTCCTCCAGGGGAGTGGAGAGACACTGAGGGCTGGGAGCCCAGGGCTGTGGGTGTGAGACATCAGATAGAGATACACTGAAATCAATTCCTGACCTGACCCATTGCTAACTTCTGACCGAGATGTGTCACAGCAAAAAAGAAAACCTAAAAACATATGCCTGTAACAGAAATATGATATATCTGAGTGTGCTTTTTCAGCTTTGGCCAGCAGTCAGGATACCCCTACTCTTACTGACGGTGTCCTGGGATCTGTACTGACCAGCAGTCAGGACACCCCTACTCTTACTGACAGTGTCCTGGGATCTGTACTGACCAGCAGTCAGGACACCCCTACTCTTACTGATGGTGTCCTGGGATCTGTACTGACCAGCAGTCAGGACACCCCTACTCTTACTGACGGTGTCCTGGGATCTGTACTGACCAGCAGTCAGGACACCCCTACTCTTACTGACGGTGTCCTGGGATCTGTACTGACCAGCAGTCAGGACACCCCTACTCTTACTGACAGTGTCCTGGGATCTGGACTGACCAGCAGTCAGGACACCCCTACTCTTACTGACAGTGTCCTGGGATCTGGACTGACCAGCAGTCAGGACACCCCTACTCTTACTGACAGTGTCCTGGGATCTGGACTGACCTGCGGTCAGGACACCTCTACTCTTACTGACAGTGTCCTGGGGTCTGGACTGACCAGTCAGGACACCCCTACTCTTACTGACAGTGTCCTGGGATCTGTACTGACCAGCAGTCAGGACACCCCTACTCTTACTGACAATGTCCTGGGATCTGGACTGACCTGCGGTCAAGGACTCACTTTCATTTGAAACCCAGCACCTTTTACAGCACAGTGTCCCTGTGGCATTGCTACACTGGGACACTGACTTGGAAATGTGCCACTAAGTGGTCTACCAACAACACTGGTCACATGAGCCATTCATTGCTCAAATTGTAACATATTTATTTTAATCGATTATGATATATCCCTTCAATCACTAAAACTGATTTAGAAAGGATCATCCAGAGGTTTCTTGAAAGAAAACAGGATATGAACTTCAACCACATAGCTGGGTGGCTTGTTCCACACTCCCACCACCCTTATTGTGAAGCATATGGTACCACAGCCCATATATTGGGATATGTACCTGAAGGTACACAGCTGTACGTATGAATCATCAGAGACATGCTGGACAATAGTGTGCTCAATCCCACACATCTCAAATGTTATTCTGTCATCAGGCAGGAAACCAAACTGTGAGTGAGTTGACACCCTTACCTCTCACACCCAGGTCAACCACAGCTTCTTTAAACTCTACCAAACACTTGTACTGTCCCCGGTCGGAGTGCCTCACATCTCTCAGGATTAAAGACACATTGCCCCTGGCAAGCTCAGCCGTGAAGAGTTCAGTCCTTCCCCAGTAGGGGGAGAGCGGGTCCTGCAGGATGTACTGCTGGTTTGCGTACAAGCAGATGGGAACGATGAGACCGACTCTCAACCACCTGACCACCTGGTCCAGGGCGCTGACGCTGGGTGAGAGGGAACAGGGCAGGACGACGTCTTCTCCGGGGGACACAACAACAGGAGCAGGGGGACCAAGAACCTGAAACGTCTCTGAAAGAGAAAGAGCACACAGACTGCATGAGACTCTTCTATGTAGAAAGCCCACTGAGACAAGCTTGCACTGGCATTATGGAACAAAACAGCGCATGCGTCAGCCAGGCACTGTTTTCTGTGTTTCTGCTTTATAGCTGTTCCTGCAGTGTTTAGGCAGCCCAAGTCAAACATCTGCCCTCTGATTCAACCTCGCACGTGACTGAGGAGGAGCGAAGATCGGTGACCTCTGACTTCTCCCTCTCCCCTGATCTTCCTCACACCGGCCGTCAGGGAACCCCTGGACTGTCTCCAGAAACTCCTGGTAATCTCTCTCCCAGGCCACTCCAATCAGCCCTTCCAGTCAGTCAGCAGTTGTCTAAGATAAATGCTCTGGCTTCATTTAGTGAGCAGTCTTTAGAGTTTGCATTAGGATTAAATGCTGTACTACGACACACGAGAACTATAGTTCGATGTACTGTTGTGCCACTCTAAACTGGTAGATCCCGATGCAGTATGATCTCTTGAAATGACGGGCTATCTTTGGACAGTGGGAAGAAGCTGGAGCACCTGGAGGAATCCCACGCAAACACAGGAAGAACATTCAAACAGATAGCACTCCACTCGTCTCCTCTCCTGTCTCTCCAGATCTCCGCCTGGCAACTCGGCCCACTCCCCACCCACTAGAGTCTGCTAGGCACCCACTAGGCATGCCGAAACTGAACCCGCTGGGACAGCAGACTCATCAGTACCAGATCCGGGGCCTCTCCGCAGACCTCACCCGGACACCATGAGCAACAGAGGGCTCTGTGGGGCAGGGACCATTAAACTGAAGAGATATTTGAATGGGAAAAGGAGTCTCTCCTTGCTGCACCTGATCCTGAGACACAGGTCTTGTGGAGAGAGTAGAATCGGAAAGAGGGATTCCAACTGATGTTTGAGGTGGAGCTCAGGTGGGACACCAGGGCAGACACCCCTACTATTAAGACCGACGATCAATGACCGCTAACAGTCAGGACCTCAATTTTAAGAGCCAGGGTCTTTAGTCACCAGCTCAAAGTGATGAATTGGGGTTTCTAGTGCAGAATCCATCCCTGGATTTTCTATGGATACATACTCTAGGGTCAAGACAGCCTCACTGCCTTTAACTTCGTTCTGGAGACGGGAGCTCAGAAGAATTGATATTGTCTCACAACGTCCCTCCTGACTGTACCTGTTTCTGAGACAGAAGTTCTGTGGAGAAGCGACAGAAGTGCAAGGAGCCACATCTTTGTCTCTGACGTCATGTCTGAAACAAAAAAGATATTCTGATTCATCAATTTGAAAAGCGACACATTTTGTTCAGTGGAATAGGCCCCAGCGGAGAAAACAGCTTTTTCACACACTGCTGTATCTGACTGATCTCACTGTCACTCCAGCACACAGCAGCTTCAGTCCTGACTGATCACACACACACTGTTGTATCTGACTGATCTCACTGTCCCTCCAGCACACAGCAGCTTCAGTCCTGACTGATCACTCACACACTGCTGTATCTGACTGATCTCACTGTCACTCCAGCACACAGCAGCTTCAGTCCTGACTGACTGATCACACACACACTGCTGTATCTGACTGATCTCACTGTCACTCCAGCACACAGCAGCTTCAGTCCTGACTGATCACTCACACACTGCTGTATCTGACTGATCTCACTGTCACTCCAGCACACAGCAGCTTCAGTCCTGACTGACTGATCACACACACACTGCTGTATCTGACTGACCTCACTGTCACTCCAGCACACAGCAGCTTCAGTCCTGACTGACTGATCACTCACACACTGCTGTATCTGACTGATCTCACTGTCACTCCAGCACACAGCAGCTTCAGTCCTGACTGACTGATCACTCACACACTGCTGTATCTGACTGATCTCACTGTCACTCCAGCACACAGCAGCTTCAGTCCTGACTGACTGATCACACACACACTGCTGTATCTGACTGACCTCACTGTCACTCCAGCACACAGCAGCTTCAGTCCTGACTGACTGATCACTCACACACTGCTGTATCTGACTGATCTCACTGTCCCTCCAGCACACAGCAGCTTCAGTCCTGACTGACTGATCACTCACACACTGCTGTATCTGACTGATCTCACTGTCTCTCCAGCACACAGCAGCTTCAGTCCTGACTGACTGATCACACACACACTGCTGTATCTGACTGACCTCACTGTCACTCCAGCACACAGCAGCTTCAGTCCTGACTGACTGATCACTCACACACTGCTGTATCTGACTGACCTCACTGTCACTCCAGCACACAGCAGCTTCAGTCCTGACTGATCACTCACACACTGCTGTATCTGACTGATCTCACTGTCCCTCCAGCACACAGCAGCTTCAGTCTTGTCCTCTGACCCCTCTTCAGCACTGACCTCACACAGTCCAGCTCCCGGATCAGTGTCTCTGCAATGTGGCTCTGTGGCAGCTGTAGAGAGATGGCTATGAATTGAAAGGTGAAGCCTCCTCTCCAGTATAATCCCCAGTACTGTGAGCGGTACCTGACTGTAGTGTTGACTAGTCCAGGTACACAATTCACTCCCTGCCCTCGCTGTAGCAGAGCAGACCTGTTTGGCCAGCTCAGCCCCGCCCAGCCTGCAGAGCCACATTCCCACACCCCTCCAGCTCACAGCCTGCCTGCAGTCAGAGACACGGCGGAGACAGCAGGCCGAGGACTCTGGGTATTCAAATCAGCCTGCACACGAAGCACAGATATGCCGAAGCTTATTAGAGGCAGGGAGAAAACATACATATTTATTTTGTGGAGTGTGAGGTTTTTCTTCTGTTAAAGCACGATACAACGTAGTGTGGGATGATGTTATTGCCTACATAATGCAAGGTATGAATATAGTAGGCAATATTGTTCCCAAATGAATTATCGTGCTTTAATGCAATGTTATCATGTTTAAACGAAAAGAGGTGTCTCATTTTACTATCTTGTTTAAAAAATATTTCTCCTCCCTGGCTCTAACAGGCTTCCGTGCAGATACACACGTCTCCCGGGACAAGCCGGAGCCAGGCCTGTTCAGCCCTGGGCGGGGGAGAGAGGGAGGCAGGAATTTGTGAAGCAGGGGAGCAACTAGGAAAGCAAGCAGCTGCTCGTTGAGAGCGGGGGCAAGGAGGGAACCTGGTTTAATTGTCAATGGGCTACCTGGTGTCGTCAAAGGAAGTGAAATCAATTATCTCACTGTCAATGTCCCCTCTAAGCTGCGCGCGTGTGCGTGCGCACACAGGTTACGAAATCAGCCGGCATAGGAAATTGAACTGCGCATAAAAAAAAATTAAATTCCCCCCAAAAACATGCCAATAATAAAATAAACACGGTCGTCAATTGAAAAATGCCCAATTGACCACAGGAGACAATTGAGGCCCAACTTGGCTGTGTGCATTATTATTGCTACTCGATCATCGATATCTCTGCTCTCGTAGTCTCGTACCTCACTGCTCATGCTCGCTCCACACTCTCTCTGTGACGTGGCTCATCGAATCGCTGTCCCGGTCTTTTGGATCTCCATGCTTCTATGAGAATGACTGTATTAAAAGAATTTCAGGTTAACAATTTAAAAAAAAGGTGAAAACATTTGCACAACCTGAAATTTTTGCGCACAGAGGCCATTAAAAATCAGAGGGAGCATCGCTCACTGTACCAGTTGATGAGCTGTTACGCAGTTCCCCATCTGATATCTTGCTTCCTCTGCACCCAGGGAGACCACCACCACTGTGGGAGTGTGGATATTTTTTCAGTAACTGGATCAGGCTGAAGAGGTGCCTCGCATGATGAATCGAACGAAACTGGGTGGATACGGATGATCTCCTGTAAAGTGCAGCAATAACTGATTTGATCCCTACGTGGAAGAGATAAGGCCGATCCGTGGAGTGCCGGGGATATTTTGCCGTCACAGGTGCAGTTTGCCCAGTCACGAAGCCAAGCAGTGAAGGCCTGCAGCTCTTTCAAAGTTGCCACTGGTCTCCTAGCGGCCTCTCTGATCAGACTCCTTCTGGCCTGGTCATCTGGTAGGGACTGACGGCCTGATCTAGACAGGGTCTGGGTGGTGCCAAACTCCTCTCACTTCTTAACGATGGTCACGACTGCGTTCCGACAGAGATGTACGGCCTCTGCAATCTTTTCAAATCCATCTCCTGCTCTGTGCCTTTCCACATTGTCCCAGGGGACATTGACCTTGTTGGCACAGTTGTGTCTTCACCTGGGGACACACTACCCAGCAGAGGAGAGCGACAGGAAGGGCTGCTTCTGTTCTGAAGTCATCAGAACCGCTCCAGTTGAACGGGGGGGTGGCTGATTGGCTTGTTGTGTCATGTGGGAGGTAATAGGTCACACCGGAGCTGATTTACCATTGCTCTTCCTGAGGGGTGTGAACACTTATCCAACCCATTTTTCCAGGTGTTCACCTGCTGAAATGACGTCGGAGGTTGTGCGTTACAAAGTGAAAACAAAGGTCAAATAAATTCTGATCTCATGGGAGTTGTGTTCCTTTGGAAAAAGAGTGTTTGAACTTTCCCCGGGGCGCTGTGCAGTGTCAGAAACACACTGCTTCCTTCTCCCCCTGCCACGCAGTCCTCAGTATACTCAGTACACACAAACCTCTGTACACTGCTGCCAAGCTCAAACACTGAGCTATCCCACCCCCGGAGGTCACATTCCTTTTGTGGCGGGAGGGGTTTTGCTGAACATCGGGACTTCCCTCCCAGCCTGATTTAAGCACTCAGTTCATTCTGGTTGTTATTATTTACTATGTTTGAAATGTAACGTCTACATTGTGTGGGGTACTCTGCTGTTCTATGTGTACGTCTCTGAGAGAAAAGTGTGAATCAGGGAGCCAGTGTACATGAGCACAGAGCTATAAACTAATGTACTACTCTACCGCTCTACAGTTTTCAGGTCCCTCTGCTGCCTCGGGCAGGTTTCCTGCGACTCACTGGTTCACTTTCACTTCCCCCACATTTACAACAACAGTCATTTAGTTACGCTTTAGCATGAGTCGCTGTACAGGAGCTGCTCAGTCCACGAGTTCGTGAAGCACCGCTCCTGCTGGAGAAGCGACCGCAGCCGAACAACAGCAGGTCGCTCCGAGTGTCTTTGTGTCTGAAGGACTAAAACTCCTCCCCTCCTTCCTCAGGGCCGGGCCTGAATCCTGCAGAGAGGAAGTCCCGCCTTCTCCACGGGCTCCCTTGCCATTGGACGATCGTGGTTCAGTCTTTCTGCTGCACAGACATCTCCCAGAGTTCTCTGCTGCCTCCGTGAAAAAAAAGTTTTTAAAAGGGTATTTTCTCTCAATTCAGAACATCTCTTAATTGTGATGTGCTGAAGAAAGACTTGTTAAAACATAGTACTGATCATATATGTTAATGTGAAAGAATAATCATGAATTCTGAACTACAGTGCTCACCATGAATGGGGGACATATCTCATGTGCCCTGCGATAAATACCGCCCGCATAGATTCATATGTCGTGCTCGCTTCGGCAGCACATATACTAAAATTGGAACGATACAGAGAAGATTAGCATGGCCCCTGCGCAAGGATGACACGCAAATTCGTGAAGCGTTCCATATTTTTGTCCTTCTTTCTATTATAATGGAAGAGACGGGCAGTTACTGAACATATTGCAGTGTTTGAGGGGCGTCAGTGTGAAGTGAGGTGCAGGAGAGTTTCCTTTCTATGTTGACTGGAGAAATGTCTGCAGCAGCTCCTATCACTCAGTAGATGTAAATCCAATTTACACTCCTGGTATAATACTGGAAAGCTGGAAAAGGAGGTGAAATTCTATTCTCTCTGTGAAATGAGACTATATTGTTGTGATCCAGGCGGCCATGAAGTCTAACAGCGTTTGCTGATCACATCCTGAGTGCCTTCCTCAGGGCCTGGGACAGGGGGGTGTCTGAGGTGATATTTACACACAGGCAGGTGAAGAGTCAGGTAAACACAGTGATCAAAGGGATTTATTATGGCTTATTCTGGTTAATTAACTTTATAATAAATCATAAAATCCATAATCAAGGGTTAATGCTCGACAGTAACAGAGCACAAAATCTATACAGAGACTGAAGACCGGAGGAGAGAGAACAGAAGAGAAGACACAGAGATGAAGGAAAGTCAGTATCACCCTCCTCTTCTTTAAAGCTTGTGCCATGAGCGCTTGTCCTGATCAACCCTGATCCAGTTAATTACAGTGAACAGTCCTTCTGGTCTCTTCTGCTGCCTGGAGCCCCGATCCTGCTGGGTCGCTGTCACAGCCCTGCTGTTTACAGTGGTGGATATTTCATTCTACACCTGGAGCTCTGTCTGCACTCAGAGAAACGCTGCTCAGTCCACGAGTTCATGAAACACCGGTCCTGCTGGAGAAGCGACTGCAGCCGAACAACAGCAGGTCGCTCTGAGTGTCTTTGTGTCTGAAGGACTTAAACTCCTCCCCTCCTTCCTCAGGGCCGGGCCTGAATCCTGCAGAGAGGAAGTCCCGCCTTCTCTACGGGCTCCCTTGCCATTGGACGATCGTGGTTCAGTCTCTCTGCTGCAAAGACATCTCCCAGAGTTCTCCTCTGCCTCCGTGAAAAAAAAAGTTTTTAAAAGGGTTTTTTCGCTCCATTCAGAACATCTCTTAATTGTGATGTACTGAAGAAAGACTTCTTGGAACATAGTACTGATCATATTTGTTGATGTGAAAACATAATTATGACTTCTTGGCTACAGTGCTCACCATGAGTGGCGCACATATCTCATGTGCCCTGCAATAAATACCGCCCGCACAGACTTGTATGTCGTGCTCGCTTCGGCAGCACATATACTAAAATTGGAACGATACAGAGAAGATTAGCATGGCCCCTGCGCAAGGATGACACGCAAATTCGTGAAGCGTTCCATATTTTTGTCCTCCTTTCTGTTATTATTTTTCTATTATTATTCTATTATTCTATTACATTTAATTAGCGCCATAGAGCTCCACGTCACAAGACATCCTTAATCAAATACCGATGCTGAACCGTAACACCTATATACTATACAAGATCACACCGTTCATACCAATACTCAACTTCTCTGGTTTTGCCATCGCGTACGAAATTTTATAATTCCATTTTCAATTCATACTATTTAATAGCTCTGAAATAACAGAATATCCAAACTAACAAAAAGTCCCAAATTATCGAACATCTTGTTAAGTTCTGTGTTTTATGATCGCCAACGATTGTACAAAAATGTCTTCGGCAACCAGGAATATTATTCCTCTTCAAAATAGCTCTTAATGTCTCCAACCCTAACTGCAGACAGATATAGCATTTTCATCTGACTCAAAATAAACAAAGATTTAACAACGCTGCAAGTGAGACAACGGTCTCTCTTATATAGACCATAGAGCGCAAAAGCTGGAGGATGCGGGCATCGATCCCGCTACCTCTCGCATGCTAAGCGAGCGCTCTACCATTTGAGCTAATCCCCCTCGCGCCAGTCACTCCTGCTGCGTTCTCTCACGTCACTGACTGCTTCTTCTCGCGCGCCCTCTCGAGCCCCAGCCCCGCAGACTCGGGGTTTATCCCTCTGAGCGATCGGTGCGAGTCTCACTGCACTGGTCTGTCTCCGGTCTCTGTGTACGAAGAACACATGTGAAATCAGAGAAAAGGTTTCTTGAGCGGCTCGTTGGTCTAGGGGTATGATTCTCGCTTTGGGTGCGAGAGGTCCCGGGTTCAAATCCCGGACGAGCCCACTTTTTTTTTTCTATAATTGTAGGAAGACATATCCAGCCCTCCTCGGTAGCACAGCAGAGCGAGTGTCATGAGGTTATAGCCAGTTGCTGTCGCGGAAACACCTTCACCACTCGGAGTTTCTCTGCTGCTGTCATGTATCATTATTTTAAAAATGTGTGAGTGGACGCCGAGCATCACAACGAGGGATCGAACCGTGTTTATCGCGGACTAAACACCTCGTAGTCGGCGTGGAAGGGATGAACGCGAGTGTGTGAGTGAACGTCTCATGCCTCATCTGCGAAGAGCCCAAAACAGCAGCGATCCTGCCCCGTGTGAGGATCGAACTCACGACCTTCAGATTATGAGACTGACGCGCTACCTACTGCGCTAACGAGGCTGGCTGAGAGCTGAGCATGTAGGATCCCAGCCATCCGGAACAAACTGTTCTTCCTCCTGCGCTGTTGAAACAAGATCCACTAGACTCAAGAACAGCTGCTATCCCACTGCAGTGCGCGTCCTCAACAGCTCACTGCAGGGCCTCAGACTCAATGCATGTCCACACGCTGCTCTTTCTCATGGTCTACTATGTTTTTTATCACTACTACATACTTCTCACTACTATTCCCACAACATATTGATTGCTCGTGTTGTTATTTATTGTTTGTAATGTACTGTCTCCATTGTGCGGTGGTGTCTGTTGTTGTTCGGAGAGATCAGTGAGAATAAGAATTCAAATGTACATGTGCCAATAAAATTCCCTGCTCCTTTAGTCTACTCGTTTCAGATACACAGTAGATAAGAGGTGAAGTCTTCCTTTCATCACATAAAAAAAAAAAGTGGGCTCGTCCGGGATTTGAACCCGGGACCTCTCGCACCCTAAGCGAGAATCATACCCCTAGACCAACGAGCCACATGGTGCGTGAGGGGGTTTCAAAAGGCGTGACGATTCAGTTGTCGAAATGAACATGATCTGTATGAACAGTATTTCCGTGTGACTGTTGTAAACTCAGACCATATTCCCCCAAAAGATTAAAACGCCGGGCTGAAGAAAAGGGAAGATCTCATCTTCATAACACACCGGACAAGAGACCAGAACGACAAGCGAAGTCGTATAAAGCGCATTAAAATGATGACCAGAAAACTTAGAAACGTACACCAGGCAAACAACGTTCAGAAATGGAGTAAAAAGCAAGCGTGAGTTATTACTAAGCGGTCTGAGTGTGGAATCGTGTCGTGGGTGACAGGGGGAAAAGTCTCTCCCACTTTCATCATTCCACCCCGGAGCGGATTAGAAAGGAGACAGAAACGAAACCGGTTTCCAGGCTGTAACACGCGCGCTGCCTGATCACGGGGGACGTGGCGGACTGACCGCTGTGTCCACCAGGTGTCGCCAAAGACCAGAGAGCACAGGAATGAACGAGCCAGAGCTCAGTATCTGGTGTTTCTTCGTTTCTTAGTTTCTGTTCGTAACAATAGTGACTGTAGGAGAAATGAAAGTAAGAAATTAGTTGTAAAATACATTTAATGTTTCAAAATATCTCCTGGTATAAATGAACAATTTCAGTTCATTTAAGTGATTCTACCTTGTGATAATCATGATAATACAGTTACACAGTATATTAAATACTGTGTGGATATTTGTGTTCCAAATAAAAGAATTAAGTCATGCCCCAATCACAAACCATGGTTCATTAATAAAATCAAAGCCAAGCTGAAGGAGCAGTCTGTGGCCTTCAACTCTGGAGACCCTGGGCTGTACAGGAAAGCCAGCTGTGACCTGGAGCGGGCTGTCAGACATGCGAAAAGGGACTACAGAGACTACAGAGACAGGCTTGAATCACAATGTGTGGGCATTAACACAGCGTGCCTCTGGAATGTCCTGAGGGCTATCGCTAATTATAAAGGACAAATGGGTGTTAAAACAACAGCTGCTGACCAACTAAACAACTTCTATGCGAGGTTTGAAGCTCACAACACGGCCCCTTCACACAAAACGCCCAGTGAGCCTGGGGAGTTTGTGCTGCAGCTGTCTGAACAGGAGGTACGGAGAGCTTTCGGAAAGGTGAAGCCACGCAAGGCTGCCGGCTCTGATGGCCTCCCCTCCTGCGTTTTAAAGGCACGCGGAGCACAGCTGGCCCCCGTCTTCACTGTAATATCTAACACGTCACTATCCCTGTCTACTGTCCCACTGTGTTTCAAGAGAACTACTATCGTGCCACAGCTTAAAGCAACCAAGGTGTCATGTCCGAATGCCTGCTGCCAGGTGACACTCACCTCAGTAGTCACGACGTGCCTGAAGAAACTGGTGATGGGACACATCAACAGTATTGTCCCGGACTCCCTGGACCCCCTGCAGTTTGCTTGTAGGAATAATAGGTCAGTGGACGATGCTGTCTCACTGGCCCTTCACACCAGTCTTGACCACCTGGACAAGAGGAGCACCTGTGCCTGGATGTTATTTATGGACTTCAGCTCAGCCTTCAACACAACTGTGCCAGGCAGAAAGGTGGTCAAGCTCAGGGGTCTGGACCTCAACAACTCCATCTGCAACTGGGTCCTGGACTTCCTGACAGGCAGACCCCAAGTGGTGAGGACTGGAAACAAAAAATTTCATCCCCTCTGATCCTCAACACAGGGCCCCCCCAGGGCTGCTGCCTGAGCCCATGGCTGTATTTTCTAATTACACATGACTGTGTGGCTAGATTGAACAGCAACTGCATCACAAAGTCTGCTGATGCTGCCACAGTCATCGGTCTTATCAGCAACAATGATGAAACCACCCTCAGGAGTGAGGTAGCAGAGCTGGTGGAGTGGTGCCACAACAACAACCTCGCGCTTAACATCGCCAAAACATAAGAGGTTATAGTGGGCTTCAGGAGGCACGGAGGACATCACACACCCATCCTCATTCACAGGGCTCCAGTCGAAACTGTCAGCACCCTCAGGTTCCACAGCCTCCAGATCTCTGAGAGGCTGAGCTGGCCAGAGAACACTGCTGCCATCCTCACTAACGCCCACCAGCGCCTTCACTTCCTGAGACAGTTAAGGAAGTGGGGGATGAGCACGACAACACTCACCAATTGTTACCATAATCCGATTGAGAGTGTCCTGCCCGGTGGTGTTACGGTGTGGTATGGTGGAGCCACAGTACAGGACAGAACAGCCATACAGAGGGTTGTGAGGTCTGCCCAGAAAATCACTGGGACCGAGCTACCCTCCATCGACCAGATAGATCTCGACCGCTGCCACATCCGGGCTCGATTTATACTTCGGGACCCAATTCACCCGGGCCACGATCTGTTTTCACCCCTGGGTTCTGGTAGGAGGTATCACAGTATCAGAACACTGACAAATAGATTCAGAAACAGTTTCTTCCCCCAAGCAGCCCGCATCTTAAACAGCTCATATTAGCACCTGCACTTTAAGGTACTGCACTGTTTGCACTGTCCTGTCTTGGCTGTATTATAATGTCTATTGGCTACATTTATTGTCCATGTCTGTTTGTCGTTTGTGCCTATTTTTTTTCTCTCTACTGTTACTGGCTACAGTTGAACGAGTAAGTTTTCCAATACACTTGTTGTATATGGCAAATAAAAAAATCTTGAATCAAAAATGAATAAACGATTTCAGCAGCTTGCGATTTATTATGTTGCACCCATGTTTTATATTCCTCGCAGTCATGTAAAGTATATACATATTCATATGCTGTATACATATATATATTTTCTCATATACGAGTGTGATTTGAGCTTGAAATATGTCATCTGGTAGTTTAGCGAACAGCCGGCGATACCGGACAGCCCTTCCCTCCTAGGAGTCCTATTGAGTTGAAGCTCTGCTGTGCTGTACTTTTTACCCGCTGTGTGCTCGGCACTCACTGTATTATATAATAATGGGTTGAAAGGGACACATTCTGACGTGGGTGTAATTAGGATTGACACCTCTGTGTTAGAAAATAAATAATCTATAAACCACATCGCAGACTTTCTCCTATTCTAACAGGTTTCCCGTGGAGGTGATAAGTTACAGCTCAATAAATTGAAAACGTAGCGGTGAGAGATCATCGCGTCTTTCCAGTGTTCGATGCAAAGTCTTCACAACATTAAAAGTAAGACAAGAGTCTGTCCGCTATTAAGCAAGCGCTCTACCATTTGAGCTAACTCCCCTTCCTGAGGTGGTGATCTGCTCGGTCCAATGGTGGTGAAGGTGTTTCCACGACTGGTTGTTGTAAACCAGCAGACAGCCCGCCAGCTCAAACACCTCGCTATAACCTCACAGTGAGCGAGGAGTGATCACGATGCGCACTCCGCTGTGCTACTACAGTCGTTTCATAAACGCAGAAAATACGAGGAGAGCTGGACGTATGTTCTTGCAATCATGGAATAAAACAGGGCTTGTCTGCAATTTGAAGCCGGGACCTCTCGCAACCAAAAAGCAAGAGCCAGAGAGGTCGTGAGTTTTCTGATTTCAAGTCTGTTTCTCACATGTGTGCGATCGCACAGAAGACTCGTGAGGAGTTCAGTGTGTCCGGGACGGAGCTGCTCACATGCACAGCGAGGGGGATTAGCTCAAATGGTAGAGCGCTCGCTTAGCATGCGAGAGGTAGCGGGATCGATGCCCGCATCCTCCAGCTTTTGCGCTCTATGGTCTATATAAGAGAGACCGTTGTCTCACTTGCAGCGTTGCTAAATCTTTGTTTATTTTAAGTCAGATGAAACTATGTACTAGAGAGGACAGACTCCTGTCTTCCTTGCCATGTTGTCATTGCGTCGAGCGCTGTAAGGACGCGATGACATCTCACCCCCACGTTTTCAATTACAGAGCTTAACTTAACCCTTCCACGGGAAACCTGTTAAAACAGGAGAAAATCCGCGGAGTATCTGATAGACTATTCATTTTCTAACTCACAGGGTTCAATCTTAATTAAGCCCACGCCAGAATGTATCCCTTTCAACCCATTATTATGTAATACAGTGAGTGCCGAGCGCACAGCGGGTGAGAGTACAGCACAGCAGAGCTTCGCTTCGCTTCAACAGGACTCCTAGGAGGGAAGGGCTGTCTGGTATCGCCGGCTGTTCGCTGAACTACCAGATGACATTTCAAGCCCAAATCACACTCGTATATGAGAATATATATATATACACAGTATACAGCATATGAATATGTATATACTTTACATGACTGCGAGGTATATAAAACGTGGTTGCAACATAATGAATGCCGAGCTGCTAAAATCGTTCGTTAATTTTTAATTATCAACAGGTCTAATCACTTATATCAACTGAAATCGCTGATTAATACCGCCAGATACTTTAATTTAGTAAATGTATTGTACAACTGATTTCTTACTTTTATTCCTCCTACTCTCATTATTTTGTGAATGTCCGCATGAATTGTAATAAGCACCTTAAGAAAACTCAGAAAGCGAACACCAGATACTGAGCTCTGGCTCGTTCATTCCGGTGCTCTCTGGTCTTTGGCGACACCTGGTGGACACAGCGGTCAGTCCGCCACGTCCCCCGTGATCAGGCAGCGCGCGTGTTACAGCCTGGAAGACGCTCAGGGCGAAACCGGTTTCATTTCTGTCTCCTTTCTAATCCGCTCCGGGATGGAAGATGAAAATGACGTGTGAAAGTGGGAGAGACGTTTCCCACGACACCCAGAGCGCTCAGTTATATCACATGCTTGCCTTGTACTCTATTTCTGAACGTTGTTTGTCTGATGTGCGTTTCTAAGTTTTGTAGTCATCGGTTAAATGCGCTTTCTATCACTACGCGTGGTGTTCTGCTTCTCTTTTCTTCAGCTCGGCGTTTGAGTCCTTTGGGGGGGAATATTGTCAGAGTTACAACAGTCACACGGAAATAATGTTCGAATATATATATATAATGTTCATTTCAGGTGGGAAGCTGCAACAGTCACACGGAAATAATGTTCGAATATATATAATGTTCATTTCAGGTGGGAAGCTGCGTCAGCATGTGTAGGCTGGAAAGGAACAAGTAAAAGGCTCATTTCGACAACTGAATCGTCACCCTTTTTTCGCGGTCTTTCTGAAGAGAAAGATTTGAAAACAGACTGACAAAGACACCTGAAGAAGGATCCACGGCCGAAACGTTGTGTTTTCCGTCTTTTCTTTTCAGCATGGAATAAACCTTTACTTGTTCATTTGCAGCCTACGCATGCTGACGCAGCTCCCCACCTGCACTAATGTGTGGGTCGTTTGTCTAGGGGTATGATTCTCGCGTCGGGTGCGAGAGGTCCCGGGTTCAAATCCTGACTGAGTCTAGTTCTGTCCTGTGATGACAGGAAGATGTATCAAACATACTTCTTATCTTTGTGTATCTGAAACGAGTAGACTAGAGGAGTAGGGAAGTTTATTGCCACATGAACATTGGAATTATCTTTGGACAACAACAGATACAGTAATATAAGAGCTGCTCTTATTTTTGTTATACCATGCGTAAGCCTTTGATTGATTTTAAACCAAATTGTATTTTGTGAACCTTTCAATAACCACACACAATCACTCAGAGATGAAGTATATCTCACCATCTAGAGCACTGCAAGGGTATGAGTAGACAACCTCTATATGGTCTCTTATAGCAATTAAGCTTCCTACAGATGGAAGTGGTTTCCCAATGATCCTGTGATAATGCTGAATTTTCCAGTTTTGTGAGTGTCTCAACATCAGGCTTTGGTGGTTCAGCATTGTCTTTACACTACCATTCTGCCTTGTTACACAAATATACTCTTTTCGTCCGGTATAGCAGTTCACAGTAGAATTCAGAAAACTTCTGCTAAGTCTATTTTTTCTTTGTATTATAAAGATTCTTTAACATTGTAAAGTAAAAGTGGGTTTGGTTCCTCAGCAAAATTAAGCCCTGTTGTTCATTAATTGAGGAGTGATTTGTTATGTGAGATGCCTTTTACACTGATAAAAGTTTACATTGAGGCAGGTCAGATTCTTTCCATGATTGTAGCAAGATGTTTTATCGAAATTTAAAAGCTTGGCACCACTATAACGTGACATTCCTGTATCTGTGTGGTTTTACACTGCCCTGATGGAAGCTGAAATACTTGCAGAATGGCAGAGGATGCAAAAAGTCACAGCGCAGTTTAGAGAACGTTTGCAATGAGTTTTAATCAGTTGAGAAAAAGGCTATTTTTCAGAGAACATTTGCATTAGGCTGAAATGTAAACTTTGAGAAGCATTGTAGACCTCAATTTGATTTAGGTATAAAGATTGCAATGCAACTACCCATAGAGAAGAGACAACATACAAATCACAAAATGGAGGTACACAACAAAAATAATGCTCCTATCTTGTTTCAGACGTTTGAAATCCAAAAATCACTCTAATTGAAGTGCACCTTTAGTGGTATTTCTAACCATAATCCTAGTTTATAGATAGAAATCAGTCTCAAACATTCAAAATGGTTTTTAAAACCTCTAGGAAATGTATCTTCTTTAATTTGACTACCATATGACAGCATTTTTCACATTAATGAAAATGTTGAAGTGTAACAGTGGGCAAAATTCTATGGTTCTTTTAACCCTAACCCTAGCCAGGCATTAAAAGCATGCCGATTTAACTACCATTTAACAGCATTTTTCAGCTTCATGAAAATTTGCCTAAACCAGACAGATTATTAAAGAAGATACATTTCCTAGAGGTTTTAGAAACCGTTTTGATAGTTTGAGACTGATTTTTTGGAGTTTGAAGAAAAAATTCAACTTTGATGTTTGGAGGGCTTCTGAGACACCCTGCCGGAATGCACATTTGAAACCCTAGCTAGGGTTAGGGTTAGCATTCCCACAACAGGTAGAAGTTTTTTACTGTCAGTGCTGCATTCCGGGCCCCCAGTTATCTTTAGGATGAGTGATAATTTGCTCCTATCTGCACTTTTAGTTTTCGGACAGTTTTGGTCACCTTTTTGGATATTGCCCTATCCATTGATTTCATCCAAAACTGAGCCAGATGAAAAGTGTGAAGAATACCTGTTCTAATGGGTAAACTCTCTTCATTTTGTCATTTAAAGTGCAGCTAAAAGTGCAACAGCGGGCAAAATTCTATGGTTCTTGTAACCCTAACCCTAGCCAGGCATTAAAAGCATGCCGATTTAACTATCATTTAACAGCATTTTTCAGCATCATGAAAATTTGCCTAAACCAGACAGATTATTAAAGAAGATACATTTCCTAGAGGTTTTAGAAACCGTTTTGATAGTTTGAGACTGATTTTTTGGAGTTTGAGGAAAAAATTTAACTTTGATGTTTGGAGGGCTTCTGAGACACCCTGCCAGAATGTACATTTGAAACCCTAGCTAGGGTTAGGGTTAGCATTCCCACAACAGGTAGAAGTTTTTTACTGTCAGTGCTACATTCCCGGCCCCCAGTTATCTTTAGGATGAGTGATAATTTGGTCCTATCTGCACTTTTAGTTTTCGGACAGTTTTGGTCACCTTTTTGTATATTGCCCTATCCATTGATTTCATCCATAACTGAGCCAGATGAAAAGTGTGAAGAATACCTGTTCTAATGGGTAAACTCTCTTCATTTTGTCATTTAAAGTGCAGCTAAAAGTGCAACAGCGGGCAAAATTCTATGGTTCTTGTAACCCTAACCCTAGCCAGGCATTAAAAGCATGCCGATTTAACTACCATTTAACAGCATTTTTCAGCTTCATGAAAATTTGCCTAAACCAGACAGATTATTAAAGAAGATACATTTCCTAGAGGTTTTAGAAACCGTTTTGATAGTTTGAGACTGATTTTTTTTGGTTTGAGGAAAAAATTCAACTTTGATGTTTGGAGGGCTTCTGAGATACCCTGCCGGAATGCACATTTGAAACCCCATCTAGGGTTAGGGTTAGCATTCCCACAACAGGTAGAAGTTTTTTACTGTCAGTGCTGCATTCCGGGTCCCCAGTTATCTTTAGGATGAGTGATAATTTGCTCCTATCTGCAGTTTTAGTTTTCGGACAGTTTTGGTCACCTTTTTGTATATTGCCCTTTTCAGTGATTTTATCCAAAACTGAGCCAGATGAAAAGTGTGAAGAATACCTGTTCTAATGGGTAAACTCTCTTCATTTTGTCATTTAAAGTGCAGCTAAAAGTGCAACAGCGGGCAAAATTCTATGGTTCTTGTAACCCTAACCCTAGCCAGGCATTAAAAGCATGCCGATTTAACTACCATTTAACAGCATTTTTCAGCTTCATGAAAATTTGCCTAAACCAGACAGATTATTAAAGAAGATACATTTCCTAGAGGTTTTAGAAACCGTTTTGATAGTTTGAGACTGATTTTTATTGGTTTGAGGAAAAAATTCAACTTTGATGTTTGGAGGGCTTCTGAGATACCCTGCCGGAATGCACATTTGAAACCCTAGGTAGGGTTAGGGTTAGCATTCCCACAACAGGTAGAAGTTTTTTACTGTCAGTGCTGCATTCCGGGTCCCCAGTTATCTTTAGGATGAGTGATAATTTGCTCCTATCTGCACTTTTAGTTTTCGGACAGTTTTGGTCACCTTTTTGTATATTGCCCTATGTAGTGATTTTATCCAAAACTGAGCCAGATTAAAAGTGTGAAGAATACCTTTTCTAATGGGTAAACTCTCTTCATTTTGTCATTTAAAGTGCAGCTAAAAGTGCAACAGCGGGCAAAATTCTATGGTTCTTGTAACCCTAACCCTAGCCAGGCATTAAAAGCATGCCGATTTATCTACCATTTAACAGCATTTTTCAGCTTCATGAAAATTTGCCTAAACCAGACAGATTATTAAAGAAGATACATTTCCTAGAGGTTTTAGAAACCGTTTTGATAGTTTGAGACTGATTTTTATTGGTTTGAGGAAAAAATTCAACTTTGATGTTTGGAGGGCTTCTGAGATACCCTGCCGGAATGCACATTTGAAACCCTAGCTAGGGTTAGGGTTAGCATTCCCACAATAGGTAGAAGTTTTTTACTGTCAGTGCTGCATTTCGGGTCCCCAGTTATCTTTAGGATGAGTGATAATTTGGTCCTATCTGCACTTTTAGTTTTCGGACAGTTTTGGTCACCTTTTTGTATATTGCCCTATCCATTGATTTCATCCAAAACTGAGCCAGATGAAAAGTGTGAAGAATACCTGTTCTAATGGGTAAACTCTCTTCATTTTGTCATTTAAAGTGCAGCTAAAAGTGCAACAGCGGGCAAAATTCTATGGTTCTTGTAACCCTAACCCTAGCCAGGCATTAAAAGCATGCCGATTTAACTACCATTTAACAGCATTTTTCAGCTTCATGAAAATTTGCCTAAACCAGACAGATTATTAAAGAAGATACATTTCCTAGAGGTTTTAGAAACCGTTTTGATAGTTTGAGACTGATTTTTTTTTGGTTTGAGGAAATAATTCAACTTTGATGTTTGGAGGGCTTCTGAGATACCCTGCCGGAATGCACATTTGAAACCCTAGCTAGGGTTAGGGTTAGCATTCCCACAACAGGTAGAAGTTTTTTACTGTCAGTGCACATTCCGGGTCCCCAGTTATCTTTAGGATGAGTGATAATTTGCTCCTATCTGCACTTTTAGTTTTCGGAGAGTTTTGGTCACCTTTTTGTATATTGCCCTTTTCAGTGATTTTATCCAAAACTGAGCCAGATGAAAATTGTGATGAATACCTGTTCTAATGGGTAAACTCTCTTCATTTTGTCATTTAAAGTGCAGCTAAAAGTGCAACAGCGGGCAAAATTCTATGGTTCTTGTAACCCTAACCCTAGCCAGGCATTAAAAGCATGCCGATTTAACTACCATTTAACAGCATTTTTCAGCTTCATGAAAATTTGCCTAAACCAGACAGATTATTAAAGAAGATACATTTCCTAGAGGTTTTAGAAACCGTTTTGATAGTTTGAGACTGATTTTTTGGAGTTTGAGGAAAAAATTTAACTTTGTTGTTTGGAGGGCTTCTGAGACACCCTGCCGGAATGCACATTTGAAACCCTAGCTAGGGTTAGGGTTAGCATTCCCACATCAGGTAGAAGTTTTTTACTGTCAGTGCTGCATTCCGGGTCCCCAGTTATCTTTAGGATGAGTGATAATTTGCTCCTATCTGCACTTTTAGTTTTCGGATAGTTTTGGTCACCTTTTTGTATATTGCCCTTCTCAGTGATTTTATCCAAAACTGAGCCAGATGAAAAGTGTGAGGAATACCTGTTCTAATGGGTAAACTCTCTTCATTTTGTCATTTAAAGTGCAGCTAAAAGTGCAACAGCGGGCAAAATTCTATGGTTCTTGTAACCCTAACCCTAGCCAGGCATTAAAAGCATGCTGATTTAACTACCATTTAACAGCATTTTTCAGCTTCATGAAAATTTGCCCAAACAAGACAGATTATTAAAGAAGATACATTTCCTAGAGGTTTTAGAAACCGTTTTGATAGTTTGAGACTGATTTTTTGGACTTTGAGGAAAAAATTTAACTTTGATGTTTGGAGGGCTTCTGAGACACCCTGCCAGAATGTACATTTGAAACCCTAGCTAGGGTTAGGGTTAGCATTCCCACAACAGGTAGAAGTTTTTTACTGTCAGTGCTACATTCCGGGCCCCCAGTTATCTTTAGGATGAGTGATAATTTTTCCTATCTGCACTTTTAGTTTTCGGACAGTTTTGGTCACCTTTTTGTATATTGCCCTATCCATTGATTTCATCCAAAACCGAGCCAGATGAAAAGTGTGAAGAATACCTGTTCTAATGGGTAAACTCTCTTCATTTTGTCATTTAAAGTGCAGCTAAAAGTGCAACAGCGGGCAAAATTCTATGGTTCTTGTAACCCTAACCCTAGCCAGGCATTAAAAGCATGCCGATTTAACTACCATTTAACAGCATTTTTCAGCTTCATGAAAATTTGCCTAAACCAGACAGATTATTAAAGAAGATACATTTCCTAGAGGTTTTAGAAACCGTTTTGATAGTTTGAGACTGATTTTTTTTGGTTTGAGGAAAAAATTCAACTTTGATGTTTGGAGGGCTTCTGAGATACCCTGCCGGAATGCACATTTGAAACCCTAGCTAGGGTTAGGGTTAGCATTCCCACAACAGGTAGAAGTTTTTTACTGTCAGTGCTGCATTCCGGGCCCCCAGTTATCTTAAGGATGAGTTATAATTTGCTCCTATCTGCACTTTTAGTTTTCGGAGAGTTTTGGTCACCTTTTTGTATATTGCCCTTTTCAGTGATTTTATCCAAAACTGAGCCAGATGAAAAGTGTGAAGAATACCTGTTCTAATGGGTAAACTCTCTTCATTTTGTCATTTAAAGTGCAACTAAAAGTGCAACAGCGGGCAAAATTCTATGGTTCTTGTAACCCTAACCCTAGCCAGGCATTAAAAGCATGCCGATTTAACTACCATTTAACAGCATTTTTCAGCTTCATGAAAATTTGTCTAAACCTGACAGATTATTAAAGAAGATACATTTCCTAGAGGTTTTAGAAACCGTTTTGATAGTTTGAGACTGATTTTTTGGAGTTTGAGGAAAAACTTTAACTTTGATGTTTGGAGGGCCTCTGAGACACCCTGCCGGAATGCACATTTGAAACCCTAGCTAGGGTTAGGGTTAGCATTCCCACAACAGGTAGAAGTTTTTTACTGTCAGTGCTGCATTCCGGGTCCCCAGTTATCTTTAGGATGAGTGATAATTTCCTCCTATCTGCACTTTTAGTTTTCGGACAGTTTTGGTCACCTTTTTGTATATTGCCCTATGTAGTGATTTTATCCAAAACTGAGCCAGATGAAAAGTGTGAAGAAAACCTGTTCTAATGGGTAAACTCTCTTCATTTTGTCATTTAAAGTGCAGCTAAAAGTGCAACAGCGGGCAAAATTCTATGGTTCTTGTAACCCTAACCCTAGCCAGGCATTAAAAGCATGCCGATTTAACTACCATTTAACAGCATTTTTCAGCTTCATGAAAATTTGCCTAAACCAGACAGATTATTAAAGAAGATACATTTCCTAGAGGTTTTAGAAACCGTTTTGATAGTTTGAGACTGATTTTTTGGAGTTTGAGGAAAAAACTCAACTTTGATGTTTGGAGGGCTTCTGAGATACCCTGCCGGAATGCACATTTGAAACCCTAGCTAGGGTTAGGGTTAGCATTCCCACAACAGGTAGAAGTTTTTTACTGTCAGTGCACATTCCGGGTCCCCAGTTATCTTTAGGATGAGTGATAATTTGCTCCTATCTGCACTTTTAGTTTTCGGAGAGTTTTGGTCACCTTTTTGTATATTGCCCTTTTCAGTGATTTTATCCAAAACTGAGCCAGATGAAAAGTGTGAAGAATACCTGTTCTAATGGGTAAACTCTCTTCATTTTGTCATTTAAAGTGCAGCTAAAAGTGCAACAGCGGGCAAAATTCTATGGTTCTTGTAACCCTAACCCTAGCCAGGCATTAAAAGCATGCCGATTTAACTACCATTTAACAGCATTTTTCAGCTTCATGAAAATTTGCCTAAACCAGACAGATTATTAAAGAAGATACATTTCCTAGAGGTTTTAGAAACCGTTTTGATAGTTTGAGACTGATTTTTTGGAGTTTGAAGAAAAAATTCAACTTTGATGTTTGGAGGGCTTCTGAGACACCCTGCCGGAATGCACATTTGAAACCCTAGCTAGGGTTAGGGTTATCATTCCCACAACAGGTAGAAGTTTTTTACTGTCAGTGCTGCATTCCGGGCCCCCAGTTATCTTTAGGATGAGTGATAATTTGCTCCTATCTGCACTTTTAGTTTTCGGACAGTTTTGGTCACCTTTTTGGATATTGCCCTATCCATTGATTTCATCCAAAACTGAGCCAGATGAAAAGTGTGAAGAATACCTGTTCTAATGGGTAAACTCTCTTCATTTTGTCATTTAAAGTGCAGCTAAAAGTGCAACAGCGGGCAAAATTCTATGGTTCTTGTAACCCTAACCCTAGCCAGGCATTAAAAGCATGCCGATTTAACTATCATTTAACAGCATTTTTCAGCATCATGAAAATTTGCCTAAACCAGACAGATTATTAAAGAAGATACATTTCCTAGAGGTTTTAGAAACCGTTTTGATAGTTTGAGACTGATTTTTTGGAGTTTGAGGAAAAAATTTAACTTTGATGTTTGGAGGGCTTCTGAGACACCCTGCCAGAATGTACATTTGAAACCCTAGCTAGGGTTAGGGTTAGCATTCCCACAACAGGTAGAAGTTTTTTACTGTCAGTGCTACATTCCGGGCCCCCAGTTATCTTTAGGATGAGTGATAATTTGGTCCTATCTGCACTTTTAGTTTTCGGACAGTTTTGGTCACCTTTTTGTATATTGCCCTATCCATTGATTTCATCCAAAACTGAGCCAGATGAAAAGTGTGAAGAATACCTGTTCTAATGGGTAAACTCTCTTCATTTTGTCATTTAAAGTGCAGCTAAAAGTGCAACAGCGGGCAAAATTCTATGGTTCTTGTAACCCTAACCCTAGCCAGGCATTAAAAGCATGCCGATTTAACTACCATTTAACAGCATTTTTCAGCTTCATGAAAATTTGCCTAAACCAGACAGATTATTAAAGAAGATACATTTCCTAGAGGTTTTAGAAACCGTTTTGATAGTTTGAGACTGATTTTTTTTGGTTTGAGGAAAAAATTCAACTTTGATGTTTGGAGGGCTTCTGAGATACCCTGCCGGAATGCACATTTGAAACCCTAGCTAGGGTTAGGGTTAGCATTCCCACAACAGGTAGAAGTTTTTTACTGTCAGTGCTGCATTCCGGGTCCCCAGTTATCTTTAGGATGAGTGATAATTTGCTCCTATCTGCACTTTTAGTTTTCGCATAGTTTTGGTCACCTTTTTGTATATTGCCCTTTTCAGTGATTTTATCCAAAACTGAGCCAGATGAAAAGTGTGAAGAATACCTGTTCTAATGGGTAAACTCTCTTCATTTTGTCATTTAAAGTGCAGCTAAAAGTGCAACAGCGGGCAAAATTCTATGGTTCTTGTAACCCTAACCCTAGCCAGGCATTAAAAGCATGCTGATTTAACTACCATTTAACAGCATTTTTCAGCTTCATGAAAATTTGCCCAAACAAGACAGATTATTAAAGAAGATACATTTCCTAGAGGTTTTAGAAACTGTTTTGATAGTTTGAGACTGATTTTTTGGAGTTTGAGGAAAAAATTCAACTTTGATGTTTGGAGGGCTTCTGAGACACCCTGCCGGAATGCACATTTGAAACCCTAGCTAGGGTTAGGGTTAGCATTCCCACAACAGGTAGAAGTTTTTTACTGTCAGTGCTGCATTCCGGGCCCCCAGTTATCTTAAGGATGAGTTATAATTTGCTCCTATCTGCACTTTTAGTTTTCGGAGAGTTTTGGTCACCTTTTTGTATATTGCCCTTTTCAGTGATTTTATCCAAAACTGAGCCAGATGAAAAGTGTGAAGAATACCTGTTCTAATGGGTAAACTCTCTTCATTTTGTCATTTAAAGTGCAACTAAAAGTGCAACAGCGGGCAAAATTCTATGGTTCTTGTAACCCTAACCCTAACCAGGCATTAAAAGCATGCCGATTTAACTACCATTTAACAGCATTTTTCAGCTTCATGAAAATTTGTCTAAACCTGACAGATTATTAAAGAAGATACATTTCCTAGAGGTTTTAGAAACCGTTTTGATAGTTTGAGACTGATTTTTTGGAGTTTGAGGAAAAACTTTAACTTTGATGTTTGGAGGGCCTCTGAGACACCCTGCCGGAATGCACATTTGAAACCCTAGCTAGGGTTAGGGTTAGCATTCCCACAACAGGTAGAAGTTTTTTACTGTCAGTGCTGCATTCCGGGTCCCCAGTTATCTTTAGGATGAGTGATAATTTCCTCCTATCTGCACTTTTAGTTTTCGGACAGTTTTGGTCACCTTTTTGTATATTGCCCTATGTAGTGATTTTATCCAAAACTGAGCCAGATGAAAAGTGTGAAGAAAACCTGTTCTAATGGGTAAACTCTCTTCATTTTGTCATTTAAAGTGCAGCTAAAAGTGCAACAGCGGGCAAAATTCTATGGTTCTTGTAACCCTAACCCTAGCCAGGCATTAAAAGCATGCCGATTTAACTACCATTTAACAGCATTTTTCAGCTTCATGAAAATTTGCCTAAACCAGACAGATTATTAAAGAAGATACATTTCCTAGAGGTTTTAGAAACCGTTTTGATAGTTTGAGACTGATTTTTTGGAGTTTGAGGAAAAAACTCAACTTTGATGTTTGGAGGGCTTCTGAGATACCCTGCCGGAATGCACATTTGAAACCCTAGCTAGGGTTAGGGTTAGCATTCCCACAACAGGTAGAAGTTTTTTACTGTCAGTGCACATTCCGGGTCCCCAGTTATCTTTAGGATGAGTGATAATTTGCTCCTATCTGCACTTTTAGTTTTCGGAGAGTTTTGGTCACCTTTTTGTATATTGCCCTTTTCAGTGATTTTATCCAAAACTGAGCCAGATGAAAAGTGTGAAGAATACCTGTTCTAATGGGTAAACTCTCTTCATTTTGTCATTTAAAGTGCAGCTAAAAGTGCAACAGCGGGCAGAATTCTATGGTTCTTGTAACCCTAACCCTAGCCAGGCATTAAAAGCATGCCGATTTAACTACCATTTAACAGCATTTTTCAGCTTCATGAAAATTTGCCTAAACCAGACAGATTATTAAAGAAGATACATTTCCTAGAGGTTTTAGAAACCGTTTTGATAGTTTGAGACTGATTTTTTGGAGTTTGAAGAAAAAATTCAACTTTGATGTTTGGAGGGCTTCTGAGACACCCTGCCGGAATGCACATTTGAAACCCTAGCTAGGGTTAGGGTTAGCATTCCCACAACAGGTAGAAGTTTTTTATTGTCAGTGCTGCATTCCGGGCCCCCAGTTATCTTTAGGATGAGTGATAATTTGCTCCTATCTGCACTTTTAGTTTTCGGACAGTTTTGGTCACCTTTTTGGATATTGCCCTATCCATTGATTTCATCCAAAACTGAGCCAGATGAAAAGTGTGAAGAATACCTGTTCTAATGGGTAAACTCTCTTCATTTTGTCATTTAAAGTGCAGCTAAAAGTGCAACAGCGGGCAAAATTCTATGGTTCTTGTAACCCTAACCCTAGCCAGGCATTAAAAGCATGCCGATTTAACTATCATTTAACAGCATTTTTCAGCATCATGAAAATTTGCCTAAACCAGACAGATTATTAAAGAAGATACATTTCCTAGAGGTTTTAGAAACCGTTTTGATAGTTTGAGACTGATTTTTTGGAGTTTGAGGAAAAAATTTAACTTTGATGTTTGGAGGGCTTCTGAGACACCCTGCCAGAATGTACATTTGAAACCCTAGCTAGGGTTAGGGTTAGCATTCCCACAACAGGTAGAAGTTTTTTACTGTCAGTGCTACATTCCGGGCCCCCAGTTATCTTTAGGATGAGTGATAATTTGGTCCTATCTGCACTTTTAGTTTTCGGACAGTTTTGGTCACCTTTTTGTATATTGCCCTATCCATTGATTTCATCCAAAACTGAGCCAGATGAAAAGTGTGAAGAATACCTGTTCTAATGGGTAAACTCTCTTCATTTTGTCATTTAAAGTGCAGCTAAAAGTGCAACAGCGGGCAAAATTCTATGGTTCTTGTAACCCTAACCCTAGCCAGGCATTAAAAGCATGCCGATTTATCTACCATTTAACAGCATTTTTCAGCTTCATGAAAATTTGCCTAAACCAGACAGATTATTAAAGAAGATACATTTCCTAGAGGTTTTAGAAACCGTTTTGATAGTTTGAGACTGATTTTTTGGAGTTTGAGGAAAAAATTCAACTTTGATGTTTGGAGGGCTTCTGAGATACCCTGCCGGAATGCACATTTGAAACCCTAGCTAGGGTTAGGGTTAGCATTCCCACAACAGGTAGAAGTTTTTTACTGTCAGTGTACATTCCGGGTCCCCAGTTATCTTTAGGATGAGTGATAATTTGCTCCTATCTGCACTTTTAGTTTTCGGAGAGTTTTGGTCACCTTTTTGTATATTGCCCTTTTCAGTGATTTTATCCAAAACTGAGCCAGATAAAAAGTGTGAAGAATACCTGTTCTAATGGGTAAACTCTCTTCATTTTGTCATTTAAAGTGCAGCTAAAAGTGCAACAGCGGGCAAAATTCTATGGTTCTTGTAACCCTAACCCTAGCCAGGCATTAAAAGCATGCCGATTTAACTACCATTTAACAGCATTTTTCAGCTTCATGAAAATTTGCCTAAACCAGACAGATTATTAAAGAAGATACATTTCCTAGAGGTTTTAGAAACCGTTTTGATAGTTTGAGACTGATTTTTTGGAGTTTGAAGAAAAAATTCAACTTTGATGTTTGGAGGGCTTCTGAGACACCCTGCCGGAATGCACATTTGAAACCCTAGCTAGGGTTAGGGTTAGCATTCCCACAACAGGTAGAAGTTTTTTACTGTCAGTGCTGCATTCCGGGCCCCCAGTTATCTTTAGGATGAGTGATAATTTGCTCCTATCTGCACTTTTAGTTTTCGGACAGTTTTGGTCACCTTTTTGGATATTGCCCTATCCATTGATTTCATCCAAAACTGAGCCAGATGAAAAGTGTGAAGAATACCTGTTCTAATGGGTAAACTCTCTTCATTTTGTCATTTAAAGTGCAGCTAAAAGTGCAACAGCGGGCAAAATTCTATGGTTCTTGTAACCCTAACCCTAGCCAGGCATTAAAAGCATGCCGATTTAACTACCATTTAACAGCATTTTTCAGCTTCATGAAAATTTGCCTAAACCAGACAGATTATTTTAGAAGATACATTTCCTAGAGGTTTTAGAAACCGTTTTGATAGTTTGAGACTGATTTTTTGGAGTTTGAAGAAAAAATTCAACTTTGATGTTTGGAGGGCTTCTGAGACACCCTGCCGGAATGCACATTTGAAACCCTAGCTAGGGTTAGGGTTAGCATTCCCACAACAGGTAGAAGTTTTTTACTGTCAGTGCTGCATTCCGGGCCCCCAGTTATCTTTAGGATGAGTGATAATTTGCTCCTATGTGCACTTTTAGTTTTCGGACAGTTTTGGTCACCTTTTTGGATATTGCCCTATCCATTGATTTCATCCAAATCTGAGCCAGATGAAAAGTGTGAAGAATACCTGTTCTAATGGGTAAACTCTCTTCATTTTGTCATTTAAAGTGCAGCTAAAAGTGCAACAGCGGGCAAAATTCTATGGTTCTTGTAACCCTAACCCTAGCCAGGCATTAAAAGCATGCCGATTTAACTATCATTTAACAGCATTTTTCAGCATCATGAAAATTTGCCTAAACCAGACAGATTATTAAAGAAGATACATTTCCTAGAGGTTTTAGAAACCGTTTTGATAGTTTGAGACTGATTTTTTGGAGTTTGAGGAAAAAATTTAACTTTGATGTTTGGAGGGCTTCTGAGACACCCTGCCAGAATGTACATTTGAAACCCTAGCTAGGGTTAGGGTTAGCATTCCCACAACAGGTAGAAGTTTTTTACTGTCAGTGCTACATTCCGGGCCCCCAGTTATCTTTAGGATGAGTGATAATTTGGTCCTATCTGCACTTTTAGTTTTCGGACAGTTTTGGTCACCTTTTTGTATATTGCCCTATCCATTGATTTCATCCAAAACTGAGCCAGATGAAAAGTGTGAAGAATACCTGTTCTAATGGGTAAACTCTCTTCATTTTGTCATTTAAAGTGCAGCTAAAAGTGCAACAGCGGGCAAAATTCTATGGTTCTTGTAACCCTAACCCTAGCCAGGCATTAAAAGCATGCCGATTTAACTACCATTTAACAGCATTTTTCAGCTTCATGAAAATTTGCCTAAACCAGACAGATTATTAAAGAAGATACATTTCCTAGAGGTTTTAGAAACCGTTTTGATAGTTTGAGACTGATTTTTTTTGGTTTGAGGAAAAAATTCAACTTTGATGTTTGGAGGGCTTCTGAGATACCCTGCCGGAATGCACATTTGAAACCCCAGCTAGGGTTAGGGTTAGCATTCCCACAACAGGTAGAAGTTTTTTACTGTCAGTGCTGCATTCCGGGTCCCCAGTTATCTTTAGGATGAGTGATAATTTGCTCCTATCTGCACTTTTAGTTTTCGGAGAGTTTTGGTCACCTTTTTGTATATTGCCCTTTTCAGTGATTTTATCCAAAACTGAGCCAGATGAAAAGTGTGAAGAATACCTGTTCTAATGGGTAAACTCTCTTCATTTTGTCATTTAAAGTGCAGCTAAAAGTGCAACAGCGGGCAAAATTCTATGGTTCTTGTAACCCTAACCCTAGCCAGGCATTAAAAGCATGCCGATTTAACTACCATTTAACAGCATTTTTCAGCTTCATGAAAATTTGCCTAAACCAGACAGATTATTAAAGAAGATACATTTCCTAGAGGTTTTAGAAACCATTTTGATAGTTTGAGACTGATTTTTTTGGGTTTGAGGAAAAAATTCAACTTTGATGTTTGGAGGGCTTCTGAGATACCCTGCCGGAATGCACATTTGAAACCCCAGCTAGGGTTAGGGTTAGCATTCCCACAACAGGTAGAAGTTTTTTACTGTCAGTGCTGCATTCCGGGTCCCCAGTTATCTTTAGGATGAGTGATAATTTGCTCCTATCTGCACTTTTAGTTTTCGGAGAGTTTTGGTCACCTTTTTGTATATTGCCCTTTTCAGTGATTTTATCCAAAACTGAGCCAGATGAAAAGTGTGAAGAATACCTGTTCTAATGGGTAAACTCTCTTCATTTTGTCATTTAAAGTGCAGCTAAAAGTGCAACAGCGGGCAAAATTCTATGGTTCTTGTAACCCTAACCCTAGCCAGGCATTAAAAGCATGCCGATTTAACTACCATTTAACAGCATTTTTCAGCTTCATGAAAATTTGCCTAAACCAGACAGATTATTAAAGAAGATACATTTCCTAGAGGTTTTAGAAACCGTTTTGATAGTTTGAGACTGATTTTTATTGGTTTGAGGAAAAAATTCAACTTTGATGTTTGGAGGGCTTCTGAGATACCCTGCCGGAATGCACATTTGAAACCCTAGGTAGGGTTAGGGTTAGCATTCCCACAACAGGTAGAAGTTTTTTACTGTCAGTGCTGCATTCCGGGTCCCCAGTTATCTTTAGGATGAGTGATAATTTGCTCCTATCTGCACTTTTAGTTTTCGGAGAGTTTTGGTCACCTTTTTGTATATTGCCCTTTTCAGTGATTTTATCCAAAACTGAGCCAGATGAAAAGTGTGAAGAATACCTGTTCTAATGGGTAAACTCTCTTCATTTTGTCATTTAAAGTGCAGCTAAAAGTGCAACAGCGGGCAAAATTCTATGGTTCTTGTAACCCTAACCCTAGCCAGGCATTAAAAGCATGCCGATTTAACTACCATTTAACAGCATTTTTCAGCTTCATGAAAATTTGCCTAAACCAGACAGATTATTAAAGAAGATACATTTCCTAGAGGTTTTAGAAACCGTTTTGATAGTTTGAGACTGATTTTTTTTGGTTTGAGGAAAAAATTCAACTTTGATGTTTGGAGGGCTTCTGAGATACCCTGCCGGAATGCACATTTGAAACCCTAGCTAGGGTTAGGGTTAGCATTCCCACAACAGGTAGAAGTTTTTTACTGTCAGTGCTGCATTCCGGGTCCCCAGTTATCTTTAGGATGAGTGATAATTTGCTCCTATCTGCACTTTTAGTTTTCGGATAGTTTTGGTCACCTTTTTGTATATTGCCCTTTTCAGTGATTTTATCCAAAACTGAGCCAGATGAAAAGTGTGAAGAATACCTGTTCTAATGGGTAAACTCTCTTCATTTTGTCATTTAAAGTGCAGCTAAAAGTGCAACAGCGGGCAAAATTCTATGGTTCTTGTAACCCTAACCCTAGCCAGGCATTAAAAGCATGCTGATTTAACTACCATTTAACAGCATTTTTCAGCTTCATGAAAATTTGCCCAAACAAGACAGATTATTAAAGAAGATACATTTCCTAGAGGTTTTAGAAACTGTTTTGATAGTTTGAGACTGATTTTTTGGAGTTTGAGGAAAAAATTCAACTTTGATGTTTGGAGGGCTTCTGAGACACCCTGCCGGAATGCACATTTGAAACCCTAGCTAGGGTTAGGGTTAGCATTCCCACAAAAGGTAGAAGTTTTTTACTGTCAGTGCTGCATTCCGGGTCCCCAGTTATCTTTAGGATGAGTGATAATTTGGTCCTATCTGCACTTTTAGTTTTCGGACAGCTTTGGTCACCTTTTTGTATATTGCCCTTTTCAGTGATTTTATCCAAAACTGAGCCAGATGAAAAGTGTGAAGAATACCTGTTCTAATGGGTAAACTCTCTTCATTTTGTCATTTAAAGTGCAGCTAAAAGTGCAACAGCGGGCAAAATTCTATGGTTCTTGTAACCCTAACCCTAGCCAGGCATTAAAAGCATGCCGATTTAACTACCATTTAACAGCATTTTTCAGCTTCATGAAAATTTGCCTAAACCAGACAGATTATTAAAGAAGATACATTTCCTAGAGGTTTTAGAAACCGTTTTGATAGTTTGAGAAAGATTTATTTTGGTTTGAGGAAAAAATTCAACTTTGATGTTTGGAGGGCTTCTGAGATACCCTGCCGGAATGCACATTTGAAACCCTAGCTAGGGTTAGGGTTAGCATTCCCACAACAGGTAGAAGTTTTTTACTGTCAGTGCTGCATTCCGGGCCCCCAGTTATCTTAAGGATGAGTTATAATTTGCTCCTATCTGCACTTTTAGTTTTCGGAGAGTTTTGGTCACCTTTTTGTATATTGCCCTTTTCAGTGATTTTATCCAAAACTGAGCCAGATGAAAAGTGTGAAGAATACCTGTTCTAATGGGTAAACTCTCTTCATTTTGTCATTTAAAGTGCAACTAAAAGTGCAACAGCGGGCAAAATTCTATGGTTCTTGTAACCCTAACCCTAACCAGGCATTAAAAGCATGCCGATTTAACTACCATTTAACAGCATTTTTCAGCTTCATGAAAATTTGTCTAAACCTGACAGATTATTAAAGAAGATACATTTCCTAGAGGTTTTAGAAACCGTTTTGATAGTTTGAGACTGATTTTTTGGAGTTTGAGGAAAAACTTTAACTTTGATGTTTGGAGGGCCTCTGAGACACCCTGCCGGAATGCACATTTGAAACCCTAGCTAGGGTTAGGGTTAGCATTCCCACAACAGGTAGAAGTTTTTTACTGTCAGTGCTGCATTCCGGGTCCCCAGTTATCTTTAGGATGAGTGATAATTTCCTCCTATCTGCACTTTTAGTTTTCGGACAGTTTTGGTCACCTTTTTGTATATTGCCCTATGTAGTGATTTTATCCAAAACTGAGCCAGATGAAAAGTGTGAAGAAAACCTGTTCTAATGGGTAAACTCTCTTCATTTTGTCATTTAAAGTGCAGCTAAAAGTGCAACAGCGGGCAAAATTCTATGGTTCTTGTAACCCTAACCCTAGCCAGGCATTAAAAGCATGCCGATTTAACTACCATTTAACAGCATTTTTCAGCTTCATGAAAATTTGCCTAAACCAGACAGATTATTAAAGAAGATACATTTCCTAGAGGTTTTAGAAACCGTTTTGATAGTTTGAGACTGATTTTTTGGAGTTTGAGGAAAAAACTCAACTTTGATGTTTGGAGGGCTTCTGAGATACCCTGCCGGAATGCACATTTGAAACCCTAGCTAGGGTTAGGGTTAGCATTCCCACAACAGGTAGAAGTTTTTTACTGTCAGTGCACATTCCGGGTCCCCAGTTATCTTTAGGATGAGTGATAATTTGCTCCTATCTGCACTTTTAGTTTTCGGAGAGTTTTGGTCACCTTTTTGTATATTGCCCTTTTCAGTGATTTTATCCAAAACTGAGCCAGATGAAAAGTGTGAAGAATACCTGTTCTAATGGGTAAACTCTCTTCATTTTGTCATTTAAAGTGCAGCTAAAAGTGCAACAGCGGGCAGAATTCTATGGTTCTTGTAACCCTAACCCTAGCCAGGCATTAAAAGCATGCCGATTTAACTACCATTTAACAGCATTTTTCAGCTTCATGAAAATTTGCCTAAACCAGACAGATTATTAAAGAAGATACATTTCCTAGAGGTTTTAGAAACCGTTTTGATAGTTTGAGACTGATTTTTTGGAGTTTGAAGAAAAAATTCAACTTTGATGTTTGGAGGGCTTCTGAGACACCCTGCCGGAATGCACATTTGAAACCCTAGCTAGGGTTAGGGTTAGCATTCCCACAACAGGTAGAAGTTTTTTACTGTCAGTGCTGCATTCCGGGCCCCCAGTTATCTTTAGGATGAGTGATAATTTGCTCCTATCTGCACTTTTAGTTTTCGGACAGTTTTGGTCACCTTTTTGGATATTGCCCTATCCATTGATTTCATCCAAAACTGAGCCAGATGAAAAGTGTGAAGAATACCTGTTCTAATGGGTAAACTCTCTTCATTTTGTCATTTAAAGTGCAGCTAAAAGTGCAACAGCGGGCAAAATTCTATGGTTCTTGTAACCCTAACCCTAGCCAGCCATTAAAAGCATGCCGATTTAACTATCATTTAACAGCATTTTTCAGCATCATGAAAATTTGCCTAAACCAGACAGATTATTAAAGAAGATACATTTCCTAGAGGTTTTAGAAACCGTTTTGATAGTTTGAGACTGATTTTTTGGAGTTTGAGGAAAAAATTTAACTTTGATGTTTGGAGGGCTTCTGAGACACCCTGCCAGAATGTACATTTGAAACCCTAGCTAGGGTTAGGGTTAGCATTCCCACAACAGGTAGAAGTTTTTTACTGTCAGTGCTACATTCCGGGCCCCCAGTTATCTTTAGGATGAGTGATAATTTGGTCCTATCTGCACTTTTAGTTTTCGGACAGTTTTGGTCACCTTTTTGTATATTGCCCTATCCATTGATTTCATCCAAAACTGAGCCAGATGAAAAGTGTGAAGAATACCTGTTCTAATGGGTAAACTCTCTTCATTTTGTCATTTAAAGTGCAGCTAAAAGTGCAACAGCGGGCAAAATTCTATGGTTCTTGTAACCCTAACCCTAGCCAGGCATTAAAAGCATGCCGATTTAACTACCATTTAACAGCATTTTTCAGCTTCATGAAAATTTGCCTAAACCAGACAGATTATTAAAGAAGATACATTTCCTAGAGGTTTTAGAAACCGTTTTGATAGTTTGAGACTGATTTTTTTGGGTTTGAGGAAAAAATTCAACTTTGATGTTTGGAGGGCTTCTGAGATACCCTGCCGGAATGCACATTTGAAACCCCAGCTAGGGTTAGGGTTAGCATTCCCACAACAGGTAGAAGTTTTTTACTGTCAGTGCTGCATTCCGGGTCCCCAGTTATCTTTAGGATGAGTGATAATTTGCTCCTATCTGCACTTTTAGTTTTCGGAGAGTTTTGGTCACCTTTTTGTATATTGCCCTTTTCAGTGATTTTATCCAAAACTGAGCCAGATGAAAAGTGTGAAGAATACCTGTTCTAATGGGTAAACTCTCTTCATTTTGTCATTTAAAGTGCAGCTAAAAGTGCAACAGCGGGCAAAATTCTATGGTTCTTGTAACCCTAACCCTAGCCAGGCATTAAAAGCATGCCGATTTATCTACCATTTAACAGCATTTTTCAGCTTCATGAAAATTTGCCTAAACCAGACAGATTATTAAAGAAGATACATTTCCTAGAGGTTTTAGAAACCGTTTTGATAGTTTGAGACTGATTTTTTGGAGTTTGAGGAAAAAATTCAACTTTGATGTTTGGAGGGCTTCTGAGATACCCTGCCGGAATGCACATTTGAAACCCTAGCTAGGGTTAGGGTTAGCATTCCCACAACAGGTAGAAGTTTTTTACTGTCAGTGCACATTCCGGGTCCCCAGTTATCTTTAGGATGAGTGATAATTTGCTCCTATCTGCACTTTTAGTTTTCGGAGAGTTTTGGTCACCTTTTTGTATATTGCCCTTTTCAGTGATTTTATCCAAAACTGAGCCAGATGAAAAGTGTGAAGAATACCTGTTCTAATGGGTAAACTCTCTTCATTTTGTCATTTAAAGTGCAGCTAAAAGTGCAACAGCGGGCAAAATTCTATGGTTCTTGTAACCCTAACCCTAGCCAGGCATTAAAAGCATGCCGATTTAACTACCATTTAACAGCATTTTTCAGCTTCATGAAAATTTGCCTAAACCAGACAGATTATTAAAGAAGATACATTTCCTAGAGGTTTTAGAAACCGTTTTGATAGTTTGAGACTGATTTTTTGGAGTTTGAAGAAAAAATTCAACTTTGATGTTTGGAGGGCTTCTGAGACACCCTGCCGGAATGCACATTTGAAACCCTAGCTAGGGTTAGGGTTAGCATTCCCACAACAGGTAGAAGTTTTTTACTGTCAGTGCTGCATTCCGGGCCCCCAGTTATCTTTAGGATGAGTGATAATTTGCTCCTATCTGCACTTTTAGTTTTCGGACAGTTTTGGTCACCTTTTTGGATATTGCCCTATCCATTGATTTCATCCAAAACTGAGCCAGATGAAAAGTGTGAAGAATACCTGTTCTAATGGGTAAACTCTCTTCATTTTGTCATTTAAAGTGCAGCTAAAAGTGCAACAGCGGGCAAAATTCTATGGTTCTTGTAACCCTAACCCTAGCCAGGCATTAAAAGCATGCCGATTTAACTACCATTTAACAGCATTTTTCAGCTTCATGAAAATTTGCCTAAACCAGACAGATTATTAAAGAAGATACATTTCCTAGAGGTTTTAGAAACCGTTTTGATAGTTTGAGACTGATTTTTTGGAGTTTGAAGAAAAAATTCAACTTTGATGTTTGGAGGGCTTCTGAGACACCCTGCCGGAATGCACATTTGAAACCCTAGCTAGGGTTAGGGTTAGCATTCCCACAACAGGTAGAAGTTTTTTACTGTCAGTGCTGCATTCCGGGCCCCCAGTTATCTTTAGGATGAGTGATAATTTGCTCCTATCTGCACTTTTAGTTTTCGGACAGTTTTGGTCACCTTTTTGGATATTGCCCTATCCATTGATTTCATCCAAAACTGAGCCAGATGAAAAGTGTGAAGAATACCTGTTCTAATGGGTAAACTCTCTTCATTTTGTCATTTAAAGTGCAGCTAAAAGTGCAACAGCGGGCAAAATTCTATGGTTCTTGTAACCCTAACCCTAGCCAGGCATTAAAAGCATGCCGATTTAACTATCATTTAACAGCATTTTTCAGCATCATGAAAATTTGCCTAAACCAGACAGATTATTAAAGAAGATACATTTCCTAGAGGTTTTAGAAACCGTTTTGATAGTTTGAGACTGATTTTTTGGAGTTTGAGGAAAAAATTTAACTTTGATGTTTGGAGGGCTTCTGAGACACCCTGCCAGAATGTACATTTGAAACCCTAGCTAGGGTTAGGGTTAGCATTCCCACAACAGGTAGAAGTTTTTTACTGTCAGTGCTACATTCCGGGCCCCCAGTTATCTTTAGGATGAGTGATAATTTGGTCCTATCTGCACTTTTAGTTTTCGGACAGTTTTGGTCACCTTTTTGTATATTGCCCTATCCATTGATTTCATCCAAAACTGAGCCAGATGAAAAGTGTGAAGAATACCTGTTCTAATGGGTAAACTCTCTTCATTTTGTCATTTAAAGTGCAGCTAAAAGTGCAACAGCGGGCAAAATTCTATGGTTCTTGTAACCCTAACCCTAGCCAGGCATTAAAAGCATGCCGATTTAACTACCATTTAACAGCATTTTTCAGCTTCATGAAAATTTGCCTAAACCAGACAGATTATTAAAGAAGATACATTTCCTAGAGGTTTTAGAAACCGTTTTGATAGTTTGAGACTGATTTTTTTTGGTTTGAGGAAAAAATTCAACTTTGATGTTTGGAGGGCTTCTGAGATACCCTGCCGGAATGCACATTTGAAACCCCAGCTAGGGTTAGGGTTAGCATTCCCACAACAGGTAGAAGTTTTTTACTGTCAGTGCTGCATTCCGGGTCCCCAGTTATCTTTAGGATGAGTGATAATTTGCTCCTATCTGCACTTTTAGTTTTCGGAGAGTTTTGGTCACCTTTTTGTATATTGCCCTTTTCAGTGATTTTATCCAAAACTGAGCCAGATGAAAAGTGTGAAGAATACCTGTTCTAATGGGTAAACTCTCTTCATTTTGTCATTTAAAGTGCAGCTAAAAGTGCAACAGCGGGCAAAATTCTATGGTTCTTGTAACCCTAACCCTAGCCAGGCATTAAAAGCATGCCGATTTAACTACCATTTAACAGCATTTTTCAGCTTCATGAAAATTTGCCTAAACCAGACAGATTATTAAAGAAGATACATTTCCTAGAGGTTTTAGAAACCGTTTTGATAGTTTGAGACTGATTTTTATTGGTTTGAGGAAAAAATTCAACTTTGATGTTTGGAGGGCTTCTGAGATACCCTGCCGGAATGCACATTTGAAACCCTAGGTAGGGTTAGGGTTAGCATTCCCACAACAGGTAGAAGTTTTTTACTGTCAGTGCTGCATTCCGGGTCCCCAGTTATCTTTAGGATGAGTGATAATTTGCTCCTATCTGCACTTTTAGTTTTCGGAGAGTTTTGGTCACCTTTTTGTATATTGCCCTATGTAGTGATTTTATCCAAAACTGAGCCAGATTAAAAGTGTGAAGAATACCTTTTCTAATGGGTAAACTCTCTTCATTTTGTCATTTAAAGTGCAGCTAAAAGTGCAACAGCGGGCAAAATTCTATGGTTCTTGTAACCCTAACCCTAGCCAGGCATTAAAAGCATGCCGATTTATCTACCATTTAACAGCATTTTTCAGCTTCATGAAAATTTGCCTAAACCAGACAGATTATTAAAGAAGATACATTTCCTAGAGGTTTTAGAAACCGTTTTGATAGTTTGAGACTGATTTTTTGGAGTTTGAGGAAAAAATTCAACTTTGATGTTTGGAGGGCTTCTGAGATACCCTGCCGGAATGCACATTTGAAACCCTAGCTAGGGTTAGGGTTAGCATTCCCACAACAGGTAGAAGTTTTTTACTGTCAGTGCACATTCCGGGTCCCCAGTTATCTTTAGGATGAGTGATAATTTGCTCCTATCTGCACTTTTAGTTTTCGGAGAGTTTTGGTCACCTTTTTGTATATTGCCCTTTTCAGTGATTTTATCCAAAACTGAGCCAGATGAAAAGTGTGAAGAATACCTGTTCTAATGGGTAAACTCTCTTCATTTTGTCATTTAAAGTGCAGCTAAAAGTGCAACAGCGGGCAAAATTCTATGGTTCTTGTAACCCTAACCCTAGCCAGGCATTAAAAGCATGCCGATTTAACTACCATTTAACAGCATTTTTCAGCTTCATGAAAATTTGCCTAAACCAGACAGATTATTAAAGAAGATACATTTCCTAGAGGTTTTAGAAACCGTTTTGATAGTTTGAGACTGATTTTTTGGAGTTTGAAGAAAAAATTCAACTTTGATGTTTGGAGGGCTTCTGAGACACCCTGCCGGAATGCACATTTGAAACCCTAGCTAGGGTTAGGGTTAGCATTCCCACAACAGGTAGAAGTTTTTTACTGTCAGTGCTGCATTCCGGGCCCCCAGTTATCTTTAGGATGAGTGATAATTTGCTCCTATCTGCACTTTTAGTTTTCGGACAGTTTTGGTCACCTTTTTGGATATTGCCCTATCCATTGATTTCATCCAAAACTGAGCCAGATGAAAAGTGTGAAGAATACCTGTTCTAATGGGTAAACTCTCTTCATTTTGTCATTTAAAGTGCAGCTAAAAGTGCAACAGCGGGCAAAATTCTATGGTTCTTGTAACCCTAACCCTAGCCAGGCATTAAAAGCATGCCGATTTAACTATCATTTAACAGCATTTTTCAGCATCATGAAAATTTGCCTAAACCAGACAGATTATTAAAGAAGATACATTTCCTAGAGGTTTTAGAAACCGTTTTGATAGTTTGAGACTGATTTTTTGGAGTTTGAGGAAAAAATTTAACTTTGATGTTTGGAGGGCTTCTGAGACACCCTGCCAGAATGTACATTTGAAACCCTAGCTAGAGTTAGTGTTAGCATTCCCACAACAGGTAGAAGTTTTTTACTGTCAGTGCTACATTCCGGGCCCCCAGTTATCTTTAGGATGAGTGATAATTTGGTCCTATCTGCACTTTTAGTTTTCGGACAGTTTTGGTCACCTTTTTGTATATTGCCCTATCCATTGATTTCATCCAAAACTGAGCCAGATGAAAAGTGTGAAGAATACCTGTTCTAATGGGTAAACTCTCTTCATTTTGTCATTTAAAGTGCAGCTAAAAGTGCAACAGCGGGCAAAATTCTATGGTTCTTGTAACCCTAACCCTAGCCAGGCATTAAAAGCATGCCGATTTAACTACCATTTAACAGCATTTTTCAGCTTCATGAAAATTTGCCTAAACCAGACAGATTATTAAAGAAGATACATTTCCTAGAGGTTTTAGAAACCGTTTTGATAGTTTGAGACTGATTTTTTTTGGTTTGAGGAAAAAATTCAACTTTGATGTTTGGAGGGCTTCTGAGATACCCTGCCGGAATGCACATTTGAAACCCCAGCTAGGGTTAGGGTTAGTATTCCCACAACAGGTAGAAGTTTTTTACTGTCAGTGCTGCATTCCGGGTCCCCAGTTATCTTTAGGATGAGTGATAATTTGCTCCTATCTGCACTTTTAGTTTTCGGAGAGTTTTGGTCACCTTTTTGTATATTGCCCTTTTCAGTGATTTTATCCAAAACTGAGCCAGATGAAAAGTGTGAAGAATACCTGTTCTAATGGGTAAACTCTCTTCATTTTGTCATTTAAAGTGCAGCTAAAAGTGCAACAGCGGGCAAAATTCTATGGTTCTTGTAACCCTAACCCTAGCCAGGCATTAAAAGCATGCCGATTTAACTACCATTTAACAGCATTTTTCAGCTTCATGAAAATTTGCCTAAACCAGACAGATTATTAAAGAAGATACATTTCCTAGAGGTTTTAGAAACCGTTTTGATAGTTTGAGACTGATTTTTATTGGTTTGAGGAAAAAATTCAACTTTGATGTTTGGAGGGCTTCTGAGATACCCTGCCGGAATGCACATTTGAAACCCTAGCTAGGGTTAGGGTTAGCATTCCCACAACAGGTAGAAGTTTTTTACTGTCAGTGCTGCATTCCGGGTCCCCAGTTATCTTTAGGATGAGTGATAATTTGCTCCTATCTGCACTTTTAGTTTTCGGAGAGTTTTGGTCACCTTTTTGTATATTGCCCTTTTCAGTGATTTTATCCAAAACTGAGCCAGATGAAAAGTGTGAAGAATACCTGTTCTAATGGGTAAACTCTCTTCATTTTGTCATTTAAAGTGCAGCTAAAAGTGCAACAGCGGGCAAAATTCTATGGTTCTTGTAACCCTAACCCTAGCCAGGCATTAAAAGCATGCCGATTTAACTACCATTTAACAGCATTTTTCAGCTTCATGAAAATTTGCCTAAACCAGACAGATTATTAAAGAAGATACATTTCCTAGAGGTTTTAGAAACCGTTTTGATAGTTTGAGACTGATTTTTTGGAGTTTGAAGAAAAAATTCAACTTTGATGTTTGGAGGGCTTCTGAGACACCCTGCCGGAATGCACATTTGAAACCCTAGCTAGGGTTAGGGTTAGCATTCCCACAACAGGTAGAAGTTTTTTACTGTCAGTGCTGCATTCCGGGCCCCCAGTTATCTTTAGGATGAGTGATAATTTGCTCCTATCTGCACTTTTAGTTTTCGGACAGTTTTGGTCACCTTTTTGGATATTGCCCTATCCATTGATTTCATCCAAAACTGAGCCAGATGAAAAGTGTGAAGAATACCTGTTCTAATGGGTAAACTCTCTTCATTTTGTCATTTAAAGTGCAGCTAAAAGTGCAACAGCGGGCAAAATTCTATGGTTCTTGTAACCCTAACCCTAGCCAGGCATTAAAAGCATGCCGATTTAACTATCATTTAACAGCATTTTTCAGCATCATGAAAATTTGCCTAAACCAGACAGATTATTAAAGAAGATACATTTCCTAGAGGTTTTAGAAACCGTTTTGATAGTTTGAGACTGATTTTTTGGAGTTTGAGGAAAAAATTTAACTTTGATGTTTGGAGGGCTTCTGAGACACCCTGCCAGAATGTACATTTGAAACCCTAGCTAGAGTTAGTGTTAGCATTCCCACAACAGGTAGAAGTTTTTTACTGTCAGTGCTACATTCCGGGCCCCCAGTTATCTTTAGGATGAGTGATAATTTGGTCCTATCTGCACTTTTAGTTTTCGGACAGTTTTGGTCACCTTTTTGTATATTGCCCTATCCATTGATTTCATCCAAAACTGAGCCAGATGAAAAGTGTGAAGAATACCTGTTCTAATGGGTAAACTCTCTTCATTTTGTCATTTAAAGTGCAGCTAAAAGTGCAACAGCGGGCAAAATTCTATGGTTCTTGTAACCCTAACCCTAGCCAGGCATTAAAAGCATGCCGATTTAACTACCATTTAACAGCATTTTTCAGCTTCATGAAAATTTGCCTAAACCAGACAGATTATTAAAGAAGATACATTTCCTAGAGGTTTTAGAAACCGTTTTGATAGTTTGAGACTGATTTTTTTTGGTTTGAGGAAAAAATTCAACTTTGATGTTTGGAGGGCTTCTGAGATACCCTGCCGGAATGCACATTTGAAACCCCAGCTAGGGTTAGGGTTAGTATTCCCACAACAGGTAGAAGTTTTTTACTGTCAGTGCTGCATTCCGGGTCCCCAGTTATCTTTAGGATGAGTGATAATTTGCTCCTATCTGCACTTTTAGTTTTCGGAGAGTTTTGGTCACCTTTTTGTATATTGCCCTTTTCAGTGATTTTATCCAAAACTGAGCCAGATGAAAAGTGTGAAGAATACCTGTTCTAATGGGTAAACTCTCTTCATTTTGTCATTTAAAGTGCAGCTAAAAGTGCAACAGCGGGCAAAATTCTATGGTTCTTGTAACCCTAACCCTAGCCAGGCATTAAAAGCATGCCGATTTAACTACCATTTAACAGCATTTTTCAGCTTCATGAAAATTTGCCTAAACCAGACAGATTATTAAAGAAGATACATTTCCTAGAGGTTTTAGAAACCGTTTTGATAGTTTGAGACTGATTTTTATTGGTTTGAGGAAAAAATTCAACTTTGATGTTTGGAGGGCTTCTGAGATACCCTGCCGGAATGCACATTTGAAACCCTAGCTAGGGTTAGGGTTAGCATTCCCACAACAGGTAGAAGTTTTTTACTGTCAGTGCTGCATTCCGGGTCCCCAGTTATCTTTAGGATGAGTGATAATTTGCTCCTATCTGCACTTTTAGTTTTCGGAGAGTTTTGGTCACCTTTTTGTATATTGCCCTATGTAGTGATTTTATCCAAAACTGAGCCAGATTAAAAGTGTGAAGAATACCTTTTCTAATGGGTAAACTCTCTTCATTTTGTCATTTAAAGTGCAGCTAAAAGTGCAACAGCGGGCAAAATTCTATGGTTCTTGTAACCCTAACCCTAGCCAGGCATTAAAAGCATGCCGATTTATCTACCATTTAACAGCATTTTTCAGCTTCATGAAAATTTGCCTAAACCAGACAGATTATTAAAGAAGATACATTTCCTAGAGGTTTTAGAAACCGTTTTGATAGTTTGAGACTGATTTTTTGGAGTTTGAGGAAAAAATTCAACTTTGATGTTTGGAGGGCTTCTGAGATACCCTGCCGGAATGCACATTTGAAACCCTAGCTAGGGTTAGGGTTAGCATTCCCACAACAGGTAGAAGTTTTTTACTGTCAGTGCACATTCCGGGTCCCCAGTTATCTTTAGGATGAGTGATAATTTGCTCCTATCTGCACTTTTAGTTTTCGGAGAGTTTTGGTCACCTTTTTGTATATTGCCCTTTTCAGTGATTTTATCCAAAACTGAGCCAGATGAAAAGTGTGAAGAATACCTGTTCTAATGGGTAAACTCTCTTCATTTTGTCATTTAAAGTGCAGCTAAAAGTGCAACAGCGGGCAAAATTCTATGGTTCTTGTAACCCTAACCCTAGCCAGGCATTAAAAGCATGCCGATTTAACTATCATTTAACAGCATTTTTCAGCATCATGAAAATTTGCCTAAACCAGACAGATTATTAAAGAAGATACATTTCCTAGAGGTTTTAGAAACCGTTTTGATAGTTTGAGACTGATTTTTATTGGTTTGAGGAAAAAATTCAACTTTGATGTTTGGAGGGCTTCTGAGATACCCTGCCGGAATGCACATTTGAAACCCTAGGTAGGGTTAGGGTTAGCATTCCCACAACAGGTAGAAGTTTTTTACTGTCAGTGCTGCATTCCGGGTCCCCAGTTATCTTTAGGATGAGTGATAATTTGCTCCTATCTGCACTTTTAGTTTTCGGAGAGTTTTGGTCACCTTTTTGTATATTGCCCTATGTAGTGATTTTATCCAAAACTGAGCCAGATTAAAAGTGTGAAGAATACCTTTTCTAATGGGTAAACTCTCTTCATTTTGTCATTTAAAGTGCAGCTAAAAGTGCAACAGCGGGGAAAATTCTATGGTTCTTGTAACCCTAACCCTAGCCAGGCATTAAAAGCATGCCGATTTATCTACCATTTAACAGCATTTTTCAGCTTCATGAAAATTTGCCTAAACCAGACAGATTATTAAAGAAGATACATTTCCTAGAGGTTTTAGAAACCGTTTTGATAGTTTGAGACTGATTTTTTGGAGTTTGAGGAAAAAATTCAACTTTGATGTTTGGAGGGCTTCTGAGATACCCTGCCGGAATGCACATTTGAAACCCTAGCTAGGGTTAGGGTTAGCATTCCCACAACAGGTAGAAGTTTTTTACTGTCAGTGCACATTCCGGGTCCCCAGTTATCTTTAGGATGAGTGATAATTTGCTCCTATCTGCACTTTTAGTTTTCGGAGAGTTTTGGTCACCTTTTTGTATATTGCCCTTTTCAGTGATTTTATCCAAAACTGAGCCAGATGAAAAGTGTGAAGAATACCTGTTCTAATGGGTAAACTCTCTTCATTTTGTCATTTAAAGTGCAGCTAAAAGTGCAACAGCGGGCAAAATTCTATGGTTCTTGTAACCCTAACCCTAGCCAGGCATTAAAAGCATGCCGATTTAACTATCATTTAACAGCATTTTTCAGCATCATGAAAATTTGCCTAAACCAGACAGATTATTAAAGAAGATACATTTCCTAGAGGTTTTAGAAACCGTTTTGATAGTTTGAGACTGATTTTTATTGGTTTGAGGAAAAAATTCAACTTTGATGTTTGGAGGGCTTCTGAGATACCCTGCCGGAATGCACATTTGAAACCCTAGGTAGGGTTAGGGTTAGCATTCCCACAACAGGTAGAAGTTTTTTACTGTCAGTGCTGCATTCCGGGTCCCCAGTTATCTTTAGGATGAGTGATAATTTGCTCCTATCTGCACTTTTAGTTTTCGGAGAGTTTTGGTCACCTTTTTGTATATTGCCCTATGTAGTGATTTTATCCAAAACTGAGCCAGATTAAAAGTGTGAAGAATACCTTTTCTAATGGGTAAACTCTCTTCATTTTGTCATTTAAAGTGCAGCTAAAAGTGCAACAGCGGGCAAAATTCTATGGTTCTTGTAACCCTAACCCTAGCCAGGCATTAAAAGCATGCCGATTTATCTACCATTTAACAGCATTTTTCAGCTTCATGAAAATTTGCCTAAACCAGACAGATTATTAAAGAAGATACATTTCCTAGAGGTTTTAGAAACCGTTTTGATAGTTTGAGACTGATTTTTTGGAGTTTGAGGAAAAAATTCAACTTTGATGTTTGGAGGGCTTCTGAGATACCCTGCCGGAATGCACATTTGAAACCCTAGCTAGGGTTAGGGTTAGCATTCCCACAATAGGTAGAAGTTTTTTACTGTCAGTGCTGCATTTCGGGTCCCCAGTTATCTTTAGGATGAGTGATAATTTGGTCCTATCTGCACTTTTAGTTTTCGGACAGTTTTGGTCACCTTTTTGTATATTGCCCTATCCATTGATTTCATCCAAATCTGAGCCAGATGAAAAGTGTGAAGAATACCTGTTCTAATGGGTAAACTCTCTTCATTTTGTCATTTAAAGTGCAGCTAAAAGTGCAACAGCGGGCAAAATTCTATGGTTCTTGTAACCCTAACCCTAGCCAGGCATTAAAAGCATGCCGATTTAACTACCATTTAACAGCATTTTTCAGCTTCATGAAAATTTGCCTAAACCAGACAGATTATTAAAGAAGATACATTTCCTAGAGGTTTTAGAAACCGTTTTGATAGTTTGAGACTGATTTTTTTTTGGTTTGAGGAAATAATTCAACTTTGATGTTTGGAGGGCTTCTGAGACACCCTGCCAGAATGTACATTTGAAACCCTAGCTAGGGTTAGGGTTAGCATTCCCACAACAGGTAGAAGTTTTTTACTGTCAGTGCTACATTCCGGGCCCCCAGTTATCTTTAGGATGAGTGATAATTTTTCCTATCTGCACTTTTAGTTTTCGGACAGTTTTGGTCACCTTTTTGTATATTGCCCTATCCATTGATTTCATCCAAAACCGAGCCAGATGAAAAGTGTGAAGAATACCTGTTCTAATGGGTAAACTCTCTTCATTTTGTCATTTAAAGTGCAGCTAAAAGTGCTACAGCGGGCAAAATTCTATGGTTCTTGTAACCCTAACCCTAGCCAGGCAATAAAAGCATGCCGATTTAACTACCATTTAACAGCATTTTTCAGCTTCATGAAAATTTGCCTAAACCAGACAGATTATTAAAGAAGATACATTTCCTAGAGGTTTTAGAAACCGTTTTGATAGTTTGAGACTGATTTTTTTTGGTTTGAGGAAAAAATTCAACTTTGATGTTTGGAGGGCTTCTGAGATACCCTGCCGGAATGCACATTTGAAACCCTAGCTAGGGTTAGGGTTAGCATTCCCACAACAGGTAGAAGTTTTTTACTGTCAGTGCTGCATTCCGGGTCCCCAGTTATCTTTAGGATGAGTGATAATTTGCTCCTATCTGCACTTTTAGTTTTCGGATAGTTTTGGTCACCTTTTTGTATATTGCCCTTTTCAGTGATTTTATCCAAAACTGAGCCAGATGAAAAGTGTGAAGAATACCTGTTCTAATGGGTAAACTCTCTTCATTTTGTCATTTAAAGTGCAGCTAAAAGTGCAACAGCGGGCAAAATTCTATGGTTCTTGTAACCCTAACCCTAGCCAGGCATTAAAAGCATGCTGATTTAACTACCATTTAACAGCATTTTTCAGCTTCATGAAAATTTGCCCAAACAAGACAGATTATTAAAGAAGATACATTTCCTAGAGGTTTTAGAAACTGTTTTGATAGTTTGAGACTGATTTTTTGGAGTTTGAGGAAAAAATTCAACTTTGATGTTTGGAGGGCTTCTGAGACACCCTGCCGGAATGCACATTTGAAACCCTAGCTAGGGTTAGGGTTAGCATTCCCACAAAAGGTAGAAGTTTTTAACTGTCAGTGCTACATTCCGGGCCCCCAGTTATCTTTAGGATGAGTGATAATTTGGTCCTATCTGCACTTTTAGTTTTCGGACAGCTTTGGTCACCTTTTTGTATATTGCCCTTTTCAGTGATTTTATCCAAAACTGAGCCAGATGAAAATTGTGAAGAATACCTGTTCTAATGGGTAAACTCTCTTCATTTTGTCATTTAAAGTGCAGCTAAAAGTGCAACAGCGGGCAAAATTCTATGGTTCTTGTAACCCTAACCCTAGCCAGGCATTAAAAGCATGCCGATTTAACTACCATTTAACAGCATTTTTCAGCTTCATGAAAATTTGCCTAAACCAGACAGATTATTAAAGAAGATACATTTCCTAGAGGTTTTAGAAACCGTTTTGATAGTTTGAGAAAGATTTATTTTGGTTTGAGGAAAAAATTTAACTTTGATGTTTGGAGGGCTTCTGAGACACCCTGCCAGAATGTACATTTGAAACCCTAGCTAGGGTTAGGGTTAGCATTCCCACAACAGGTAGAAGTTTTTTACTGTCAGTGCTACATTCTGGGCCCCCAGTTATCTTTAGGATGAGTGATAATTTGGTCCTATCTGCACTTTTAGTTTTCGGACAGTTTTGGTCACCTTTTTGTATATTGCCCTATCCATTGATTTCATCCAAAACTGAGCCAGATGAAAAGTGTGAAGAATACCTGTTCTAATGGGTAAACTCTCTTCATTTTGTCATTTAAAGTGCAGCTAAAAGTGCAACAGCGGGCAAAATTCTATGGTTCTTGTAACCCTAACCCTAGCCAGGCATTAAAAGCATGCCGATTTAACTACCATTTAACAGCATTTTTCAGCTTCATGAAAATTTGCCTAAACCAGACAGATTATTAAAGAAGATACATTTCCTAGAGGTTTTAGAAACCGTTTTGATAGTTTGAGACTGATTTTTATTGGTTTGAGGAAAAAATTCAACTTTGATGTTTGGAGGGCTTCTGAGATACCCTGCCGGAATGCACATTTGAAACCCTAGGTAGGGTCAGGGTTAGCATTCCCACAACAGGTAGAAGTTTTTTACTGTCAGTGCTGCATTCCGGGTCCCCAGTTATCTTTAGGATGAGTGATAATTTGCTCCTATCTGCACTTTTAGTTTTCGGAGAGTTTTGGTCACCTTTTTGTATATTGCCCTATGTAGTGATTTTATCCAAAACTGAGCCAGATTAAAAGTGTGAAGAATACCTTTTCTAATGGGTAAACTCTCTTCATTTTGTCATTTAAAGTGCAGCTAAAAGTGCAACAGCGGGCAAAATTCTATGGTTCTTGTAACCCTAACCCTAGCCAGGCATTAAAAGCATGCCGATTTATCTACCATTTAACAGCATTTTTCAGCTTCATGAAAATTTGCCTAAACCAGACAGATTATTAAAGAAGATACATTTCCTAGAGGTTTTAGAAACCGTTTTGATAGTTTGAGACTGATTTTTTGGAGTTTGAGGAAAAAATTCAACTTTGATGTTTGGAGGGCTTCTGAGATACCCTGCCGGAATGCACATTTGAAACCCTAGCTAGGGTTAGGGTTAGCATTCCCACAACAGGTAGAAGTTTTTTACTGTCAGTGCACATTCCGGGTCCCCAGTTATCTTTAGGATGAGTGATAATTTGCTCCTATCTGCACTTTTAGTTTTCGGAGAGTTTTGGTCACCTTTTTGTATATTGCCCTTTTCAGTGATTTTATCCAAAACTGAGCCAGATGAAAAGTGTGAAGAATACCTGTTCTAATGGGTAAACTCTCTTCATTTTGTCATTTAAAGTGCAGCTAAAAGTGCAACAGTGGGCAAAATTCTATGGTTCTTGTAACCCTAACCCTAGCCAGGCATTAAAAGCATGCCGATTTAACTACCATTTAACAGCATTTTTCAGCTTCATGAAAATTTGCCTAAACCAGACAGATTATTAAAGAAGATACATTTCCTAGAGGTTTTAGAAACCGTTTTGATAGTTTGAGACTGATTTTTTGGAGTTTGAAGAAAAAATTCAACTTTGATGTTTGGAGGGCTTCTGAGACACCCTGCCGGAATGCACATTTGAAACCCTAGCTAGGGTTAGGGTTAGCATTCCCACAACAGGTAGAAGTTTTTTACTGTCAGTGCTGCATTCCGGGCCCCCAGTTATCTTTAGGATGAGTGATAATTTGCTCCTATCTGCACTTTTAGTTTTCGGACAGTTTTGGTCACCTTTTTGGATATTGCCCTATCCATTGATTTCATCCAAAACTGAGCCAGATGAAAAGTGTGAAGAATACCTGTTCTAATGGGTAAACTCTCTTCATTTTGTCATTTAAAGTGCAGCTAAAAGTGCAACAGCGGGCAAAATTCTATGGTTCTTGTAACCCTAACCCTAGCCAGGCATTAAAAGCATGCCGATTTAACTATCATTTAACAGCATTTTTCAGCATCATGAAAATTTGCCTAAACCAGACAGATTATTAAAGAAGATACATTTCCTAGAGGTTTTAGAAACCGTTTTGATAGTTTGAGACTGATTTTTTGGAGTTTTAGGAAAAAATTTAACTTTGATGTTTGGAGGGCTTCTGAGACACCCTGCCAGAATGTACATTTGAAACCCTAGCTAGGGTTAGGGTTAGCATTCCCACAACAGGTAGAAGTTTTTTACTGTCAGTGCTACATTCCGGGCCCCCAGTTATCTTTAGGATGAGTGATAATTTGGTCCTATCTGCACTTTTAGTTTTCGGACAGTTTTGGTCACCTTTTTGTATATTGCCCTATCCATTGATTTCATCCAAAACTGAGCCAGATGAAAAGTGTGAAGAATACCTGTTCTAATGGGTAAACTCTCTTCATTTTGTCATTTAAAGTGCAGCTAAAAGTGCAACAGCGGGCAAAATTCTATGGTTCTTGTAACCCTAACCCTAGCCAGGCATTAAAAGCATGCCGATTTAACTACCATTTAACAGCATTTTTCAGCTTCATGAAAATTTGCCTAAACCAGACAGATTATTAAAGAAGATACATTTCCTAGAGGTTTTAGAAACCGTTTTGATAGTTTGAGACTGATTTTTTTGGGTTTGAGGAAAAAATTCAACTTTGATGTTTGGAGGGCTTCTGAGATACCCTGCCGGAATGCACATTTGAAACCCCAGCTAGGGTTAGGGTTAGCATTCCCACAACAGGTAGAAGTTTTTTACTGTCAGTGCTGCATTCCGGGTCCCCAGTTATCTTTAGGATGAGTGATAATTTGCTCCTATCTGCACTTTTAGTTTTCGGAGAGTTTTGGTCACCTTTTTGTATATTGCCCTTTTCAGTGATTTTATCCAAAACTGAGCCAGATGAAAAGTGTGAAGAATACCTGTTCTAATGGGTAAACTCTCTTCATTTTGTCATTTAAAGTGCAGCTAAAAGTGCAACAGCGGGCAAAATTCTATGGTTCTTGTAACCCTAACCCTAGCCAGGCATTAAAAGCATGCCGATTTAACTACCATTTAACAGCATTTTTCAGCTTCATGAAAATTTGCCTAAACCAGACAGATTATTAAAGAAGATACATTTCCTAGAGGTTTTAGAAACCGTTTTGATAGTTTGAGACTGATTTTTATTGGTTTGAGGAAAAAATTCAACTTTGATGTTTGGAGGGCTTCTGAGATACCCTGCCGGAATGCACATTTGAAACCCTAGCTAGGGTTAGGGTTAGCATTCCCACAATAGGTAGAAGTTTTTTACTGTCAGTGCTGCATTTCGGGTCCCCAGTTATCTTTAGGATGAGTGATAATTTGGTCCTATCTGCACTTTTAGTTTTCGGACAGTTTTGGTCACCTTTTTGTATATTGCCCTATCCATTGATTTCATCCAAATCTGAGCCAGATGAAAAGTGTGAAGAATACCTGTTCTAATGGGTAAACTCTCTTCATGTTGTCATTTAAAGTGCAGCTAAAAGTGCAACAGCGGGCAAAATTCTATGGTTCTTGTAACCCTAACCCTAGCCAGGCATTAAAAGCATGCCGATTTAACTACCATTTAACAGCATTTTTCAGCTTCATGAAAATTTGCCTAAACCAGACAGATTATTAAAGAAGATACATTTCCTAGAGGTTTTAGAAACCGTTTTGATAGTTTGAGACTGATTTTTTTTTGGTTTGAGGAAATAATTCAACTTTGATGTTTGGAGGGCTTCTGAGATACCCTGCCGGAATGCACATTTGAAACCCTAGCTAGGGTTAGGGTTAGCATTCCCACAACAGGTAGAAGTTTTTTACTGTCAGTGCACATTCCGGGTCCCCAGTTATCTTTAGGATGAGTGATAATTTGCTCCTATCTGCACTTTTAGTTTTCGGAGAGTTTTGGTCACCTTTTTGTATATTGCCCTTTTCAGTGATTTTATCCAAAACTGAGCCAGATGAAAATTGTGATGAATACCTGTTCTAATGGGTAAACTCTCTTCATTTTGTCATTTAAAGTGCAGCTAAAAGTGCAACAGCGGGCAAAATTCTATGGTTCTTGTAACCCTAACCCTAGCCAGGCATTAAAAGCATGCCGATTTAACTACCATTTAACAGCATTTTTCAGCTTCATGAAAATTTGCCTAAACCAGACAGATTATTAAAGAAGATACATTTCCTAGAGGTTTTAGAAACCGTTTTGATAGTTTGAGACTGATTTTTTGGAGTTTGAGGAAAAAATTTAACTTTGTTGTTTGGAGGGCTTCTGAGACACCCTGCCGGAATGCACATTTGAAACCCTAGCTAGGGTTAGGGTTAGCATTCCCACATCAGGTAGAAGTTTTTTACTGTCAGTGCTGCATTCCGGGTCCCCAGTTATCTTTAGGATGAGTGATAATTTGCTCCTATCTGCACTTTTAGTTTTCGGATAGTTTTGGTCACCTTTTTGTATATTGCCCTTTTCAGTGATTTTATCCAAAACTGAGCCAGATGAAAAGTGTGAGGAATACCTGTTCTAATGGGTAAACTCTCTTCATTTTGTCATTTAAAGTGCAGCTAAAAGTGCAACAGCGGGCAAAATTCTATGGTTCTTGTAACCCTAACCCTAGCCAGGCATTAAAAGCATGCTGATTTAACTACCATTTAACAGCATTTTTCAGCTTCATGAAAATTTGCCCAAACAAGACAGATTATTAAAGAAGATACATTTCCTAGAGGTTTTAGAAACCGTTTTGATAGTTTGAGACTGATTTTTTGGACTTTGAGGAAAAAATTTAACTTTGATGTTTGGAGGGCTTCTGAGACACCCTGCCAGAATGTACATTTGAAACCCTAGCTAGGGTTAGGGTTAGCATTCCCACAACAGGTAGAAGTTTTTTACTGTCAGTGCTACATTCCGGGCCCCCAGTTATCTTTAGGATGAGTGATAATTTTTCCTATCTGCACTTTTAGTTTTCGGACAGTTTTGGTCACCTTTTTGTATATTGCCCTATCCATTGATTTCATCCAAAACCGAGCCAGATGAAAAGTGTGAAGAATACCTGTTCTAATGGGTAAACTCTCTTCATTTTGTCATTTAAAGTGCAGCTAAAAGTGCAACAGCGGGCAAAATTCTATGGTTCTTGTAACCCTAACCCTAGCCAGGCATTAAAAGCATGCCGATTTAACTACCATTTAACAGCATTTTTCAGCTTCATGAAAATTTGCCTAAACCAGACAGATTATTAAAGAAGATACATTTCCTAGAGGTTTTAGAAACCGTTTTGATAGTTTGAGACTGATTTTTTTTGGTTTGAGGAAAAAATTCAACTTTGATGTTTGGAGGGCTTCTGAGATACCCTGCCGGAATGCACATTTGAAACCCTAGCTAGGGTTAGGGTTAGCATTCCCACAACAGGTAGAAGTTTTTTACTGTCAGTGCTGCATTCCGGGTCCCCAGTTATCTTTAGGATGAGTGATAATTTGCTCCTATCTGCACTTTTAGTTTTCGGATAGTTTTGGTCACCTTTTTGTATATTGCCCTTTTCAGTGATTTTATCCAAAACTGAGCCAGATGAAAAGTGTGAAGAATACCTGTTCTAATGGGTAAACTCTCTTCATTTTGTCATTTAAAGTGCAGCTAAAAGTGCAACAGCGGGCAAAATTCTATGGTTCTTGTAACCCTAACCCTAGCCAGGCATTAAAAGCATGCTGATTTAACTACCATTTAACAGCATTTTTCAGCTTCATGAAAATTTGTCTAAACCTGACAGATTATTAAAGAAGATACATTTCCTAGAGGTTTTAGAAACCGTTTTGATAGTTTGAGACTGATTTTTTGGAGTTTGAGGAAAAACTTTAACTTTGATGTTTGGAGGGCCTCTGAGACACCCTGCCGGAATGCACATTTGAAACCCTAGCTAGGGTTAGGGTTAGCATTCCCACAACAGGTAGAAGTTTTTTACTGTCAGTGCTGCATTCCGGGTCCCCAGTTATCTTTAGGATGAGTGATAATTTCCTCCTATCTGCACTTTTAGTTTTCGGACAGTTTTGGTCACCTTTTTGTATATTGCCCTATGTAGTGATTTTATCCAAAACTGAGCCAGATGAAAAGTGTGAAGAAAACCTGTTCTAATGGGTAAACTCTCTTCATTTTGTCATTTAAAGTGCAGCTAAAAGTGCAACAGCGGGCAAAATTCTATGGTTCTTGTAACCCTAACCCTAGCCAGGCATTAAAAGCATGCCGATTTAACTACCATTTAACAGCATTTTTCAGCTTCATGAAAATTTGCCTAAACCAGACAGATTATTAAAGAAGATACATTTCCTAGAGGTTTTAGAAACCGTTTTGATAGTTTGAGACTGATTTTTTGGAGTTTGAGGAAAAAATTTAACTTTGATGTTTGGAGGGCTTCTGAGACACCCTGCCAGAATGTACATTTGAAACCCTAGCTAGGGTTAGGGTTAGCATTCCCACAACAGGTAGAAGTTTTTTACTGTCAGTACTACATTCCGGGCCCCCAGTTATCTTTAGGATGAGTGATAATTTGGTCCTATCTGCACTTTTAGTTTTCGGACAGTTTTGCTCACCTTTTTGTATATTGCCCTATCCATTGATTTCATCCAAAACTGAGCCAGATGAAAAGTGTGAAGAATACCTGTTCTAATGGGTAAACTCTCTTCATTTTGTCATTTTAAGTGCAGCTAAAAGTGCAACAGCGTTCAAAATTCTATGGTTCTTGTAACCCTAACCCTAGCCAGGCATTAAAAGCATGCCGATTTAACTACCATTTAACAGCATTTTTCAGCTTCATGAAAATTTGCCTAAACCAGACAGATTATTAAAGAAGATACATTTCCTAGAGGTTTTAGAAACCGTTTTGATAGTTTGAGACTGATTTCTTGGAGTTTGAGGAAAAAAATCAACTTTGATGTTTGGAGGGCTTCTGAGACACCCTGCCAGAATGCACATTTGAAACCCTAGCTAGGGTTAGGGTTAGCATTCCCACAAGAGGTAGAAGTTTTTAACTGTCAGTGCTGCATTCCGGGTCCCCAGTTATCTTTAGGATGAGTGATACTTTGCTCCTATCTGCACTTTTAGTTTTCGGAGAGTTTTGGTCACCTTTTTGTATATTGTCCTATGTAGTGATTTTATCCAAAACTGAACCAGATGAAAAGTGTGAAGAATACCTGTTCTAATGGGTAAACTCTCTTCATTTTGTCATTTAAAGTGCAGCTAAAAGTGCAACAGCGGGCAAAATTCTATGGTTCTTGTAACCCTAACCCTAGCCAGGCATTAAAAGCATGCCGATTTAACTACCATTTAACAGCATTTTTCAGCTTCATGAAAATTTGCCTAAACCAGACAGATTATTAAAGAAGATACATTTCCTAGAGGTTTTAGAAACCGTTTTGATAGTTTGAGACTGATTTTTTTTGGTTTGAGGAAAAAATTCAACTTTGATGTTTGGAGGGCTTCTGAGATACCCTGCCGGAATGCACATTTGAAACCCTAGCTAGGGTTAGGGTTAGCATTCCCACAACAGGTAGAAGTTTTTTACTGTCAGTGCTGCATTCCGGGTCCCCAGTTATCTTTAGGATGAGTGATAGTTTGCTCCTATCTGCACTTTTAGTTTTCGGACAGTTTTGGTCACCTTTTTGTATATTGTCCTATGTAGTGATTTTATCCAAAACTGAGCCAGATGAAAAGTGTGAAGAATACCTGTTCTAATGGGTAAACTCTCTTCATTTTGCCATTTAAAGTGTAGCTAAAAGTGCAACAGCGGGCAAAATTCTATGGTTCTTGTAACCCTAACCCTAGCCAGGCATTAAAAGCATGCCGATTTAACTACCATTTAACAGCATTTTTCAGCTTCATGAAAATTTGCCTAAACCAGACAGATTATTAAAGAAGATACATTTCCAAGAGGTTTTAGAAACCGTTTTGATAGTTTGAGACTGATTTTTTGGAGTTTGAGGAAAAAATTCAACTTTGATGTTTGGAGGGCTTCTGAGACACCCTGCCGGAATGCACATTTGAAACCCTAGCTAGGGTTAGGGTTAGCATTCCCACAACAGGTAGAAGTTTTTTACTGTCAGTGCTACATTCCGGGCCCCCAGTTATCTTTAGGATGAGTGATAATTTTTCCTATCTGCACTTTTAGTTTTCGGACAGTTTTGGTCACCTTTTTGTATATTGCCCTTTTCAGTGATTTTATCCAAAACTGAGCCAGATGAAAAGTGTGAAGAATACCTGTTCTAATGGGTAAACTCTCTTCATTTTGTCATTTAAAGTGCAACTAAAAGTGCAACAGCGGGCAAAATTCTATGGTTCTTGTAACCCTAACCCTAACCAGGCATTAAAAGCATGCCGATTTAACTACCATTTAACAGCATTTTTCAGCTTCATGAAAATTTGTCTAAACCTGACAGATTATTAAAGAAGATACATTTCCTAGAGGTTTTAGAAACCGTTTTGATAGTTTGAGACTGATTTTTTGGAGTTTGAGGAAAAACTTTAACTTTGATGTTTGGAGGGCCTCTGAGACACCCTGCCGGAATGCACATTTGAAACCCTAGCTAGGGTTAGGGTTAGCATTCCCACAACAGGTAGAAGTTTTTTACTGTCAGTGCTGCATTCCGGGTCCCCAGTTATCTTTAGGATGAGTGATAATTTCCTCCTATCTGCACTTTTAGTTTTCGGACAGTTTTGGTCACCTTTTTGTATATTGCCCTATGTAGTGATTTTATCCAAAACTGAGCCAGATGAAAAGTGTGAAGAAAACCTGTTCTAATGGGTAAACTCTCTTCATTTTGTCATTTAAAGTGCAGCTAAAAGTGCAACAGCGGGCAAAATTCTATGGTTCTTGTAACCCTAACCCTAGCCAGGCATTAAAAGCATGCCGATTTAACTACCATTTAACAGCATTTTTCAGCTTCATGAAAATTTGCCTAAACCAGACAGATTATTAAAGAAGATACATTTCCTAGAGGTTTTAGAAACCGTTTTGATAGTTTGAGACTGATTTTTTGGAGTTTAAGGAAAAAATTTAACTTTGATGTTTGGAGGGCTTCTGAGACACCCTGCCAGAATGTACATTTGAAACCCTAGCTAGGGTTAGGGTTAGCATTCCCACAACAGGTAGAAGTTTTTTACTGTCAGTGCTACATTCCGGGCCCCCAGTTATCTTTAGGATGAGTGATAATTTGGTCCTATCTGCACTTTTAGTTTTCGGACAGTTTTGCTCACCTTTTTGTATATTGCCCTATCCATTGATTTCATCCAAAACTGAGCCAGATGAAAAGTGTGAAGAATACCTGTTCTAATGGGTAAACTCTCTTCATTTTGTCATTTTAAGTGCAGCTAAAAGTGCAACAGCGGGCAAAATTCTATGGTTCTTGTAACCCTAACCCTAGCCAGGCATTAAAAGCATGCCGATTTAACTACCATTTAACAGCATTTTTCAGCTTCATGAAAATTTGCCTAAACCAGACAGATTATTAAAGAAGATACATTTCCTAGAGGTTTTAGAAACCGTTTTGATAGTTTGAGACTGATTTTTTGGAGTTTGAGGAAAAAATTCAACTTTGATGTTTGGAGGGCTTCTGAGACACCCTGCCGGAATGCACATTTGAAACCCTAGCTAGGGTTAGGGTTAGCATTCCCACAACAGGTAGAAGTTTTTTACTGTCAGTGCTACATTCCGGGCCCCCAGTTATCTTTAGGATGAGTGATAATTTTTCCTATCTGCACTTTTAGTTTTCGGACAGTTTTGGTCACCTTTTTGTATATTGCCCTATCCATTGATTTCATCCAAAACTGAGCCAGATGAAAAGTGTGAAGAATACCTGTTCTAATGGGTAAACACTCTTCATTTTGTCATTTTAAGTGCAGCTAAAAGTGCAACAGCGGGCAAAATTCTATGGTTCTTGTAACCCTAACCCTAGCCAGGCATTAAAAGCATGCCGATTTAACTACCATTTAACAGCATTTTTCAGGTTCATGAAAATTTGCCCAAACAAGACAGATTATTAAAGAAGATACATTTCCTAGAGGTTTTAGAAACTGTTTTGATAGTTTGAGACTGATTTTTTTTGGTTTGAGAAAAAAATTCAACTTTGATGTTTGGAGGGCTTCTGAGACACCCTGCCGGAATGCACATTTGAAACCCTAGCTAGGGTTAGGGTTAGCATTCCCACAACAGGTAGAGGTTTTTTACTGTCAGTGCTACATTCCGGGCCCCCAGTTATCTTTAGGATGAGTGATAATTTGATCCTATCTGCACTTTTAGTTTTCAGACAGTTTTGGTCACCTTTTTGTATATTGCCCTATCCATTGATTTCATCCAAAACCGAGCCAGATGAAAAGTGTGAAGAATACCTGTTCTAATGGGTAAACTCTCTTCATTTTGTCATTTAAAGTGCAGCTAAAAGTGCAACAGCGGGCAAAATTCTATGGTTCTTGTAACCCTAACCCTAGCCAGGCATTAAAAGCATGCCGATTTAACTACCATTTAACAGCATTTTTCAGCTTCATGAAAATTTGCCCAAACAAGACAGATTATTAAAGAAGATACATTTCCTAGAGGTTTTAGAAACTGTTTTGATAGTTTGAGACTGATTTTTTGGAGTTTGAGGAAAAAATTCAACTTTGATGTTTGGAGGGCTTCTGAGACACCCTGCCGGAATGCACATTTGAAACCCTAGCTAGGGTTAGGGTTAGCATTCCCACAAAAGGTAGAAGTTTTTAACTGTCAGTGCTACATTCCGGGCCCCCAGTTATCTTTAGGATGAGTGATAATTTGGTCCTATCTGCACTTTTAGTTTTCGGACAGCTTTGGTCACCTTTTTGTATATTGCCCTTTTCAGTGATTTTATCCAAAACTGAGCCAGATGAAAAGTGTGAAGAATACCTGTTCTAATGGGTAAACTCTCTTCATTTTGTCATTTAAAGTGCAGCTAAAAGTGCAACAGCGGGCAAAATTCTATGGTTCTTGTAACCCTAACCCTAGCCAGGCATTAAAAGCATGCCGATTTAACTACCATTTAACAGCATTTTTCAGCTTCATGAAAATTTGCCTAAACCAGACAGATTATTAAAGAAGATACATTTCCTAGAGGTTTTAGAAACCGTTTTGATAGTTTGAGAAAGATTTATTTTGGTTTGAGGAAAAAATTCAACTTTGATGTTTGGAGGGCTTCTGAGATACCCTGCCGGAATGCACATTTGAAACCCTAGCTAGGGTTAGGGTTAGCATTCCCACAACAGGTAGAAGTTTTTTACTGTCAGTGCTGCATTCCGGGCCCCCAGTTATCTTAAGGATGAGTTATAATTTGCTCCTATCTGCACTTTTAGTTTTCGGAGAGTTTTGGTCACCTTTTTGTATATTGCCCTTTTCAGTGATTTTATCCAAAACTGAGCCAGATGAAAAGTGTGAAGAATACCTGTTCTAATGGGTAAACTCTCTTCATTTTGTCATTTAAAGTGCAACTAAAAGTGCAACAGCGGGCAAAATTCTATGGTTCTTGTAACCCTAACCCTAACCAGGCATTAAAAGCATGCCGATTTAACTACCATTTAACAGCATTTTTCAGCTTCATGAAAATTTGTCTAAACCTGACAGATTATTAAAGAAGATACATTTCCTAGAGGTTTTAGAAACCGTTTTGATAGTTTGAGACTGATTTTTTGGAGTTTGAGGAAAAACTTTAACTTTGATGTTTGGAGGGCCTCTGAGACACCCTGCCGGAATGCACATTTGAAACCCTAGCTAGGGTTAGGGTTAGCATTCCCACAACAGGTAGAAGTTTTTTACTGTCAGTGCTGCATTCCGGGTCCCCAGTTATCTTTAGGATGAGTGATAATTTCCTCCTATCTGCACTTTTAGTTTTCGGACAGTTTTGGTCACCTTTTTGTATATTGCCCTATGTAGTGATTTTATCCAAAACTGAGCCAGATGAAAAGTGTGAAGAAAACCTGTTCTAATGGGTAAACTCTCTTCATTTTGTCATTTAAAGTGCAGCTAAAAGTGCAACAGCGGGCAAAATTCTATGGTTCTTGTAACCCTAACCCTAGCCAGGCATTAAAAGCATGCCGATTTAACTACCATTTAACAGCATTTTTCAGCTTCATGAAAATTTGCCTAAACCAGACAGATTATTAAAGAAGATACATTTCCTAGAGGTTTTAGAAACCGTTTTGATAGTTTGAGACTGATTTTTTGGAGTTTAAGGAAAAAATTTAACTTTGATGTTTGGAGGGCTTCTGAGACACCCTGCCAGAATGTACATTTGAAACCCTAGCTAGGGTTAGGGTTAGCATTCCCACAACAGGTAGAAGTTTTTTACTGTCAGTGCTACATTCCGGGCCCCCAGTTATCTTTAGGATGAGTGATAATTTGGTCCTATCTGCACTTTTAGTTTTCGGACAGTTTTGCTCACCTTTTTGTATATTGCCCTATCCATTGATTTCATCCAAAACTGAGCCAGATGAAAAGTGTGAAGAATACCTGTTCTAATGGGTAAACTCTCTTCATTTTGTCATTTTAAGTGCAGCTAAAAGTGCAACAGCGGGCAAAATTCTATGGTTCTTGTAACCCTAACCCTAGCCAGGCATTAAAAGCATGCCGATTTAACTACCATTTAACAGCATTTTTCAGCTTCATGAAAATTTGCCTAAACCAGACAGATTATTAAAGAAGATACATTTCCTAGAGGTTTTAGAAACCGTTTTGATAGTTTGAGACTGATTTTTTTTGGTTTGAGGAAAAAATTCAACTTTGATGTTTGGAGGGCTTCTGAGATACCCTGCCGGAATGCACATTTGAAACCCTAGCTAGGGTTAGGGTTAGCATTCCCACAACAGGTAGAAGTTTTTTACTGTCAGTGCTGCATTCCGGGTCCCCAGTTATCTTTAGGATGAGTGATAGTTTGCTCCTATCTGCACTTTTAGTTTTCGGACAGTTTTGGTCACCTTTTTGTATATTGTCCTATGTAGTGATTTTATCCAAAACTGAGCCAGATGAAAAGTGTGAAGAATACCTGTTCTAATGGGTAAACTCTCTTCATTTTGTCATTTAAAGTGTAGCTAAAAGTGCAACAGCGGGCAAAATTCTATGGTTCTTGTAACCCTAACCCTAGCCAGGCATTAAAAGCATGCCGATTTAACTACCATTTAACAGCATTTTTCAGCTTCATGAAAATTTGACTAAACCAGACAGATTATTAAAGAAGATACATTTCCAAGAGGTTTTAGAAACCGTTTTGATAGTTTGAGACTGATTTTTTGGAGTTTGAGGAAAAAATTCAACTTTGATGTTTGGAGGGCTTCTGAGACACCCTGCCGGAATGCACATTTGAAACCCTAGCTAGGGTTAGGGTTAGCATTCCCACAACAGGTAGAAGTTTTTTACTGTCAGTGCTACATTCCGGGCCCCCAGTTATCTTTAGGATGAGTGATAATTTTTCCTATCTGCACTTTTAGTTTTCGGACAGTTTTGGTCACCTTTTTGTATATTGCCCTATCCATTGATTTCATCCAAAACTGAGCCAGATGAAAAGTGTGAAGAAAACCTGTTCTAATGGGTAAACTCTCTTCATTTTGTCATTTAAAGTGCAGCTAAAAGTGCAACAGCGGGCAAAATTCTATGGTACTTGTAACCCTAACCCTAGCCAGGCATTAAAAGCATACCGATTTAACTACCATTTAACAGCATTTTTCAGCTTCATGAAAATTTGCCTAAACAAGACAGATTATTAAATAGATACATTTCCAAGAGGTTTTAAAAACCGTTTTGATAGTTTGAGACTGATTTTTTTTGGTTTGAGGAAAAAATTCATCTTTGATGTTTGGAGGGCTTCTGAGACACCCTGCCGGAATGCACATTTGAAACCCTAGCTAGGGTTAGGGTTAGTATTCCCACAACAGGTAGAACTTTTTTACTGTCAGTGCTGCATTCCGGGTCCCCAGTTATCTTTAGGATGAGTGATAATTTGCTCCTATCTGCACTTTTAGTTTTCGGACAGTTTTGGTCACCTTTTTGTATATTGCCCTATCCAGTGATTTTATCCAAAACTGAGCCAGATGAAAAGTGTGAAGAATACCTGTTCTAATGGGTAAACTCTCTTCATTTTGTCATTTTAAGTGCAGCTAAAAGTGCAACAGCGGGCAAAATTCTATGGTTCTTGTAACCCTAACCCTAGCCAGGCATTAAAAGCATGCCGATTTAACTACCATTTAACAGCATTTTTCAGCTTCATGAAAATTTGCCCAAACAAGACAGATTATTAAAGAAGATACATTTCCTAGAGGTTTTAGAAACTGTTTTGATAGTTTGAGACTGATTTTTTTTGGTTTGAGAAAAAAATTCAACTTTGATGTTTGGAGGGCTTCTGAGACACCCTGCCGGAATGCACATTTGAAACCCTAGCTAGGGTTAGGGTTAGCATTCCCACAACAGGTAGAGGTTTTTTACTGTCAGTGCTACATTCCGGGCCCCCAGTTATCTTTAGGATGAGTGATAATTTGATCCTATCTGCACTTTTAGTTTTCGGAGAGTTTTGGTCACCTTTTTGTATATTGCCCTTTTCAGTGATTTTATCCAAAACTGAGCCAGATGAAAAGTGTGAAGAATACCTGTTCTAATGGGTAAACTCTCTTCATTTTGTCATTTAAAGTGCAACTAAAAGTGCAACAGCGGGCAAAATTCTATGGTTCTTGTAACCCTAACCCTAACCAGGCATTAAAAGCATGCCGATTTAACTACCATTTAACAGCATTTTTCAGCTTCATGAAAATTTGTCTAAACCTGACAGATTATTAAAGAAGATACATTTCCTAGAGGTTTTAGAAACCGTTTTGATAGTTTGAGACTGATTTTTTGGAGTTTGAGGAAAAACTTTAACTTTGATGTTTGGAGGGCCTCTGAGACACCCTGCCGGAATGCACATTTGAAACCCTAGCTAGGGTTAGGGTTAGCATTCCCACAACAGGTAGAAGTTTTTTACTGTCAGTGCTGCATTCCGGGTCCCCAGTTATCTTTAGGATGAGTGATAATTTCCTCCTATCTGCACTTTTAGTTTTCGGACAGTTTTGGTCACCTTTTTGTATATTGCCCTATGTAGTGATTTTATCCAAAACTGAGCCAGATGAAAAGTGTGAAGAAAACCTGTTCTAATGGGTAAACTCTCTTCATATTGTCATTTAAAGTGCAGCTAAAAGTGCAACAGCGGGCAAAATTCTATGGTTCTTGTAACCCTAACCCTAGCCAAGCATTAAAAGCATGCCGATTTAACTACCATTTAACAGCATTTTTCAGCTTCATGAAAATTTGCCTAAACCAGACAGATTATTAAAGAAGATACATTTCCTAGAGGTTTTAGAAACCGTTTTGATAGTTTGAGACTGATTTTTTGGAGTTTGAGGAAAAAAATCAACTTTGATGTTTGGAGGGCTTCTGAGACACCCTGCCGGAATGCACATTTGAAACCCTAGCTAGGGTTAGGGTTAGCATTCCCACAACAGGTAGAAGTTTTTTACTGTCAGTGCTGCATTCCGGGTCCCCAGTTATCTTTAGGATGAGTGATAATTTGCTCCTATCTGCACTTTTAGTTTTCGGATAGTTTTGGTCACCTTTTTGTATATTGCCCTTTTCAGTGATTTTATCCAAAACTGAGCCAGATGAAAAGTGTGAAGAATACCTGTTCTAATGGGTAAACTCTCTTCATTTTGTCATTTAAAGTGCAGCTAAAAGTGCAACAGCGGGCAAAATTCTATGGTTCTTGTAACCCTAACCCTAGCCAGGCATTAAAAGCATGCCGATTTAACTACCATTTAACAGCATTTTTCAGCTTCATGAAAATTTGCCTAAACCAGACAGATTATTAAAGAAGATACATTTCCTAGAGGTTTTAGAAACCGTTTTGATAGTTTGAGAATGATTTATTTTGGTTTGTGGAAAAAATTCAACTTTGATGTTTGGAGGGCTTCTGAGATACCCTGCCGGAATGCACATTTGAAACCCTAGCTAGGGTTAGGGTTAGCATTCCCACAACAGGTAGAAGTTTTTTACTGTCAGTGCTGCATTCCGGGCCCCCAGTTATCTTAAGGATGAGTTATAATTTGCTCCTATCTGCACTTTTAGTTTTCGGACAGTTTTGGTCACCTTTTTGTATATTGCCCTATGTAGTGATTTTATACAAAACTGAGCCAGATGAAAAGTGTGAAGAAAACCTGTTCTAATGGGTAAACTCTCTTCATATTGTCATTTAAAGTGCAGCTAAAAGTGCAACAGCGGGCAAAATTCTATGGTTCTTGTAACCCTAACCCTAGCCAAGCATTAAAAGCATGCCGATTTAACTACCATTTAACAGCATTTTTCAGCTTCATGAAAATTTGCCTAAACCAGACAGATTATTAAAGAAGATACATTTCCTAGAGGTTTTAGAAACCGTTTTGATAGTTTGAGACTGATTTTTTGGAGTTTGAGGAAAAAAATCAACTTTGATGTTTGGAGGGCTTCTGAGACACCCTGCCGGAATGCACATTTGAAACCCTAGCTAGGGTTAGGGTTAGCATTCCCACAACAGGTAGAAGTTTTTTACTGTCAGTGCTGCATTCCGGGTCCCCAGTTATCTTTAGGATGAGTGATAATTTCCTCCTATCTGCACTTTTAGTTTTCGGACAGTTTTGGTCACCTTTTTGTATATTGCCCTTTTCAGTGATTTTATCCAAAACTGAGCCAGATGAAAAGTGTGAAGAATACCTGTTCTAATGGGTAAACTCTCTTCATTTTGTCATTTAAAGTGTAACTAAAAGTGCAACAGCGGGCAAAATTCTATGGTTCTTGTAACCCTAACCCTAAACAGGCATTAAAAGCATGCCGATTTAACTACCATTTAACAGCATTTTTCAGCTTCATGAAAATTTGTCTAAACCTGACAGATTATTAAAGAAGATACATTTCCTAGAGGTTTTAGAAACCGTTTTGATAGTTTGAGACTGATTTTTTGGAGTTTGAGGAAAAACTTTAACTTTGATGTTTGGAGGGCCTCTGAGACACCCTGCCGGAATGCACATTTGAAACCCTAGCTAGGGTTAGGGTTAGCATTCCCACAACAGGTAGAAGTTTTTTACTGTCAGTGCTGCATTCCGGGTCCCCAGTTATCTTTAGGATGAGTGATAATTTCCTCCTATCTGCACTTTTAGTTTTCGGACAGTTTTGGTCACCTTTTTGTATATTGCCCTATCCATTGATTTCATCCAAAACTGAGCCAGATGAAAAGTGTGAAGAATACCTGTTCTAATGGGTAAACTCTCTTCATTTTGTCATTTAAAGTGCAGCTAAAAGTGCAACAGCGGGCAAAATTCTATGGTTCTTGTAACCCTAACCCTAGCCAGGCATTAAAAGCATGCTGATTTAACTACCATTTAACAGCATTTTTCAGCTTCATGAAAATTTGCCCAAACAAGACAGATTATTAAAGAAGATACATTTCCTAGAGGTTTTAGAAACCGTTTTGATAGTTTGAGACTGATTTCTTGGAGTTTGAGGAAAAAATTCAACTTTGATGTTTGGAGGGCTTCTGAGACACCCTGCCGGAATGCACATTTGAAACCCTAGCTAGGGTTAGGGTTAGCATTCCCACAAAAGGTAGAAGTTTTTAACTGTCAGTGCTACATTCCGGGCCCCCAGTTATCTTTAGGATGAGTGATAATTTGGTCCTATCTGCACTTTTAGTTTTCGGACAGCTTTGGTCACCTTTTTGTATATTGCCCTTTTCAGTGATTTTATCCAAAACTGAGCCAGATGAAAAGTGTGAAGAATACCTGTTCTAATGGGTAAACTCTCTTCATTTTGTCATTTAAAGTGCAGCTAAAAGTGCAACAGCGGGCAAAATTCTATGGTTCTTGTAACCCTAACCCTAGCCAGGCATTAAAAGCATGCCGATTTAACTACCATTTAACAGCATTTTTCAGCTTCATGAAAATTTGCCTAAACCAGACAGATTATTAAAGAAGATACATTTCCTAGAGGTTTTAGAAACCGTTTTGATAGTTTGAGAATGATTTATTTTGGTTTGTGGAAAAAATTCAACTTTGATGTTTGGAGGGCTTCTGAGATACCCTGCCGGAATGCACATTTGAAACCCTAGCTAGGGTTAGGGTTAGCATTCCCACAACAGGTAGAAGTTTTTTACTGTCAGTGCTGCATTCCGGGCCCCCAGTTATCTTAAGGATGAGTTATAATTTGCTCCTATCTGCACTTTTAGTTTTCGGACAGTTTTGGTCACCTTTTTGTATATTGCCCTATGTAGTGATTTTATACAAAACTGAGCCAGATGAAAAGTGTGAAGAAAACCTGTTCTAATGGGTAAACTCTCTTCATATTGTCATTTAAAGTGCAGCTAAAAGTGCAACAGCGGGCAAAATTCTATGGTTCTTGTAACCCTAACCCTAGCCAAGCATTAAAAGCATGCCGATTTAACTACCATTTAACAGCATTTTTCAGCTTCATGAAAATTTGCCTAAACCAGACAGATTATTAAAGAAGATACATTTCCTAGAGGTTTTAGAAACCGTTTTGATAGTTTGAGACTGATTTTTTGGAGTTTGAGGAAAAAAATCAACTTTGATGTTTGGAGGGCTTCTGAGACACCCTGCCGGAATGCACATTTGAAACCCTAGCTAGGGTTAGGGTTAGCATTCCCACAACAGGTAGAAGTTTTTTACTGTCAGTGCTGCATTCCGGGTCCCCAGTTATCTTTAGGATGAGTGATAATTTGCTCCTATCTGCACTTTTAGTTTTCGGATAGTTTTGGTCACCTTTTTGTATATTGCCCTTTTCAGTGATTTTATCCAAAACTGAGCCAGATGAAAAGTGTGAAGAATACCTGTTCTAATGGGTAAACTCTCTTCATTTTGTCATTTAAAGTGTAACTAAAAGTGCAACAGCGGGCAAAATTCTATGGTTCTTGTAACCCTAACCCTAAACAGGCATTAAAAGCATGCCGATTTAACTACCATTTAACAGCATTTTTCAGCTTCATGAAAATTTGTCTAAACCTGACAGATTATTAAAGAAGATACATTTCCTAGAGGTTTTAGAAACCGTTTTGATAGTTTGAGACTGATTTTTTGGAGTTTGAGGAAAAACTTTAACTTTGATGTTTGGAGGGCCTCTGAGACACCCTGCCGGAATGCACATTTGAAACCCTAGCTAGGGTTAGGGTTAGCATTCCCACAACAGGTAGAAGTTTTTTACTGTCAGTGCTGCATTCCGGGTCCCCAGTTATCTTTAGGATGAGTGATAATTTCCTCCTATCTGCACTTTTAGTTTTCGGACAGTTTTGGTCACCTTTTTGTATATTGCCCTATCCATTGATTTCATCCAAAACTGAGCCAGATGAAAAGTGTGAAGAATACCTGTTCTAATGGGTAAACTCTCTTCATTTTGTCATTTTAAGTGCAGCTAAAAGTGCAACAGCGGGCAAAATTCTATGGTTCTTGTAACCCTAACCCTAGCCAGGCATTAAAAGCATGCCGATTTAACTACCATTTAACAGCATTTTTCAGCTTCATGAAAATTTGCCTAAACCAGACAGATTATTAAAGAAGATACATTTCCTAGAGGTTTTAGAAACCGTTTTGATAGTTTGAGACTGATTTCTTGGAGTTTGAGGAAAAAAATCAACTTTGATGTTTGGAGGGCTTCTGAGACACCCTGCCAGAATGCACATTTGAAACCCTAGCTAGGGTTAGGGTTAGCATTCCCACAAGAGGTAGAAGTTTTTAACTGTCAGTGCTGCATTCCGGGTCCCCAGTTATCTTTAGGATGAGTGATAATTTCCTCCTATCTGCACTTTTAGTTTTCGGACAGTTTTGGTCACCTTTTTGTATATTGCCCTTTTCAGTGATTTTATCCAAAACTGAGCCAGATGAAAAGTGTGAAGAATACCTGTTCTAATGGGTAAACTCTCTTCATTTTGTCATTTAAAGTGTAACTAAAAGTGCAACAGCGGGCAAAATTCTATGGTTCTTGTAACCCTAACCCTAAACAGGCATTAAAAGCATGCCGATTTAACTACCATTTAACAGCATTTTTCAGCTTCATGAAAATTTGTCTAAACCTGACAGATTATTAAAGAAGATACATTTCCTAGAGGTTTTAGAAACCGTTTTGATAGTTTGAGACTGATTTTTTGGAGTTTGAGGAAAAACTTTAACTTTGATGTTTGGAGGGCCTCTGAGACACCCTGCCGGAATGCACATTTGAAACCCTAGCTAGGGTTAGGGTTAGCATTCCCACAACAGGTAGAAGTTTTTTACTGTCAGTGCTGCATTCCGGGCCCCCAGTTATCTTTAGGATGAGTTATAATTTGCTCCTATCTGCACTTTTAGTTTTCGGAGAGTTTTGGTCACCTTTTTGTATATTGCCCTTTTCAGTGATTTTATCCAAAACTGAGCCAGATGAAAAGTGTGAAGAATACCTGTTCTAATGGGTAAACTCTCTTCATTTTGTCATTTAAAGTGCAGCTAAAAGTGCAACAGCGGGCAAAATTCTATGGTTCTTGTAACCCTAACCCTAGCCAGGCATTAAAAGCATGCCGATTTAACTACCATTTAACAGCATTTTTCAGCTTCATGAAAATTTGCCTAAACCAGACAGATTATTAAAGAAGATACATTTCCTAGAGGTTTTAGAAACCGTTTTGATAGTTTGAGAATGATTTATTTTGGTTTGTGGAAAAAATTCAACTTTGATGTTTGGAGGGCTTCTGAGATACCCTGCCGGAATGCACATTTGAAACCCTAGCTAGGGTTAGGGTTAGCATTCCCACAACAGGTAGAAGTTTTTTACTGTCAGTGCTGCATTCCGGGCCCCCAGTTATCTTAAGGATGAGTTATAATTTGCTCCTATCTGCACTTTTAGTTTTCGGACAGTTTTGGTCACCTTTTTGTATATTGCCCTATGTAGTGATTTTATACAAAACTGAGCCAGATGAAAAGTGTGAAGAAAACCTGTTCTAATGGGTAAACTCTCTTCATATTGTCATTTAAAGTGCAGCTAAAAGTGCAACAGCGGGCAAAATTCTATGGTTCTTGTAACCCTAACCCTAGCCAAGCATTAAAAGCATGCCGATTTAACTACCATTTAACAGCATTTTTCAGCTTCATGAAAATTTGCCTAAACCAGACAGATTATTAAAGAAGATACATTTCCTAGAGGTTTTAGAAACCGTTTTGATAGTTTGAGACTGATTTTTTGGAGTTTGAGGAAAAAAATCAACTTTGATGTTTGGAGGGCTTCTGAGACACCCTGCCGGAATGCACATTTGAAACCCTAGCTAGGGTTAGGGTTAGCATTCCCACAACAGGTAGAAGTTTTTTACTGTCAGTGCTGCATTCCGGGTCCCCAGTTATCTTTAGGATGAGTGATAATTTGCTCCTATCTGCACTTTTAGTTTTCGGATAGTTTTGGTCACCTTTTTGTATATTGCCCTTTTCAGTGATTTTATCCAAAACTGAGCCAGATGAAAAGTGTGAAGAATACCTGTTCTAATGGGTAAACTCTCTTCATTTTGTCATTTAAAGTGTAACTAAAAGTGCAACAGCGGGCAAAATTCTATGGTTCTTGTAACCCTAACCCTAAACAGGCATTAAAAGCATGCCGATTTAACTACCATTTAACAGCATTTTTCAGCTTCATGAAAATTTGTCTAAACCTGACAGATTATTAAAGAAGATACATTTCCTAGAGGTTTTAGAAACCGTTTTGATAGTTTGAGACTGATTTTTTGGAGTTTGAGGAAAAACTTTAACTTTGATGTTTGGAGGGCCTCTGAGACACCCTGCCGGAATGCACATTTGAAACCCTAGCTAGGGTTAGGGTTAGCATTCCCACAACAGGTAGAAGTTTTTTACTGTCAGTGCTGCATTCCGGGTCCCCAGTTATCTTTAGGATGAGTGATAATTTCCTCCTATCTGCACTTTTAGTTTTCGGACAGTTTTGGTCACCTTTTTGTATATTGCCCTATCCATTGATTTCATCCAAAACTGAGCCAGATGAAAAGTGTGAAGAATACCTGTTCTAATGGGTAAACTCTCTTCATTTTGTCATTTTAAGTGCAGCTAAAAGTGCAACAGCGGGCAAAATTCTATGGTTCTTGTAACCCTAACCCTAGCCAGGCATTAAAAGCATGCCGATTTAACTACCATTTAACAGCATTTTTCAGCTTCATGAAAATTTGCCTAAACCAGACAGATTATTAAAGAAGATACATTTCCTAGAGGTTTTAGAAACCGTTTTGATAGTTTGAGACTGATTTCTTGGAGTTTGAGGAAAAAAATCAACTTTGATGTTTGGAGGGCTTCTGAGACACCCTGCCAGAATGCACATTTGAAACCCTAGCTAGGGTTAGGGTTAGCATTCCCACAAGAGGTAGAAGTTTTTAACTGTCAGTGCTGCATTCCGGGTCCCCAGTTATCTTTAGGATGAGTGATAGTTTGCTCCTATCTGCACTTTTAGTTTTCGGAGAGTTTTGGTCACCTTTTTGTATATTGCCCTTTTCAGTGATTTTATCCAAAACTGAGCCAGATGAAAAGTGTGAAGAATACCTGTTCTAATGGGTAAACTCTCTTCATTTTGTCATTTAAAGTGCAGCTAAAAGTGCAACAGCGGGCAAAATTCTATGGTTCTTGTAACCCTAACCCTAGCCAGGCATTAAAAGCATGCCGATTTAACTACCATTTAACAGCATTTTTCAGCTTCATGAAAATTTGCCTAAACCAGACAGATTATTAAAGAAGATACATTTCCTAGAGGTTTTAGAAACCGTTTTGATAGTTTGAGACTGATTTTTTTTGGTTTGAGGAAAAAATTCAACTTTGATGTTTGGAGGGCTTCTGAGATACCCTGCCGGAATGCACATTTGAAACCCTAGCTAGGGTTAGGGTTAGCATTCCCACAACAGGTAGAAGTTTTTTACTGTCAGTGCTGCATTCCGGGTCCCCAGTTATCTTTAGGATGAGTGATAGTTTGCTCCTATCTGCACTTTTAGTTTTCGGACAGTTTTGGTCACCTTTTTGGATATTGCCCTATCCATTGATTTTATCCAAAACTGAGCCAGATGAAAAGTGTGAAGAATACCTGTTCTAATGGGTAAACTCTCTTCATTTTGTCATTTAAAGCGCAGCTAAAAGTGCAACAGCGGGCAAAATTCTATGGTTCTTGTAACCCTAACCCTAGCCAGGCATTAAAAGCGGATGCCGATTTAACTACCATTTAATAGCATTTTTCAGCTTCATGAAAATTTGCCTAAACCAGACAGATTATTAAAGAAGATATATTTCCTAGAGGTTTTAGAAACCGTTTTGATAGTTTGAGACTGATTTTTTGGAGTTTGAGGAAAAAAATCAACTTTGATGTTTGGAGGGCTTCTGAGACACCCTGCCGGAATGCACATTTGAAACCCTAGCTAGGGTTAGGGTTAGCATTCCCACAACAGGTAGAAGTTTTTTACTGTCAGTGCTGCATTCCGGGCCCCCAGTTATCTTTAGGATGAGTGATAATTTGCTACTATCTGCACTTTTAGTTTTCGGACAGTTTTGGTCACCTTTTTGGATATTGCCCTATCCATTGATTTTATCCAAAACTGAGCCAGATGAAAAGTGTGAAGAATACCTGTTCTAATGGTTAAACTCTCTTCATTTTGTCATTTAAAGTGCAGCTAAAAGTGCAACAGCGGGCAAAATTCTATGGTTCTTGTAACCCTAACCCTAGCCAGGCATTAAAAGCATGCCGATTTAACTACCATTTAACAGCATTTTTCAGCATCATGAAAATTTGCCTAAACCAGACAGATTATTAAAGAAGATACATTTCCTAGAGGTTTTAGAAACCGTTTTGATAGTTTGAGACTGATTTTTTGGAGTTTGAGGAAAAAAATCAACTTTGATGTTTGGAGGGCTTCTGAGACACCCTGCCGGAATGCACATTTGAAACCCTAGCTAGGGTTAGGGTTAGCATTCCCACAACAGGTAGAAGATTTTTACTGTCAGTGCTGCATTCCGGGTCCCCAGTTATCTTTAGGATGAGTGACAATTTGCTCCTATCTGCACTTTTAGTTTTCGGACAGTTTTGGTCACCTTTTTGTATATTGCCCTTTGCAGTGATTTTATCCAAAACTGAGCCAGATGAAAAGTGTGAAGAATACCTGTTCTAATGGGTAAACTCTCTTCATTTTGTCATTTAAAGTGCAGCTAAAAGTGCAACAGCGGGCAAAATTCTATGGTTCTTGTAACCCTAACCCTAGCCAGGCATTAAAAGCATGCCGATTTAACTACCATTTAAAAGCATTTTTCAGCTTCATGAAAATTTGCCTAAACCAGACAGATTATTAAAGAAGATACATTTCCTAGAGGTTTTAGAAACCGTTTTGATAGTTTGAGACTGATTTTTTGGAGTTTGAGGAAAAAATTCAACTTTGATGTTTGGAGGGCTTCTGAGACACCCTGCCGGAATGCACATTTGAAACCCTAGCTAGGGTTAGGGTTAGCATTCCCACAACAGGTAGAAGTTTTTTACTGTCAGTGCTGCATTCCGGGCCCCCAGTTATCTTTAGGATGAGTGATAATTTGCTCCTATCTGCACTTTTAGTTTTCGGACAGTTTTGGTCACCTTTTTGGATATTGCCCTATCCATTGATTTTATCCAAAACTGAGCCAGATGAAAAGTGTGAAGAATACCTGTTCTAATGGGAAAACTCTCTTCATTTTGTCATTTAAAGTGCAGCTAAAAGTGCAACAGCGGGCAAAATTCTATGGTTCTTGTAACCCTAACCCTAGCCAGGCATTAAAAGCATTCCGATTTAACTACCATTTAACAGCATTTTTCAGCTTCATGAAAATTTGCCTAAACCAGACAGATTATTAAAGAAGATACATTTCCTAGAGGTTTTAGAAACCGTTTTGATAGTTTGAGACTGATTTTTTGGAGTTTGAGGAAAAAATTCAACTTTGATGTTTGGAGGGCTTCTGAGACACCCTGCCGGAATGCACATTTGAAACCCTAGCTAGGGTTAGGGTTAGCATTCCCACAACAGGTAGAAGTTTTTTACTGTCAGTGCTGCATTCCGGGCCCCCAGTTATCTTTAGGATGAGTGATAATTTGCTCCTATCTGCACTTTTAGTTTTCGGACAGTTTTGGTCACCTTTTTCTATATTCCCTATCCATTGATTTTATCCAAAACTGAGCCAGATGAAAAGTGTGAAGAATACCTGTTCTAATGGGTAAACTCTCTTCATTTTGTCATTTAAAGTGCAGCTAAAAGTGCATCAGCGGGCAAAATTCTATGGTTCTTGTAACCCTAACCCTAGCCAGGCATTAAAAGCATGACAATTTAACTACCATTTAACAGCATTTTTCAGCATCATGAAAATTTGCCTAAACCAGACAGATTATTAAAGAAGATACATTTCCTAGAGGTTTTAGAAACCGTTTTGATAGTTTGAGACTGCTTTTTTGGAGTTTGAAAAAAAAATTCAACTTTGATGTTTGGAGGGCTTCTGAGACACCCTGCCGGAATGCACATTTGAAACCCTAGCTAGGGTTAGGGTTAGCATTCCCACAACAGGTAGAAGTTTTTTACTGTCAGTGCTGCATTCCGGGCCCCCAGTTATCTTTAGGATGAGTGATAATTTGCTCCTATCTGCACTTTTAGTTTTCGGACAGTTTTGGTCACCTTTTTGTATATTGCCCTATCCATTGATTTTATCCAAAACTGAGCCAGATGAAAAGTGTGAAGAATACCTGTTCTAATGGGTAAACTCTCTTCATTTTGTCATTTAAAGCGCAGCTAAAAGTGCAACAGCGGGCAAAATTCTATGGTTCTTGTAACCCTAACCCTAGCCAGGCATTAAAAGCATGCCTATTTAACTACCATTTAACAGCATTTTTCAGCTTCATGAAAATTTGCCTAAACCAGACAGATTATTAAAGAAGATACATTTCCTAGAGGTTTTAGAAACTGTTTTGATAGTTTGAGACTGATTTTTTGGAGTTTGAGGAAAAAATTCAACTTTGATGTTTGGAGGGCTTCTGAGACACCCTGCCGGAATGCACATTTGAAACCCTAGCTAGGGTTAGGGTTAGCATTCCCACAACAGGTAGAAGTTTTTTACTGTCAGTGCTGCATTCCGGGCCCCCAGTTATCTTTAGGATGAGTGATAATTTGCTCCTATCTGCACTTTTAGTTTTCGGACAGTTTTGGTCACCTTTTTGGATATTGCCCTATCCATTGATTTTATCCAAAACTGAGCCAGATGAAAAGTGTGAAGAATACCTGTTCTAATGGGTAAACTCTCTTCATTTTGTCATTTAAAGTGCAGCTAAAAGTGCAACAGCGGGCAAAATTCTATGGTTCTTGTAAACCTAACCCTAGCCAGGCATTAAAAGCATGCCGATTTAACTACCATTTAACAGCATATTTCAGCTTCATGAAAATTTGCCTAAACCAGACAGATCTTTAAAGAAGATACATTTCCTAGAGGTTTTAGAAACCGTTTTGATAGTTTGAGACTGATTTTTTGGAGTTTGAGGAAAAAATTCAACTTTGATGTTTGGAGGGCTTCTGAGACACCCTGCCGGAATGCACATTTGAAACCCTAGCTAGGGTTAGGGTTAGCATTCCCACAACAGGTAGAAGTTTTTTACTATCAGTGCTGCATTCCGGGTCCCCAGTTATCTTTAGGATGAGTGACAATTTGCTCCTATCTGCACTTTTAGTTTTCGGACAGTTTTGGTCACCTTTTTGTATATTGCCCTTTGCAGTGATTTTATCCAAAACTGAGCCAGATGAAAAGTGTGAAGAATACCTGTTCTAATGGGTAAACTCTCTTCATTTTGTCATTTAAAGTGCAGCTAAAAGTGCAACAGCGAGCAAAATTCTATGGTTCTTGTAACCCTAACCCTAGCCAGGCATTAAAAGCATGCCGATTTAACTACCATTTAACAGCATTTTTCAGCTTCATGAAAATTTGCCTAAACCAGACAGATTATTAAAGAAGATACATTTCCTAGAGGTTTTAGAAACCGTTTTGATAGTTTGAGACTGATTTTTTGGAGTTTGAGGAAAAAATTCAACTTTGATGTTTGGAGGGCTTCTGAGACACCCTGCTGGAATGCACATTTGAAACCATAGCTAGGGTTAGGGTTAGCATTCCCACAACAGGTAGAAGTTTTTTACTGTCAGTGCTGCATTCCGGGCCCCCAGTTATCTTTAGGATGAGTGATAATTTGCTCCTATCTGCACTTTTAGTTTTCGGACAGTTTTGGTCACCTTTTTGGATATTGCCCAATCCTTTGATTTTATCCAAAACTGAGCCAGATGAAAAGTGTGAAGAATACCTGTTCTAATGGGTAAACTCTCTTCATTTTGTCATTTAAAGTGCAGCTAAAAGTGCAACAGCGGGCAAAATTCTATGGTTCTTGTAACCCTAACCCTAGCCAGGCATTAAAAGCATGCCGATTTAACTACCATTTAACAGCATTTTTCAGCTTCATGAAAATTTGCCTAAACCAGACAGATTATTAAAGAAGATACATTTCTTAGAGGTTTTAGAAACCGTTTTGATAGTTTGAGATTGATTTTTTGGAGTTTGAGGAAAAAATTTAACTTTGATGTTTGGAGGGCTTCTGAGACACCCTGCCGGAATGCACATTTGAAACCCTAGCTAGGGTTAGGGTTAGCATTCCCACAACAGGTAGAAGTTTTTTACTGTCAGTGCTGCATTCCGGGTCCCCAGTTATCTTTAGGATGAGTGATAATTTGCTCCTATCTGCACTTTTAGTTTTCGGACAGTTTTGGACACCTTTTTGGATATTGCCCTATCCATTGATTTTATCCAAAACTGAGCCAGATGAAAAGTGTGAAGAAAACTTGTTCTAATGGGTAAACTCTCTTCATTTTGTCATTTAAAGTGCAGCTAAAAGTGCAACAGCGGGCAAAATTCTATGGTTCTTGTAACCCTAACCCTAGCCAGGCATTAAAAGCATTCCGATTTAACTACCATTTAACAGCATTTTTCAGCTTCATGAAAATTTGCCTAAACCAGACAGATTATTAAAGAAGATACATTTCCTAGAGGTTTTAGAAACCGTTTTGATAGTTTGAGACTGATTTTTTGGAGTTTGAGGAAAAAAATCAACTTTGATGTTTGGAGGGCTTCTGAGACACCCTGCCGGAATGCACATTTGAAACCCTAGCTAGGGTTAGGGTTAGCATTCCCACAACAGGTAGAAGTTTTTTACTGTCAGTGCTGCATTCCGGGCCCCCAGTTATCTTTAGGATGAGTGATAATTTGCTCCTATCTGCACTTTTAGTTTTCGGACAGTTTTGGTCACCTTTTTGGATATTGCCCTATCCATTGATTTTATCCAAAACTGAGCCAGATGAAAAGTGTGAAGAATACCTGTTCTAATGGGAAAACTCTCTTCATTTTGTCATTTAAAGTGCAGCTAAAAGTGCAACAGCGGGCAAAATTCTATGGTTCTTGTAACCCTAACCCTAGCCAGGCATTAAAAGCATGCCGATTTAACTACCATTTAACAGCATTTTTCAGCTTCATGAAAATTTGCCTAAACCAGACAGATTATTAAAGAAGATACATTTCCTAGAGGTTTTAGAAACCGTTTTGATAGTTTGAGACTGATTTTTTGGAGTTTGAGGAAAAAAATCAACTTTGATGTTTGGAGGGCTTCTGAGACACCCTGCCGGAATGCACATTTGAAACCCTAGCTAGGGTTAGGGTTAGCATTCCCACAACAGGTAGAAGTTTTTTACTATCAGTGCTGCATTCCGGGCCCCCAGTTATCATTAGGATGAGTGATAATTTGCTCCTATCTGCACTTTTAGTTTTCGGACAGTTTTGGTCACCTTTTTGTATATTGCTCTATCCATTGATTTTATCCAAAACTGAGCCAGATGAAAAGTGTGAAGAATACCTGTTCTAATGGGTAAACTCTCTTAATTTTGTCATTTAAAGTGCAGATAAAAGTGCAACAGCGGGCAAAATTCTATGGTTCTTGTAACCCTAACCCTAGCCAGGCATTAAAAGCATGCCGATTTAACTACCATTTAACAGCATTTTTCAGCATCATGAAAATTTGCCTAAACCAGACAGATTATTAAAGAAGATACATTTCCTAGAGGTTTTAGAAACCGTTTTGATAGTTTGAGACTGATTTTTTGGAGTTTGAGGAAAAAAATCAACTTTGATGTTTGGAGGGCTTCTGAGACACCCTGCCGAAATGCACATTTGAAACCCTAGCTAGGGTTAGGGTTAGCATTCCCACAACAGGTAGAAGTTTTTTACTGTCAGTGCTGCATTCCGGGCCCCCAGTTATCTTTAGGATGAGTGATAATTTGCTCCTATCTGCACTTTTAGTTTTCGGACAGTTTTGGTCACCTTTTTGTATATTGCCCTATCCATTGATTTCATCCAAAACTGAGCCAGATGAAAAGTGTGAAGAATACCTGTTCTAATGGGTAAACTCTCTTCATTTTGTCATTTAAAGTGCAGCTAAAAGTGCAACAGCGGGCAAAATTCTATGGTTCTTGTAACCCTAACCCTAGCCAGGCATTAAAAGCATGCCGATTTAACTACCATTTAACAGCATTTTTCAGCTTCATGAAAATTTGCCTAAACCAGACAGATTATTAAAGAAGATACATTTCCTAGAGGTTTTAGAAACCGTTTTGATAGTTTGAGACTGATTTTTTGGAGTTTGAGGAAAAAATTCAACTTTGATGTTTGGAGGGCTTCTGAGACACCCTGCCGGAATGCACATTTGAAACCCTAGCTAGGGTTAGGGTTAGCATTCCCACAACAGGTAGAAGTTTTTTACTGTCAGTGCTGCATTCCGGGCCCCCAGTTATCTTTAGGATGAGTGATAATTTGCTCCTATCTGCACTTTTAGTTTTCGGACAGTTTTGGTCACCTTTTTGGATATTGCCCTATCCATTGATTTTATCCAAAACTGAGCCAGATGAAAAGTGTGAAGAATACCTGTTCTAATGGTTAAACTCTCTTCATTTTGTCATTTAAAGTGCAGCTAAAAGTGCAACAGCGGGCAAAATTCTATGGTTCTTGTAACCCTAACCCTAGCCAGGCATTAAAAGCATGCCGATTTAACTACCATTTAACAGCATTTTTCAGCATCATGAAAATTTGCCTAAACCAGACAGATTATTAAAGAAGATACATTTCCTAGAGGTTTTAGAAACCGTTTTGATAGTTTGAGACTGCTTTTTTGGAGTTTGAGGAAAAAAATCAACTTTGATGTTTGGAGGGCTTCTGAGACACCCTGCCGGAATGCACATTTGAAACCCTAGCTAGGGTTAGGGTTAGCATTCCCACAACAGGTAGAAGATTTTTACTGTCAGTGCTGCATTCCGGGTCCCCAGTTATCTTTAGGATGAGTGACAATTTGCTCCTATCTGCACTTTTAGTTTTCGGACAGTTTTGGTCACCTTTTTGTATATTGCCCTTTGCAGTGATTTTATCCAAAACTGAGCCAGATGAAAAGTGTGAAGAATATCTGTTCTAATGGGTAAACTCTCTTCATTTTGTCATTTAAAGTGCAGCTAAAAGTGCAACAGCGGGCAAAATTCTATGGTTCTTGTAACCCTAACCCTAGCCAGGCATTAAAAGCATGCCGATTTAACTACCATTTAAAAGCATTTTTCAGCTTCATGAAAATTTGCCTAAACCAGACAGATTATTAAAGAAGATACATTTCCTAGAGGTTTTAGAAACCGTTTTGATAGTTTGAGACTGATTTTTTGGAGTTTGAGGAAAAAATTCAACTTTGATGTTTGGAGGGCTTCTGAGACACCCTGCCGGAATGCACATTTGAAACCCTAGCTAGGGTTAGGGTTAGCATTCCCACAACAGGTAGAAGTTTTTTACTGTCAGTGCTGCATTCCGGGCCCCCAGTTATCTTTAGGATGAGTGATAATTTGCTCCTATCTGCACTTTTAGTTTTCGGACAGTTTTGGTCACCTTTTTGGATATTGCCCTATCCATTGATTTTATCCAAAACTGAGCCAGATGAAAAGTGTGAAGAATACCTGTTCTAATGGTTAAACTCTCTTCATTTTGTCATTTAAAGTGCAGCTAAAAGTGCAACAGCGGGCAAAATTCTATGGTTCTTGTAACCCTAACCCTAGCCAGGCATTAAAAGCATGCCGATTTAACTACCATTTAACAGCATTTTTCAGCATCATGAAAATTTGCCTAAACCAGACAGATTATTAAAGAAGATACATTTCCTAGAGGTTTTAGAAACCGTTTTGATAGTTTGAGACTGCTTTTTTGGAGTTTGAGGAAAAAAATCAACTTTGATGTTTGGAGGGCTTCTGAGACACCCTGCCGGAATGCACATTTGAAACCCTAGCTAGGGTTAGGGTTAGCATTCCCACAACAGGTAGAAGATTTTTACTGTCAGTGCTGCATTCCGGGTCCCCAGTTATCTTTAGGATGAGTGACAATTTGCTCCTATCTGCACTTTTAGTTTTCGGACAGTTTTGGTCACCTTTTTGTATATTGCCCTTTGCAGTGATTTTATCCAAAACTGAGCCAGATGAAAAGTGTGAAGAATACCTGTTCTAATGGGTAAACTCTCTTCATTTTGTCATTTAAAGTGCAGCTAAAAGTGCAACAGCGGGCAAAATTCTATGGTTCTTGTAACCCTAACCCTAGCCAGGCATTAAAAGCATGCCGATTTAACTACCATTTAAAAGCATTTTTCAGCTTCATGAAAATTTGCCTAAACCAGACAGATTATTAAAGAAGATACATTTCCTAGAGGTTTTAGAAACCGTTTTGATAGTTTGAGACTGATTTTTTGGAGTTTGAGGAAAAAATTCAACTTTGATGTTTGGAGGGCTTCTGAGACACCCTGCCGGAATGCACATTTGAAACCCTAGCTAGGGTTAGGGTTAGCATTCCCACAACAGGTAGAAGTTTTTTACTGTCAGTGCTGCATTCCGGGCCCCCAGTTATCTTTAGGATGAGTGATAATTTGCTCCTATCTGCACTTTTAGTTTTCGGACAGTTTTGGTCACCTTTTTGGATATTGCCCTATCCATTGATTTTATCCAAAACTGAGCCAGATGAAAAGTGTGAAGAATACCTGTTCTAATGGGAAAACTCTCTTCATTTTGTCATTTAAAGTGCAGCTAAAAGTGCATCAGCGGGCAAAATTCTATGGTTCTTGTAACCCTAACCCTAGCCAGGCATTAAAAGCATGACGATTTAACTACCATTTAACAGCATTTTTCAGCATCATGAAAATTTGCCTAAACCAGACAGATTATTAAAGAAGATACATTTCCTAGAGGTTTTAGAAACCGTTTTGATAGTTTGAGACTGCTTTTTTGGAGTTTGAAAAAAAAATTCAACTTTGATGTTTGGAGGGCTTCTGAGACACCCTGCCGGAATGCACATTTGAAACCCTAGCTAGGGTTAGGGTTAGCATTCCCACAACAGGTAGAAGTTTTTTACTGTCAGTGCTGCATTCCGGGCCCCCAGTTATCTTTAGGATGAGTGATAATTTGCTCCTATCTGCACTTTTAGTTTTCGGACAGTTTTGGTCACCTTTTTGGATATTGCCCTATCCATTGATTTTATCCAAAACTGAGCCAGATGAAAAGTGTGAAGAATACCTGTTCTAATGGGTAAACTCTCTTCATTTTGTCATTTAAATCGCAGCTAAAAGTGCAACAGCGGGCAAAATTCTATGGTTCTTGTAACCCTAACCCTAGCCAGGCATTAAAAGCATGCCGATTTAACTACCATTTAACAGCATTTTTCAGCTTCATGAAAATTTGCCTAAACCAGACAGATTATTAAAGAAGATACATTTCCTAGAGGTTTTAGAAACTGTTTTGATAGTTTGAGACTGATTTTTTGGAGTTTGAGGAAAAAATTCAACTTTGATGTTTGGAGGGCTTCTGAGACACCCTGCCGGAATGCACATTTGAAACCCTAGCTAGGGTTAGGGTTAGCATTCCCACAACAGGTAGAAGTTTTTTACTGTCAGTGCTGCATTCCGGGCCCCCAGTTATCTTTAGGATGAGTGATAATTTGCTCCTATCTGCACTTTTAGTTTTCGGACAGTTTTGGTCACCTTTTTGGATATTGCCCTATCCATTGATTTTATCCAAAACTGAGCCAGATGAAAAGTGTGAAGAATACCTGTTCTAATGGGTAAACTCTCTTCATTTTGTCATTTAAAGTGCAGCTAAAAGTGCAACAGCGGGCAAAATTCTATGGTTCTTGTAAACCTAACCCTAGCCAGGCATTAAAAGCATGCCGATTTAACTACCATTTAACAGCATATTTCAGCTTCATGAAAATTTGCCTAAACCAGACAGATCTTTAAAGAAGATACATTTCCTAGAGGTTTTAGAAACCGTTTTGATAGTTTGAGACTGATTTTTTGGAGTTTGAGGAAAAAATTCAACTTTGATGTTTGGAGGGCTTCTGAGACACCCTGCCGGAATGCACATTTGAAACCCTAGCTAGGGTTAGGGTTAGCATTCCCACAACAGGTAGAAGTTTTTTACTGTCAGTGCTGCATTCCGGGCCCCCAGTTATCTTTAGGATGAGTGATAATTTGCTCCTATCTGCACTTTTAGTTTTCGGACAGTTTTGGTCACCTTTTTGGATATTGCCCAATCCTTTGATTTTATCCAAAACTGAGCCAGATGAAAAGTGTGAAGAATACCTGTTCTAATGGGTAAACTCTCTTCATTTTGTCATTTAAAGTGCAGCTAAAAGTGCAACAGCGGGCAAAATTCTATGGTTCTTGTAACCCTAACCCTAGCCAGGCATTAAAAGCATGCCGATTTAACTACCATTTAACAGCATTTTTCAGCTTCATGAAAATTTGCCTAAACCAGACAGATTATTAAAGAAGATACATTTCTTAGAGGTTTTAGAAACCGTTTTGATAGTTTGAGATTGATTTTTTGGAGTTTGAGGAAAAAATTTAACTTTGATGTTTGGAGGGCTTCTGAGTCACCCTGTGTACATTTGAAACCCTAGCTAGGGTTAGGGATAGTATTCCCACAACAGGTAGAAGTTTTTTACTGTCAGTGCTGCATTCCGGGTCCCCAGTTATCTTTAGGATGAGTGATAATTTGCTCCTATCTGCACTTTTAGTTTTCGGACAGTTTTGGTCACCTTTTTGGATATTGCCCTATCCATTGATTTTATCCAAAACTGAGCCAGATGAAAAGTGTGAAGAAAACTTGTTCTAATGGGTAAACTCTCTTCATTTTGTCATTTAAAGTGCAGCTAAAAGTGCAACAGCGGGCAAAATTCTATGGTTCTTGTAACCCTAACCCTAGCCAGGCATTAAAAGCTTTCCGATTTAACTACCATTTAACAGCATTTTTCAGCTTCATGAAAATTTGCCTAAACCAGACAGATTATTAAAGAAGATACATTTCCTAGAGGTTTTAGAAACCGTTTTGATAGTTTGAGACTGATTTTTTGGAGTTTGAGGAAAAAAATCAACTTTGATGTTTGGAGGGCTTCTGAGACACCCTGCCGGAATGCACATTTGAAACCCTAGCTAGGGTTAGGGTTAGCATTCCCACAACAGGTAGAAGTTTTTTACTGTCAGTGCTGCATTCCGGGCCCCCAGTTATCTTTAGGATGAGTGATAATTTGCTCCTATCTGCACTTTTAGTTTTCGGACAGTTTTGGTCACCTTTTTGGATATTGCCCTATCCATTGATTTTATCCAAAACTGAGCCAGATGAAAAGTGTGAAGAATACCTGTTCTAATGGGAAAACTCTCTTCATTTTGTCATTTAAAGTGCAGCTAAAAGTGCAACAGCGGGCAAAATTCTATGGTTCTTGTAACCCTAACCCTAGCCAGGCATTAAAAGCATGCCGATTTAACTACCATTTAACAGCATTTTTCAGCTTCATGAAAATTTGCCTAAACCAGACAGATTATTAAAGAAGATACATTTCCTAGAGGTTTTAGAAACCGTTTTGATAGTTTGAGACTGATTTTTTGGAGTTTGAGGAAAAAAATCAACTTTGATGTTTGGAGGGCTTCTGAGACACCCTGCCGGAATGCACATTTGAAACCCTAGCTAGGGTTAGGGTTAGCATTCCCACAACAGGTAGAAGTTTTTTACTATCAGTGCTGCATTCCGGGCCCCCAGTTATCATTAGGATGAGTGATAATTTGCTCCTATCTGCACTTTTAGTTTTCGGACAGTTTTGGTCACCTTTTTGTATATTGCTCTATCCATTGATTTTATCCAAAACTGAGCCAGATGAAAAGTGTGAAGAATACCTGTTCTAATGGGTAAACTCTCTTAATTTTGTCATTTAAAGTGCAGATAAAAGTGCAACAGCGGGCAAAATTCTATGGTTCTTGTAACCCTAACCCTAGCCAGGCATTAAAAGCATGCCGATTTAACTACCATTTAACAGCATTTTTCAGCATCATGAAAATTTGCCTAAACCAGACAGATTATTAAAGAAGATACATTTCCTAGAGGTTTTAGAAACCGTTTTGATAGTTTGAGACTGATTTTTTGGAGTTTGAGGAAAAAAATCAACTTTGATGTTTGGAGGGCTTCTGAGACACCCTGCCGGAATGCACATTTGAAACCCTAGCTAGGGTTAGGGTTAGCATTCCCACAACAGGTAGAAGTTTTTTACTGTCAGTGCTGCATTCCGGGCCCCCAGTTATCTTTAGGATGAGTGATAATTTGCTCCTATCTGCACTTTTAGTTTTCGGACAGTTTTGGTCACCTTTTTGTATATTGCCCTATCCATTGATTTCATCCAAAACTGAGCCAGATGAAAAGTGTGAAGAATACCTGTTCTAATGGGTAAACTCTCTTCATTTTGTCATTTAAAGTGCAGCTAAAAGTGCAACAGCGGGCAAAATTCTATGGTTCTTGTAACCCTAACCCTAGCCAGGCATTAAAAGCATGCCGATTTAACTACCATTTAACAGCATTTTTCAGCTTCATGAAAATTTGCCTAAACCAGACAGATTATTAAAGAAGATACATTTCCTAGAGGTTTTAGAAACCGTTTTGATAGTTTGAGACTGATTTTTTGGAGTTTGAGGAAAAAATTCAACTTTGATGTTTGGAGGGCTTCTGAGACACCCTGCCGGAATGCACATTTGAAACCCTAGCTAGGGTTAGGGTTAGCATTCCCACAACAGGTAGAAGTTTTTTACTGTCAGTGCTGCATTCCGGGCCCCCCGTTATCTTTAGGATGAGTGATAATTTGCTCCTATCTGCACTTTTAGTTTTCGGACAGTTTTGGTCACCTTTTTATATATTGCCCTATGTAGTGATTTTATCCAAAACTGAGCCAGATGAAAAGTGTGAAGAAAACCTGTTCTAATGGGTAAACTCTCTTCATTTTGTCATTTAAAGTGCAGCTAAAAGTGCAACAGCGGGCAAATTTCTATGGTTCTTGTAACCCTAACCCTAGCCAGGCATTAAAAGCATGCCGATTTAACTACCATTTAACAGCATTTTTCAGCTTCATGAAAATTTGCCTAAACCAGACAGATTATTAAAGAAGATACATTTCCTAGAGGTTTTAGAAACCGTTTTGATAGTTTGAGACTGATTTTTTGGAGTTTGAGGAAAAAATTCAACGTTGATGTTTGGAGGGCTTCTGAGACACCCTGCCGGAATGCACATTTGAAACCCTAGCTAGGGTTAGGGTTAGCATTCCCACAACAGGTAGAAGTTTTTTACTGTCAGTGCTGCATTCCGGGCCCCCAGTTATCTTTATGATGAGTGATAATTTGCTCCTATCTGCACTTTTAGTTTTCGGACAGTTTTGGTCACCTTTTTGTATATTGCCCTATCCATTGATTTTATCAAAAACTGAGCCAGATGAAAAGTGTGAAGAATACCTGTTCTAATGGGTAAACTCTCTTCATTTTGTCATTTAATGTGCAGCTAAAAGTGCAACAGCGGGCAAAATTCTATGGTTCTTGTAACCCTAACCCTAGCCAGGCATTAAAAGCATGCCGATTTAACTACCATTTAATAGCATTTTTCAGCTTCATGAAAATTTGCCTAAACCAGACAGATTATTAAAGAAGATACATTTCCTAGAGGTTTTAGAAACCGTTTTGATAGTTTGAGACTGATTTTTTGGAGTTTGAGGAAAAAATTCAACTTTGATGTTTGGAGGGCTTCTGAGATACCCTGCCGGAATGCACATTTGAAACCCTAGCTAGGGTTAGGGTTAGCATTCCCACAACAGGTAGAAGTTTTTTACTGTCAGTGCTGCATTCCGGGCCCCCAGTTATCTTTAGGATGAGTGATAATTTGCTCCTATCTGCACTTTTAGTTTTCGGACAGTTTTGGTCACCTTTTTGTATATTGCCCTATCTATTGATTTCATCCAAAACTGAGCCAGATGAAAAGTGTGAAGAATACCTGTTCTAATGGGTAAACTCTCTTCATTTTGTCATTTAAAGTGCAGCTAAAAGTGCAACAGCGGGCAAAATTCTATGGTTCTTGTAACCCTAACCCTAGCCAGGCATTAAAAGCATGCCGATTTAACTACCATTTAACAGCATTTTTCAGCTTCATGAAAATTTGCCTAAACCAGACAGATTATTAAAGAAGATACATTTCCTAGAGGTTTTAGAAACCGTTTTGATAGTTTGAGACTGATTTTTTGGCGTTTGAGGAAAAAATTCAACTTTGATGTTTGGAGGGCTTCTGAGACACCCTGCCGGAATGCACATTTGAAACCCTAGCTAGGGTTAGGGTTAGCATTCCCACAACAGGTAGAAGTTTTTTACTGTCAGTGCTGCATTCCGGGCCCCCAGTTATCTTTAGGATGAGTGATAATTTGCTCCTATCTGCACTTTTAGTTTTCGGACAGTTTTGGTCACCTTTTTGTATATTGCCCTATGTAGTGATTTTATCCAAAACTGAGCCAGATGAAAAGTGTGAAGAAAACCTGTTCTAATGGCTAAACTCTCTTCATTTTGTCATTTAAAGTGTAGCTAAAAGTGCAACAGCGGGCAAAATTCTATGGTTCTTGTAACCCTAACCCTAGCCAGGCATTAAAAGCATGCCGATTTAACTACCATTTAACAGCATTTTTCAGTTTAATGAAAATTTGCCTAAACCAGACAGATTATTAAAGAAGATACATTTCCTAGAGGTTTTAGAAACCGTTTTGATAGTTTGAGACTGATTTTTTGGAGTTTGAGGAAAAAATTCAACTTTGATGTTTGGAGGGCTTCTGAGACACCCTGCCGGAATGCACATTTGAAACCCTAGCTAGGGTTAGGGTTAGCATTCCCACAACAGGTAGAAGTTTTTTACTGTCAGTGCTGCATTCCGGGCCCCCAGTTATCTTTAGGATGAGTGATAACTTGCTCCTATCTGCACTTTTAGTTTTCGGACAGTTTTGGTCACCTTTTTGTATATTGCCCTATGTAGTGATTTTATCCAAAACTGAGCCAGATGAAAAGTGTGAAGAATACCTGTTCTAATGGGTAAACTCTCTTCATTTTGTCATTTAAAGTGCAGCTAAAAGTGCAACAGCGGGCAAAATTCTATGGTTCTTGTAACCCTAACCCTAGCCAGGCATTAAAAGCATGCCGATTTAACTACCATTTAACAGCATTTTTCAGCTTCATGAAAATTTGCCTAAACCAGACAGATTATTAAAGAAGATACATTTCCTAGAGGTTTTAGAAACCGTTTTGATAGTTTGAGACTGATTTTTTGGCGTTTGAGGAAAAAATTCAACTTTGATGTTTGGAGGGCTTCTGAGACACCCTGCCGGAATGCACATTTGAAACCCTAGCTAGGGTTAGGGTTAGCATTCCCACAACAGGTAGAAGTTTTTTACTGTCAGTGCTGCATTCCGGGCCCCCAGTTATCTTTAGGATGAGTGATAATTTGCTCCTATCTGCACTTTTAGTTTTCGGACAGTTTTGGTCACCTTTTTGTATATTGCCCTATGTAGTGATTTTATCCAAAACTGAGCCAGATGAAAAGTGTGAAGAAAACCTGTTCTAATGGCTAAACTCTCTTCATTTTGTCATTTAAAGTGCAGCTAAAAGTGCAACAGCGGGCAAATTTCTATGGTTCTTGTAACCCTAACCCTAGCCAGGCATTAAAAGCATGCCGATTTAACTACCATTTAACAGCATTTTTCAGCTTCATGAAAATTTGCCTAAACCAGACAGATTATTAAAGAAGATACATTTCCTAGAGGTTTTAGAAACCGTTTTGATAGTTTGAGACTGATTTTTTGGAGTTTGAGGAAAAAATTCAACGTTGATGTTTGGAGGGCTTCTGAGACACCCTGCCGGAATACACATTTGAAACCCTAGCTAGGGTTAGGGTTAGCATTCCCACAACAGGTAGAAGTTTTTTACTGTCAGTGCTGCATTCCGGGCCCCCAGTTATCTTTATGATGAGTGATAATTTGCTCCTATCTGCACTTTTAGTTTTCGGACAGTTTTGGTCACCTTTTTGTATATTGCCCTATCCATTGATTTTATCAAAAACTGAGCCAGATGAAAAGTGTGAAGAATACCTGTTCTAATGGGTAAACTCTCTTCATTTTGTCATTTAATGTGCAGCTAAAAGTGCAACAGCGGGCAAAATTCTATGGTTCTTGTAACCCTAACCCTAGCCAGGCATTAAAAGCATGCCGATTTAACTACCATTTAATAGCATTTTTCAGCTTCATGAAAATTTGCCTAAACCAGACAGATTATTAAAGAAGATACATTTCCTAGAGGTTTTAGAAACCGTTTTGATAGTTTGAGACTGATTTTTTGGAGTTTGAGGAAAAAATTCAACTTTGATGTTTGGAGGGCTTCTGAGATACCCTGCCGGAATGCACATTTGAAACCCTAGCTAGGGTTAGGGTTAGCATTCCCACAACAGGTAGAAGTTTTTTACTGTCAGTGCTGCATTCCGGGCCCCCAGTTATCTTTAGGATGAGTGATAATTTGCTCCTATCTGCACTTTTAGTTTTCGGACAGTTTTGGTCACCTTTTTGTATATTGCACTATCTATTGATTTCATCCAAAACTGAGCCAGATGAAAAGTGTGAAGAATACCTGTTCTAATGGGTAAACTCTCTTCATTTTGTCATTTAAAGTGCAGCTAAAAGTGCAACAGCGGGCAAAATTCTATGGTTCTTGTAACCCTAACCCTAGCCAGGCATTAAAAGCATGCCGATTTAACTACCATTTAACAGCATTTTTCAGCTTCATGAAAATTTGCCTAAACCAGACAGATTATTAAAGAAGATACATTTCCTAGAGGTTTTAGAAACCGTTTTGATAGTTTGAGACTGATTTTTTGGCGTTTGAGGAAAAAATTCAACTTTGATGTTTGGAGGGCTTCTGAGATACCCTGCCGGAATGCACATTTGAAACCCTAGCTAGGGTTAGGGTTAGCATTCCCACAACAGGTAGAAGTTTTTTACTGTCAGTGCTGCATTCCGGGCCCCCAGTTATCTTTAGGATGAGTGATAATTTGCTCCTATCTGCACTTTTAGTTTTCGGACAGTTTTGGTCACCTTTTTGTATATTGCCCTATGTAGTGATTTTATCCAAAACTGAGCCAGATGAAAAGTGTGAAGAATACCTGTTCTAATGGGTAAACTCTCTTCATTTTGTCATTTAAAGTGCAGCTAAAAGTGCAACAGCGGGCAAAATTCTATGGTTCTTGTAACCTTAACCCTAGCCAGGCATTAAAAGCATGCCGATTTAACTACCATTTAACAGCATTTTTCAGCTTCATGAAAATTTGCCTAAACCAGACAGATTATTAAAGAAGATACATTTCCTAGAGGTTTTAGAAACCGTTTTGATAGTTTGAGACAGATTTTTTGGAGTTTGAGGAAAAAATTCAACTTTGATGTTTGGAGGGCTTCTGAGACACCCTGCCGGAATGCACATTTGAAACCCTAGCTAGGGTTAGGGTTAGCATTCCCACAACAGGTAGAAGTTTTTTACTGTCAGTGCTGCATTCCGGGCCCCCAGTTATCTTTAGGATGAGTGATAATTTGCTCCTATCTGCACTTTTAGTTTTCGGACAGTTTTGGTCACCTTTTTGTATATTGCCCTATCTATTGATTTTATCCAAAACTGAGCCAGATGAAAAGTGTGAAGAAAACCTGTTCTAATGGGTAAACTCTCTTCATTTTGTCATTTAAAGTGCAGCTAAAAGTGCAACAGCGGGCAAAATTCTATGGTTCTTGTAACCCTAACCCTAGCCAGGCATTAAAAGCATGACGATTTAACTACCATTTAACAGCATTTTTCAGCTTCATGAAAATTTGCCTAAACCAGACAGATTATTAAAGGAGATACATTTCCTAGAGGTTTTAGAAACCGTTTTAATAGTTTGAGACTGATTTTTTGGAGTTTGAGGAAAAAATTCAACTTTGTTGTTTGGAGGGCTTCTGAGACACCTTGCCGGAATGCACATTTGAAACCCTAGCTAGGGTTAGGGTTAGCATTCCCACAACAGGTAGAAGTTTTTTACTGTCAGTGCTGCATTCCGGGCCCCCCGTTATCTTTAGGATGAGTGATAATTTGCTCCTATCTGCACTTTTAGTTTTCGGACAGTTTTGGTCACCTTTTTATATATTGCCCTATGTAGTGATTTTATCCAAAACTGAGCCAGATGAAAAGTGTGAAGAAAACCTGTTCTAATGGGTAAACTCTCTTCATTTTGTCATTTAAAGTGCAGCTAAAAGTGCAACAGCGGGCAAAATTCTATGGTTCTTGTAACCCTAACCCTAGCCAGGCATTAAAAGCATGCCGATTTAACTACCATTTAATAGCATTTTTCAGCTTCATGAAAATTTGCCTAAACCAGACAGATTATTAAAGAAGATACATTTCCTAGAGGTTTTAGAAACCGTTTTGATAGTTTGAGACTGATTTTTTGGAGTTTGAGGAAAAAATTCAACTTTGATGTTTGGAGGGCTTCTGAGATACCCTGCCGGAATGCACATTTGAAACCCTAGCTAGGGTTAGGGTTAGCATTCCCACAACAGGTAGAAGTTTTTTACTGTCAGTGCTGCATTCCGGGCCCCCAGTTATCTTTAGGATGAGTGATAATTTGCTCCTATCTGCACTTTTAGTTTTCGGACAGTTTTGGTCACCTTTTTGTATATTGCCCTATCTATTGATTTCATCCAAAACTGAGCCAGATGAAAAGTGTGAAGAATACCTGTTCTAATGGGTAAACTCTCTTCATTTTGTCATTTAAAGTGCAGCTAAAAGTGCAACAGCGGGCAAAATTCTATGGTTCTTGTAACCCTAACCCTAGCCAGGCATTAAAAGCATGCCGATTTAACTACCATTTAACAGCATTTTTCAGCTTCATGAAAATTTGCCTAAACCAGACAGATTATTAAAGAAGATACATTTCCTAGAGGTTTTAGAAACCGTTTTGATAGTTTGAGACTGATTTTTTGGCGTTTGAGGAAAAAATTCAACTTTGATGTTTGGAGGGCTTCTGAGACACCCTGCCGGAATGCACATTTGAAACCCTAGCTAGGGTTAGGGTTAGCATTCCCACAACAGGTAGAAGTTTTTTACTGTCAGTGCTGCATTCCGGGCCCCCAGTTATCTTTAGGATGAGTGATAATTTGCTCCTATCTGCACTTTTAGTTTTCGGACAGTTTTGGTCACCTTTTTGTATATTGCCCTATGTAGTGATTTTATCCAAAACTGAGCCAGATGAAAAGTGTGAAGAAAACCTGTTCTAATGGCTAAACTCTCTTCATTTTGTCATTTAAAGTGTAGCTAAAAGTGCAACAGCGGGCAAAATTCTATGGTTCTTGTAACCCTAACCCTAGCCAGGCATTAAAAGCATGCCGATTTAACTACCATTTAACAGCATTTTTCAGTTTAATGAAAATTTGCCTAAACCAGACAGATTATTAAAGAAGATACATTTCCTAGAGGTTTTAGAAACCGTTTTGATAGTTTGAGACTGATTTTTTGGAGTTTGAGGAAAAAATTCAACTTTGATGTTTGGAGGGCTTCTGAGACACCCTGCCGGAATGCACATTTGAAACCCTAGCTAGGGTTAGGGTTAGCATTCCCACAACAGGTAGAAGTTTTTTACTGTCAGTGCTGCATTCCGGGCCCCCAGTTATCTTTAGGATGAGTGATAACTTGCTCCTATCTGCACTTTTAGTTTTCGGACAGTTTTGGTCACCTTTTTGTATATTGCCCTATGTAGTGATTTTATCCAAAACTGAGCCAGATGAAAAGTGTGAAGAATACCTGTTCTAATGGGTAAACTCTCTTCATTTTGTCATTTAAAGTGCAGCTAAAAGTGCAACAGCGGGCAAAATTCTATGGTTCTTGTAACCCTAACCCTAGCCAGGCATTAAAAGCATGCCGATTTAACTACCATTTAACAGCATTTTTCAGCTTCATGAAAATTTGCCTAAACCAGACAGATTATTAAAGAAGATACATTTCCTAGAGGTTTTAGAAACCGTTTTGATAGTTTGAGACTGATTTTTTGGCGTTTGAGGAAAAAATTCAACTTTGATGTTTGGAGGGCTTCTGAGACACCCTGCCGGAATGCACATTTGAAACCCTAGCTAGGGTTAGGGTTAGCATTCCCACAACAGGTAGAAGTTTTTTACTGTCAGTGCTGCATTCCGGGCCCCCAGTTATCTTTAGGATGAGTGATAATTTGCTCCTATCTGCACTTTTAGTTTTCGGACAGTTTTGGTCACCTTTTTGTATATTGCACTATCTATTGATTTCATCCAAAACTGAGCCAGATGAAAAGTGTGAAGAATACCTGTTCTAATGGGTAAACTCTCTTCATTTTGTCATTTAAAGTGCAGCTAAAAGTGCAACAGCGGGCAAAATTCTATGGTTCTTGTAACCCTAACCCTAGCCAGGCATTAAAAGCATGCCGATTTAACTACCATTTAACAGCATTTTTCAGCTTCATGAAAATTTGCCTAAACCAGACAGATTATTAAAGAAGATACATTTCCTAGAGGTTTTAGAAACCGTTTTGATAGTTTGAGACTGATTTTTTGGCGTTTGAGGAAAAAATTCAACTTTGATGTTTGGAGGGCTTCTGAGACACCCTGCCGGAATGCACATTTGAAACCCTAGCTAGGGTTAGGGTTAGCATTCCCACAACAGGTAGAAGTTTTTTACTGTCAGTGCTGCATTCCGGGCCCCCAGTTATCTTTAGGATGAGTGATAATTTGCTCCTATCTGCACTTTTAATTTTCGGACAGTTTTGGTCACCTTTTTGTATATTGCCCTATGTAGTGATTTTATCCAAAACTGAGCCAGATGAAAAGTGTGAAGAAAACCTGTTCTAATGGCTAAACTCTCTTCATTTTGTCATTTAAAGTGTAGCTAAAAGTGCAACAGCGGGCAAAATTCTATGGTTCTTGTAACCCTAACCCTAGCCAGGCATTAAAAGCATGCCGATTTAACTACCATTTAACAGCATTTTTCAGTTTAATGAAAATTTGCCTAAACCAGACAGATTATTAAAGAAGATACATTTCCTAGAGGTTTTAGAAACCGTTTTGATAGTTTGAGACTGATTTTTTGGAGTTTGAGGAAAAAATTCAACTTTGATGTTTGGAGGGCTTCTGAGACACCCTGCCGGAATGCACATTTAAAACCCTAGCTAGGGTTAGGGTTAGCATTCCCACAACAGGTAGAAGTTTTTTACTGTCAGTGCTGCATTCCGGGCCCCCAGTTATCTTTAGGATGAGTGATAACTTGCTCCTATCTGCACTTTTAGTTTTCGGACAGTTTTGGTCACCTTTTTGTATATTGCCCTATGTAGTGATTTTATCCAAAACTGAGCCAGATGAAAAGTGTGAAGAATACCTGTTCTAATGGGTAAACTCTCTTCATTTTGTCATTTAAAGTGCAGCTAAAAGTGCAACAGCGGGCAAAATTCTATGGTTCTTGTAACCCTAACCCTAGCCAGGCATTAAAAGCATGCCGATTTAACTACCATTTAACAGCATTTTTCAGCTTCATGAAAATTTGCCTAAACCAGACAGATTATTAAAGAAGATACATTTCCTAGAGGTTTTAGAAACCGTTTTGATAGTTTGAGACTGATTTTTTGGCGTTTGAGGAAAAAATTCAACTTTGATGTTTGGAGGGCTTCTGAGACACCCTGCCGGAATGCACATTTGAAACCCTAGCTAGGGTTAGGGTTAGCATTCCCACAACAGGTAGAAGTTTTTTACTGTCAGTGCTGCATTCCGGGCCCCCAGTTATCTTTAGGATGAGTGATAATTTGCTCCTATCTGCACTTTTAGTTTTCGGACAGTTTTGGTCACCTTTTTGTATATTGCCCTTTGCAGTGATTTTATCCAAAACTGAGCCAGATGAAAAGTGTGAAGAATACCTGTTCTAATGGGTAAACTCTCTTCATTTTGTCATTTAAAGTGCAGCTAAAAGTGCAACAGCGGGCAAAATTCTATGGTTCCTGTAACCCTAACCCTAGCCAGGCATTAAAAGCATGCCGATTTAACTACCATTTAACAGCATTTTTCAGCTTCATGAAAATTTGCCTAAACCAGACAGATTATTAAAGAAGATACATTTCCTAGAGGTTTTAGAAACCGTTTTGATAGTTTGAGACTGATTTTTTGGAGTTTGAGGAAAAAATTCAACTTTGATGTTTGGAGGGCTTCTGAGACACCCTGCCGGAATGCACATTTGAAACCCTAGCTAGGGTTAGGGTTAGCATTCCCACAACAGGTAGAAGTTTTTTACTGTCAGTGCTGCATTCCGGGCCCCCGGTTATCTTTAGGATGAGTGATAATTTGCTCCTATCTGCACTTTTAGTTTTCGGACAGTTTTGGTCACCTTTTTGTATATTGCCCTATCTATTGATTTCATCCAAAACTGAGCCAGATGAAAAGTGTGAAGAATACCTGTTCTAATGGGTAAACTCTCTTCATTTTGTCATTTAAAGTGCAGCTAAAAGTGCAACAGCGGGCAAAATTCTATGGTTCTTGTAACCCTAACCCTAGCCAGGCATTAAAAGCATGCCGATTTAACTACCATTTAACAGCATTTTTCAGCTTCATGAAAATTTGCCTAAACCAGACAGATTATTAAAGAAGATACATTTCCTAGAGGTTTTAGAAACCGTTTTGATAGTTTGAGACTGATTTTTTGGCGTTTGAGGAAAAAATTCAACTTTGATGTTTGGAGGGCTTCTGAGACACCCTGCCGGAATGCACATTTGAAACCCTAGCTAGGGTTAGGGTTAGCATTCCCACAACAGGTAGAAGTTTTTTACTGTCAGTGCTGCATTCCGGGCCCCCAGTTATCTTTAGGATGAGTGATAATTTGCTCCTATCTGCACTTTTAGTTTTCGGACAGTTTTGGTCACCTTTTTGTATATTGCCCTATGTAGTGATTTTATCCAAAACTGAGCCAGATGAAAAGTGTGAAGAAAACCTGTTCTAATGGCTAAACTCTCTTCATTTTGTCATTTAAAGTGTAGCTAAAAGTGCAACAGCGGGCAAAATTCTATGGTTCTTGTAACCCTAACCCTAGCCAGGCATTAAAAGCATGCCGATTTAACTACCATTTAACAGCATTTTTCAGTTTAATGAAAATTTGCCTAAACCAGACAGATTATTAAAGAAGATACATTTCCTAGAGGTTTTAGAAACCGTTTTGATAGTTTGAGACTGATTTTTTGGAGTTTGAGGAAAAAATTCAACTTTGATGTTTGGAGGGCTTCTGAGACACCCTGCCGGAATGCACATTTGAAACCCTAGCTAGGGTTAGGGTTAGCATTCCCACAACAGGTAGAAGTTTTTTACTGTCAGTGCTGCATTCCGGGCCCCCAGTTATCTTTATGATGAGTGATAATTTGCTCCTATCTGCACTTTTAGTTTTCGGACAGTTTTGGTCACCTTTTTGTATATTGCCCTATCCATTGATTTTATCAAAAACTGAGCCAGATGAAAAGTGTGAAGAATACCTGTTCTAATGGGTAAACTCTCTTCATTTTGTCATTTAATGTGCAGCTAAAAGTGCAACAGCGGGCAAAATTCTATGGTTCTTGTAACCCTAACCCTAGCCAGGCATTAAAAGCATGCCGATTTAACTACCATTTAACAGCATTTTTCAGCTTCATGAAAATTTGCCTAAACCAGACAGATTATTAAAGAAGATACATTTCCTAGAGGTTTTAGAAACCGTTTTGATAGTTTGAGACTGATTTTTTGGAGTTTGAGGAAAAAATTCAACTTTGATGTTTGGAGGGCTTCTGAGATACCCTGCCGGAATGCACATTTGAAACCCTAGCTAGGGTTAGGGTTAGCATTCCCACAACAGGTAGAAGTTTTTTACTGTCAGTGCTGCATTCCGGGCCCCCAGTTATCTTTAGGATGAGTGATAATTTGCTCCTATCTGCACTTTTAGTTTTCGGACAGTTTTGGTCACCTTTTTGTATATTGCCCTATCTATTGATTTCATCCAAAACTGAGCCAGATGAAAAGTGTGAAGAATACCTGTTCTAATGGGTAAACTCTCTTCATTTTGTCATTTAAAGTGCAGCTAAAAGTGCAACAGCGGGCAAAATTCTATGGTTCTTGTAACCCTAACCCTAGCCAGGCATTAAAAGCATGCCGATTTAACTACCATTTAACAGCATTTTTCAGTTTAATGAAAATTTGCCTAAACCAGACAGATTATTAAAGAAGATACATTTCCTAGAGGTTTTAGAAACCGTTTTGATAGTTTGAGACTGATTTTTTGGAGTTTGAGGAAAAAATTCAACTTTGATGTTTGGAGGGCTTCTGAGACACCCTGCCGGAATGCACATTTGAAACCCTAGCTAGGGTTAGGGTTAGCATTCCCACAACAGGTAGAAGTTTTTTACTGTCAGTGCTGCATTCCGGGCCCCCAGTTATCTTTAGGATGAGTGATAATTTGCTCCTATCTGCACTTTTAGTTTTCGGACAGTTTTGGTCACCTTTTTGTATATTGCCCTATCTATTGATTTCATCCAAAACTGAGCCAGATGAAAAGTGTGAAGAATACCTGTTCTAATGGGTAAACTCTCTTCATTTTGTCATTTAAAGTGCAGCTAAAAGTGCAACAGCGGGCAAAATTCTATGGTTCTTGTAACCCTAACCCTAGCCAGGCATTAAAAGCATGCCGATTTAACTACCATTTAACAGCATTTTTCAGTTTAATGAAAATTTGCCTAAACCAGACAGATTATTAAAGAAGATACATTTCCTAGAGGTTTTAGAAACCGTTTTGATAGTTTGAGACTGATTTTTTGGAGTTTGAGGAAAAAATTCAACTTTGATGTTTGGAGGGCTTCTGAGACACCCTGCCGGAATGCACATTTGAAACCCTAGCTAGGGTTAGGGTTAGCATTCCCACAACAGGTAGAAGTTTTTTACTGTCAGTGCTGCATTCCGGGCCCCCAGTTATCTTTAGGATGAGTGATAACTTGCTCCTATCTGCACTTTTAGTTTTCGGACAGTTTTGGTCACCTTTTTGTATATTGCCCTATGTAGTGATTTTATCCAAAACTGAGCCAGATGAAAAGTGTGAAGAAAACCTGTTCTAATGGCTAAACTCTCTTCATTTTGTCATTTAAAGTGTAGCTAAAAGTGCAACAGCGGGCAAAATTCTATGGTTCTTGTAACCCTAACCCTAGCCAGGCATTAAAAGCATGCCGATTTAACTACCATTTAACAGCATTTTTCAGTTTAATGAAAATTTGCCTAAACCAGACAGATTATTAAAGAAGATACATTTCCTAGAGGTTTTAGAAACCGTTTTGATAGTTTGAGACTGATTTTTTGGAGTTTGAGGAAAAAATTCAACTTTGATGTTTGGAGGGCTTCTGAGACACCCTGCCGGAATGCACATTTGAAACCCTAGCTAGGGTTAGGGTTAGCATTCCCACAACAGGTAGAAGTTTTTTACTGTCAGTGCTGCATTCCGGGCCCCCAGTTATCTTTAGGATGAGTGATAACTTGCTCCTATCTGCACTTTTAGTTTTCGGACAGTTTTGGTCACCTTTTTGTATATTGCCCTATGTAGTGATTTTATCCAAAACTGAGCCAGATGAAACGTGTGAAGAATACCTGTTCTAATGGGTAAACTCTCTTCATTTTGTCATTTAAAGTGCAGCTAAAAGTGCAACAGCGGGCAAAATTCTATGGTTCTTGTAACCCTAACCCTAGCCAGGTATTAAAAGCATGCCGATTTAACTACCATTTAACAGCATTTTTCAGCTTCATGAAAATTTGCCTAAACCAGACAGATTATTAAAGAAGATACATTTCCTAGAGGTTTTAGAAACCGTTTTGATAGTTTGAGACTGATTTTTTGGCGTTTGAGGAAAAAATTCAACTTTGATGTTTGGAGGGCTTCTGAGACACCCTGCCGGAATGCACATTTGAAACCCTAGCTAGGGTTAGGGTTAGCATTCCCACAACAGGTAGAAGTTTTTTACTGTCAGTGCTGCATTCCGGGCCCCCAGTTATCTTTAGGATGAGTGATAATTTGCTCCTATCTGCACTTTTAGTTTTCGGACAGTTTTGGTCACCTTTTTGTATATTGCCCTATGTAGTGATTTTATCCAAAACTGAGCCAGATGAAAAGTGTGAAGAAAACCTGTTCTAATGACTAAACTCTCTTCATTTTGTCATTTAAAGTGTAGCTAAAAGTGCAACAGCGGGCAAAATTCTATGGTTCTTCTAACCCTAACCCTAGCCAGGCATTAAAAGCATGCCGATTTAACTACCATTTAACAGCATTTTTGAGCTTCATGAAAATTTGCCTAAACCAGACAGATTATTAAAGAAGATACATTTCCTAGAGGTTTTAGAAACCGTTTTGATAGTTTGAGACTGATTTTTTGGAGTTTGAGGAAAAAATTCAACTTTGATGTTTGGAGGGCTTCTGAGACACCCTGCCGGAATGCACATTTGAAACCCTAGCTAGGGTTAGGGTTAGCATTCCCACAACAGGTAGAAGTTTTTTACTGTCAGTGCTGCATTCCGGGCCCCCAGTTATCTTTAGGATGAGTGATAATTTGCTCCTATCTGCACTTTTAGTTTTCGGACAGTTTTGGTCACCTTTTTGTATATTGCCCTATCCATTGATTTTATCAAAAACTGAGCCAGATGAAAAGTGTGAAGAATACCTGTTCTAATGGGTAAACTCTCTTCATTTTGTCATTTAAAGTGCAGCTAAAAGTGCAACAGCGGGCAAAATTCTATGGTTCTTGTAACCCTAACCCTAGCCAGGCATTAAAAGCATGCCGATTTAACTACCATTTAACAGCATTTTTCAGCTTCATGAAAATTTGCCTAAACCAGACAGATTATTAAAGAAGATACATTTCCTAGAGGTTTTAGAAACCGTTTTGATAGTTTGAGACTGATTTTTTGGCGTTTGAGGAAAAAATTCAACTTTGATGTTTGGAGGGCTTCTGAGACACCCTGCCGGAATGCACATTTGAAACCCTAGCTAGGGTTAGGGTTAGCATTCCCACAACAGGTAGAAGTTTTTTACTGTCAGTGCTGCATTCCGGGCCCCCAGTTATCTTTAGGATGAGTGATAATTTGCTCCTATCTGCACTTTTAGTTTTCGGACAGTTTTGGTCACCTTTTTGTATATTGCCCTATGTAGTGATTTTATCCAAAACTGAGCCAGATGAAAAGTGTGAAGAAAACCTGTTCTAATGGCTAAACTCTCTTCATTTTGTCATTTAAAGTGTAGCTAAAAGTGCAACAGCGGGCAAAATTCTATGGTTCTTGTAACCCTAACCCTAGCCAGGCATTAAAAGCATGCCGATTTAACTACCATTTAACAGCATTTTTCAGTTTAATGAAAATTTGCCTAAACCAGACAGATTATTAAAGAAGATACATTTCCTAGAGGTTTTAGAAACCGTTTTGATAGTTTGAGACTGATTTTTTGGAGTTTGAGGAAAAAATTCAACTTTGATGTTTGGAGGGCTTCTGAGACACCCTGCCGGAATGCACATTTGAAACCCTAGCTAGGGTTAGGGTTAGCATTCCCACAACAGGTAGAAGTTTTTTACTGTCAGTGCTGCATTCCGGGCCCCCAGTTATCTTTAGGATGAGTGAAAACTTGCTCCTATCTGCACTTTTAGTTTTCGGACAGTTTTGGTCACCTTTTTGTATATTGCCCTATGTAGTGATTTTATCCAAAACTGAGCCAGATGAAAAGTGTGAAGAATACCTGTTCTAATGGGTAAACTCTCTTCATTTTGTCATTTAAAGTGCAGCTAAAAGTGCAACAGCGGGCAAAATTCTATGGTTCTTGTAACCCTAACCCTAGCCAGGTATTAAAAGCATGCCGATTTAACTACCATTTAACAGCATTTTTCAGCTTCATGAAAATTTGCCTAAACCAGACAGATTATTAAAGAAGATACATTTCCTAGAGGTTTTAGAAACCGTTTTGATAGTTTGAGACTGATTTTTTGGCGTTTGAGGAAAAAATTCAACTTTGATGTTTGGAGGGCTTCTGAGACACCCTGCCGGAATGCACATTTGAAACCCTAGCTAGGGTTAGGGTTAGCATTCCCACAACAGGTAGAAGTTTTTTACTGTCAGTGCTGCATTCCGGGCCCCCAGTTATCTTTAGGATGAGTGATAATTTGCTCCTATCTGCACTTTTAGTTTTCGGACAGTTTTGGTCACCTTTTTGTATATTGCCCTATGTAGTGATTTTATCCAAAACTGAGCCAGATGAAAAGTGTGAAGAAAACCTGTTCTAATGACTAAACTCTCTTCATTTTGTCATTTAAAGTGTAGCTAAAAGTGCAACAGCGGGCAAAATTCTATGGTTCTTCTAACCCTAACCCTAGCCAGGCATTAAAAGCATGCCGATTTAACTACCATTTAACAGCATTTTTCAGCTTCATGAAAATTTGCCTAAACCAGACAGATTATTAAAGAAGATACATTTCCTAGAGGTTTTAGAAACCGTTTTGATAGTTTGAGACTGATTTTTTGGAGTTTGAGGAAAAAATTCAACTTTGATGTTTGGAGGGCTTCTGAGACACCCTGCCGGAATGCACATTTGAAACCCTAGCTAGGGTTAGGGTTAGCATTCCCACAACAGGTAGAAGTTTTTTACTGTCAGTGCTGCATTCCGGGCCCCCAGTTATCTTTAGGATGAGTGATAATTTGCTCCTATCTGCACTTTTAGTTTTCGGACAGTTTTGGTCACCTTTTTGTATATTGCCCTATCCATTGATTTTATCAAAAACTGAGCCAGATGAAAAGTGTGAAGAATACCTGTTCTAATGGGTAAACTCTCTTCATTTTGTCATTTAAAGTGCAGCTAAAAGTGCAACAGCGGGCAAAATTCTATGGTTCTTGTAACCCTAACCCTAGCCAGGCATTAAAAGCATGCCGATTTAACTACCATTTAACAGCATTTTTCAGCTTCATGAAAATTTGCCTAAACCAGACAGATTATTAAAGAAGATACATTTCCTAGAGGTTTTAGAAACCGTTTTGATAGTTTGAGACTGATTTTTTGGAGTTTGAGGAAAGAATTCAACTTTGATGTTTGGAGGGCTTCTGAGACACCCTGCCGGAATGCACATTTGAAACCCTAGCTAGGGTTAGGGTTAGCATTCCCACAACAGGTAGAAGTTTTTTACTGTCAGTGCTGCATTCCGGGCCCCCAGTTATCTTTAGGATGAGTGATAATTTGCTCCTATCTGCACTTTTAGTTTTCGGACAGTTTTGGTCACCTTTTTGTATATTGCCCTATCCATTGATTTTATCAAAAACTGAGCCAGATGAAAAGTGTGAAGAAAACCTGTTCTAATGGGTAAACTCTCTTCATTTTGTCATTTAAAGTGCAGCTAAAAGTGCAACAGCGGGCAAAATTCTATGGTTCCTGTAACCCTAACCCTAGCCAGGCATTAAAAGCATGCCGATTTAACTACCATTTAACAGCATTTTTCAGCTTCATGAAAATTTGCCTAAACCAGACAGATCATTAAAGAAGATACATTTCCTAGAGGTTTTAGAAACCGTTTTGATAGTTTGAGACTAATTTTTTGGAGTTTGAGGAAAAAATTCAACTTTGATGTTTGGAGGGCTTCTGAGACACCCTGCCGGAATGCACATTTGAAACCCTAGCTAGGGTTAGGGTTAGCATTCCCACAACAGGTAGAAGTTTTTTACTGTCAGTGCTGCATTCCGGGCCCCCAGTTATCTTTAGGATGAGTGATAATTTGCTCCTATCTGCACTTTTAGTTTTCGGACAGTTTTGGTCACCTTTTTGTATATTGCCCTATCCATTGATTTTATCAAAAACTGAGCCAGATGAAAAGTGTGAAGAAAACCTGTTCTAATGGCTAAACTCTCTTCATTTTGTCATTTAAAGTGCAGCTAAAAGTGCAACAGCGGGCAAAATTCTATGGTTCTTGTAACCCTAACCCTAGCCAGGCATTAAAAGCATGCCGATTTAACTACCATTTAACAGCATTTTTCAGCTTCATGAAAATTTGCCTAAACCAGACAGATTATTAAAGAAGATACATTTCCTAGAGGTTTTAGAAACCGTTTTGATAGTTTGAGACTGATTTTTTGGCGTTTGAGGAAAAAATTCAACTTTGATGTTTGGAGGGCTTCTGAGACACCCTGCCGGAATGCACATTTGAAACCCTAGCTAGGGTTAGGGTTAGCATTCCCACAACAGGTAGAAGTTTTTTACTGTCAGTGCTGCATTCCGGGCCCCCAGTTATCTTTAGGATGAGTGATAACTTGCTCCTATCTGCACTTTTAGTTTTCGGACAGTTTTGGTCACCTTTTTGTATATTGCCCTATGTAGTGATTTTATCCAAAACTGAGCCAGATGAAAAGTGTGAAGAATACCTGTTCTAATGGGTAAACTCTCTTCATTTTGTCATTTAAAGTGCAGCTAAAAGTGCAACAGCGGGCAAAATTCTATGGTTCTTGTAACCCTAACCCTAGCCAGGCATTAAAAGCATGCCGATTTAACTACCATTTAACAGCATTTTTCAGCTTCATGAAAATTTGCCTAAACCAGACAGATTATTAAAGAAGATACATTTCCTAGAGGTTTTAGAAACCGTTTTGATAGTTTGAGACTGATTTTTTGGCGTTTGAGGAAAAAATTCAACTTTGATGTTTGGAGGGCTTCTGAGACACCCTGCCGGAATGCACATTTGAAACCCTAGCTAGGGTTAGGGTTAGCATTCCCACAACAGGTAGAAGTATTTTACTGTCAGTGCTGCATTCCGGGCCCCCAGTTATCTTTAGGATGAGTGATAATTTGCTCCTATCTGCACTTTTAGTTTTCGGACAGTTTTGGTCACCTTTTTGTATATTGCCCTATGTAGTGATTTTATCCAAAACTGAGCCAGATGAAAAGTGTGAAGAATACCTGTTCTAATGGGTAAACTCTCTTCATTTTGTCATTTAAAGTGCAGCTAAAAGTGCAACAGCGGGCAAAATTCTATGGTTCTTGGAACCCTAACCCTAGCCAGGCATTAAAAGCATGCCGATTTAACTACCATTTAACAGCATTTTTCAGCTTCATGAAAATTTGCCTAAACCAGACAGATTATAAAAGAAGATACATTTCCTAGAGGTTTTAGAAACCGTTTTGATAGTTTGAGACTGATTTTTTGGAGTTTGAGGAAAAAATTCAACTTTGATGTTTGGAGGGCTTCTGAGACACCCTGCCGGAATGCACATTTGAAACCCTAGCTAGGGTTAGGGTTAGCATTCCCACAACAGGTAGAAGTTTTTTACTGTCAGTGCTGCATTCCGGGCCCCCAGTTATCTTTAGGATGAGTGATAATTTGCTCCTATCTGCACTTTTAGTTTTCGGACAGTTTTGGTCACCTTTTTGTATATTGCCCTATGTAGTGATTTTATCCAAAACTGAGCCAGATGAAAAGTGTGATGAAAACCTGTTCTAATGGGTAAACTCTCTTCATTTTGTCATTTAAAGTGTAGCTAAAAGTGCAACAGTGGGCAAAATTCTATGGTTCTTGTAACCCTAACCCTAGCCAGGCATTAAAAGCATGCCGATTTAACTACCATTTAACAGCATTTTTCAGTTTAATGAAAATTTGCCTAAACCAGACAGATTATTAAAGAAGATACATTTCCTAGAGGTTTTAGAAACCGTTTTGATAGTTTGAGACTGATTTTTTGGAGTTTGAGGAAAAAATTCAACTTTGATGTTTGGAGGGCTTCTGAGACACCCTGCCGGAATGCACATTTGAAACCCTAGCTAGGGTTAGGGTTAGCATTCCCACAACAGGTAGAAGTTTTTTACTGTCAGTGCTGCATTCCGGGCCCCCAGTTATCTTTAGGATGAGTGATAATTTGCTCCTATCTGCACTTTTAGTTTTCGGACAGTTTTGGTCACCTTTTTGTATATTGCCCTATCTATTGATTTCATCCAAAACTGAGCCAGATGAAAAGTGTGAAGAATACCTGTTCTAATGGGTAAACTCTCTTCATTTTGTCATTTAAAGTGCAGCTAAAAGTGCAACAGCGGGCAAAATTCTATGGTTCTTGTAACCCTAACCCTAGCCAGGCATTAAAAGCATTCCGATTTTACTACCATTTAACAGCATTTTTCAGCTTCATGAAAATTTACCTAAACCAGACAGATTATTAAAGAAGATACATTTCCTAGAGGTTTTAGAAACCGTTTTGATAGTTTTAGACTGATTTTTTGGAGTTTGAGGAAAAAATTCAACTTTGATGTTTGGAGGGCTTCTGAGACACCCTGCCGGAATGCACATTTGAAACCCTAGCTAGGGTTAGGGTTAGCATTCCCACAACAGGTAGAAGTTTTTTACTGTCAGTGCTGCATTCCGGGCCCCCAGTTATCTTTAGGATGAGTGATAATTTGCTCCTATCTGCACTTTTAGTTTTCGGACAGTTTTGGTCACCTTTTTGTATATTGCCCTATGTAGTGATTTTATCCAAAACTGAGCCAGATGAAAAGTGTGAAGAATACCTGTTCTAATGGGTAAACTCTCTTCATTTTGTCATTTAAAGTGCAGCTAAAAGTGCAACAGCGGGCAAAATTCTATGGTTCTTGTAACCCTAACCCTAGCCAGGCATTAAAAGCATGCCGATTTAACTACCATTTAACAGCATTTTTCAGCTTCATGAAAATTTGCCTAAACCAGACAGATTATTAAAGAAGATACATTTCCTAGAGGTTTTAGAAACCGTTTTGATAGTTTGAGACTGATTTTTTGGCGTTTGAGGAAAAAATTCAACTTTGATGTTTGGAGGGCTTCTGAGACACCCTGCCGGAATGCACATTTGAAACCCTAGCTAGGGTTAGGGTTAGCATTCCCACAACAGGTAGAAGTTTTTTACTGTCAGTGCTGCATTCCGGGCCCCCAGTTATCTTTAGGATGAGTGATAATTTGCTCCTATCTGCACTTTTAGTTTTCGGACAGTTTTGGTCACCTTTTTGTATATTGCCCTATGTAGTGATTTTATCCAAAACTGAGCCAGATGAAAAGTGTGAAGAATACCTGTTCTAATGGGTAAACTCTCTTCATTTTGTCATTTAAAGTGCAGCTAAAAGTGCAACAGCGGGCAAAATTCTATGGTTCTTGTAACCCTAACCCTAGCCAGGCATTAAAAGCATGCCGATTTAACTACCATTTAACAGCATTTTTCAGCTTCATGAAAATTTGCCTAAACCAGACAGATTATAAAAGAAGATACATTTCCTAGAGGTTTTAGAAACCGTTTTGATAGTTTGAGACTGATTTTTTGGAGTTTGAGGAAAGAATTCAACTTTGATGTTTGGAGGGCTTCTGAGACACCCTGCCGGAATGCACATTTGAAACCCTAGCTAGGGTTAGGGTTAGCATTCCCACAACAGGTAGAAGTTTTTTACTGTCAGTGCTGCATTCCGGGCCCCCAGTTATCTTTAGGATGAGTGATAATTTGCTCCTATCTGCACTTTTAGTTTTCGGACAGTTTTGGTCACCTTTTTGTATATTGCCCTATCCATTGATTTTATCAAAAACTGAGCCAGATGAAAAGTGTGAAGAAAACCTGTTCTAATGGGTAAACTCTCTTCATTTTGTCATTTAAAGTGCAGCTAAAAGTGCAACAGCGGGCAAAATTCTATGGTTCCTGTAACCCTAACCCTAGCCAGGCATTAAAAGCATGCCGATTTAACTACCATTTAACAGCATTTTTCAGCTTCATGAAAATTTGCCTAAACCAGACAGATCATTAAAGAAGATACATTTCCTAGAGGTTTTAGAAACCGTTTTGATAGTTTGAGACTGATTTTTTGGAGTTTGAGGAAAAAATTCAACTTTGATGTTTGGAGGGCTTCTGAGACACCCTGCCGGAATGCACATTTGAAACCCTAGCTAGGGTTAGGGTTAGCATTCCCACAACAGGTAGAAGTTTTTTACTGTCAGTGCTGCATTCCGGGCCCCCAGTTATCTTTAGGATGAGTGATAATTTGCTCCTATCTGCACTTTTAGTTTTCGGACAGTTTTGGTCACCTTTTTGTATATTGCCCTATCCATTGATTTTATCAAAAACTGAGCCAGATGAAAAGTGTGAAGAAAACCTGTTCTAATGGCTAAACTCTCTTCATTTTGTCATTTAAAGTGCAGCTAAAAGTGCAACAGCGGGCAAAATTCTATGGTTCTTGTAACCCTAACCCTAGCCAGGCATTAAAAGCATGCCGATTTAACTACCATTTAACAGCATTTTTCAGCTTCATGAAAATTTGCCTAAACCAGACAGATTATTAAAGAAGATACATTTCCTAGAGGTTTTAGAAACCGTTTTGATAGTTTGAGACTGATTTTTTGGCGTTTGAGGAAAAAATTCAACTTTGATGTTTGGAGGGCTTCTGAGACACCCTGCCGGAATGCACATTTGAAACCCTAGGTAGGGTTAGGGTTAGCATTCCCACAACAGGTAGAAGTTTTTTACTGTCAGTGCTGCATTCCGGGCCCCCAGTTATCTTTAGGATGAGTGATAACTTGCTCCTATCTGCACTTTTAGTTTTCGGACAGTTTTGGTCACCTTTTTGTATATTGCCCTATGTAGTGATTTTATCCAAAACTGAGCCAGATGAAAAGTGTGAAGAATACCTGTTCTAATGGGTAAACTCTCTTCATTTTGTCATTTAAAGTGCAGCTAAAAGTGCAACAGCGGGCAAAATTCTATGGTTCTTGTAACCCTAACCCTAGCCAGGCATTAAAAGCATGCCGATTTAACTACCATTTAACAGCATTTTTCAGCTTCATGAAAATTTGCCTAAACCAGACAGATTATTAAAGAAGATACATTTCCTAGAGGTTTTAGAAACCGTTTTGATAGTTTGAGACTGATTTTTTGGCGTTTGAGGAAAAAATTCAACTTTGATGTTTGGAGGGCTTCTGAGACACCCTGCCGGAATGCACATTTGAAACCCTAGCTAGGGTTAGGGTTAGCATTCCCACAACAGGTAGAAGTATTTTACTGTCAGTGCTGCATTCCGGGCCCCCAGTTATCTTTAGGATGAGTGATAATTTGCTCCTATCTGCACTTTTAGTTTTCGGACAGTTTTGGTCACCTTTTTGTATATTGCCCTATGTAGTGATTTTATCCAAAACTGAGCCAGATGAAAAGTGTGAAGAATACCTGTTCTAATGGGTAAACTCTCTTCATTTTGTCATTTAAAGTGCAGCTAAAAGTGCAACAGCGGGCAAAATTCTATGGTTCTTGTAACCCTAACCCTAGCCAGGCATTAAAAGCATGCCGATTTAACTACCATTTAACAGCATTTTTCAGCTTCATGAAAATTTGCCTAAACCAGACAGATTATAAAAGAAGATACATTTCCTAGAGGTTTTAGAAACCGTTTTGATAGTTTGAGACTGATTTTTTGGAGTTTGAGGAAAAAATTCAACTTTGATGTTTGGAGGGCTTCTGAGACACCCTGCCGGAATGCACATTTGAAACCCTAGCTAGGGTTAGGGTTAGCATTCCCACAACAGGTAGAAGTT